>NC_137889.1:63288373-63941796 GCF_963455335.1 Martes martes | reverse complement strand
CTGAGGCTTAGCCAACTGAGCCACCCAGGTGCCCCGAAGTGATGTGTTACAGAGAAGCAAACATTTTAAATTTTGATATAGTCAAAGTTATTGATAATTTTCTTATATGATAATGCTTCCCAAGAAATCTTTGCCTACTTCCCAAATCGTGAAGATATTTTTCTAAGAATTCTTCTTGAAAGTTTTTTTGTTTTAGTTTTACATCTATGTTAATTATATATCTAGAATTATTTCTGCGTACGGTGTAAGGTATGAGTCCAGTTTATATTTTTCTAAATGGAATCTAGTTGTGCCAGCATTATTTTTTGGAAAGACTTTTATTTCCCAAATAAATTGCTTTGGCCCAACGTTAAAAAGCAATTGACCTTACAAGTTTGGATCTACTTTTGGCCAATATTTTCTGTTCCATTTGTCTATATGTTTATACTTGAGCTAACATCACACTGCCATTGTTACGGTATTGTTGAATTCAGGTAGTATAGGTCTTCCAGATTTATTCTTTTTTAAAATTGGTTTTTGAATTTTTCTCCTTTTTCCTTTCCATGTAACTTTTAGAATGAGTTTGGAAATTTCCTAGAAAAAAGTTTTTGGATTTTGATTGGAAGGGCATTGACTTGATAGACCAGTATGGCATAAACTGACATTATAATACTGTTGAATCTTCCAACCCATGAACATGGTATAATGTCTCAATTTATTTAAGCTTTTTAAAGTTTCCATAAGCATTTTTTTTTTTGCTTTCTAGTGTAAGAATCAGTCTTCCACATACTTTGTTACATTTATCCCTAATCATTTTTATGATCATTAGATGGGAATTTAATTTTTTATATCTCAATTGTTCATTGCTATTACACAGATACATAATAGATAATTACATGTTGACCTTTTATTTTATGATCTTACTAAATTCAGTTATTAGTTATAGCAGGGGTTTTTTGGTACATTCTTTGGTATTTTCCAAGTATATGATTATGTCATCTGCCATAAAGACATTTTTTTCTTATTATTTTCTATTTCAGTCATTCTGCTCATATCTTTTTCCTTTGCTTCCTTTTGATGTGTTCTACTCTTCTTTTTCCAGATTTTAACAGTGGAATGATCAGTTGATTTAAGCTTTTTTCTTTTATAAAATAAGAATCTAATCTAAAATTTCACTCCAAGCCACTCTTCAGCTACCTCCCATACATTTTGATAGGCTGTATTTTTATTATCAAAATATTTTCTAGTTTTCCTTTGGCCTATGGGTTATTTGGAAGTGTTTGCTTAATTTATAAATATGTGGAGAAATTTTCAGAAACTCTTTGTAATTGATGTCTAACTTAAATCTAGGACATAATCACAGGACATATTCTGTATACTTTCAATTTTTTGAAATTATAATATTTTTTATGGCCCAGTAGGTGGTCTTTCTTGGTAAATGTTCCATGTGTACTTGAGAAGAATGTTTATTCTATAGTCCTTCCATGCAGCATTCTACAACTGATGATTGCTTTAATTGGTTGATGAAGTTATATGAATGTTTATAAGCTTACTATGTACTTTAATCTACATTCTGTATCACTTTTTTGGGAGAGGAGTGATAGAATCTCACTGATAATTTTGATTTTTTCTCTCTTCCCCTTTATTTCTATTAGTTGTTGCTTCATGCATTTGGAAACTCTGCTGTCAGTTGCATATACACTTTGAATCATTCATTCTTTTTTGTTCTTAAAGATTTCATTTATTTATTTGAGAGAGAGAGAGAGATAGTGAGAGAAAGCACAAGCGAGGGAGGGACAGAAGGGAGAGGGAGAAGCAAACTACCTGCTGAGCAGGGAGCCCAATGTGGGACTCAGTCCTGGGACCCTGGGATCGTGATCTGACCCCAGACGCTTAACTGACTGAGCCACCCAGGCACCCTCATCCTTTCTTTTTAAACCATTTCTCCTTTAATCATGATGAAATATCTCCTGTGTCTCTGGTAATACACCATCCCTGTCCTCATTGTCAAATATTCTCTTCATGGGACCCTCATTCTCTTAACTTCTAACTTCTCTGTCTTTATATTTAATGTGAGTTTCTTGTAGACTGCATGCAGTCAGGTCTTGACTTTTATCCAGACTGATAAACTCATCACCCTTTTCACTGAAATGTTTAGACCATTTGCCTTTAGGGTTTAAATCTATTGCCTTGGTATTTGCTCCTATGTCCTCCTCCCTGTTCCTTTCTCCCACCTCTCCTGCCTTCTTTAGGATACAAATCAGGTTTCCTTCTGTTTCTTCTTTTTTCTTCTTCTTCTTCTTCTTTTTTTTTTTTTTTAAAGTAATCAACTTTATCTCTTCTACTGACTCTTTTGTTTTCCAGTGGTTGTTCTAAGGATTACAGGAGGCACCTTAACTTAGTTCAAGCTATCTTGCAGTTAGATCATTTCACTTCTTGAGTAACATCAACACCTTGCAACAATAACTCCCATTTGCCCCACTCCCCTACTCAACTATGCACTGTTGTGGTCATATATCCTGCTTCTTCAAGTTATAAAACTTAACTCACCATATATTATTATTTTTCAAAGTCAGATGTGTTTTTTGTTTGTTTGCTTATTTTCTCTTTTTGAGAGAAGGGGGGAGGGGCAAAGGGAGAGAGAGAGAATCTTAAGCAAGCTCCACACCCAGCACACAGCCTGATGTGGGGCTGGATCCCATGACCCTGAGATCATGACCTGAGCCAAAATTATGAGTTAGATGCTTAACTGACCGAGCCACCCAGGTGCCCCAAAGTAAAATGTTTTTAAAGAAATAAAGATGCAAGCAAAAGCCTTTCTTTTTCATCTTCACATTTCTCATTTCTCATGCTCTTCATTCATTCATTGATGAAGATTCATTTTTTTTTAAAGATTTTATTTATCTATTTAAGAGAGAGGTAGCAAGCACGAGATGGGGGAGGGGCAGTGGGAGAAGCAGACTCCCCGCTGAGCAGGGAGCCTGATGCAAGACCCAATCGCAGGACCCTGGGATCATGACCTGAGCTAAAGGCAGACACATAACCGACTGAGCCACCCAGGTGCTGGAAGATGCGTGTTTTTATCCATTATCATTTTTCTTCAACCCAGAGATTTATCTTTGTTATTTATTTTATTCAAGTCTACCATTGAGAAAAGGCCTCAGATTTTGCTTATTTGAAAATGTCTTTATATTGCCTTCATTTTTGAAGGATTATTTTTCTTGGGTTTAAAATTCTTCTTTTACAGGTCTCCTCCCCTCCCCCTGCCCAGAACTTCAGTATTATCATCACCTTATTCTCTACCCAGCACTGTTTTTAATGAGAATTCACCAGTTATTCTTATCACTGTCCTTCACGTCTGAGTGAGGAAGAGCTGGGACCCAAGAGGACACAGCACAAAGGCTGGGCCTTGCTGTGAGCACCAGTGGAGAAGAATGGTGATTGCTGACAGAAGAGTCGTCATTATCTCAGGCCCTGAATCTGGCAGCCACACCTGGGTGCCACCCTGTATGTAATATATCTTCTCTTGCTGCTTTAAAGATGGTCTTTTGGGACACCTGGCTGCCTTAGTCAGTTAAGTGTCTGCCTTCGGCTCAGGGTATGATCCCAGGGTCCTAAAATAGAGTCCTGCAGCAGGTTCCTTGCTCAGCAGAGAGCCTGCTCCTCTCCCTGCTTGTGCTCTCTCTCCCTCTGACAAATAAATAAATAAAATCTTAAAAAAAGAAAAACCAAACTGTCTCTTTTTCTTTAGTTTTCAGCATTTTGACTATGATGTGCCTAGGTATGGCTTTCTTTGTGTTCAGTCTCCTTGGGCTTCTTGGATCTCTGGATTATTATTTTTAATCAAATTTGGACAATTTTCAGCCATTGTTTCTTCAAATATGTTTTCTACTGCAGCCCCCCTCTCTCTCTTCTCTTTCTAGGATTCCAAATACACATATATTAGACTTCTTGATATTCCCACATGTCACTTAAGACCTTGTTCTTTTTCCTTTTTTAAACTTTTTTCCCTCTCTGTGTTTTAGTTTGATAGTTTCTTTTAATTTTTAATCTGTTTTCAACCTCACTGATCCTCTTGGGTGCAGTGTCCTATGCAGTGAATTTGTCATTTCTAATATAGTTTTCAATTCTAGCATTTCTAATTTCGTTTACAGTTTCTGTTTTTCTGCTGGGATGCTACTCCCTCCACTCATCATGTCATTTCTTCTTGAAATTCTTGAACATATTTTATAATAAATGTTTTAAAGATCTTATGTGCTAATTGCTACATATTTATTATCACTGGATTTTTTTTCCTCTTAGTTTCGAGTCACCTTTTTCTGATTCTTTGCCTATCTAGCAGTGTTTTATTGTATGTTAGACATTGTAAATGTTCTGTTATCAAGAATCTGAATTTTACTATGGTCCTTCAAAAAGTCCTGAGTTTTGGGGTTTTATTCTGATAAGCAGTTAATTTACTGGCAGATCACCTTGATCCTATGAAGACTTGGTTTTAAGCTAGCTTTATCAAGGTAGTCAAAATAATCCTTATTTAGGGCTAGAGAATCCTGACTCCTAAGGTGTGGTCTTTCTGGAGTCTCAAATGAATGCCTGAGTTGTTCAGTAAGATTTCTCTACTTTGTGGGTTGGAATTCCAACATCTCTCTATCTTGTGTCATATCTACAATCTCTGTCCATTTCACAGCATAGCTCACATCATTCTTACTCTTTGCCAGGTTTTACAGAGTCTCTCATTATATATACACAGCTTCGTATTTGACCAAACCCTTAAGGAGATCCCAGATGGCACCTAGGTCTTTTGAGTAGGTGGGTCTAAGCCAAAAATGGATGGCATTTGAATTTCAGCTACTGTCAGCCTGTCCCTAGAAGACAGAGAGAGTAAAAATCTTCCCAACTGACTGAGCTATGAGCAGTGTACTTAGTTATACCCTCTGGAAGGAGCAGTTACTCAAAGTAAAAACATTGACCTACACCTGGAGATTGGTCATTGGCCTAAATTAAGCCCTCAGAGACCTCAAAAGAAAAAGACTAGAAGATCTGAAGAAAGTAGTTCTGGGGTAGAAGTATTTTGACGGTCATATCGGAGTGGACACAAAGCATGAAGATTTTTGTACCACACGTTAATGGCTACCAGAAAGCACTGGAAGAACCCCTGGACTTCTGGCCCCAAACCGTGGACTCCCACTTACTAGTCTGATCTAGCTATGGCTGGCTGAGAGGTTCCATCCGGCCAGCACCAGAGACCAAAGCTGGATCCCTAATATGGCAGTATTCCTCATGGAGACCAACTGGTCACTTGGTGACAAGTTAGCTACATTGGGCCACTTCCATCCTGGAGGGGTTAGGAGTTCACAGGAATGGATACCTGATCTAGGAACGAGTTTGCCTCTTCCGTCCCAGGGCCTTAGCCAGCATTACTTTTTGGTGGTTTATGGAATGCCTGATCCGCAGGCATAAAAAGCCCACACAGCATAGCATCTGACCATGAGAACAACTTCATAATGAAGTGCATCTGAGATCTTGGGATCATATCACATATCCTAATACCGAGAGGCAGCTGATATCATACAACACTGGAATGGCCTTATAAAGATGCACCTGGAACAAGAGCTCAAAGGAAACACTGTGAAGTGTGGGGTGCCATCCACAAGGATGCAGTATATTTAATTAATCAGAGACCCTATGTGCTGTATTCCTCATGGAAAGAAGAGATAGATCTAAACATCAAGGGTTAGAAGCAGGATAGCCCTACTTAAACGTGATTCCTGATGATACGCTGGTGATCCTGTTCCTACAGCTCTGGATTACTCAGCGTTGAAAGTCCTGGTTCCCAAGAGGACACCACTGAACTACAAGTTGTGGCTACCACCAGATTTCTTTGGACTCATCCTTCCAAGAAAGCAGATGAAGAGTCACCATACTGGCAGGAGTAATTGACCATGATCAGCAAGAGGAGGCAATGCTGATTTACACAACGGAGGCAGGTGAATGCCTGTGAAGGCCAGGTGGTCCACTTGGATGCCACCTGCTTCCCCCTTTACCCATTATAACTGCGGAATGGACACTTGCAGCAACCCCAGAGTGAAAAGGATATGATATTTAAGGGCTTAGACATCCCAGATAGACTACTAAGACCTGCTGAGTGAAGAGCTGAGTGTAAAGGGAATTAAGAGGCAGAGTGGAGGAGAAGAAGGATAGCTCCCCGTTACAGCCCTAACACCAACTGCAGCGGTGGGAGCTGTACTTCGCCCCTCCCACCCACCTCTTCTGAGTTCTCCCACAGGAAGAAAAGACCACAGAAACCACAGAGGAGCTTCTTTCTGAATCAGTGGAGAAGTAGATCAATGTGCCTGAAGGGTAGACTGCGCATGTACCATGTGGACCTCTAACTGTGGGGCATACACTTGACTGCTGCATTCTAAAACCCGCTGGTGTACTTCTGCTAAATGCATGCTTGCTGCAGCCAGTGTGTGCTTCGCAGTGATCCTGCAGCAGGCCAGTTCCCAGAAGACACAGGCATCCTCTTCAGCCAGTTTGAACTTGAACACTCTCCAATGGCCTTGCTTAGATTGCACAGCACTCAGACCACCTTTCTTCTCTCCTTCCCTCTGGGTCAGGCTTGCACCGCCCTCTGACACGCTCCCAGTCTAATCCAACTTCCACCCCATTTTTTCTAACACAGACATTTCCCCTAACACAATCCCTGCCTTTTGGCCCTGTCTTGGTGTCTGCTTCTCACAGGGGCAGGCTCCAGGTCTCGAGATGGTCTTCCAGGTACGACGTGAAGTCTCTGAGGGGCAGGATCAGTTACTGGCTCAGCCGACGGTGTCCAAGATGATGTGTTCAGTACTGTGTGAGATCATTTAATCAGACCTAAAGTCAAGAACTGGCGGAATAGTGGAGGAGAGTTTGTCTTGTCCTCCTCAAATTACTAGTGCCCCGGATATAACTGTAGAAAAATAACTTGAGTTGTTAACTCTATTATAAATAAATATATAAATAACTTGATAAAGTTATTTTATAAAAAATATATAAATAACTTGAATCGAAAGTATATAAACATATATTACTACATATAAACATATATAAACATATATATTACTACAACATTTTCCAAAAAAAAAATATTGCAAAATAAAGTCAACATTTAGGGTTAAACGCACAATGCAGTTAGAGTCAGAACTCGGTCCTCTTAAAGCTTACTTGTTAGGTTGAGCTTAAGGGATCCTCGGTAATGTGTGAAATGCAGTGCATGAGGGATTATTGTAACTTCCAAAAATTGATGCTTCGGAATGTCTTCCACATTCACACGGTGAGGCAAGCTGAACCGACCATATTTTATCAAATCTATTCAACTTGCTCAACTTTAGGCCAAGTCATGATTCTTTCATACCAGAATTGTTGATGTTACGGCCAGAGGGTGGAGGTCTTCGGGTCTTCTTTCATCTCCTTTCTTTGCCTCTCCCTTTCTCCAGTAAGATCCATTCCCTAGCCCACTCCAGTTTCAAGAGACTTGTTCTGGATTCAGTGTGCCCATTTGGCCAAATTAAGTGGTTGAATTGGCAGAACAGGAAGAAGAGGTGAAGGACAAATACCCAGTCAGTGAGCTTGGCTGGTGAGATTAATTTTTTGTTGTTGTTTGCAGTGTGTGCTGCTTCTTTAATAGCAAGCCCATCAGCCAGAAGCCTTATGTTTCTGTCAGTTTTATCGTGCCGTCAATATTTCATCAGCACTCATTGAAATAAAATAATAACACACTGTAGTGAGCTACCTTATACATAATTGTTTATAATGTTGTATTATTACATCCAGACCAGATAAACAATTATGCATCAAAAAGTAGAACTCTGTAGCTATCATAGGTGATGAACTATCCTATATATTTTTTTTTCTCTAAAATCATCATAGCTAACATTCAGCATTTACTACATGCTGATCGTCTACTAAGCACTGTACCAAAAGGAAAAAATGACAGTCCTTTCCATACTGTATTTGCTACCTATAATTCATTGAGACAAAAAGAAAAAAAAAATCCACAAATACTCAAACCCACAATAAAACTGCCAGCTCAGTCATGTGCTCAGAAGAGAACATTCGGCGGCATTTGCTGATAGGGCAAGCAGTTAGCGAGGGCACTGCGGGACGCTGGATCGGCCCTCTGCTCGATTCCTGTAATCGGAGACCAGAATATTCTTAACCTTTTACGGGGGGATGAACAACAAATTAGGAATTTCTAATTGCCTTCCCTCTGAGGGCTGTCTCCCAACTAAGCAGCGAAGGTATGCGCGGGCAAGTGTTGTTCATCCAAGGTGATGTTAACTTTTTGTGAAATTAAGAGACCTTTATTTAAAAACAGCTTCAGTAGCTAGAGGCATAGAATATCAGAAATGTACTCCAGGCTGTAATAATTGCGGGCTGCCCTGGGAAATGGCTTCAAGGCCACAGCGGCCGTGGCTCCATGCAAGCAGAGCCTCTAATTATTGAAAAACCTGTGTAGAGTCTCCATGTTAATCAGTCTCTCAGAGACTTCAGCTTTATGTGGTTAGTGCAGATTTATGGCATTTTTCTTTTCTTGTTATTAAAACTGATATTTCACAAGGAAGGAACTATCTCCAGACAACTGTTAAAATGCAAAGTTTCAGTCATAAAAGAAAACTGCAAGATTATTCTGAGAATATTCTATGGAGAATTCCAAACAAGGATAAGAAACAACACATCAAAGACGGGGGTGGAGGGGAGGAACTCAGAAATAAAAAGGCCTGACTTTAAAGTATTAACAAAAAGACTCAACAGTTGGCCCATAGAATCAAGAGGTTAGAATGTAATTAATTTAAGTGCTTGTTGCAATTATGGAAATAAACATTTCGTGCATAAATGCAAACTGAATTATACATAATTATGAAAGCACTAAACTAATTGAAACATTTGGATTAACATAGTAGAAGCCAAATTGCCTTTTTAAACCGTGCTTTGAGTTATCCTGCATGTACATGGCAAATGGTAGTTAATAATGGAAAGGAGTGTACTTAGAAACAAGTATTTCTATTGAGCTGGCATTTTGCTTCCCTTATAGAGTAGACACAAATTTTGTAAATTATAGTAGCTCTTAGTGAACCAGTACAAGACTAGGACCAGCTGGTTATGGCAATTGTAACTAATCTATAGAAGAAGACTGAGGGGCAGAGACTCCTATTCCAGGACTCAGGTCTCCCTCCTACTTCACCATTTGCTGTATTTTCAGTACTCCAGGCCTAATGGGATAATGAGGATGGGGTGGGGGCCAGGAAGTGGCCATCTGAGAAAAGTGAAAGGAGGAAAGTGTGCTTAGTTGAAAAGAGGTGAAGGAAGGTTGTAAGGTTCTCCCTCATCAAGTCCACATTTAAAAGTTTGTCCAGGCCCTTCTAGCTACCTTTTGGCATTTTTTAATCTTTGTCTATTCCTGTACTATCTCTTCATGTATTATCTCCCAGATGCATTACGTCATTTGCTACTTTGAGCCTGGGCAGATGTTTGTAATTTATTAGTATAGGTAGCTTTGGCAGGTGTCCAGTGCAAAAACAAACAAACAATCATAATGACAAAAATCTTCTTTCTGCTTTTCCACTGTCACTCAAAACTCACATTTCTACAGAGAACAGATTGGGTCCTTGCATGACTTTGGGAAGGCGATGTGATTGAGCAACATTGTTGAAACGACTGATGAGATTCTCTTGAACTCTCCAAATGGTAACATATTGTTCATTCAAATGAATCAGTAATTAGATGTAAACAGTTCTCCAGGTGTGACCATTCCATCAGATAAGGGATCATATTAACAGTAGTGACTCTAATCTCACTGGCTTTGAGTCTACCTGTTCATGCAGTATCTCATCTTCTTGCAGAATCTCATTTCGTGATTTCTTTTTTTTTTTTTTTTTAAGATTTTTTATTTATTTATTTGACAGAGAGAGAAATCACAAGTAGGCAGAAGTAGGCAGAGAGGCAGGCAGATAGAGAGGGAGAAGATGTGGGGTTCGATCCCAGGACCCTGGGATCACGACCTGAGCCCAAGGCAGAGGCTTAACCCACTGAGCCACCCAGGCGCCCCTCACTTCATGATTTCTAAAGGCTTAGGGAGTATATTACATGTGCTTAGGTACAAGTTAGCTAGTTATAGTCTAGAATGTGTCCATCCTGGTCCTCCTCTCCAACTGGACCCCTTTTCATTTATATCATAACTGCAAACCTCCTCACTAGGACCACTGTTCCTGGTGCCCCTTGTGACAGTGTTGGCACCCAAACCAAAAGTACTAGGTACTCCCTGAGAGTATTAGGAACACGAGCATTGGGGTCTTCAGTGACTTAAGGTCATTCTGTCCAGTAACGAGGATAACATTTTCATTTCTAACCATAGATCACATATTAACACCAAAGTAGCCCCATATTCCTGTGTCTCATGGAGTCACACAAAAATTGTTCCTTTAGCTTCTTGCTTCAAGTCCTCCTTACAAAGGGTTCAAATACCGATCCCTGGAGATGCATTATCAGAAGTAATAGACTCAGCTTTCAAGTGTGTTCCCTCTGACCCCAAGTTATTTATGCAGCTCTCAACCTCATGCAACTCAGTTTATAAAAATAGTGGACTGTGGGTCTTTATCCCACTAAATCTTCCACCTTTCAAGCCTGTAACTGTATCTGGCATACGCTAGCTGTTAAGTGAACTTTTGTAAAATTGAGAAATAAATGAGTCAATAAAAAGTCACAATATTATGAATTAAGGTGGTAGACATAGGCCTTTCTGGGACTCCTAAAATTCATTTGGCCCCCTCTACCTGAAGACACACACACACACACATATATTACTACAAAGAAGGAAAAAATTCTTGGTAGTCTGGGCACTTTCTTTTCTTTTGGGAAGAATCCCCCTCTAGTTAATGCTTGCCCCTTCATTGCCTGCATTAATGCCAGGTTAGATGATCATAGCTCCCCGGTCAACATAGTGAACAGGTCAAAAGAGAGTCTGTTGTACACTAGGGAGTTGGGTGTCACAAGGCAGAGAAAGGAAATTATAGGCAGGCAGATAATCAAAGCACTGATGGGAGCCCATCACACCTGGAGTCAGTTATTTATAGAGTATTTACTATTTTATGATAGTTTTCTGAGTCTCTGGGAAGATATACAACTTACCCAGAGTAACATATATAGTGAGATTCAACCCTGGTTCTGTCTGAATCAAGAATTCAAGCAATTTCTATTCCCAAGCAATCTCAAAGCTAGCAGTTATATCATCAAGTCTGATCCACAGTGAGTAAATAAATATGAGAGTATAATCATTTGTTTGTTTTTGTTACTTTTATAAACTTTCCTCTTTTTCTGAATATTTTTTCTACTAATTTACAGAATTTCTATAGCAGACTGTTGTCCATTTAAATGAGATGAGGTTTTAATCTTACTCCAACATCTTATTTATTTAAAAAATTAAACTTTGAAAGTCATTATCTGTTACTGTGGTATCATTTTGCAATGTAATATTATTTCATATCAATTGATTATAGTTTATAATATTCCTCAGAGATCCAAGAGAGTTTATCAGTGGGCTTTTAGAGTGATCTTTTTGTGGGGGGCGGGGGGTGAGCAAGGAGGGGCAGAGGGAGAGGAAGAGAGAGAATCCCAGTCCCAACCTGGGCATGGAGCCAGATGCAGGGCTCAGTCCAACAACCCTGAGATCATGATCTGAGTCAGAATCAAGAGTCAGATGCTTGACTGACTGAGCCACCCATTAAAATCTACCACTTTCCCCTTGTCTTTTCAGCTGCGCTTAGACATGTCCATCCCTTCCTACTCCCGCACTTTGTCTCCTCTATTTCCTCCCACCCACTGCAGGCTGAGCTCTCAATATGTAAATTTGGACATGATTTATCGGATAATTTTAACCAGAGCATCTTTCCAAAAAGAGACATCTTGACTGCGTTGGCCCTGGGTAGACGTCTCAGACCAGGTGTGTTTGCCTGGAAGGCGTTCTGTGGGGGAGGACAAGAGGCCAAAGCCTCCCATCGCTGTAGACTCTCCATAGGCCTTGGACAAGCAACTGCTTTTTTACAACATTGCTGTCTCCTTACTTTGGAAATTGGCATCCACTTAACAGTTTCTAAAAACTGTATCGAATTTTTATAAAAATTATAAAGAATTTTTATTAGAAATAGAATTGCCTAAAGAGCCAATATCCACCAATGATCATTAATGGATAAGCAATGGACAATCTTTTCCATCTCGTGGTTGCTTGACTTAGGGAATAACTTTTCTTCAGGACTTTTAAAATATCATAAGGGAATACAGATAATTTAATCCAGTAACAGAAGTGTAAACATACACATAATTAATCATTTGCTCTTGATCACATTAAATTTGGTAGCTCCAAATAAATAGAAAATCTATCAATTAAAGACACTTTTGAACACATGATTGAATGTTAACAGATAGGTGGATCAGCTCTGGATATTCTGATTTATACTACTGAGGTAGGGCCTGGGCGCCCACATTAAAAAATAATAATAAAAACAATTCCTAGGTGAAACAGTACACAGACACATACGTAGTTATCTATCCAGAGTTGAGAAGCACTGATATGCTTTGTACCAATTCTTAATAGAAACCATTTGCCTTTACAATATCTCTCAAGCCAAAAGCTTTAAGAAACAGAATCTGTCATCCACACTGGGTGAAAAAAGAGTAAGCTCAAAACTCTTTATGAGAAAAATCAGTAATCCATCTTTGTTTGCCTCTCCTCCTCCCTTGTATTGGTGGAAATCCAAGGGTGAGGTGAGAGAGAACACTTGACCATGGGTAGCTCAGCCACTCTGAAGGCCTGGCTGCTTACCCTGTGAGCAGTAACTCCATTCTCATAAAAGAAAGTATCTCATGCTTCTCTCTCAGAAGGAGGCTAAAGGAACATGGTCCAGCTTGTGAGGTAGCTATTCTCTCCTGATGAGACAAAGCAAACCTAGTCCTCAGATTTCTTCAAGATGCTAGAACCATGAGGCAGCTGGATGGCTCAGTCGTTAAGCGTCTGCCTTTGGCTCGGGTCATGATCCCGGAGTCCTGGGATTGAGCCTCATATCGGGCTCCCTGCTCAATGGGGAGCCTGCTTCTCCCTCTTCCACTCTCCCTGCTTGGGTTTCCACTCTCACTGTGTCTCTCTATGTCAAATAAATAAATAAAATCTTTAAAAAAAATGCTAGAACCACACCTACTCCATCCTTGCAGGGCCCTGGGGTTGTTTTTCACTCTGTCTAGAAGAGTAGAATCAAAACCCTTTCATCACTTTTCAGTTGAGGATCCTCTCACTGGGTGGGGAGAAGGTGGGAGAGCGTTAAAACTTTCTTCAGTTTTATTTTGTTGCAGGGTTTGTGTCTTCTGGGCAAAAGCTCAGTCTTCATTTTTCTTTTGAAAATTCTTGTTCTTTCAAAAATGAGAAAATGCAAGTCTCATAAGATGAAGACACAACCATAGCTCCCTTTCTACCTGACCTGGAACTGCTACCATTAGAGTGACATCTACAAATTCAGCCCCCGGTGTAGGGACTTGACCCTCAGGAAGCCAAGGTTAATTTGCACAGGTCACTTTGGGTGGGAAAAGGATAGGAAAATTATTAGATATCCAGGCAGATCCCAACTGAATAGATTATGAATCAGGCAAAGTTGGGTAGGATATGTTTGCCAGGGAAAAGGAAGCAACAGGAGAATGTTTAAACTCCTCAGTTCTAGTCTCATTCCTGCTCCAGTCTGCTTAAAGAGCCTATGCAAAGTGGAAAGGCAGTGGGTCATTACACTGATTTTTGTCTGCCCGGTTGCAGTGCAAATACATGGGACATGGACACCTACAAAGAAAAATTCACTCAAAAAGAAAAATGAAGGATTGGAAGAAGAGTTGTGGAACTGGAAGGCGAATGATGGCTGAATATGAATTTAGAATCACTAAATCCTGATATCCCTTTGCCGGAAATGACCACAGAGATCATTAATTCAGTATATCTCCTTTCTCAGATGAGAGAGCTGGCCACCAGTGAGATTAAGCAATACGGTCCAGGCTGCAAAAACTATTGATCATACTAGAATGTTCCATGGTTGCCTGATTACTCCATTTCAGGGTTTTCTATTTCATTTGGAGCCAGCCTTGATTTCCAACTAAAAGGTTTCTTTTCAAGATTTTCAGTGTAACATTTACTCTCCGAGATATTTTTAATTAGCTGTCTGTGTTATCTCCAGTAAGTTACTTAGCTCCCCTGAACCATAGTTTCCATATCTATGACAGAGTTAGACCAGTTTTCTGTAGTACCTTAACAGGTCCTAACCTTCCTATAGTACCAATTTTCTATGGAATCTTAATATGAGACCAGGATTCTTTTTCTTAAAGGTTTTATTTATTTATTTGAGAGAGAGAGAGTGAGTGAGCTGGGTAGTCGGGGTTTGCTGAGGGAGAGGGACAAGCAGATTCCACGCTGAGCACAGAGCCCAACACGGGGCTTGATCCCATGACTATGAGATCATGACCTGAGCCAAAATCAAGAGGTGGTTGTTTTATCTACTAAGCCACCCAGGTGCCCCTGAGCCCATGATTCCTGAAAACAAAGTCATTTGTAAATTATCAGAAAAGAGCAGAGGTAGCAACATTTGATCTATGGGTACAAACTCGAGGTGTGTGTGTTGGAAGCTGAATGAACCCAAGCCTTGGGTGACCTTTGTCTTCTCTAACACCTGTTATACGTATTGCCCATGTGTCCCAGGAGGCATTTGTCACTTGCCTTACACATGTTTATAAGCACGTATATGTACGTGTTTACACCCAGATTTATTTTGAGTTCCTGGAGGGCAGAAACCGTGTCTTCCTGTTCTCTAAATTCTCAGTGTCTGGTATATAAGAGTATATAACAGCCTTTGAAGGTGATTAAGTTAGATGACTTTATCTTTAAGCTAGATGACTCATTACTACTTTGTTAGTTCATGAGGACACATATGGTCAAATCCTAGGGTATGTGGCTTGGATCATTTCCCTACATCTTGCTCATGTTCCCATGGGTATGGGATACACCACTTTCAGTTATCTTCTCATTGGAAAGGATGAGAATGTGAGCAGGACGTGGACCCAAGTGCAAAACCGAATCTTCAGAATCATTAAGCAGCTTAAAGGCTCCTCTTTTTTTCTAACAAGAGGAAATAAGCATGCTGTATTTTTGCAGTATTCACTTTGTTTAATGAAAATGTTCATAATGTGAGCAAATCAGAATTTCGAGCCTAACGCTAGAAAGGCTGCATTGTGATAACTTCTCTACTCGGTCTTCCCTCTCATCCCTCTAAGGGAATGGAGGAATACAGGAAAAGTTTGGGTTATATTCAGACAAGATTATGTGACTTAACCTCCCTGAACCTCAGCATCTTCATCTGAAAATGGGAGCAATAATGCCTTTTCAGGAAACTTCTGTAGGGATTAAATGGAATAGTCCAGAGGATCTAGCCCGGTGCCTGGTTCATGATAGGTCCTCACTAATCTGTTTGTGAGTTGGCAGGAAAAACGGGCACAGCAACTGCATTACCTGCTCATTGTTTCCCAGCCAGTCGTTTAAACTACTGGTCACAACTTACTCGTGACTTTTATTTTTAAAACACTTGTCACAATACTTTTCTGCAAATCTCTGTAATGAAATGGCATTTATCCTTCATAAGTAGGAAGCCAACTCTATACAGATACACACGTGTACACACACACATCACTGCTCTCCCAGGAAGTTAAGACAAATGTAATATTTATGCATACACATGGCCCATAGTTCTCTCTCGATAAACACATAGTCATTTAGAATAGAGCTTCTTTAAAGACAATGAATCCTGTGCTAGTGTAATCCTGTCGAGTTCCTAGGTATATGAGAAAACCACATACTATGGTTGTGTTTTGTTAGAATAAGAGTCTCCCTCACCAGTGACTCATCCCTTGAATGTTTCATATTCTAAGCATTTTTCCCCTACCCAATCCTCGTGTCTCTTCCATGCATTTGTCTTTATATTTGCATTGTCTGGTAATTTGGCCTATGTGAGGTATTCTTCTCTACCGTCCCCAGGGTCTTGTATCTTGTTTTGAACTTCTTCTCTTTCCTTGCTCCCTTTTTATCAGATGTCATCCATTGTGCCTCACTATTTTACCCTTGGGTGTTTCAATTATGCATGAATGAGATCTGCCTCACAGTTGCGCGTTTCCATTTTCAGTCTAAATAACCGCTCACAGGAATGAAAGTCTCTGCACTGAACGTGAGAGGCGCTCTGCTGGTTGCGGGTTTCATTCGGGCTCATGCTGGTCTTCTCTCCCGGTAGCAATTTTAGGGATGTGTTGAAAGCAGCGCTCCTCTGCATTCACCGGGCTCTTGGTAGTGCCAAAGCTCTTGCAGGGAGCTCTCTCCAGCCTTTGCTCCAAAATTCCAGCTAAAGTGTCTGTTGCCACGTTTGTATATTTGCAACTACTGTGGTTGCGTTGAGTTTCCTTTCAAAAAAGAACCAGATGATTTAGCAGCAGGTTCTCTGCACATCTGAAATCAATGAATAGTGTTTCAGCAGTGCCAATAAATCAGTGTTCCTCTCATAAGCCCCATGTTTTAAATCAGCCAGAATTTCTCAAGATTTCAAACTTAACCACGTTTTGGAAGAGGTAGGAAGTAAAGGAACGGAAACGATCATCTTAGTACTAAAAGGTGTGTGTGCCAAAAGGCAGATGCAGAGAAGAACAGAAAGAGGATGATGGTTAGGGTTGGTTTCCTTTTGTGGATTATCACTCTGGCCATGACTAGAAGCTCTCAGCTGTCCCAGCTTGTTCTGGACATAGGACTTGCCACTTTTTATTAATTACTATATTGCACTTACTTGATTATGTGTGTCCAGTACCCAGAACAATGCCTCACCCACAAAAGAAACTCAGTGGTGCATGAATCGATGAGCGAGTGAATCACAAAGATGTTACAATAGTGACAATAAAAAGAATTGTCTTATTCATTTTAATTATATACTATAAATAAACCTATATAATTGCTAGCTTTTAAAAAAAATTCAGTCCTTTTGAAAAAGTTTTTATTTAAATTCCAGGTAGTAAATATATGGTATAATATTAGTTTCAGGTGTACAATACAGTGAATCAGCACTTCCACACATCACCTGGTGCTCATCACAGCTGCACTCCTTAGTCCCCATCACCTATTTCACCCACCCCCTACCCACCTCCCTTTGGGCAACCATCAGTTTTTTCTCTATGGTTGAGAGTCTGTTTCTGGGTTTGCACCCCCCCCCCTTTCCTTTTGCTGGTTTGTTGTGTTTCTTAAACTTCATGTATTCCCGGGTTGCAAGGGTGGTTCAGTATTGGCAAATCAATCAGTGTGATACACCATGTTTATAAAAGAAAGGATAAGAACCATATGATCATTTCAATAGATGCAGAAAAAGCATTTGATAAAGTGCAATATCCTTTCATGATCCTTTTACCAAAGTATGTTTAGAGGGAACACATCTCAACATAATAAAGGCCATATATGAAAAACCCACAGCTAATATCATCCTCAGTGTGGAAAAACAGAGCTTTTCCTCCATGGTCAGGAACAAAGCAGGGATGCCCTCTCTCACCACTGTTACTTAACATAATACTGGAAGTCCTGGCCACAACAGTCAGTCAATGAAAAGAAATAAAAGGCATCCAGATTGGCATCGAAGAAGTAAAACTTTTCATTATTTGCAGATGACATGATATTCTATATAGAAAACCCAAAGATTCAACTGAAAAGCTGCTAACACTGATAAACAAATTCAGTAAATTCATAGGATACAAAATCAATGTACAGAAGCCTGTTGCATTTCTTTACACCAAAATGAAGCAGCAGAAAGAGAAATCAAGGAATCAATCCCATTTACAACTGTACCAGAAACAATAAGATACCTAGGAAGAAACCTAACCAAAAAGATGAAAGACTCTGAAACTATGAAACACCGATGAAAGAAATTGAAGATGACGCAAAGAAATGGAAGGACATTCCATGCTCATGGATTGGAAGGACAAATATTGTTAAAATGCCTATGCTACCCAAAGCAATCTACACATTTAATACAATCCCTATCAAAATACCATCAGCATTTTTCACAGAGCAAAAACAAACAATCCTAAAATTTGTGTGGAACCACCGAAGACCCAAAGTAGCCAATGCAACCTTGAAAAAGAAAAGCAGAGCTGGAAGCATCACAATTCCAGACTTCAAGTTATATTGCAAAACAGTAGTGATCAAGACATATGATACTGGAACAAAAACAGATAAATAGATCAATAGAAGAGAATAAAAAAAGAAAAACAAATGAACCCACAACTATATGGTGTGTAATCTTCCACAAATCAGGAAAGAATATCCAATGGGAAAAAGATGGTCTCTTCAACAAATGGTGTTGGGAAAACTGGACAGCAATAAGCAAAAGAATGAAACTGGACCACTTTTCTACATCATATACAAAAATAAATTCAAAATGGATTAAAGACCTAAATGTGAGACCTGAAACCATAAAAATCGTAGAAAAGAACATAGCAGTAACCTCTTTGACATCAGCCATAGCAACTTCTCCTGAGGCAAGGGAAACAAAAACAAGAATAAAATATTGCGACTTCATCAAAATAAAAAGCTTGTGTACAGTGAAGGAAACAACCAACAAAACTAAAATGCATCCTATGGAATGGAAGAAGATACTTGCAAATGAGAGATCTGATAAAGGGTTAGTATCCAAAATATCTAACGGATGTGTAAAACTCAACACCCCCCCAAAACCAAATAACCCAATTAAAAATGGGCAGAAGACATGCACATTTTTCCAAAGACAACAGATACATGAAAAATGCTCAACATCACTCATCATCAGGGAAATACAAATCAGAACCACAATGAGATACCACCTCACTCATGTCAGAATGGCTAACGTCAACAACACGGGAAACAACAGGTGTTAGTGAGGACATTCGCTGTTGGTGGGAATGCAAGCTGTTGTAGCCACTCCGGAAAACAGTATGGAGGTTCCTCAGAAAGTTAAAAAAAGAACTATCTTATGATCCAGCAATTGCACTATGAGTATTTACACAAAGCATACTAAAATACTAATTCGTAGGGATATATGTATCCCGATGGATAAAGAAGAAGTGGTATATCTATATAGATATATAGATATTATATGTATATAAATATATACATATAAATGGAATATTACTCGACCATTAAAAGAATGAAATCTTGACATTTGTAAGAACATGGGCGGCGCTAAAGAGTATTATACTATGGGAAATAAGTCAGTCAAAAAAAGACAAAAACCTCTAAATCAACTTTGCTGAGGGTTTTTATCATGAATCCATGTTGTACTTTCTCAAAAACTTTTTCTGCAACTATTGAAATGATCATATGGTTCTTATCCTTTCTTTTATTAATGTGTTGTATCATGCTGATAATTTGCCAGTATTGAATCACCCTTGCAACCTACAAATAAATCCCACTTGATCATGGTGAATGATTTTTTTTTCTAATAAAATCAGTAGTTTTGTAACTAGAAAAATTTTAGGTGGTCTTTTTTCCCTGAGCATTGTTTTAATAATCCCTTGAATCCTGTGCACAAAATAACTTTAAATATGTCTGTGCTATCTTTATATAAGAAGGCTTATTGATTACTAATATAATTGGAGCAGCATGCATAATTAGAGAAACAATACAAAGTAGCTCTTTGCTCTGGTGAACAAAGTGCGTTACACCTGCACTTACATAAAATAATACCTCAGAGCCTTAGCAGGGTATTTTTTTTAAATTTAATTTAAATTTTTTTTCAGTGTTTCAAAATTCATTGTTTATGCACCACACCCAGTGCTCCATGCAATACGTGCCCTCCTTAATACCCACCACCAGGCTCACCCACCTCCTCACCCCCCGCCCCTCCAAAACACTCAGTTTGTTTCTCAGAGTCCACAGTCTCTTGTGGTTCATCTCCCACTCTGGTATTTTTCAGCCCAGTTAATGTTTTAATGCTTCTCACTCTGCAGAGGCCCCGAGGCTGACCCTTGTTGTGTAAGCAACCCATTCAGCCAATCTGTAGTGCATAGTCTCCGTTTTCCTACAGTCTCATTTAGATGAGAAGCACCTGGGTGTCCGGGAAATGTGTGTGCAGTTTTCTGAGCTGTTCCAGCTCCCTTTCTTTAAAAGAGAACATCTTTAACAACTTTATGTCAAGCACTCAGATTGTGCTGTGTGGTCATAGAGAGCAACGTCCTGCATCAGAGAGGTGACAAAAGGTCATGCATTCATATACTTGTGCAACATCAGAAGAGTAACTAGTAGCCTCAAACAGAAGCAAGACACTTGTATGTAGATCGGCACTTCCCGGGCATTTGGATTTTATGAGAGAAAACTGTGAAATAGTTTTTAAAAGACTGAGTAGATCCAATATGGAGCTTCAAACTTTTTACTGAAACATGAGACCATTAAAATCACACGCATAACCTACTATTAACTGTCACCATCATAAAACAAAGGAAAGTTAATTTTTTTTTTTTAAAGGGAAAGATAGGGGAGACTATGCGGCTCAGTCGGTTAAGCATCTGCCTTTGGCTCAAGTCACAATTCCAAGGTCCTGGGATCCAGTCCCACATCGGGCTCCCTGCTCAGCAGAGCCTGCTTCTCCCTCTCCCTCTGCCTGCCTCTCTGTCTACTTGTGCTTTCTCTAGCTCTCTGTCAAATAAATAAAAGAAATATTAAAAAAAAAAAAGGAAAGACATAATTTCAGCAGCTTTTTAAGTAGAAATGTCTTTATTTTTCTTTTTCACAAGGTTTGGCCCCCGTGGTGTGTGGCTCACCCTGTGCAACCACCCACTCTGAAAGCCTCCTGACTCGGTCCTTCAGGAACAATCTGCCAAGCCCTGTATTGAAGATCTGGAAGCTGCTTCTTTTCAGTCCTAGGCAGGCACACAAGAGATGTTTAGATTTTTACTGCTTCTCTAAATTAACAAATAAAAGTCTGTGCCTGTCCTTGAAGTAAACTTTCAAAACCCACTCGACCAATAGCAGAGTAACCAACCCCCTTGTCCTGTGGATTTCTTATGTTCCCAGGAAAACCCTAGGAAATAGAAGCATGTAAGACCACCAATGGAAAACTGAGTTTTGCTTTAACTGCCAACTAAATCTTTCCTCTTCTGAGGATTCATTATCATTCAGTCCGGTCAGTGTTTTCTCTTGAGTGTACGATTGCAAGTATAATAAACAAAAGTGTTCATCTGTGATGTGATCAGCAGAGCTTCTAATGGGACATAGATAAGAAGCAAAGTAAATACAAATCAACAAACATGACTTTAGGAAAAAAAACAACACTGTCTCTCTAGGGAACTCCAGAAAGGGGAAAAAAAAAAAAAAAAGGCAAAACAAAGCAACCAGAAAAGAATCAACCTGCTCAAACAAAGACTGGGTGTAAGAGATATGATTATTAGTTAAATCATCTTAATGAAATGTGCGGACCTAGGTGCTCTTAGATAGATAATTCATGTGCAATTTTATTATCTCTCAAGGTTTAATTAAATATTTGCCTTTTGGCTAATCAACAGCAATTAATAAGAGATGCTTATATTCACACTGGTTATAAGAAATGTGGACACGGCCTCCACTGGAATTTTAGTGGTCTTCTTAATGAAAGCAATAACATGACGACCTATGTGCCAGGCCAGAATTGAAAACCTGTGTATCAGTTCGGGTTCTCCAGAGACATAGAACCCCTAGGATGTGAGTGCATGTGTGCGTGCGTGTGTGTGTTTGTGTAGAGAGAGTGAGAGAGAAAGAGAGAAAGAGAGAGAGAGAGAGAGAAAGAGAAACCGAGGGACAGATAAACTTACTTTAACGAGATTTCTTGGCTCCTCCAATTGTGGGGGCTTCAAGTCCAAATTCCCCAGGTCAGGCCAGCGGGTCCTAAGCAGGTCCTAAGGCAGACTGAAGGCAAAATTCCTTCTTCCTCCAGGGACTTCAGTCTTTACATTTATCTGCGTTACTTACAGTTTACCGATTTAAACACTACTCTTATCTGAAAAAAATACCTTCACAGAAATAGCTTGACTCCTGTTTGGCCAAACATCTGGGTACCATGGCCTAATCAAGTTGACACATAAAATTAGTCATCAGAACCCTGAAAATGAAAAAAAATAAAAAGACATGAGGATACTTACTTTAAAATAGAAGGCTTGAGCTTTTTCGCAACGGGTTTGCCGCCAGAACACAGGTGTCGTGAAAACCACCGCTTAACCTAAACCAGAATGGGGAAGGAAAAGACTCATATCAACATTGTTGTCATCGGACACGTAGATTCGGGCAAGTCTACCACTACTGGTCATCTGATCTACAAATGTGGTGGCATCGACAAAAGAACTATCGAAAAATTCGAGAAGGAGGCTGCTGAGATGGGAAAAGGCTCCTTCAAGTATGCCTGGGTCTTGGATAAACTGAAAGCTGAATGTGAACGTGGTATCACCATTGATATCTCCCTGTGGAAATTCGAGACCAGCAAGTATTATGTGACCATCATTGATGCTCCAGGACACAGAGACTTTATCAAAAACATGATTACAGGCACATCTCAGGCTGACTGTGCTGTCCTGATTGTTGCTGCTGGTGTTGGTGAATTTGAAGCAGGTATCTCCAAGAACGGGCAGACCCGTGAGCATGCCCTTCTGGCTTACACACTGGGTGTAAAACAACTAATTGTTGGTGTTAACAAAATGGATTCCACTGAGCCACCCTACAGCCAGAAGAGGTACGAGGAAATCGTTAAGGAAGTCAGCACCTACATCAAGAAAATTGGCTACAACCCCGACACAGTAGCTTTGTGCCAATTTCTGGTTGGAATGGTGACAACATGCTGGAGCCAAGTGCTAACATGCCTTGGTTCAAGGGATGGAAAGTCACCCGTAAAGATGGGAATGCCAGTGGAACCACACTGCTTGAAGCTCTGGATTGCATTCTGCCGCCAACTCGTCCAACTGACAAGCCCTTACGTCTGCCTCTCCAGGACGTCTACAAAATTGGTGGTATTGGTACTGTCCCTGTGGGCCGAGTGGAGACTGGTGTTCTTAAACCTGGCATGGTGGTCACCTTTGCTCCTGTCAATGTTACAACTGAAGTCAAGTCTGTTGAAATGCACCATGAAGCTTTGAGTGAGGCTCTTCCTGGGGACAATGTGGGCTTCAATGTCAAGAACGTATCTGTCAAAGATGTTCGTCGTGGCAATGTGGCTGGTGACAGCAAAAATGACCCACCAATGGAAGCAGCTGGCTTCACAACTCAGGTGATTATCCTGAACCATCCAGGCCAAATTAGTGCTGGATATGCACCTGTGCTGGATTGTCACACAGCTCACATTGCTTGCAAGTTTGCTGAGCTGAAGGAGAAGATAGATCGTCGTTCTGGAAAAATGCTGGAAGATGGTCCCAAGTTCTTGAAATCTGGTGATGCTGCCATTGTTGATATGGTTCCTGGCAAGCCTATGTGTGTTGAGAGCTTCTCTGACTATCCTCCTCTGGGCCGTTTCGCTGTTTGTGACACGAGACAGACGGTTGCTGTGGGTATCATCAAAGCAGTGGACAACAAGGCAGCTGTTGCTGGCAAGGTCACCAAGTCTGCCCAGAAAGCTTAGAAGGCTAAATGAATATTATCCCCAATACCTGCCACCCCAGTCTTAATTAGTGGTGGAAGAACGGTCTCAGAACTGTTTGTGTCAATTGGCCATTTAAGTTTAATAGTAAAAGACTGGTTAATGATAACAATGCATCGTAAAACCTTCAGAAGGAAAGGAGAATGTTTTGTGGACCATTTGTTTTTTTGTGTGTGTGTGGCGGTTTTAAGTTATTAGTTTTTAAAATCAGTACTTTTTAATGGAAACAACTTGACCAAAAATCTGTCACAGAATTTTGAGACCCATTAAAACAAAAGTTTAATGAGAAAAAAAATAGAAGGCTTGAAAAGAAAAGATAAATATAATAAATACTTGATAGATACAATCCCTTTTAAGTACCACACTTCTTAGCATAGGACTAGAAGAAGGAATTTGGATTGAAAGGAAAACAGTTATAATGGATAACCGATCTGAAATCACCTCTATTCTGAGACTGTCATGTCGTGTTTTATGTCTAGATACACACTCATGGCACCCAAAATACACACATGTGGTACACTTCAGTTGTCACCCGGAAAAGCATTAAATGGCAAGGTAAAGATGGGATGCTTATTAAAAACTTGTCATAAAACAAATGATGACTTTGATACTCATTGTGGTGTCACTATTTCATGCAAGCAGGATATTATTTTTTACCGTGTTAGACTTAAAAATGAACAAATATCATCTCTTCTGAGACTGGACCAAAAACCTTGGGAGTAAAATGCAGTGACTGGATGATCTCACCTCTAAAAGAGGAAATAACCTTGGCTCCTGTTTCAGTGAGTTGTTGGAGATATATTATGACATATGACATGAAAAAGTTCTTGGTATGGTACCTGATTCACAGTGAACGTCCATTCCATGTTTATTACTATCGAGGCGATGCGGGACTTTATTAAAAACTTGCTGTTGATTTCACTCAGCCCCTTTACTCTAGATATCTGAGCTAAATTACTTATCTTGCACCTTCCACACACAGTCTACGTAAGTGATGAGACTTAGTTTTTCCTTTAGAGAAAAAAGAAAGAAGAAGAAAAGTAATTTCCCAGGCTCAGGCACTAGAAAAGAAAAAGAAATTAAAAAAAAAAAAAAAAAGTCCAGGGCGCCTGGGTGGCTCAGTGGGTTAAGCCTCTGCCTTCAGCTCAGGTCATGATCTCAGTGTCCTGGGATGGAGCCCCACATCGGGCTCTCTGCTCAGCAGGGAGCCTTCTCCCCACCCCGCCCCCCGCCTGCCTCTCTGCCTACTTGTGATACTTGTGACCGCTCTCTCTATCAAATAAATAAATAAAATCTTTAAAAAAAAAAGTTCTCCTCCCTTCAAGGATTGCAGCCCTGTCGAGGGCCCAAGGCAGGCCAGCAGAAATGGGCTGGGTTTCAGCTTCCACTTTGCACCTCCTCTCCTTGGGAGCCTTGGTGCTGGGTCTGAAACACACAGTGGTATCTTGGTGCCGGGTCTGAAACACACAATGGTATCTTTGACCTCTGCTCATGTTCCTAAGGTGTCTGAATAAGGTATTTAACATCGCCATGTCAGCCAGGCAAATTAAATCAAGTATCTTTCTTTTTTCTATTGGAGTAGATATCATGTGACACGATACCATCCTAACAGACTGATACATAAAGCTTTTCAACAAAGAGAAATTAAATTCATGCAACCACACACAGAAATGGATTGTTTGGGGGAAGAATCAATTTTCTATTCCTGTATTCTGCCCATCCTTCCTAAAATCTGCACTGAAAACAGCCAGGAAGGAGATACTCAAAGATACAGGTGATGAGGCACCAGAAGATTCACCTTTGCAGGGAGATGGGACTGATTTTTTTTAGGTATTCTACCTTTGGGTCAGATCTTTTTGGAGGTGTCTTTCTCTTCCTCAGCTACTCTGTCCATTGCTCTCAAAATCAGAAAATTTCTCCTGGACATGTCTAGCAAGAGAAATAAGGTAAGAGAAAAATGACTGATAATTCTGGGTAGAGGCTGGGTCACGGGATCAGAGAGGCACTAGGAAGGCGGAATTGGCAGAATTGGTTCTAAAGACCAAGGGACTGGGATCATCTGCGACTGGGAGATGGGGCTGAGCTAAATAAAATAGAGTCTAGGAAGATGGGCTCAGCAGGAGCGAGGCTGTGAGCCCAGGAAAGATGGTGGAGGTGAGCTAGACATCTCAGGAAAGCAGTCTCCAGGATTTTCCCCTTTGACATTTGTATAGACTGGTGCGGATTGAATAGCAATTCTTCAGAAAGAAATGAGCTGATTACTCCTCAGAAAGTGTGCCTGAGTGTGTGTGCACCCATGCTCAGGAGTGGAAAGGAATACTTTCTTCCTCTCCCTAGTTTAAATATCACCTGTTGCCTACGCTTGTCCAGTGCAGAAGATGTTCCCATCTTCTGCACTGGAACAGAATCATGAGCAGGAACAACTCACCAGTAGGCCATTTGTGTTTTCGGTGACTACTGTTCCTTTCATGATAAGAGGAACAGTGCCTCAGTGTCATACGATAAGCTTCGGTGAAATCTGAGGGAAGCTCGCAAGTCATTCTATTCCAGAGAATTCGTTCTGCCGGCTCCAGGTTCACTTGGGTTCTTTGAGATTTTAGAATGTGATGAGGGCTTTTTATCTGTACCAAATAAATGTTAGTATTAACGCTTAGCTGCATTGGGGCTTTTGGACTTTTGGCCATTTCGTTGCTCATCCGCAACTCCATGAGGAAGCAAAGAGGAAATAAAAGGAAATGAAACTTAAATCAACTGCGTTCTATTATTTCTCTGTGATATACTCTGATTTAGCTAGAGGAAAGTCAAACAGGTTAGCTGAAAAGGCAGTTCAGGGTTTACTTGTAAATGTCAATAATCCATCTTGTCTCTGAAGGATAGATGACATGCTGCCTTTATTGTAGCATTTTGGATAAAGGCCCGACTTTTTAAAGAGGTGGTTGGCCTATGTTAACTCTGCATCCATTTTTGACTGGGTAATCATTTCATCTCTCTGGACCTCAATTCCTCAGTTGTAATTTGGACTGGATGATCTCCCTTCACCTAGAAAGCTTCCATGAGCCACTGGCAGTTACAGAAATTCATTAGCAACTAAGAGTCCTTACACCCATCTAACCTTGTGACCACTAGTCATCATTTTATGAGAAAGTTGATTGGAAGTTCAGTGAAATTTGGGGGTCATAAAACAGAGTCAGAAACCTGGCCTTGTTCTCATTAATCCCTTGTTCCTTCATGGGATCTAACTTCCCTCTAGACCTCTAGCCAGTTACTACTGCCATACTTCACTCTCCTTGTTTTCAAGGACTAATCAGAAGTGGCCTCCTTTTCCAAGTTCACTGCCGAGTGTGTGAGCTTTACTATAAATAAATCCCTCATCCCACAGTTCAGAGCTCTGGCTATCTAATCCACCTCCTTAGCATCTGTAGACTTCAGGGCACACACGTACTAACTCTTTTTCTAGCAGAACTCAAACATGTTATTTCTACCTCTTTTAACACATTATTTTCTTCCAGATAGTCCTCTTGCTTTGTGCAGTCTTTAACCTGAGAGTGCAATTTTGATCTATTTTCTTATTTTCAGGTTATTAGCAGGGCAGCTATCTCTGAGTCTTTTGGGACTCACTTTGACTTTATCTTAATTTCATTCATGGTGTGATGTATATTTCTTCATATGGAACCCATCTTCATAATCAACTATCTGAACAAATTGATAAGATAAAATAAACTTTCAGAGTGAAGTACTTAATGTAGTTCATTTAGATATTCTTGAAGGCCAAATGTTCACTTGTTATATAATACAAACTAGAGTGATTTTGTTGAAATGTAGAGCATATGCAGTATAGCTTCATTTTCCCCATAGAATAGTATTTATGATGGATAATTATTTTCATCTCCCACCAGTTGTTCATGACTTTATAAAATTTTATTGTGTCATTCTCAAACTTTTTTCCACTTCTTACGTTTTTGTGGTGATTACAAAATTTAGTATGCCTGTGCTATTGCTAATGATAACTAGTAGTGGCTTCCTTCTAGTTATCCAAAGGTAAACTTTCCTTGTCATGCATCAGACTAGATCCATTTTCCCTGCCAATTTTTCTAGTCTGTTTTACTCTTTTTTTTTTAACCTCAAATCCTTTGTTTTCATCTCTCTCTGAAAACTATATCGAAGTTTCTAAAGCTTTCAGACCCATACTTCATACCTGTGTCTTGAGAAATAGTTAGATGCAATGAAGGAAGTTTGATATCTTTGTAATGATAATTTAATGGCTGTTCTACTTGATGTTAGAAAATTGCTCAAAGTAAAATAGTCCGAATGAGATTACAACGTGTGCAGTCATTAAGAATATCTGATAGGCATGCTATGAATCATATATTAAATTGTGTTCTGACTTAAATTTAAAGCATTAGCTTAAACAATTCTCTATAGAATAAATAGTATCTTGACCTAGATTTTGATTATTATCTTTCATTCAGTCTCGAAGAAGACCTTCAAACTCACTTGCCTGAGGCACTTGCAAGCTCCAGGTTTTTTTCAGCTCATGAAAGAAAGATAAGTCACTCCTGAGAAGTGAGAAATCCTACTGTAAAAGCCCAGTGAGGGATTATCTCTGTTTCCTTTAACCAAATCACACCTTTGTAGACCCTTAGTTTATTATTATCAATTTATTTGACTCTTTAACCATAATCCATGGCTGTCATATGTTAGCATTACTACAGCTGGTGTAAGAGAAGGTATGGTTTAAATGTATCCCATTAGGCAATTTTATTTTGAAAATGATCATATCTAACTACTAAATTAAAATTGCTAATTAAACAAATTTGACCAATGGCTGGAAGCCTGGAAGCAAAGAGACCATATAAAACCATTAAGGAGTGGAGGTAGATTAGTAGAGTCAGCTCACTGGGGCTGAATCAACGGCTCAAATGGAAACGGGGTTGGGAGGGAGGTGGAGATGGGGGTTAGTGGTGAGAGGGAAATGGGAAACCCTGCCTCAGATAGGAGCTGGCCACACAGAAGGCTGCAGTTGGATTTTAGCCAACCTTAGTTTACTATATCACATTCCTCCCATTCTCCAAATTCCAAGCAAATACTTAGTGTGCATTAAATAATTATTCTGTGAATGTTGTCAAACATAGTGATAGTAGCTTACTGGTTTAGATGTTGGCAGAGCAAAATTCTCTATTCTCTTTCAAAATAAAGTTTATGTATTTAATTTTTATTATGTAGCCTGTTAATACATCCTCCTTTGATGGTTTTCAGCCCACTCTTGGTACTAACTACAATCAGTATTTCATCCAAATATATATCACTAATACTGAGGTCCAGACCTGTTTGTTCCACAACATCTTGACATCTTCCCCCAGAATACCTCATGGACTTCCTAAATTTAAGATGTCAAAATAGCACCCTGGATTTGCCCTCTCTCTTCCATCCAAGACCCAACTTTGCCTCCTTCAGATTTCTCCATTGCAGTAAAGGAATCACCATTCTTCTAGTTGCTGAATCCAAACGTCTCAGATTTAGTAGCGGCACTAAAAAAATTTCCTTGGCTTCTTTCTCACCATACTCCATTTCTACTACCCTAATTTGAGCCACCTCATTCTTTTGCCAATCTACTGAATGCAGATGCCCACTGAGAAGTCTTCTTGTCCACTCTTGGTCTCCTATAGCCCATCTTTCACAAATAGCCAGGAGACATTTAAACATGTCAAAAAGATCACACCACTCTCTTGCTTAAATCTCTCAAGTGACAGTCCAACACACTTGTAATAATATCTGATTTCCATATTATGGCCAAAGGTTCTGTGTAGTCACCCCTCTACCTCATCTCATACATACCCACTCTCCCCTTAGATCATTAACCACCCCTCAAATGTCTATTCTGACTGTTGTCTATGTATTAGTTTTCCATGCTCAGTAACAAATCACTACAGACTTAACAACTTAGAACAACACATCTATTGTCTCATAGTTTCTGTGGGTTGGGAGTCCAGGCATGACTTACCTAGGTCCTCTACTGAGCCGCATAGGCTGCAATCAAGGGGTTTGCCAGGGCTGAGTTCTCATGTGAAAGCTCAACTGAGGAGGCATCCATTTTCTCACTGGTGTATTTTTTGGGAGCATTTGATTTCTTGGGGCTGTGGCTTTTTCAAAAACCAATGAGAAAGAGAGAGAGACACACACACTAGAGTGAGTCTGATGGCAAGATAAAGTCTTACGTAAAATAATCTTGGAGGTGACATCTCATCATTTTTGCCATATTTTACTGTTAGAAGCAAGTCTCACAGGTCCTACTCACACACAAGGAGAAGGGATTATCCAAAGGTGTGAACACGAGAAAGAGGCAATCACAGGGAGTCACCTGAGTTGTCGGTCTGCCGCAGGGCAACATGTCAGCTCTGCTTCCACCTCTGGAGCTTCACCTGTTCTATTCCTTCTACCTATGAGGTTCCCCACCCAAACATCCCCGCCCCAAGTTCTGTGCCCAACAATTCCATTCCATCATTTATTCAAAGGACACTTTTACATGGAGGCCTTCTCTAAGACTCCACTCTAAACAAACATCCCCCAACATACGTGTACACTGACACACACACAAAATCATGGATTATATGGATTATATTATCCTCTTTTATCTTATTCATAGCCCCGAAATCATCTTGTTTGCTTATTTGCTGTGTGTCCCATTCCTCCCACTGGAGTGAAATGTCCAAATGCTCATTAGAGTGGAGCTCATTCAGCACTGTATATTCAGCACTTGGAAGTGATATGCAGTAGCATAACTAATATTGTTGAGTACATTTTAAAATAATATTGGAATAAAAAGCTGATAGTTCATAATTTTACATGGGATTAAGAATGAAAGAACTATAAGATTCCCATGTAAAAACTTTAAAAAATTTACCAAAACCCTATTCTAAATATTAGTCTGCTAAAGTGAATAGCCAAGTATAAAGTATATTATTTTGAAATCCAAGGTCTGAATTAAAATTTGTAATGATTTATACCTTCTTATTATGAAAGGATTATGAAGGAAAATGATACAACTTATAAAATATTTTATTTATACAATGGTAATTTTATTCCTAAATATGCAGTCCTTCTTTGTATGAAGATTAGTAAAGATTACAGTAGTAAACTTCATCTTAATTTACACTCCTATGTATTTCCAGGTTACAAAAAATTGACAAATTTAATAGCTGTAATACTCGTTGGGGCAACAAAAAGATATTAAAGTCAGCCTCTTTGTAGAGTGTCATGAGAAAGCAGTCTTTGGTGGAAGCACTAGCTCAGTGTGGTTTACAGCTTGATAGACTAAAAAAAAATGCTAGTTCACGTAGAAGCAATCAGGATGTAGCAATTGATTTATATAAAGCAAAAATCTGAGAAGACTAGTTTATGCACCAGAATACCAATTTATGTTTGAATCTGTATTTGACAAGGCAACAAATCCTGACCATTTACTTAGGACATAACTTCCCATTTCACTGAGGAAAATAAATGTAGATCAGAAAGTTTATTGATGAATACAGAATAAGAAAGGAGTCAGATGTCTTTATAAGATGGGTCTGTCAGGCTTTGACCACCTGCAGGGTTGCATTACTTTAGGGAAGTCTCTGGCTAGATAACTGAAATTGGTCATTGGCGTCAAGCCCAGTTTCTTTGGAGACAGCAGACTTAGGACACTTGACAAATTCTTCCTCATCCACTCCATTCTGCTGTTTTTATCAGTCATGATAGTACCTCTTCTGGGCAACTTATATTTCAATAGAACCAGTTGTAAGCACAACTTCCAAAAAATCCAAGTAGGTCTTAATACCCATAAGTTCTCGGTGTCAGAGGCAACACTTTTGTAAGTGTTTTATGCATAATGGGCTACTTTTACAGGTGCTTAGTCTGTTTATGAGTGTTGATTTTTGTAGCTCAGAGTTTCACTTGACAGCCACTTCCTCTCACTGTTTTCAAACCCTCTTGATACGTCCTCCTTGGTAGCTGTAGCCTTCTATGAGCAGACTATATACATGGCTCTTGATTAAATAATCATTTGCTTAGAAATTCTGGTGGCACTAACAGGGGGAAAAACTGAAAATATTTTTGTTAAGAATTTCATCAATATTTAGAAGAATAAGCTATTGGAAAACATCTTCAATTTTCTATTGTGATTTTCAACTTTTTTCTCTCTGGAACAAAAGTAATGAAGGGGAAAATGGAAACACTGAAATAAACAATTTAAGTGTCAAGTTTTTAAAAAATACTTTACCCTTTTTTCGATGTGTTGTTGGAGCAATGAAACATGACACTGATGTGCTCTTTCAGAATTTATGTATTTAATGACTTTCAGGATGGGCTCCATCTACTGAGAATGCTTGCAATGGTAGTTTATTTGATCTTCAACAGCACTACTGTCTATCTCATCTTTCAATCTGAATGTTTAAAAAAAGGAAAAATGATTTGGAGAATTTTCAAAGCTTATTACATATTTCAAGTGAGACACCCATTTTTTTTTTTTTTCCTGTTAGGAAACCGGTAGGACTCATCAACCCAGCAAGACTCTACTTTTACAAAAATATGCCTCCAACCTATGAATTTCACACAAAATTAAGTGCATAAAGTAAGTTCATTTTATTTGCGGTAAGCTCTTCTTCAGTTAAAACAGTCTAGTCAGATATCCTTCTGCACCTTTAAGGGTTTCTTCTTTTCACAAAACCAGCTACCATTTCAAAAGCAATTCTGGGGTCAGAAGAGAGGAAAGTGTGGGGCTGCAAAAAATATGAAAAAAATCACTGACTGAAGCACCCAGGAAGTTCTGGACTCAGAAATTCTGGAGTCGCTATCTTCTTCCAATTCAATAAGCTTTCTCTAATTCTTCCTTCTCCAATCACCCAAGTTAAAGCCATGCATTTCTAGATGAAGTGTAAAGTGCCGTGTTATTCCGATCGTTGGGATTGCTAGAAGGCCAACCTGAGCCATGAGAAAAGCACACCGGGGGCTTCAGATGGCAGGAAGGGGAAGAAGCAGTGATTCCAGTGGTGGGAGCCAGGCTGACCAGGGTGCCCGGACCATGCTGTTCTCTCCTCAGAGAGGAAGTTAGTGAAAGATACACTTACGAAGGGCAAGTGCTAAGATACGAGGGGTATATTAATGAAGTGAAAGGTGCAGGATGGTTGATGTGGATGATATTAGAAGTTTTAATTATATAGCTTGCTAATCAAAATGATTGTTCTTATCAGTAAGTGGTAATCAGTCAGATGACATGGAGACTATATTAATGATGTGATTTGAAAGAGTCTTGAGGAGCCCTCTCACCTTCAAATGGACCATTCCCATCTGTGAGACATAACTAATCAAAGTCCATAGGAGATAAGGATTAGGAGCAAGGACTTTGAAGTCAGAAAGTTAACTGAAGCAATATGGCAGAATGGAGTATATGCTGCAAATCTGTGGGAGGCTTCACAAAGCTCTGGAGGCAGAGCTAATCCTAATCCTAATCAGGCCTGAAACAAATTATTCAAACAGTAGGGTTAATATCTGGCAGGTTGGGGCTGACCTTGTACACATGCAAAGGCAACGCAGTCTAGTCTGGGCAGTCAGAGCCAAAGTTTCTCAAATTAGCCATTCAGAAAAGGTAGAATGTTAATCAGAACCTTAATTGCAAAGAGGAGTAATTAGCTCTGGCTGATATAAACAGATGCAATTTTGTTAGAATCATATTTGTTAGAATCATATTGGCTCCCTCACAGAATATTCAGACTTGGAGACCAAACAAGAAGCCTTGTCTAATACCCTAAATCCTGCCTCATAACTTGTCCTGTGAGTACTCTGATGTCAGAGGGAGTGTGTTGGCACAGATGCCCCACCTTGGCCTTCTAAATCCATCAGTGTTGGCCCTGGGTTCTGGACAGTGTTGCATCTGAAAACGACATGATGACTACCACTGCTCTCAGCTCCTTGCTATTTTCTGCATGATCATTATGTCTTTGCATGACACCCTCCTGGTTCAAAGTCTGAAGCAGATGTGTCTAATTGGCTGAAACTGGCAGTGTGTCCATACCCTCACTGGAAAGTAGTCTCAGAAAGTAACTTTCTGAGCTTCTATTCCTGAAAGTTGACTTCTTGTAGTGTACAAGATTTCCCAAAATGTAGGTAGAAGGTTCAGATGCTGGGTGACTAAAAAAGGACAAATTCCCATTATGACCTACCACTCCGGCTGCCACTGTCAACATACACCAATATTCCCATATTAACACATATTTTAAAAATAATAGTTACTACCTTCCGTGATACAATTCTCTTTTACACAACCAGAGTAATGATCATTCCATACCCAAAAGGAATCTACCAAAAGTATCACCTCCCTCAGTGTTCAAATCCAAGTCTGAGATTCTTCAGTAATATCCATCATCCCTCAGGTCCTGATATGATTTAATCTCAATATTTTGGGTAGATGAAAGTTTATTTATTTCTATAACTTGCCATGCATGATTGTATGAAAGTATGTACAAATTTCCTTCTCCATTGTACATATTCTTTAATTTTTTCGATTGATCAGTTTATGTGATGGAATAATGTGAAAATGCATTCCAATTGGATACAAGCTCTTGGTATTGCCAAATATATGAGATAGTTGTAGTCTTCTAATAACTTTAAATACTAGACACAGAGGTTCTGGGAGGCACTCCAGGGTTCCCCTTGGTTTCGTCCATAGTTCTCCTTTGTTCTTCTTGATAGTCATGATCAACCATCCTGTCAATATTATAAGCCCTACGACGAAACCAAAACACCAGACAGCAGTCTCGGCTGCTCTAATTCAATGGAACCAAAATGTGTCCTTTGGTCGAATCATTTCCCTCTTTGGTACCAAGAGCTCTAACTCCCTGTTCTTGGTTCTTGGACTCAAGTATCCTGCCTCTGAAAAACAGCACCATACATTGATTCCTGGTTCAGAGTACATACTGTATCCTGTAGCACAACATCCCAAACTTAGAAAGTAGTGTGTGTCAGCTGGAGCTCTAAGTCTTCATTTATTTCCTTCTATAAGGTCCAGTACTTATGGATAATAGATTATGTGTAAAAGCAGTTAAACCATGACTATCAACAAACTCCCTTACTTTGTCCCCTAGAATCCATTTGCATTATAGCCATAAATAAGGCATTTCTAAGTTCAGAGGTGATGCTGCTGTCAGAAGCATAGCCAGTAGAGAAGGCAAATCTATATAGAGAATACCTTTCTATTCCAGTTAGGATGAAACACCACCTCCTCTGTGCTGGAGGGAACAGAGTATGATGAACTTGCTACTAGCTAGAAGATTGGCCCTTCCAGGACATGGTATCCTATCAGGAACATGGGGTTGTTTATTGCTGCTTGCAAAATGGACTCTCGGCAGTAGCAAAGACCAGATCATCCTTTGGGACGGAAAGTGCTTGTACTGATCCTATCCATGTGTTACTTCCATTCCTACAAGTATGATCACATTGCCCATAAATCATTGAGTAAGTGCTAGAATAAATTTACCTTCACTGAGCAGGAAAGTATGTCTACCTGGTTATTAAGAGCTTCTTCTGTCCACTCTGGGTCTATTCTAAGTAGTCTACCCATATAACTCTTCCCCAAACTTCCATGTCAGCAATCTTGCTTCTTCTAGGTCTCTGATCATTCAGGAAAACTATTAGACAATGCCCATATATCAGCATGGGCTCTTTCTCAAGCACTTTCTCTATCTGGGTAAAGTGAACAAGAGGATAGGCCATTCAATATTCTGCCATTCAATATTCTGCCCACTGGGAGGGTTAAGCCAGTTGGGATTCTGACCTTGTGTATCATGACATAAAACACTGAAGAGAATTTAGGAAAATTTTTGGAAGTGTTGGTCAAGGTCCTTCAAGAGCTGATACAAAGATGATGTTGGTAATATGCAAGTATTTTATTTGAGGAAAGATTAAGAGAAAATAGGGAGGGAGCTAGAGAAGGCTAAGAGAGCCATCAGGCTCTGATGCCTTTCTGATCTCAAATAAAGGAGATGGAGAGAGAGATTTTTGGTAAAAGTACCCTAGGCTGCTAGAAGATTAGAGGAAGCCATAGGGAATCATTAAGCCAAAGTTGGCCTTCAGAGAAATCAAGAACAGGTTTGCTTTAGTTCCTCTGCTGTATGCAGTCTTTGGCTGGGAATGACCCATGAGAGGTGTGGGGCCACAAATTTCAAAACACAGTAGCTGGGACCGTAGTTAATTACACTCCCTATAGTCAGTGGTCTGAGAGTGCATTCTTATGACTGCTGTGATGGATAAGACATTCTCAATTATTTGATAATCCTAGAAAAAGTGTGAATATGTTACTACTTAAAATTATTCATAGAATCACTGAAATTATTTTTTTAAATTAATTTATTTATTTTAATAAACATATAATGTATTTTTATCCCCAGGAGAACAGGTCTGTGAATCGCCAGGTTTACACATTTCACAGCACTCATCATAGCACATACCCTCCCCAATGTCCATATCCCCACCACCCTCTCCTGTCCCCCCTCCCCCCAGCAACCCTCAGTCTATTTTTTGAAATTGAGTCTTTTATGGTTTGTCTCCCTCCCAATCCCATCTTCTTTCATTTTTTCTTTTCCTACCCTCCCAACCCCCCACATTGCATCTCCACTTCCTCATATCAAAGAGATCATATGATAGTTGTCTTTCCCCGATTGACTTATTTCGCTAAGCATAATACCCTCTAGTTCCATCCATGTCGTCGCAAATGGCAAGGTTTCGTTTCTTTTGATGGCTGCATAGTATTCCATTGTGTATATATACCATATATACCACTCTTCTTTATCCATTCATCTGTTGATGGACATCTAGGTTCTTTCCATAGTTTGGCTATTGTGGACATTGCTTCTATAAACATTCGGGTGTACGTACCCCTTCGGAGCACCACGTTTGTATCTTTAGGATATATACCCAGTAGTGCAATTGCTGGGTCATAGGGTAGCTCTATTTTCAGTTTTTTGAGGAACCTCCACACTGTTTTCCAGAGTGGTTGCACCAGCTTGCATTCCCACCAACAGTGTAGGAGGGTTCCCCCTCTCTCCGCATCCTTGTCAGCATCTGTCATTTCTTGACTTGTTAATTTTAGCCATTCTGACTGGTGTGAGGTGGTATCTCATTGTGGTTTTGATTTGTATTTCCCTGATGCCGAGTGATGTGGAGCATTTTTTCATGTCTGTTGGCCATCTGGATGTCTTCTTTGCAGAAATGTCTGTTCATGTCCTCTGCCCATTTCTTGATTGGATTGTTTGTTCTTTGGGTGTTGAATTTGCTAAGCTCTTTATAGATTTTGGATACTAGCCCTTTATCTGATATGTCGTTTGCAAATATTTTCTCCCATTCTGTCAGTTGTCTTTTGGTTTTGTTAACTGTTTCCTTTGCTGTGCAAAAGCTTTTGATCTTGATGAAATCCCAATAGTTCATTTTTGCCCTTGCTTCTGTTGCCTTTGGCAGTGTTCCTAGGAAGAAGTTGCTGCGGTTGAGGTCAAAGAGGTTGCTGCCTGCGTTCTCCTCAAGGATTTTGATGGATTCTTTTCTCACATTGAGGTCCTTCATCCATTTTGAGTCTATTTTCGTGTGTGGTGTAAGGAAATAGCCCAATTTCATTTTTCTGCATGTGGCTATCCAATTTTCCCAGCACCATTTGTTGAAGAGGCTGTCTTTTTCCATTGGACATTCCTTCCTGCTTTGTCAAAGATTAGTTGACCATAGAGTTGAGGGTCTATTTCTGGGCTCTCTATTCTGTTCCATTGATCTATGTGTCTGTTTTTGTGCCAGTACCATACTGTCTTGGTGATGACAGCTTTGTAATAGAGCTTGAAGTCTGGAATTGTGATGCCACCGACTTTGGCTTTCTTTTTCAATATTCCTTTTGCTATTCAAGGTCTTTTCTGGTTCCATATAAATTTTAGGATTATTTGTTCCATTTCTTTGAAAAAAATGGGTGGGATTTTGATAGGGATTGCATTAAATGTGTAGATTGCTTTAGGTGGAATAGACATTTTCACAATATTTGTTCTTCCAATCCATGAGCATGGAACATTTTTCCATTTCTTTGTGCCTTCCTCAATTTCTTTCATGAGTACTTTATAGTTTTCTGAGTATAGATTTTTTGCCTCTTTGGTTAGGTTTATTCCTAAGTATCTTATGGTTTTGGGTGCAATTGTAAATGGGACTGACTCCTCAATTTCTCTTTCTTCTGTCTTGTTGTTAGTGTAAAGAAATGCGACTGATTTCTGTGCACTGACTTTATATCCTGACACTTTACTGAATTCCTGTACAAGTTCTAGCAGTTTTGGCGTGGAGCCTTTTGGGTTTTCCACATATAGTGTCATATCATCTGCAAAGAGTGATAGTTTGACTTCTTCTTTGCCAATTTGGATGCCTTTAATTTCTTTTTGTTGTCTGATTGCTGATGCTAGGACTTCTAGTACTATGTTGAACAGCAGTGGTGATAACAGACATCCCTGCCGTGTTCCTGATCTTAGCGGAAAAGCTTTCAGTTTTTCTCCATTGAGAATGATATTTGCGGTGGGTTTTTCATAGATGGCTTTGATAATATTGAGGTATGTGCCCTCTATCCCTACACTTTGAAGAGTTTTAATCAGGAAGGGATGCTGCACTTTGTCAAATGCTTTTTCAGCATCTATTGAGAGTATCCTATGGTTCTTATTCTTTCTTTTATTAATGTATTGTATCACATTGATGGATTTGCAGATGTTGAACCAACCTTGCAGTCCTGGAATAAATCCCACTCGGTCGTGGTGAATAATCCTTTTAATGTACTGTTGGATCCTATTGGCCAGTATTTTGGTGAGAATTTTTGCATCTGTGTTCATCAAGGATATTGGTCTGTAATTCCCTTTTTTGATGGGATCCTTGTCTGGTTTAGGGATCAAGGTGATGCTGGCCTCATAAAATGAGTTTGGAAGTTTTCCTTCCATTTCTATTTTTTGGAACAGTTTCAGGAGAATAGGAATTAGTTCTTCTTTAAATGTTTGGTAGAATTCCCCTGGGAAGCCATCTGGTCCTGGACTTTTGTTTGTTTGGAGATTTTTTATGACTGTTTCGATCTCCTTACTGGTTATGGGTCTGCTCAGGTTTTCTATTTCTTCCTGGTTCAGTTGTGGTAGTTTATAAGTCTCTAGAAATGTATCTATTTCTTCCAGATTGTCGAATTTGTTGGCGTCGAGTTGCTCATAGTATGTTCTTATAATTGTTTGTATTTCTTTGGTGTTGGTTGTGATTTCTCCTCTTTCATTCATGATTTTATTTATTTGCATCCTTTCCCTTTTCTTTTTGATAAGTCTGGCCAGGGGTTTGTCAATCTTATTAATTCTTTCAAAGAACCAGCTCCTAGTTTCGTTGATTTGTTCTATTGTTTTTTAGTTTCTATTTCATTGATTTCTGCTCTGATCTTTATGATTTCTCTTCTTCTGCTGGGTTTAGGCTTTCTTTGTTGTTCTTTCTCCAGCTCCTTTAGGTGTAGGGTTAGGTTATGTATTTGAGACCTTTCTTGTTTCTTGAGAAAGGCTTGTACCACTATATATTTTCCTCTCAGGACTGCCTTTGCTGTGTCCCACAGATATTGAACCGTTGTGTTTTCATTATCATTTGTTTCCATGAATTTTTTTCAATTCTTCTTTAATTTCCTGGTTGACCCATTCATTTTTTAGAAGGATACTGTTTTTTCTCCATGTATTTGGGTTGTTTCCAGATTTCCTCTTGTGATTGAGTTCGAGCTTCAGAGCATTGTGGTCTGTAAACATGCAGGGAATGATCCCAATCTTTTGATACCAGTTGAGGCCTGATTTATGACCCAGGATGTGGTCTATTTTGGAGAATGTTCCATGTGTACTAGAGAAGAATGTATATTCTGTTGCTTTGGGATGGAATGTTCTGAATATATCTGTGATGTCCATCTGGTCCAGTGTGTCATTTAAGGCCTTTATTTCCTTGTTGATCTTTTGCTTAGATGATCTGTCCATTTCAGTGAGGGGAGTGTTAAAGTCCCCTGCTATTATTGTATTACTGTCAATGTATTTCTTTGATTTTGTTATTAATTGGTTTATATAATTTGCTGCTCCCATGTTAGGGGCATAGATATTTAAGATGGTTAGGTCTTCTTGTTGGACAGACCCTTTGAGTATGATATAGTGTCCTTCCTCATCTCTTATTATAGTCTTTGGCTTAAAATCTAATTGATCTGATATAAGGATTGCCACCCCAGCTTTCTTTTGATGTCCATTAGCATGGTACATTGTTTTCCACCCCCTCACTTTAAATCTGGAGGTATCTTCGGGTCTAAAATGAGTTTCTTGTAGGCAGCATATTGATGGGTTTTGTTTTTTTTTATCCATTCTGATACCCTATGTCTTTTGATTGGGGCATTTAGCCCATTAACATTCAGGGTAACTATTGAGAGATATGAATTTAGTGCCATTGTATTGCCTGTAAGGTGACTGTTATTGTATATTGTCTCTGTTTCTTTCTGATCTACTACTTTTAGGGTCTCTCTTTGCTTAGAGGAACCCTTTCCATATTTCCTGTAGAGCTGGTTTGGTGTTTGCAAATTCTCTAAGCTTTTGTTTGTCCTGGAAGCTCTTTATCTCTCCTTCTATTTTCAATGATTCCCTAGCTGGATATAGTATTCTTGGCTGCATGTTTTTCTTGTTTAGTGCTCTGAATATATCATGTCAGTTCTTTCTGGCCTGCCAGGTCTCTGTGGATAGGTCTGCTGCCAATCTAATGTTTTTACCCTTGTATGTTACGGACTTCTTTTCCCGGGCTGCTTTCAGGATTTCCTCTTTGTCGCTAAGACTTGTAAATTTTACTATCAGGTGATGAGGTGTGGACCTCTTTTTATTGATTTTGAGGGGCGTTCTTAGCATCTCCTGGATTTTGATGTTTGTTCCCTTTGCCATATTAGGAAAATTCTCTCCAATAATTGTCTCCAATATACCTTCTGCTCCCCTCTCTCTTTCTTCTTCTTCTGGAATCCCAATGATTCTAATGTTGTGTCGTCTTATGGTGTCGCTTATCTCTCGAATTCTCTCCTCGTGGTCCAGTATTTGTTTGTCTCTCTTTTGCTCAGCTTCTTTATTCTCTGTCATTTGGTCTTCTATGTCACTAATTCTTTCTTCTGCCTCATTTATCCTAGAAGTAAGAGCTTCCATTTTTGATTGCACCTCATTAATAGCTTTTTTAATTTCAACTTGGTTAGATTTTAGTTCTTTTATTTCTCCAGAAAGGGCTTTTATGTCTCCGGAGATGGTTTCTCTAATATCTTCTATGCTTTTTTTGAGCCCGGCTAGAACTTTGAGAATCATCATTCTGAACTCTAGATCTGTCATATTACCAATGTCCGTATTGATTAGATCCCCAGCCTTTGGCACTGCTTCTTATTCTTTTTTTTGTGGTGAGTTTTTCTGCCTTGTCATTTTGTCCAGATAAGATTTGCTTTCTCCTCCTCTAGAATTCCGATGTTCTTGGTGAGTGAAGTTGGTCTTGGCTGGGTTTCTTGTTGATCTTCTGGGGGAGGGGCCTGTTGTAGTGATTCTCAAGTGTCTTTGCCACAGGCGGAATTACACCACTCTTACCAGGGGCTGGGCTAAGTAATCCGCTGGGGTTTGCTTTTGGGAGCTTTTGTTCCCTGAGCGCTTTCCGTAGAGTTCCAGAGGTTGGGAATGAAGATGGCGGCCTCCCAATCTCCAGCCCGGAGGAGCCGAGAGCTTGGGGTTCCGCTCCTCAGTGCGCCCTCAGAAAAAAGCGCCCCACCACCCCCGCCTCCCTGGCCTCCGGTCACGCCTGGAGGAAAGCGCTCAATTGCTTGCACCTGGAGAAATGCGCCCATTTGCTTCCTTCTCCATGGTCTCGGGCCGCGCTCTGAGCCCACCCAGCCTGCAACCGGTTCAAGGTAACCCCGAGCTGAGAGCCCACTCCTCAGCTTTGTCACTGTAGCTGGCTTCCCCGCTCTAATACCTGCGAGCTCTGCGACACTCAGACACCCCGGTCCTTCTGTGACCCCGCGGGACCAGGGGTTACACTGACCCTTCGTGGGCTTCCCCCCGGTTTAGCCTCTGGAGCAATGTCCCTCTGTGGAGCAGACTTTTAAAAGTCCCGATTTTGTGCTCCGTTGCTCCACTGCTTGCCGGGAGCCAGCCCCTCCCCCCGCGGTCTGTCTTCCCGTCACTTTGGATTCACTTCTCCGCAGTCCTACCTTTTAGAAAGCGGTAAATTTTCTGTTTCTAGAATTGTTGCTCTTCTTCTCTGATTTCCCGTTGGATTTGTAGGTGTTCGCAATGGTTAGATAAGCTATCTAGCTGATCTCCTGCTACCCGATGTCGTCTCAGCCTGCTACTTCTCCGCCATCTTGACTCCTCCCCTGGAATATAATGTCTGAAATTATTATTATTATTATTTTTAAAATTTATTTATTTGACAGAGATCACAAGTAGGCAGAGAGGCAGGCAGAGAGAGAGGAAGAAGCAGGCTCCCTGCTGAGCAGAGAGCCTGATGCGGGGCTCGATCCCAGGACACTGGGATCATGACCTGAGCCGAAGGCAGAGGCTTTAACCCACTGAGCCACCCAGGTGCCCCTGAAATTATTATTTTTTAACACTTTGTTTTATAATATCCCAAAATTCTGCCTTCCTGTTTATGTTATTATTTCACTGACTTTCTGTTTTCCTTGATGGTCCCTTATGTAACTTAAAAATCACATAAAACCATAATTTTTATTGTAATAAAGAGGGTCAAGATAGACGTATTAACAAGACAGCCAATGGTTGCTTACCTGGCCTTCATAAGATGGCCCCTTCTGGATTGGTTACTCAACTCAAAGATCTGTTTCTCAGTTTTGCAGAACAATGACTGCAGTGTATCCAGTGATGATCAATCTTACTAAAGCCTTTAACATAAAAATAACTAAACACACATGGTGACACATATGCCAGATGCTAGTGCATTTGTAATGACAATATATTAATTAAGTAATTTATAGTGGGAATATAATTTCCAGAAAAACTTAAATATTCATATTGGTTAATCAGAACACACCTTCCATCCATTTAGGAAACTCTACAAAGAGAAGAAAATTATACTTGTGATTGGTAAACATAGGATATAAGGAAAGAAAGTTAATTAAAATCATAATTTAGGAGAATAGCTTTGGAGTCAAGTAACCCAAGGTTCTTTGCAGAATGTTCCTATAAGTAACCAATTTCACCCATAGAGAACTGATGATTTTTTTTACTTTATTTTAAAAAAATGACTATTTCAATCTTCTTGAGGGGTATTCATAATTTTCCATGTTCTGACTCTGACTAATACTATCAAATCAATATCTATCCAATTATAATCCCAAATATACTAAATCAATGAATATGTTATTATGTGTTCAGTTTTTCATTGTCTTGGTTGGAGCTCAAAATTTTATATTGCTATATTGTTTTGGGGATAGTCTCATTTTCCACAGCTCTATGCCCCTATATTCTAGAATTTCTGTGTATCTATGGGACCGATGTTTTCTGCCTTTCTATTCTCCTCAGTATATCTGGCACACCTCTACTCAATTTTGAAGGCTCAAAAATCACATTTCAAGCACTATGGCCTGTGAAGTCTTTTGTGATTATCAAACTTCCGCCCAGTCCTGGACAGCTGCATAGTCCCTCCTCAAGGTACCAAAGGCAATGTTATCTTTATAGCACTTGTCACATGGTGCTGTGGCTGTCCACAGGACTGGATGATTCAGGAGGGCACATCAGGCATGATGGTCTGTGTCATACCAGGTTCTGTTAGAATAATTGGTTATGTAAACTGGCTGAAGTCAGGTAACTCAGAGGCGTGAATGCCTGGGAGTCCTGTGGTCAGTATCAGAGGAGAGTCAGATCTGAGTGCCAAGTTGGGGACCTTATAGAGGAAATGAGTCAGGAACAGAGAGAATTAGGAACAGCCTGGGAGCAGAATGGGATGGCTAGGACTTAGGCGATTAAGAAGAGAAGAACATCAGTCTAGTTCTTTCTGATGTTGGTACAGATGGGTCACAGAACTTGAAAACACATAAACAGTTGTCTCTTTTGCATGTCTGTCTTGACTTCTAGGCTGTGAGTTCACTGTCATGATTTATCTTTATATTCCTACCCTAGCAGAATACATGACCTTTTGAAATGTTGAATGGATGGATGGATATATGAATGGTTGGTTAGATGGTTGGATGAACGGATTTAGACTTTCAAATTTAATACTTAGCACTGCTACTCTTTATTTTTTTTTTCGTGTTATACCTAATTCAGCTTTTATGTATACTTTTATTTAATAAGTTGTTTTCCTATGAGACTGAACTGGAAGTTATTTTAGAATTTCACCAAATATGGTATTTGTCATCTGGTTTATAATACTCTTTGAAAAATATGATTATATTCTATACTTTTGTTCATGAATTTAAAATTTTCCATACATATACAGTTAGATATTTGTTCCTGGAAAATGGAAATTTTAATTTCTGAATTGCATTGGGAAAATACTGATACGTCTCTTAATATTTCAGAATGATATTTGTATATATGATAGATATGTATGTACACATGTGTGTTTATTATATGTGCACACATATGTGCACATATAATAATATTATATGTTTATTATATGTGCACACATAATTAAGGTTTCAAGAGATGTGACAATTACTAAAGCATACTGTTTTGTGGAAATTTGTTTACACTTATAGGAAACATTGCACCTTTTTCCAGTGTGTGGAGACAAAAATGAATAAAATTAGCAAAAAGCATGTAAGTATGTTCAAATTCAAATGGTATTTTTTTTTAACTGGCAGATTTAGCAGTCTGAGAAAACAGAATGCACTGAACAGAACCCAAAGTATAAAAATGCTGAAAAAAATGGGGAAATGAGTTTTAATACAAACAATAAGACATTATAAAAGAAAGTTGGCTCTTTGTATACTTTGGGATTAAAAACAATGTGGTTTGCATCCACTGAGAAAAAAACAACCAAAACTAGATTTAAAACCAAGGTAATATATATTAGATGTCAAGCAAGGTAACAGGTTTTCAAGCGAGGTCCTAAAGGCTTTCCAGCCTTCTTAGATGCTGATGGTTTTAAGGCAATTATTTCCCACACCCTCAGTTTTCCAGTGCACCTTCCTAACATCAGTACGACTGAGTACCGTGCCTTTGGCTTGCTGCCTCTCCTTTTCCAGCTCCCTTGCATTTTACAAAATCTTGTCAAACAGAGTGACAATTTGAGAACGCATAATTCAACAACTATTTTCTGATTATACTTGATTGAATCTTAAAAGTTATTTTTCTAGGTTCTTTTAACTGCAAAACACTTAGGGCAATTACAAGAGTGTTTTACATTTTTTTGTACAATCCATAAAAATGCTTTCCACTCTAAATTCAGTATAAAAATTATTACTTGCAAGCATCAATAAGCAAATGGCTTTTTGTTTTACCTTAGAATATCTAGTGCAGTGCACTGTTTATGTAAGATCGATAAATATTGACTAGAATTTTCCACCTAATTTATTTTACAAATAGGAAATAGTAAAACCTGATAATATTTTATATTTTCAGCCAGGTTAAAAAAAATGTGCATCATCATCTGACTATACAAATAGGATATTTTGGCCTCTATTTTTAAACTAATTTTATCAAATCTCTATGTAACAGTAGAAAAACATATATATTTCTGTATGATCTTTAATGCAATTTCTTAATAGAATCTTAGAGTTTCAACCATGACTTTAGAAAACGTATAATGTTCTAAAATGTTCAGTGTGAATAATTTATATTATCCATAATTAACACGTACTAATTTGTGTTTTTTTAATTAAATTTTATCTCATTTGTAGTACTTTCTTAATAATTGTGTAAAATAACATTCTTTAGTTGTAAGTAAGAAAAATCAACTCTGGGTAACTTCAAAAAATTAACTTATTGGAATGATTTCAGATGTTCACAAAATCATTGTGAAGCTGTGAACAAGACAGGGGAAGGACAGAAAAGAGGACAGATCCTGGGGCCAGAAAATAAGATCTGCAGTTACATCTCAAGGCAGGTGACAGCTGCAGATGTGACGAGAGACCATGATTCATGGCAGCCTCTAATGTCCAAGGAGATGCAAATACGCATTTTGGTTGGGTGTGCAGATCTCCACAAATTGCCCTTTGTGGAGTTTGGAGTATCCATCCATCTAAACCCTCGCAAACCTCACTGATGGGAGAAAACTCCTGTGTTTTCATAAGATGTATATTGTCCCTTCTCGCATGTATTTATAGTACCCAGGCAGAGAGAGTGCTGCTATTTCTTGCTCTCCAGGTTCTATTAAACGACCCATCAGTGTCATGATCCAACCTGATACTCTACAAGACGGCAAGATAATTAAAGTCGTGAACTAACTTGCAGCAAAGAGCCAAAATTGACAGATTACTGAGTTGGAAAATAAAAGTGCACTACTGTTCTTGCTAAGTAAAAGTAAATCGCTTCTGTTTTTTTTTTATTAATCAAAATATGGAGCTGGGGAGTACATGCTGCTTCCCACGTTGCTTTAGCAAGAAGGCTGTATCACGAACAGCAGCACGATGATGACTCTTTTATTCTTAAGAACTTACATCTATTTGGTCCACTTAACTCAGGGAATTAAATGGAAATACACGAAGAATTATCACTCTTAAATTTCTCAAGTGTGAAATTCCCTCACAAATGTGGTATTACTTTTCACCTATGATTTTGGTTTGCAAATGTAGGGTCAGCTTGCAGCTGATCCCAGGGATACCTGGAGCCTGGTACTCTCCCACTGGCCAAGATACAAATGAAATGTACTAACCAGTGACATTTAATACGCTTTTTAACATCTGAGATTCCCCTGAATGCACTCTGGACTAATCTACACTATTTATTAAAATATATAGATTGATAATCTGTACCGATTTTACCGGCTTACACAGCGGGCTTTGGGCTATGTGATCAGTGGGAAGTATAAAGATCATTTGTGAGAAGGGAATCCTTGTATACTGTTGTGGGAATATAATTGGTATAGCCATTATGGAAAACAATGTGGAGGTTCTCAAAAAATTAAAAACTAGAGCTACCATATAATCCAGCAACCTAACTCATGGGTATATATCAGGAAGAAACAAAATCTGTATCTCAAAGAGATACTTGTAATCTCATGTTCATTGCAGGATTATTCACAATACTGAAAGCATGGTAACAGTCTAATGCCTTCCAGTGGATGAATAAATAAAGAAAATGTGATACACACACATACATACATACAAAGGAATATTATTTAGCCATAAAAAAGGAATAAAATCCTGCCATTTGCAACCACACAGATGAACCTAGAGGGCATTATGCTAAATGAAATAAGCCAGAGAAAGAAAAATACTGTATGGTATCACTTATATGTGGAATATCAAAAAAAGCTAATTTCATAGAAACAGAATAGAATGGTGGTTGCCAGAGATTAAGGGGAAGAAGAAATGGGGAGATGTAGGCCAGGGGTATAAACTTTCAGCTATAAGATGACTAAGTTCTGGGGATCTAATGTGCAGCATGGTGACTATAATTAATAATACAATATTCTACACTTGAGACTTGCAGACAGTACATCTGAAGTTCAGCACGCACACACACCAAAAGAGTTAATTATGAGGTGATGGATATATTAATTACCTTGGTGTTGGTAATCATTTCACAGTACATATGTATATTAAACCATCATATTGTATATTTTAAATATATGCAGTTCTATTTTCCAATAATTTTTCAATTATTCCTTAACAAGAAGGAAAAATAATTACCGAAAAAAATAAAGTATATATTAAGACTTAAATCTAAAAATAAATAAAAGATCCCTGGCACACTTTTTTCCTAGAGACAAAGGGCATCATGTGCAACTGAGGGAGGACCAGAGAAGTTGTATTGGGTGCTCACGACCAATCTGAAGTTGCATTTTGCTCTTTTGCCTCCACTTCTGTCTTTCCTTTTGTCCAGAGAAAATTTTTTTGAGTAAGCTTTGCTAGAGTCTGGTGAATCTTTTTGATTATGTGACCTGTGTAATTGCTCCATAAATGGGGATCCTCAAGAGCTTCCTCTCCTTGACCCTCTTTTGTCATAATAACCTTTATTCTGTGGGTTAGGTGGTCACTAAAAACTCCTGCCATCAGAAAAATAACCATAGCACACATGTTTTAGATTAAAAAAAACAATTAATTTACATTAAATCTGTTAATAATGGGTTAAAAATTAGCATTAGCATTTACTCAGAGTTAGTGTATTATATCTAACAACCCAGAAGCTTTGAGTATACTCCTTTCCCCAGTACAGTTACCTGAGTGAATAAATACAGTTAACCTTTAAAAAAAAAAAAAGGAGAAAGATACACAGGGTGCATTTTTGTGTTATGACTGGAGCCCAGGGTTTCATTCAAGGGGCTGTAGTTCTCTTTTTGGAATATAATGGAAAATTAGTACTCCTTACTGTCTATTATGGTAACTCAAGCCAGGCTTCTGTTTAACAGATTTAGGAGATCTTTTTTCTTCTTTCCTTATACAAATTAAATTCTAAATAAAAAAGTTACCCATTAGTTTGATTCCTAGTAGTGTCATGACCAATCGATCATAGCCACAAATCCGTGTAGATCAGCTTATTCTGATGAACACACTGGCATGGCTAAATATTGTGGTAGATATACCCAATCTCCCACTGAGATTTAATAATCCCACTGACCTGTTTTACCCTGGGAACTTTACATCTCCTTTAAGGTCTTAGTGCTCTTCTCAGTTATAACACCTCCCATCAGCACTTAACCGAGGGAAATAAGTTAGTAGAGAACTCACAGAGAATGGCATTTTCCTCTTTAGATCTCAAATTGTTGGTGAAGGGAAATTTTCCAGTACTTTCTTAGGGAACATAGTTAGAAGGTGAGCCACATATGATATATGCACCCTAATTTCTATCTCTGAAAGACTTTAAATTTCTTCATTTAAATTAAACCAAAATTTTTGCAATGCAAATTACTGTCCATTCAGCCAGAACATTCATTAACTACACCAGGAAACTATTAAATAAAATATACCTAATCACCCAAAATAGCACATGGAATCTAAAGTCTTTGGAAAATATACCCATCTTGACAAATTCATTCTTTCTGATATGACATTCCTTGTCCAAGCACCCTCAAAACCCATTCTGGAGGAAAAACAATGTCCCTAGAGTTTGGCTGACATAAACTAGCAAATTACATGCACACACACATACATGTATATGTGCTTGTGTGTGCATGGAATTTTTTTCTTCAAGGGCACAACCTCAGGCAAGGAAGTAAGAGTATCTTCAAGTACGGGAAGAATAGCTCTGTCCAACAAGGAGGGAGATTTCTTAAGCAAAGATGCTTCACTGGAAGATATGCTTGAGGGCCTTTGGGCTTTGGCATAGGTTGCTCAGAGTCTTCTGCCTGTGCCCACATAACTCCATTTGCACTGTTAAAGTAGCACTCTTTCTGATGAACACCCTAACATTCACAGCAGAGATCTACCTTCCTAGGCTATAGAATCAGCTCCTGCTGTGATTAAGTCACTTGGCTTTTGGCTCCAGGATGGTTATAGAAAGTGTTCTGGCCCATGCTTTGAGAACAGGAGTTATTATTTTGAGTTTGTTGCTCCCCTGCTTGTATTATGAAGTGTCACCAGAAGCAGGTCCTCAACCCGCAGTACTCCCAGTTCTTCACGGTTTGATGATGATCTCTGATGGTGGTAGCTCCATGATCTGTTAGGGTTTTACTCTCCTCAGTGGAAACTTGTTTATAAGTAATCGCAGTTGATAATGACTGTTTCATCAAAGGGGTTACAAGCTTTGCTTGTAAGGACAAGAACCAGAACGTCATTGCTTTTCACCTTGACGTAGATGATCAGTCTCAAGAACACTTCTCTGAAGTTCCTTTTCCCACAATCCAGTGTCTGGTACCAACATTTATGTCCGTTAGGATTTAATCCCAGGCAACAGAAATTTTAGGCAAAAGGAGAATGGACAGAGATTTGAAGGGCTGGGCTTGGAAACTGGCAGGAATCAATCAATGCCTGTTCTGAGGCTAAGGAAGCCGAAACCACATTAATGATTTCTTGGCAGGAATTATCTGGGTAGGTCAGTGCTGGTATGGAATAAATGCCAAACGTTTTCAGGCTGCTTTTCTTGATGTTCAAAATTCACAATCTAGGGGCTCTTGGGTGGCTCCGTCAGTTAAATGTCTGCCTTCAACCCAGGTCATGATCCAGGGTCCTGGGATGGAGCCCCATATCTGGCTCTGTGATCAGAAGGGAGCCTGCTTTTCCCTCCCCCTTTGCCTCTCTCCTTCTCTCAAATAAATAAACACAATTTTAAAAAATCAAAAATCTAAGGTGGAAGCCTGAAATCGACCCTTATGTCATATTCTTCTCTCCCAACTAGAGTAATATAAGGATACCTAATACTGTCCCACTGGAATTTGATATTTCCTCAAGATATATATTTTAGGAACAAGAAACGAATGTGTAACAGCCAACCCATACACAAATAAATGAATTTGGTCCAAGTTTTTAGATAATTATATTAGTTAATTTGTTTATTATAAATTTAAGACAGGTAGTTTGGTGACTTGACCATATGATCTAATCGATGCCTCCCTGTCACTTTTCAGCACATTTTCTAGTTTTGTCCTATAATTTCCCTTCCTTTCTTTTCTGCCCCTTAAGTTTTCCTCTGTCTTACTTTAGCATTCCATTCCTGAGAAAGGTTCAGAAGCTGACAAACTGAGCCCTTTCCTCCCCGAGATCCCAGTGAAATAAAAATGTACAAGAACCACAAACAAACATACTCATACCTGATGAAAATAAGGTAGCAATTGTCAGTGGATGAGAGAGTTAAAAAAAACGGCCTCACGATACACAGTGGAAGGGAGGGGAGTGAAGGATGAAACAGGGAGAGCAAGCTACAGTACTGGAGCAGCTGAGGACAGTCTTCGGTAGAAACCCTGGAGTCATTGCTCGCCGCCCACAGGGTTAAAAAGGAGCAAGGAAATGAGGACGTTGGCTGAAAATAAGGGGAAAAAAATAAAGTCTGAACATGTTAAATTTAACCACTCAACCGCCTATTTAGCGCCCTCACCTCTAGGCAGGGAGCAGGTGCAGGCAGGAATACTTTAAACCATAACTCTTTCTTAAAGACTTTGAATGAACGTTCAACAGATAGTTTACTCTCCAGTGCACAGGTTGGTACCTCAGGCCTGGCTTCTTCTGGTATAGAGGGCACAGCTGGATAGCTGGCTCCCTATTCTGTCATCCTAAAAGAGACTCAAGGAAACAGGACTTGCCTGTCTTATCCAGAGCTTTGGAAATTCTTACCCTAGGAGGAAACTTGGAGGACAGTTCCATTTAGATAACAAGAGAGGAAACTCACGCAAGAGATCCAGTCTTTCTTTCTTACATATGAACTGACGTCTTTAGGATTGATGCTGATGGTCCCTTAGTATCCACCCTTTCTTATTTTCCATAGTTGTAGGATCTTGACTTTAAGCAAATCATAAAGCTACTCAAAGTAAAGATCATATTTTCAATTGCCCTCTCAGCTAAAGGTGGCATTGTGATAAAGTCCTTGCCAGTGGTATGTGTAGCAAGAAGGGATATGTTCATCTTTTTGGAGAGAGCGTGCCATCATTCCCCTATGCATCCTTCCTTCGGATAAAATACAGATATAAGCTTGGAAAGGGCCATTGTGGACAATGAGTGACCTTAGGAGTGGTAACCCTATATAGTGGAGCGGCAAGACAAAAAGAACCGATAATCAGTGGAGTGCCGTTCCAATTCTGTAATTTTTTTTGTCCCTGGCAGCTAATTATATAATGCTAACTAATATAACAATAAAGAACATAAAGCTACATAAAAGAAAAACATCAACATTAATAGAAAAAAATAATTTTCTAGAGAAAAAAATAATTCAGAGGAAACAGGACAAAACTAATTCGTATATTTAGAAATAATTGTACATCCATAAAAACCTAATACATCCACAAAAGAATAAATTTTAAAAAGCTAGCAAAGGCTAAAAAATATGACTTCTTGCACCCACAAGAAAATCAATAAAATATGGAAAAAATAATACCATCCAAAATGTCCAAATTTTAGAACAAAAAAGCAAAGAGAATGAAAGTGGGGAAAAAGGGATAAAAAAGACAGATTTAGGTCTACACTTAATAAGCAAGAATCATAGAAAAAGAGAAAATGAAATAATTTTTTAAAAATAGACAACAGGGGACGCCTGGGTGGCTCGGTTGAGCGGCTGCCTTCGGCTCAGGTCATGATCCCAGAGTCCTGGGATCGAGTCCCACATTGGGCTCCTTGCTCAGCAGGGGAGCCTGCTTCTCCCTCTGCCTCTGCCTGCCTCTCTGTCTGCCTGTGCTCACTCTCTCTGACAAATAAATAAATAAAATCTTTAAAAAAAAATAGAAAATAGTTATCTAAATTGGAGGAAGAATGTGAATATTCAGCTGACCGTTTCTACTAGAGAGCCCCCTGAAATTTTGAGGACAGAAAGAATTTTTAAAAATCCAAAAAATGCCTGAGTTGAAGAAAAAAACAGGTCTGGGATAATCATTACGATCATTCACAGAGATCTGGTTCTTCTTTCATGGTATGATCAAAGTTATCTGTTCCCTTAAAATTGAGCATGGCCATGTGACTTGTGACCAATGACATAGGAGAGGAAATGATGGATATAATTTTGGAAGAAGCCTTTAAAAGCTAATATGAAGTTTATGCTCTTCTTCTCTCTGTCACAAACCAGCAGGGCTTTGGGCAAGAGGGTAATAATCTCTCAGCATGGGTTCTGCTGTTGAAGATAGTATGGAGAAAACCCAAGGCTGACTGGGGATGGTTACGAGTTGTAATCAGGAGATAAACTTTATCATTTTAGGTTACAGACATCTGGGGTTGTCACTGCAGACACAGATCTTATCACAAGATCTCATCAAAAGAATGAAAATTGGCACTAGGCTTCTCATGATTAACACTGGATACTAGGAGAAAAAATCAATACCTTCTAAACTGAGGAAATGATAGTTAACCTAGAATGCTCAATGCTGCCAAATGACCACGGGCAAAATAAGTACATTGTCAGACATGAAAGAACTCAAAAACTTTACCTCATATATCCTTTCTTTGGATATTCCTTGGGGATGTGTTCAGTAAAACATGATTCAGAGTAATTTTCATCGTAGAAGATTGTGATAATTGGGATGATTGTAGTGATGATTGAGATATCAGAAACACTTTGGGAAAAATTGTGGGGAGAGTAGTTAAGATGTACTGGTTTCCCCTAAAGGATTGTCATTTGCTTCTTCATGTGCTGAGGTATTCTGAAAACCTTTTCTCCAGAGCAAAGATCAGAAGGGAGCACTCTAGATCTTATTAAGTTAGTATTAGCATTCAAGCTATAACTGTATCCTCTCCCATCTCACCAACTCTAGTGGGGGTGGGAGAGGAAGCAGTGAGAAGAATTACATATGGAAGAAACAGCTCGAGGAGCCTCTAGCCATCCTGTCACTCATTCAGTTAATTCGATAAACATTTTTGATCATACGCTATATACTAATCCCTATACTATTTCAGGGAATTCAGAGAAAAATAAAACAATCTCTGCTTTCAAAAAGCACACAGTCGTTCAGAAGAGATTAGCTCCTATAAACCAAGACCCTTGCAAAGTGATACCCATATCATAAAATTGATCTAAGAGGAAGGAGTAGAGAGGGGGAGACATTAATTCTGTGTGATGAAAGGTGGGGTGCTCTAGAGTCCTGAACGTTTTGAGAAGGCCCTGAGTATATAAAGTTGCAGCTGAAGCTGGCATCCTCTGGTTGTGGGAAATAATCACGTTGCTTTTTCACTGAAGCCAATTTGAGGTTTTTCTGTCACTTGCAAACAAAGTTCTCTAACTGAATTCCCTAGCTCTAGGAAATATTATACTAAGCAGAAGGAGAAAGAGAATTAGTCAAAGAACTAGCAATGAAAAAGCGGCAGGCAGAAGGAATAATGCAAAGAGGCAAAAAAAAAAAAAAAAAAAAAAAAGCCACCTAGAAAGCCAAACTAGGGAGAGCCTCATGTGACAAAGAAGGTGCATGGAATTCACAAACCTCTAAACAAGCGAGGCAGCAAGGGCTGGAACAGAATTCACAGAGGTCACAGAGGAGCTGTGTTAAGGTGATGTTTGGAAACTGGGAGCTGAATTCAGGAGCTAGAACAGGCCTTACTGCCGTGGGGGGTCATGTGGAGCCCAGTTATGGGTAGTCATTGTGGTCGGTTGCATGGATGATGTAACCTTCCTTGGTGGAAATAATTTCATATGTTGGTGCAGCAAATTAGATGTTGGAATGAAAAGTGTGGTTGTGGTTATGTTTGTACTCCAAACAGAATCAGTTTGTGGCTAATAGAATGATTTGTGTGAGCAATATTGCTGGGTCTCTTTCTTATGGTGTGTGACAGTAGGCACTGAATAAAAGCCCCACTTTCCAGCACATCTGGATTTGGAGAAGTAATAAGCAACAATCCTCCCTCTCTTGCCCTCTATACATATGAGAGAATGGGCAAGAAAGCTCACTTCCTTGCAGTTCCGTGTGAAAGATGGGATGCAATGATGGGTTAAGATTAATGGGCAGACATTTAGTCAATGTAAATGTAAAAACCGAGTTTCAGGTAAGAATTTTAAAAGTAACAGTAAGACAGGAAGTAATGCGGGAAGATTCTATGAAAGAGATCTTGAGTTTTTAGCTCACCACAACTCAAAATTGGGTTATCTTGCTGGAGACAGAATTGGGAAAAGAATTTATGGAGGGCAGGGAAAAGATGGGTCTGACTGCAACAGAGGCTGAGGAAGGAGGAAATGAATGACTTTGCTTAGCTGCATAAAGTGGCATCAAGCCCCTGGGGTAACAAAGACAAGCTGAGCACTTTTCCATCAGCCCCGTGGACAACAGGGAAATGTAGCCAAATATTAAGAATGAGGCGCCATGAAGGAAATGATTCAGGATGGCAAGCTGGAGACCTTTGGGTCAGGTGAACTAATTTCTGAAAGCGGTCTAACTTCTGAACGCTGCCCGGTTTGAAAAGCCTGCTCAGTCCGGAGGCCGCGCTCAGCCCTCAGGAGGCTCCATCCCGCTAGGCTCCGCCCCCGCGCCCGAGGAATCTGGAGCTGTCCCAATCCCGAGCCCCGGTTTAGCCTAGCCACGCCCCCTGGCCTGCCCCGCCCCCTCAGTAACCCGGACGACGCTCCCGCGTCCTCTCTAGGCGCCTGGTCCCCGCACCCCTGCGGGAGGAGGGGGCAGCACCGGCGCCCCGCACTGCCGCGGGTGGGGGACACACTTCGGCGGAACGGAAAACCAGAATTGTTCCACGGGCCAGTCCACCGAGGTTCGTGACGGCAGGGGCGAAGCTCGGGGCACGACTTTCACAGCTCCTGGGAGAGGCGGGCCGTTCTCTCGGCAGTCCCGTGCCTTCCATGACCTCGGCAGACCTTCCTCCCTAAGTCCGTGGACTGACTCCGGCTTTAGCTTCGAGAGTAGAGGCCCTCGCCATTTATCTCAAGAAGTGAATAGAAGTAGGACTCGGGATGGGCGCTTTTCCTGCTTCCCAGTTCACGTGACCCTCTGAGGGCGGTGGGAAAATAAACAGGCGGAGGAGTAAGTTACTAGTCCTGTCTAGGGTTAGGTACGCGCAGACAGGGAACTGAGATGCCCTCGGTTTGCATAAAGATAACTTCATGCCTCATAAGTTGGAGAGATCAGATTGTTATCCCTAAGGTCTCATTTGTATTGGAATATAGCAATACATATACCTAATTCGGATGTACTGGCGTTTCACTGAATTAGTGATTAGTTTCTCCTGTAGCGATTGCACTTTGAACTTAAAAAAAAAAAAAGTACATTTAAATACATAGGAGGTACTTGATATTATTTGTATGAGGGAATCTTATTTCACAGTTTGGGACAGGAAGAGGAGTTACTCTATTAGCTAATTTTTAACTTTTTTCTTCTCTCCTTTGCTACTACTATTGTTCCTGATTTTCAGGCTGAAGTCCATAAGCCTTGGAGAGACCTTCAGCAGTAATCTCTAAAAGTAAGTGAACTGAACCACGCCCTTCTTTCAACACTTTCCCTGCTTTATATTTTGATTTAACCATCAATAAATATCAATTAGTAGAAAATGTATGATTTCTATTTATTTTACTTACCCACCTACTTACCTACCACTGTGTGCTAAAAGCGTCTAAAAATTATGATTCAAGGGATAAACGTTTAGCAACTCTTTAAACTTCTTTATGTGATTCTTTTAGTCTCTCAGGACTATAATTATTGATATTTCTTCTGTAGTTTTCTTTAATCTTTCATAGTAAAAGAGCTTATGGTGGTAATGTGAGCAGTTCTACTTCTTATAAGTTATTTCGTTGGTGATAGTAAAATCATTTATTTTTGAGCTCTCTTGATGACAAATAATAAATATGTCTCCTGTGGTTTATTGGCTTTCTCATATTCCACAGTGATTGAATTCTAGAGAGAGTAGTCAGCCTTGGACATAGTCACTCCCCAAGTAGCCTCTGTCTATACAGTGCAAGGCCTACCCCTTCCTCTGTGTTTCCTGATGAGGGCATCTCTGAGGATAGTGGGTGGGAGGATTACTCTTTGAAGAATTTTACTTGGGGGCCAGAAATTTAAACTCTCACCATGGGACACATACAGCCTGACCCAGCATTCTTAAACCTTTCATCCTGTATTTCTCCATTCTCATTTGTCTTTGCATGTGGGGGCCAAACTGTGATACAAGAGCCAACCAGCAGATCAAAGAATCCACCAAATCTCTTCTGAATACCAACAGTGAAATGGCTTCAGGCAGCCTTTTGATCTTCCGGCTTAGCATTCTTGGTGCCACATGTAGTGCCGCCCACTTGCTGGTACTGGGGGTGCTGCCTCTGGGTCCTCTTCACAGACTGCTTCCCCCTCAGCTCCTGGGGAAAAGCTGCTTTTGGTGCCAGCTAGAGAGGTGCCTCCCATTCTCCTGGCTCTGAACCCTTCTTGTGTTCCTTCAGTAGCACCCATCTCGTGTGATTTCCTCTGTGGTCTTGAGCCAGGAGAACCCTGACGTAGCGCCATTGTAGAGGATGTGTTCCATTTCTGCTTGCGGCCTACGACAGTCACCCCAAAGCATTAATCCCATTTCCCAAGTGGGAGCTCACCTAGGACCTGGGAACACTGCCTGGCTAACACCAGGGAAGTGATACAACTCATATTAACGCAGAGCAAAAGGCTTTCTTTACTCTATAGGTATAACTGAAGTCCAAAATGACAGGCCCCTAAGCATGCTTGCATTTTTTTCTCACCTATTTCCTCTTGACTGCTTCCGTATGCTAGAACACACCAACTTCCAACTTTAAGAAAATTCAGTGTAAGACTGAACTTATAGAAAGAGATGGTGATTACTTAGATTTAAAAAAATTTTGTTGCAAGAACCTTTAAATATTTGATGCATTTCAAATATTATGTGCCATAACATTCAGCTCATATGTTAACTATCGTGTAAAACAAAATACCTTTATGTGGCCACGTAGAGATTGTGAAAGACAAAATCCCTTTTTCCAGCGGGCATAAGCAAGGTAGGATGTGGGGTTTAAAGCAGGGAAGGAGCCTGCTCAACTTCTACCCTACTTCTGAGCTTAAACTTTCCAACATAGATTGGTTGGGGGCTATTTATTCCAACACTCAGTTAATAACTTTTTTTTTTCCACTTTATCATTCAGCTCTGACCACCCCCCATTCAGAGTTCATGCCTTGAGGCTTGCCAGCAGGGCTTGCAATACTTACATTAAACTAAATTTAAGAGTAAAGGTGCTCCTGCTGCTAATGTTCTCAGATCAGAGGAGAGCAAAATGAAGGAACTGGCAGCTGAAACTTTAATGGTAGGAAACGACTCAGATATTGAAAAAAAATCACAGTTCATATGTGTGACAAAGAAGACATGTTCCTCTCCATGTATAACATTTGCATTTGATTTCATTAGATGCTTATATTTTCTAGCAAAAATTGTCTAACCCAATTAAACATCAGAAAGGATAAATTTTACATCACATATTGGTAGCCCAACTTTTGGTGGCGGGGGAGGCTTTTATATACCTTGTTGGCTGGATTCAGCTCTAGAGTTTGGTCCTTTCTGTCTATAAGCAGACAAGCAGTTGGGTCTTTCTTGTACTTGGAGAAATTACAGGTACCATGTCCTTATTTTGAAGCTCCTTGGTAACTTTCAAGGGTCCATGTAATTATGTAAAAATCACCCCTGCCACATTGCCCTTGCAAGAAAAGTGGAGCTCTGAGAACAGTCTTAATTTATAGAGGATGAAATGCCCCATCCGAAGCAAACACAGTCATTGTTTTCTTCCATCTGTTTAAAAATCCATTTTGAAATCCTTTTAGGGATAGACAGATGAGGGTTAAGAACTGAGATGGCCCAGATTTGCTCTGTAACATCAGAGGACTCTGGAACATAGACTCTTCATAGCTTCTCTGAGGTAGGCTCATGGGAGGTGAGTTTGAGAGAGCCTTTGTTATCCTTTCAAGCCTGTACTTGAGATCTGTCTTTATCTTGACCATAACTTCTTACCACATGTTCTGCATACAGTTGTCATTTAATAAGTTGTGGTTTCCAGGTAACTCAACTAGTTAATATGACATCTGATTAGAAAAACAGATTTTTTTTAATTACAAAAGAAGTCATTATATTATGAAGTTACCGTGTAGGAGAGGATTAACATTTGCTGTTCACACGGTATGTGTAAGCTATAACTATATTAAAATAAGTGGACATTGTTTCATGGATCATATCATGCCCCAATAATCTGGGTAATACTAGGATTCCATAGTGTGTAAACCATGACACTGATCCTCATTAAAATCTTCTCTTTAATTATGCCAAAAATTATTTTCATGACAATATTCTATTTGTAAATATAAGACTGTCTGTTTCTACACTGGATTTCAAAAGGTTTTCCCTTGAGTCTTATTGTTCTTCTATCCCGCTCCCTCATGGCTTAGTAGAGGAACACGGTACCTTGGCTCTCCACAGCTGGCTCTACCTCAGGTCTAACCACATCTGTCCACCTTGACCTCTACCTAAGCAACTGTCTTCTCTCACTCAAATTTCATAACAATCTCCCAGCTGGCGTCCCTGTTGTCTGCCCTTCTTCCCCTACAGTCTAAGCTTGAAAGAGAAACCAGAGTGAACCTTTCTAGGTGCAACCGTGCTCAAAATCCTCTAGTGGATTCTTAACTTCATCAGAGTAAAAGTCAGTTTTTATAATTATCTTCAAAACCCTTACCATCGGAACACTCCCAAATTTCTCTTTAACTTCTTTGACTTTATCTCATCCTGCTCTTATTTATGCCTTTGCTACTGGTGAGCATTTGGGTAATTTCTAGTTCCCTGCTTAACTTTTTGCCGTAGATCTTGTCATCATCTGACATTGTATGTATTTTGCATATTTGTGTGTTATCGTTCTCTCACATCTACCCCTATAATGTAAATTTTCTGAGATCAGATGTTTTCATCTTTTTGGTCACTGCTATATCTTCAGCACCTAGACCAGGACCTGGAACCAAGTAGTAGCTCAATAAGTATCTATTAAATATATTCAAGACCCAGGTTGATAGTGCTTTACCCTGAGTCACACAGGTAGGTGATTTAAAACCTAAAACAAACCTTTCACTTGCTTGGTGAGGCTAAGGATAGAGGTCGAAACTGGTGGACATGGTGGAGGAATCAAGAGGCTCTGGCCTTGTGGATGCCTCTCTAACCATAGAAGTGTGCTTTCTTTTGCATCTGAAAGCCCTTGCAGCATGTGATAGTTTTTCCATTCTAAGTCCACAGACACGTCCACACCTCTTCCTATTTAAGGTAAATTTTAGATAGTTTTTTTTTAAAGATTTTATTTATTTATTAGAGAGAGAGAGAGAGACAGACAGACAGACAAAAGGAACAGAGAGGAGGAGCAGAGGCAGAGGGAGAAGCAGACTTCTCGCAAAGCGGGGAGCCGGACGTGGGGCTTGATCCCAGGACCTTGGGACCATGACCCAGGCCAAAGGCAGATGCTTAACTACCTGAGCCACCCAGGCACCCCTAGATAATTTGATTTTATAGACCCGCCTTCATTATTGCTCAGTTACCTTCCTCACTGTGACACATTGCATTTCCTCAAGGTGGCCACAACAATATCTCTCATCCCACATTCTCTTCATACCATGTGAAGTTGATGCTCTTCCCTCGGTGGGTGAATCGATGTTCGTTAGCCTTGACTATGAACAGATCTTTTATCACAGTAGAAGGGATGCTATATGGCTTCCAAGGCCGGACTCTGCAAGTGGCTATAGTTTCCGCCTGGCTTTTCTTTGGCATCCTTGCCTTTGGAGTACTGAGCTGCCACTTGAGAAATCTGAGACAGCTATGCTGTGAGGAAGCCCAAGCCCTACGGGTAGCTATGCATGATGTTCTAGCAAACAGCCCAGTTAAGGTCCCAGCTAATAGTATTGTCTATCAGGTATATGAAATAAGACACTTACAGATGATTCCTGACCCCCACCCCAACACCACTGATTTACCCCAAGCTTCTGAGTCTTCCCAGAAGAGGCTCAGCATCATGGTGTAGAGAAAAGCCATCCCTTTGCACCCTGCCTTAAATTCCTGACCCGCAAAAAGTGTGAAAGATAATGAAATGATTGTTGTTTTCAACAATTTTTCCTGGACCTCTGTATTCTGAAGTGATTTGTTACACTATGGTAGCTTTGTGTGTCTTGGGGCAGCTGTCTGCTTGTTGAGAATCAGTCTTAGCACCCATCACTTCTAAGGAAAAGCCTTTATTTGTGAGTAAGAAAGTTTTAGAAAACCGCAAAGTATGAGCAATTTTCAATTATTGATTGTAACAGGAGAGCAAAGCATGAGCATTTGAAATCCAGAGCTGTCCTAAAAATCTTCACTCTTTAATTGCAACCATGTCCCTTAACAAAACTCATACCAAAGCTCCTGATCATCTGAATATTCAATGCATTTATCAGATTTTTCTCCTTATCCACTTGGTGGTAGAGATGCAGACAAGTAATAAATTGGCCAAAAGGCAGATGGTAGAAGAAAATAATGAGAAACAACCTGCAGAATCCACTCACTGAGTATCATTCCTGAATAATAGAGCTGTAGCTCTACACACAGAGGCATTCTCAGCTCAGATGACAGACTGTGGATCTCTAATAATGTCTTAAAGGATTCTTTGAAAGATTCATTCTTTAAAATACTGTTTCTATTTTTTTTTTTTTTTTGGTAGTCCAAAATGACCACCCTGCCCCTGTTGCCCATGACACGCCCAAAGCTTACATCTTTAGCCAGGCAGAAGCTGCCATGTTCTCCCAGAACAATTCCAAGGTATGTAACCCTGGTTTTCATCTCTTTCTCTAAAGAATGAATTTCTTGCAGTAAGAAATGTCAATAGCACATCTCAGAAAACAAAATTATTCAAAGATAAGAGTATATTGTTATATTCAGAATATTCAAATTTGCTATTTCAAAAGAATCAATGAAGCTCATTCAAATACTAAGAATTTATTTAGTAAGCTAGTACTCATTTGATTGTTTTATTACCTATTCTAATTATATCATGGTCCTAGGAAACTTTGGAGATATATTTCCTTTTAAAAACATTAGCGGATAATTGAAAGCAGAGGCTTTAGGAGTGAAAGGTGTACAGCTTCCAATCTGCAAGGTCCTGAGTGCCGATTTCTGTTATGGAGGGAGGAAGACACAGTATCACTACTAGGGTAAGTTGGCAGGCCAGATTTAGGTGCTGAAATGATCCTGGGCTAAAAATGCTTCATCACACTGCTGCTACACTAACCAGCTGCTGAGTTCCTAGAGTTGCTGCCCGGAAAGTATAGAAGAGAACAATGTGTTTTGTCACAAGTTTTAATGAGGGTAGTATTATTTAGAAGTTGCCATTTATGGTTTTATTGAGTTATACTGATGCATATTATTTATTGATATAAAGAATTTGCACATGTAGATTTGATTATTTTCTTTATATGCCAAATTTTCCCTTCCGACAAGGCAAACGATCAAAGTATTATGAAACTACTTTGTTTTGAGAAGGAACATACTTTATTCTTAGTATTTCTGGGAAAGACCAACGTCCCTGGACCAAAATAAATGCATGTAGTTAAAACAGCATGGAAGTTCCCTTATAACAGCAAATCAAAGTTTCTTCTCAAAAAGTTTGAAAAACAAATTTTTTGATACATGCATAATTCAGGATATATGTATATTCTTATTTTCAGTTTTACTTTTGAATAATGGGGAGTATTTACAAACTCTGAAAAAGCTTGTTCTTCCTGCCTTTTATAATGCTTGAGATTCCATTTTCTTTTCAAAACCAGCAAAAATGGAGCCCAATCTCACATCTCTAAAATAAGATGGATTTTAAAGAACACTATTTCTTGTATTCATTTTATGGAAGAAAAACACTTTTTTCATAACCATTTAAGGCAAAGTTTTGTATCAAGATTTTCCAGGGGCACCTGGGTGGCTCAGTTGGTTAAGTGTCTGCCTTTGGCTGGGAGCCCACTTCTCCCTCCCCCTGCTGCTCCCCCTGCTTTTGCTCTCTCTGTCTCTCTGTCAAATAAATAAATAAATCTTAAAAAAAAAAAAAAAAAGATTTTCCATTGCCTTCTGAGTAAAAACAGATGCTTGTTTAGTCCCATACTCCCATTGTTTTGAGATGTTAGTAATATGCTTGTTTTTAAAGGTGTAATGGAGGTTGGAGAAAAAACACACTACCAGTGTAATAGATTTCACATTAAAGTCGTCTTAAAGTCACTTTTTTAATAATAATTTGAATTTTATGTGTGACTAAAAACCCTCTCAAACAACATTTCAGAGCAAAATTTGGTAATGTTTGGAACAGATAAATGTTGTATGTTTGTTTCAAGCAGGTGTTCTTAGTTCAAAATCCTGGGCCAAACAGAATATGACTTCTGTATTGCAAAATTATAATGTGAAGCAACATGAGCAAAATGGAAGAGCTTATAAGTTTTGAGGAGAAAACTCCATTTTTCTTAAGAATTCATTGATTGTTTTAATGTGTTGCTGATTTGTTTGCATACTGAATTTAAGATTCTTCCCTATCTCTTAACAATCAAGAAAATGAAAATTTGGAAATTATTAATCAATAATCTATCTCTATAGCTACTGTAGAACATTTATTATATATGGTATTATACCTTAAATATTTCTGTTCTCCTGGTAGCATTTTATATGTTTGGGAGCTTTTCAACTTGATAAAGCAGTGCTTTATTATTTCTTTCCATTTCATTTAGGTCTCAGTTGATCAAAGAAAAAGATGACATAGATCATTACCTCGAGGAGAATTTCAAAGGACTGTCAAAAGAGGAGGTTGCTGCGTAAGTATAACCTCTTAAAAGTACTTTAATATAAAGTTTGTTTCTTTTGTCTTGATTCTTTATTGAAATTTCAATTTTCTTGTGCAGTACACTTTTTCACTGGAACATGGCATTTAAAAATTAAAGCTCATATTAAATAGTGATAAGTCATGTCTATTGATCTTACACATATCAAAGTCTTTAATTTTATGGCCTTCAAAATTCTCATATTTACCAAGATAATACACTATCACATTTGCAATATTTTAGTTAAGTCTATGCCATTAATTGCTTATTAACTTCCATTTTAAGGTGTATTGCCTCCATGGGGGAGAAAAAAGCTTTTAGAGAAAGATCATATCTTTTTTTCCTAGTGATTTAAAACAAAAATTCTGTACTAATATATGTTCCTCCCCCCCACCAAAACTCACAAAAAGAATGAATGCATCATAGTTTATCAGTTGGTTTTTAAACAATTCTAAATTGTCTGGATTTATTTTATCAATGAACATTATAAACTTTGCCATTTTATCACTAGTTAGAAACTTATGGTTTAAGTAAAAACTATAAAAACCTTTGTAGGTTAGTGAGAAATGAGTAAAAACCTAAAATAATAGCTGAACAGATTTAATATTTCTTGCTTATAGACTTTGTGACCATGTTATCATCAGATCTTTAGATGCAGGCAGGCATTGAAAAATGGAAATGTTATAAATATACATGCATCTTATGAAACTCGTTAAATGATTCAATTAGAATATTTTGTGCAGCACATGTTTTTAAAACATCCTCCCAATTCGTATTGTCTAGTGCTGTGGGAGTCCACTGGAAGAGTTTTCTTAATGATATTTCGGTATAGTTTTTCATAGAGTCTAAAATTCCAAGTTACTTGATATGTTTCATATTATTAGATATTATCTGTGTCAATTTGCATGTAGTGTGGAAAAATGGAATAGTTCATTCTGTCAGTAGCTACTTTATTTTAAAAAGTGACAAAATTTTACAGTACCTTTAATCACTGTCTTCCTTGGAACACTATTGACTGCCATGTATAGTATCTGGGACCTTTGGTTAAATGCTCTGATTGTTATTTTATTTTTTTTTTAAACCCTCGGGACTTTTTTTTTTAAGATTTTATTTATTTATTTGACAGACAGAGATCAAAAGTAGGCAGAGAGGCAGGCAGAGACAGAGAGGGGGAAACAGGCTCCCTGCTGAGCGGAGAGCCCGATGCGATGCGGGGCTCAATCCCAGGACCCTGGGATCATGACCCGAGCTGAAGGCAGAGGCTTTAACCCACTGAGCCACCCGGGTGCCCCTGATTGTTAATTTATTAACTTTCCATGGTAACCTGTTGGATAAAATTAAAGGTTAATATTGTCTGATAATAAATTACTTAAAAGAAAAATATATATAGGTGATATTTTCATTCTAATTTAAATATGATGATATCCAAATATCTGTAATTGACTTAATAATTAGATGTTAAATTTGGCATTAAACTTATACTTCACATATCTTAACAAGCTAGAAATCCATATACAGCACTTAAAATCTGTTAAACTTTTAGTCTGTATTGAAGAAAACTTTAAAGCAGTGCAGAATAGGATTTGCTGATGACTATTCTCTTAATATTTTTTTCACTAAAGGTATTACCAAATTGATTTCAAATCCATAATATGCTACAGGAAACAAGTAACACTGGGCAATTCTCCAGCCTTACAATTTCATTCTCCTTAAAGTTTCCTGCAGCTGAATACATTTTTAGACCAAAGCTAGGATGGTGGATGCAAACCTTAGTAGGAAGATAGCTGGTACTTAGCTCACTCTTCTGTTTTTGACTGATATATAGTCTAGACTTTGCTACAGACAAACTAATTGAAAAGCATGTAAAGGAGAAAACTGATGAATTATTTCAGCACTCTCAGCAATACTCAGCAGGTACCGTGAAGAATTATGCATATTCTCTTAACCAAGGAATTGCTATGTAAAACTTTTTATTAGTCAGTCAACTCTGAAAAGATAAATTGGTCAGCAAGCATTTAAGTGCCTACTTTATATCTAATACCAGGTTTTTCACAGTGGGAGAGACAGTGATATCTTATCGTACAATATTTGGCCCCATCCTTGTCTCAATTCGAGATAATAAGATTTATGAACAGGAAAAGAAAATGGAATGAATGAGTGCTGATTGTATTGTGAAGTGCAGCCTCAAGGTATGGAGGAAATCAGAGAAAACTAAGGTGGTCGGATGAAACCTGCCACGGAAGACAGATTTTGAGTTTGGCTTTCTGTTTGGTGGCATTATAAAGTTACCAAACTAGTACTTCACAGAACCTTAGTATACGAGTGGGAGAAATTGATGAATCAAATTTTCAACAAGAAAAGCCATATCTAAGATATATCTTTAAGTCTGTATATACTGCTTTGTTCTTCTTTTCGATGGTAATATATATGACATATATATAAAGATGGTAAGATGGTTGTATATATGTTCATTGTATAATTGATAGCCACTAGCTTTGATATCCCGTAATATGTATGTGCACTCATCATCTAACCCAAAATACACCAGTTGACATATATATAAACTCACACTCTGTGACTTTCCTTCTATCAAAATTGGTGGAGTTCCTATTCTCATCTCAGGATGATGCCTCTGCTTGTGCTCTGGATACCATGCCCTCTTACTTGTTCCGAGACTTTCTCCACATTTAAACATGTTTTTCTTCTACATCATCATTTTCCCTTTCAACTGGATCAATCTCACTAGCATTCATACCTCCTTTAATATTTCCCTTGACTTCTTATCTGCACCCCCCCACCCCCACACAGGTTCTCTCCCATTTTCCTCTACCCTTCATAGCAACCAGAAGCACTGTCTCAGTATTTGCACCCATTCTTGCATCAATTGACTCTAGATAGTTGTCTGGTCCCAGAAGTCAAAGAAATCTCCCAGGTTAGAATGACTAACACCTCCATTTTTATGATCACATTTCTGTCCTCATCTTGCTTGACATCTTCACAACATTTGATAGAGTTCAGCGCTCTCTCATTTGGTCACTCAGTACCTGTGGCTTCCAGGATGCCATGTTCTATAGTTTTCCTCCAGACTCTGTGCCTCCTTAGGCTGGCTTTCTCTTTGCAAACCCTCAGTGGTGGGTTGTCCTAGGGCTGAGTCCTAGGCCCTCTATTCCAGTGGCACTCCCCCTGGATCCAGTATTAAGTACAGCAGTACCCTAATGACTATCACATTTATAAATCTAGCCCTGAGTTCTCCACTGAGCTCCAAATTTTTATATCCAACTGCCTCCTTTACATAGCTACTTGGGTACTTAAGACACATTCTAAAACTAATCTGGCCACAAACTGGACTCTTGATTTACCCCTACTTTCCCTCACCTCCCCGACCAAATAATCCCCCACAGTCTTTCCTCAGTTCAGCAAGTGGCACCAAGGCAGCCTTGAGTTGCACCCTGACTTCACCACGCTCCCCCATCTAATCCATCACTATGTTCTATCAGATATAACTCCTAAATATATCCTGTCTTCATCTGCTTCTCTTCATTGCATAGCCACCATCATCCCTTGCCAAGATCACTAGAATAGTCTCCCAGCTGCTCTTCTCATATCCCCTCTAACTCTGCCGAAATTCGGCCTCCAGAGTCATCAGATCATGACACTCACCTGCTTAAAACCCTCTGAGAGCTTTTCAAGTTCTAAGGTTTATCATGGTTTGGACTTTACTGTGCATGATTTGGATTTCCCTGACCTCTCTGACTTTATCTCCCATTTTCTCCACTACTCCTCCTTTCATCATGGCCTTATTGCTGACACTTTATTGTCCTACAGTGTCGGTCATCTTGAATGGAACCTCTTTAGTCTGCCATTCCCTGACCTCATAATCCAGTAGCCCTCATCCCACCTCTGTTTATTCTCAGCCAAATCATCTGGCTCTATTTCTGCTGTAACTTGGTCTCCCTCTTGCACTGGGAGCCTGCATGTCAACTGTCTTCATCCCCAGCAGAGTGGATCTGCACAGGAACAGAGCCATGCCTCTGTGTACCCTGGCACATGGTCAGAGCTCAACACCTGCAAGTTAAATGAATGAATGAGGGAAAAAAAGGTCAGACTGGCACCATGAAATAGGTTTCCTGTTGTGACTATTCTTTGGTTACAATATTTTCATCTGGTTTGAATATTGAATCATAGCAGCTTAATTCCTCAAAGAAGTGTTTTATGTATACAAGTAGGGGTATAAAATTTAAACAGGTAATTGGGCACGACAACCTAGAGTAGTTGTTCCTGGGATAGCCAAACCCATTGATGGTGGATCATTTTACTGTGGAATGCGTAAAGTAGTTCCTAAGCAAAGGGTTTCTGGGTTTTTCATTATCTACATTTACAGAAGAATTTCAGTATTCTTCATTCCTTTTTAAGCGACTGGGTTATTTGTGTGCCTACTAGGTACATTTCTCCCCACATTCTGTACTCACGTACAATATAATTGACATTCACAATTTGACTTTCTTAGATAAATCTTCAAATAGTTCATCGATAGTATTTGACTGACTTTTAACAACTGAAAGATCCTGTTGTGGTTTTGTACTTTGTTTTTTATTCTGTCTTATATTGTCAGAGTATCGTATTTTTTTTTAAAGGATTGAAAGCGTCACTTATTATCATATTGTAATTGCTTTGAGTAGCTAAGTAATGAAAGTATCATTTGTAGATTCAAAGAAAAATTTCTGGGGGGCAGTTTTTACAGCTTCAGCTGTGTATATGAAGATACAAATAAACAAAATCATCAAGGGACTAAAAATGCTAATCTGCTCAGTATTACTTTCTGCTGCAGATATCACGTTCTATTATGTGGAAGAACAGGTTTAGTTCAAAACTGTGCATCTCTCAGATACTGCTTTCTTGCAGAGCACCTTTCAGCATCATCAGCTGTAGTGTGCTAAGCATCACTTTGTCAGCACAGTGGCAATTAGAACTGTCAGTTACCGTATACAACGAGTTTGAGTTATAAAGAAACAAAGAGCCATTTATTTTCATAGCTTTTAAAGCCTTTCTCCTCTTCCTCATTTTGAACTGATTTGTACTTAGGCAGTTAACGTAGCGTTTTGCCAATGTTACGTTTTCATCTTGATTTTATTTCAAAAATGTCTTCCAAACGTGCTTTTATGAACCACAGATATTCTTGTTACAGGCAAATTTAACTCCTGGATCTGTACAGTGGCCAGGTAATCAGAGTATATGTAAGGGGGTGAAGACGTTTATTCGGGTTATATTTCACCCAACCCTGTGGGAATTTAGGTTCCTTCCAGTGTGCTGTTCCTCTGCTTCATCAATCTTGTTTACTTCTAAATAATTTTGTGAAGTCATTTTGTTTTCCCTCCAAAACATTTTGCTCTCTTGTAAAGTAATAAGTGAAATGCTGTATGGAGTTTTGCAAATTAACTTTCTGAAATGGACAGTTGCCGAATAAATGGTTGGGTGACTAGTAGGAACGGGCAGGGAAGAGAGGGAAAGGAAGCGGCCCCTCTTTCCTTCTGGGTGGCAGACTGTGTTTCAAGGTCTTCCTGACTTGAGAAAGAGAGACAGGATTTTGATGTTCTGAAATGGAGAAGTGATTATTCCTTACCCTCTCATGAATATAAAAAATTAAGCAATAGCAGAGACTAATAATAGGAAAAGAGGAGGGGTACCTTTCTTGTTTATTTACTTTCATTTATTTGCTTGCTTTTTAAAATTCTAGTATTATCTTCTGCAGCAAATCTCTAGGATGTGAAACTAGGAAAGAATACTTGTTCTGACCATAACTTTAAAAAAAAAAAGAATATTGATATGAATAAAGTTTAAAATCTTGGAATTTAGTAAATGTAGTTGGAAGGAACTTTAAAAAAGAATTCTTCCCTAGGTGCAAAAAAGATCACACGCTTTCATCAAAACTAAGTCTAACTAAATAAAAAAGGAGGAAATATTTCAAATGTCAATAGAACACAGAAATGCCAATTTCTTAGTAACTTATGTCTTTATGTCCTTTAAAAGTTTGCTTTAAAATATTTTCATATATGGTGTTTAAATTTAGCAGCTCTATTAGATTAAAAAAAAATTTCTTTGTAGGCTAAAAGCATAGGAATCATGACATTACAGCTCTGGTTGTTATGGGAGCCGATTTCTTCCTCAGTTGGAAATTTGATTTTGCTGCCTAATACCTGTGTAATCTTAAGCAGGTTACCTGATTTCTCTAATTTCTGATTTCCCTACCTATTTTGAGAACAGAGTAATAACGGGAAATTCTTACAAAAGTTAAATGAGATTCTCTATATGAAGCACATATACACAACCCTCACTTTAGCTATTTAACTGTCATTGATATTTTTTTTGCTTTTAAAGCATTTATTAATTAATGTAAATAACCTAAATACTTCACATTAACTTTATATGTTGATTTAAGTATTAATATTAATTTATCACTTTTCTGTAAATATGTACAGTCACATATTTTGCTTTTTACTAGGTATCATGTTCATCATGTTCAGAGTTTTTAATAAGAGATACATTGCAAACTTAGTAATGCTAACCAATGAAGAGAAATTTTTTTAAAATCTCAACTTATAATGAGTTTTTCATAAACTAACTTATGCTGTACCATGCAACACAATTTGTACAGCCTGCTAAGCTATTCCAAACACTTAAAACATTTCTACAAGTCGCTTAAACTTACCATTATTATGATAAGATTGCTTTACATGTAAGGAATATAGCCAAAGAACATGGCTTTTCTCAGAATAGCTTATAAACCTGGAAGTGCACAATGGCCCTCCTCTATTTGGAAATCATCTGGGAAATTGCTCTTTCATGAACAAGGAACAGAGTGACAAAAGGAGATAAACACCCAGGTACCACAGGGGTTGAATCAGTCAAAACAGTGGGATTAGCCACCCAGGGGCCCCCCATTTTAACTGTTTTTTAAGTGTACAGTTCATGGCATTAAATATATTCATACTCACCACCACCTATCCCTAGAATTCTTTTCGTCTTGCAAAACTGAAACTCTGTAGCCAATAAACAATACCTCACCCCTCAGCTCCTTGGAACCACTGTGCTACTTTCTGTCTTTGTTATTTTGACTCCTCATATAAATACTTTATATAATTAAAATCATTCCGTAGTTATCTTTCTGTGACTGGCTTATTTCACTTTGCACAATTTCCTCAAGGTCCATCCATGTTGTAGCATACAACATACAACAAAAAGGAAGAATTTTCTTCCTTTGTAAGGCTGAATAATATTTCATTGTACATATAGACCGTATTTCGCTTATCCATTCATTCATTAATGAACACTTGGGTTACGCCCATGTTTTAGCTACCTAATACTGCTATGAACATAGGTCTACAAATAATTCTTCAAGACTCTGTTTCCAATTCTTTTGATTAAAAACCCAAAAGTGTAGTTTCTAAATAATTTATAATTTTATTTTAAAATTTTTTTAGGAACCATCATTCTACCACAAGAATGGCTATAACCATTTTACAGTCCCACTGACAACATACAGGGGTTCCAATTTTGTCACATCATCACCAACATTGTTTTTTTTTTTTTCTGCTTTTATGATAGTGGTCATTGAAGTGGTATCTCATTGTGGTTTTCATTTCTATTTCCCTAATGATTAATGATGTTGAGCATCTTTTCATGTGCTTATTGGTCATTTGGATATCCGTTTTGGAGAAATGTCTGTTTGAGTCTTTTGACCATTTTTGAATTGAGTTGTGTTTTGCTATTAACTTTTGCGAGTTGTCTATATATTGTGGGTGTTAATCCCTTATCAGATATATGACTTTCAGTTATTTTCTTCTATTCCTTAGGTTGTCTTTCACTCTGTTTATGGTATCTTTTGATAATGAATGTTTTTAATTTTCATGAAGTCCAGTTCATCTGTTTTGTCTTTTATTATCTGTACCTTTGTTATCATATCCAAGAAATCATTGCCAAAACCCATGTTGTAAGGCTTTTGTCCTAAGTTTTCTTCTGTTTTATAGATTAAGCTCTTATGTTTAGTTTTCTGATCCATTTTAATTTATGTATACATTGTTAGGTAAGGGTTTAATTTCTTATCTTTTGGATATCTTGTTTTCTGGCCGTCAGTTGTGAAAAGACTGTCCTTTCCCCATTGAATAGTCTTGACATCCTTATAAAAAATCATTTGGCCATACACGAAAAGATTAATTTCTGACTCTCTGTTTCATTGGTTTATATGTCTGTCTTTCCATTTAGATATGTCTTCTTTAGCTTTTTCCAACAGTATTTTATGGTTTTCGTTATATAAGTCTTCCATCTCCTTACTTAACTCCTAAGTATTTTATTTTATATATTGTTGCTATTATAAGTTGTTTTTTAAATTTCCTTTTCAGATTATTTATTGTTAGTGTATAGATATCTACTGAATTTTTTGTATTGAACTTGTTTCCTGCTAATTCACTGAATTTATTAGTTCTGATGGCTTTTTTTGTGTAATCTTTAGGGTTTTATAGATAGGGTTTCTACAACACTGGAAACAAATCATTTTACATCTTTCTTTCCAATTTGAAAACCTTTTACTTCTTTTTCTTGTCTAATTGCTCTGGCTAGGACTTCCATTACTGTATTGAATAGATATGATGAAATTGGATATCTTTGCCTTATTCCTAGTCTAAGAGGGAAGCTTTCAGTCTTTCATGATTATTATGTTTGCTGTGGGTTTTCATATATGGCTTTATTATGTTGAGGTAGTTTCCTTCTATTTTTATTTGTTAGGTGTTTCTATCATGACAGTATTGAACTTGGTCAAATATTCTTTCTGTATCATCTGATCTTTCTTAGGGACAGTATCAGTTGGCTTATTTTTTTGTGTCCTTCAATGGGATACTTTCCTGTTTGTATACCTTGTGATTTTGTTGTTATTGTTGTTGTTGTTAAAAACTCTGGTAGTCAGTTTCTTCACCTTTTACAGCATTTGCTGCTATTTTGTTTTTGTTTGATTCTGGTTTGTTTTGTTTTATTGTTGTAGTCTGTCTTCATGACAAGGAGTAGCCTGAAGTGTACTTTTAAGGTTGTCCTAGGTCTTTTTGAGCCTGCACTCTTCCTTAGGCATGTGTGGTGACTAATTCCCCCCATGTACATTTACTTTCAAATGTCCTAGCTTTTAACATCTGGCTTTTGAAGGGTAAAAAAATAAAATAAAATAAAAAATGAAGGGGAAAAGAATGGTGCCAGAATAGCACCAGCTCTTTGAATCTCCTGAAAATTGCTTCAGCCTGCAAGGTAGGAGCTTATAAGAATAGAGGTATATGTGCAATAATGGCTGCCCTATTCTGTATCTGCCTCTCCATGATCAGAAGGAACAATCAGTGATCAAAACACAGAACCCCAAGACAGCAGGGCCCTTATTACCTATCCTGGTTCCTGGAAGCATGTTTGTATGCTGGACCTGGAACTAGTGCATGGATGCCTGCCATGGGGCTGGGTGGATGAGTAGCTGCCACTGAGCTAAGAGTTGAAACTGACCAGATTAGTCACAATTTACTGCCCAAGCTTTCCCATGGAAGTTGCAAAGCTTCAGTAGAGTCTAGCACTCCAAAATAATTACATCAGATTGCAATTACTGTCTATGTTGGGAGACAGATCGATGGAGCTTCTTACACCACCATTTTTCAAGAATTCTTTTCATTATGATTCTCTTTTGAAATAAAAAGTTTTAAATGTCTAGTTATAAGAAATAAAAAGAATGTATAAATGTATAGAGGATAATTTTCTTTAATCATTTTAAAATTATTTGGAAACTGTTAAAATTTTGTTTGGAATGGTTCTCTGAGAACATTTTGTATATTTATGTATTTATTTATTAAAGATTTTATTTATTTATTTGTCAGAGAGCGAGAGAGAGCGATCACAAGCAGGGGTTGGCGGGCAGAGGGAGATGGCGAAGCAAGTTCCCTGCGATGCAAGGAGCCTGATTCAAGGCTCAATCCCAGAATTCTAAGATTATGACTTGAGCCTTTGGCAGACACTTAATAGACTGAGCCACCCAGGTGCCTCTCTCTAAGATCATTTTAAATAATCTGTACTTTCTTTGATCTTAGAAGGTTCTATATATATATTTGTATATAGTATGTATGTTTATAAATATATATAGTATTGTGTATTTGTGTGTATATATATACATATATATATCAAATTGTGATTTCACTTAATCTCGGTTTTCTACATATGACTATATAAACATCTTTTATATATTTTAAGCACTTCTCTTCAAGTTAATGTATAATCATATTAAACAAAATCAAATATTGTGAGAAAATCTAGGTAGAGAAGAATGTCATCTTCTTCGCCATAATCCATACACCCTGGGTAAAACTTGACAGTCTCCTTCCACTAAAAATAATATCAAGGCTATCCCACTAATTAAGATATCAAATTTAGGTTAACCAACATCAGTCTATGTATGCAAACTTCGGCATAAACAAGAAAAGCTCTAGAAAAATGGTATTTTACTATGTGTGTGGAGCCATCTTTAGGACAAGTCAGTTGACTTAGAAATGTCTATAAAATTGGGTTGTCTGATTTCATAAGCTTGGCTATGTTGTTTTCTGTGAAAAACTCTTATTTTTCTAATTTTTTATGGATTGAAACTGTGAAGAGGAGGCTAACACACTGAAATGACATCTGATAAGGGGAAGTCAAAAGAATTAGCCACTAATAAAAAGTCGAATTCTCTGGAGATATACCTTGGAAAGGCAAGTAATGACCAGGCCCTTCAGGTACTCTTTTCAGTGTGTTTACATTGTGCTGGAATTAAATAATTGAAATTTAGTAACAAAGTATTGTTTTGTTCACCTTACTCTCTTTCATATGGCAGGGAAATAAGAAATATATTTTAGGAAAACAATATGTTTTGATTTGCTAGTTTTGTTTCATTCTGGACTTTTTTTTTATATTTAAGGAGTTTGGTTGTTTGGAATTCACTGATGTGGATCCCCTCAGTTCTTAATTAAAATTAATTATGCATTAATTCACAAAGTAATGTGTCTTCCAAAACTCTTAGGTAACCAATGGGAAAGAATCTTTCCAAACTTCTTTTGCCCTTTAATTTTTTTCATTACATTCACATTATTCCTAAGGGGTTAGAAGTTACTTAGAATAATTTTGAAGTGCTTAAGTTTTATTCTAGGTATCTTGGGAAATCAGTGGAGCATTTTAAGCAGGGAACACTGTGATGTAACTTCATTTTAAAAGGATCACTAAGACTGCTCCATGGATATTTGCCTGGGTAACAGCCCAAGTGAGAGATGATGGCATCTTGGCCAGGGTAGATCTAGTAGAAATTAAAAGAAATGGTTTGATTTAGAATATATTTAGATAATAGGGAGGTCAGAGCTTACCAACAGAATGAATGTGGGTGTGAGTAAAGGAAGTAACCAAAGATGATGCCTTGTGAACCGACCTGAGCAACTGGGACAATGTCTTGTTCACTGCTAAGTTTCTAGTACCTGTAACAGTACCCAGCACATAGTAGGCACTCAATCAGTATTTTTTAACTAAGGCCAACCACACCTCAGTCTACGCAGTCTCCACCATCCCACTTTGAAATTTATTATTTACCAAAATAATAATAATGACTAACATTTGTTGAGCACTTACCATGTCTCACAAACTGCTCTAAGTGTCTCACATGTATTACTTCATTTAATCATAGAAAAGTCTTTCTTAGTTCCATTTATAGCTTAGGAAACTGAAGCGCAAATATATTAGGAAACTTACCCACAGTCACACAGCAAACAAACAGAAGAACAGGAAGTTAAACCTATGCAGTCAGGTTCCAGAACCCATCCTCAAACCATTACACTATTCTGTCTTTGGATTTACGCAGGTCTTCATTAAACCAGTTTCTCTCATCTCCCCAGTTGAGTGCATTGCCATTCCCTTTGCCTAGAATGCTTTTTCCCCTTATCATTTCCTGGCTGACTCTTACTTATTCTTAAATGGCTTCACTATCTTCCATAAACCTGTGACTATATCTGTAATAAAATGTACTACACCTGTATTACCCACGACTGTTCCCATCGTGGCACCCATAGCATCGCATTGTCATTGCTACTTCATTTCTTCTACTAGACTACAAGCTTCAAAAAGGCTGGAGCCATGACTGCTTTGCTCACAGGTGCATCCTTAGTACTCATACAGTGCTTGGCACATGCTTAGGGAATCAATGAATGATGATCTTTTACCCTTCATAGCCTTATGTATGTGCTCTGCCTGAAATGCCTTTCTCCTCCCCCCACCTTCATGCCTTGTGTACTGGGGAAACTTCTGTTTTCCAGGTAACTATTTCTTGCTCTGTGAGACTTCCTTAGAGCCATCCTCAGCAACAGGGTAGAGTTCAGAGCTCCTGCTTGAACGCTCTGAATAGCCATTGACAATCATATATGTGTAGGGTTTTTTTCCTTTTTGATTAATGTTTGACAAATTATAGACTGTGACTCCCTGTGGGTATGGTTATGACCCATAACCATTTAGGGATTTGGGGTTTGGGGATCATGACTAGCTTTTTATTTTTTAAGATTTTATTTATTTATTTGACACACAGAGAGAAAGGACACAAGCAGGGGGAGCTGAAGGCAGAGGGAGAAGTAGGCTCCCTGCTGAGCAGAGAGCCCAGTGCAGGGCTCCATCCCAGGACCTTGGGATCATGACCTGAGCTGAAGGTAGGTAAGGCGGATGCTTAACTGATTGAGCCACCCAGGCACCCCATGACTAGCTTTTTAAAAAGGAAAGAGAGTGTAGTAAAATAGAATAGAAAAGAGTATATTGCATAGAGTAAGGCTAAATATTGGGAGGTTACCAGCTGTAATGCAACAGAGCGTGAGTTCTAAAACCAGACACCCTGGACTCAAATCCCAACTTGACACTAACAAAATAGCTGCTTGACTTTGGCCAAATTATTTATCCCTTCTGTGTCTCTGTTTCCTCATATGAAAAATAGGGATAATAATAGGGCCTGGCTCATAGAATGATTACAAGGAATAATTAAGTTAATATTTATAAAGAGATTAGAATGTTTTGAGGATTAGTGCATTCAACTTTTGTTTCATATGCATACGTATATAAAATATATATGTGCCTGTACTGAACTGCTGTGGAAAATGTCTTTCTCACTGTGAATTGCCACAAGGAAAGGACTCTGCTCTAGGCTTAGAGATCTTTGAAAGTAAGGATTGTATTTCATTCTTCTTTAACACTCTTCTGACTTACATAAAAGTAACACTTTATTTCTTGCTTTCTTTCTAGAAAGGATGGAAAAAACTTAAAGTTAACATTTTATATTACACAGGTTGTCAGATTGTAAATAGAAAATGAGAGGTAAATAAAGGAAAAGTCTGTACAAATGCTGCCCATTAAAGTCAATATAGTTTCAGTCCGAACTTCTGGGCAGGTTGGGCAAAAGGGGAGATGTGATGGACTATAAAGTTCTCATTACCTGATGAGAGGAAAACATGCAAGTTCTTCACAGAGACAAGCTTTTTTCCTGATTCTAAATTCCAAAGGAAAGTTATCACATGGCCTTCTATAAGAAAAATAGAGCAATGAAATAGAATTTTGCCCACCTAATGAACAATAAAATGGGCATTTAGACAGTTTGTCATAAATACTGCATCTCTTAAGTAGGTTTTATTTCAGGTAAGATAGTAACAGATAAGATATATTAAATAAATACTGTGTGCTGGTCTCTGTTTAAAGTGTTCCTTACAATAACTGTGTGAAGAATTGTTACTCCCAGAGAGCAAGGCATAGAGAAATGGAGTAATTCGACCAAAGTGATCTAATGTTATAAAGAAGCATGAGCAATAAGATAGAAAAAAAAATATTCTTAGAGAGAAAGGAATGAATAAGCTAGGAGAAAAAGAAATGGACCAGACCTCCATCAAAGATCAGATTTCCAGATGTCTCCTGAACTCCTACTATTACTCTGGATCTATAGTCTCCCTCTGGGTTCAACTCATAAGGATTAATCCTGATACAGATTTCCATAAAATCTTTTTAAGCTTGTCCAAAACAATCTCTTATCCTGCAACCAGAATAGCCAAAGAAATATGTTGCTAAACTAGGGATTTATCTTAAAGTTAGCTCAGCCTACAGTTTTTTTCCACTTCAACATCAAGGTCAAGATGGATGTTAAGTACATTTCCTTCCTATTTTTGAAATAACGACGTAGAAGTACAGAGGATACTAAAATCTTAACGTAATGGAAAGGAAGGGGTAGAAAAAGAGAGATTCCAGGATTTGTAGAAATAACATTTTTAGAAGGTGGATAGAATATTACCAGGGGTAAAAAGTGCTATTTCGTAATGATAAAAGGAGTTGGCTCATCAAGAAATGTAATACTGGGGCACGTGAGTGGCTCAGTTGGTTGAGCATCTGCCTTAGGCTGGGGTTGTGATCCCCTGGCCCTGGGATCGAGCCCCTCTTGGGGCTCCCTGCTCTGCAGGGAGCCTGCTTCTCCCTCCCTGCTGCTGCTCCCCTTGTTTGTGCTCTCTCTTTGACAAATAAATAAATAAAGTCTTAAAAGAAGAAAAAAAAGAAAATGTAATACTAAGTGTTTGTGCTACTAATGATGGAACTTCAAAAGACATAATATAAAAGCTGAAAGAAAGAAAAGGAGAAACACACAAGTCCATAATTATAGTTGGAGATTCCAACACTGCTGTCTCAATAATTGATAGAAAAATTTGTAAGGGTATGTATCGAAGACTGGAACAATACCATCAATCAACTTAAATAATTGACATTTACAGAACAGTCCACCAAACAACAGCATAACACACATTATTTTCAGTGTATATGGAATATTTATCAAAGGAGATGATATTCCGTGCCATAAAACAAATTTGAATATAATCAAAAGTATTTAAATCCTAAAAATTGTTTTGCCTTACAACAATTGACTTAAATTAGACATAAAAGCAAAAAAGGTCTCTGGAAAATCCCCATAAGTTTTGAAACTGGATAACATACTTCTAAATAACCCATGGATCAAAGGAGAAATTGCAAGGTAAAATACTTTGAACTGGATGAAAAGAAAATACAGCATGTCAAAATATATGGGATGCAGCTAAGGCAGGGCTGAAAGGGAAGTTCATAGCATCTAAAACTGCTTGTTTTAGGAAAAACAAAAATGCTTAAAGTCAGTGCCCTAAGCTTTCATTTTAAAAAACTAGAAAAAGAAAGCAAATTAAACTAAAAGTCCAGAAAGAAATAATAAAATAAAAGCAGAAAACAGGAAAATAGAGAAGACAATGAAAGTAAAAACTGGTTCTTTGGAAAGATTATAAAATTGATCTTCTAGTCAGACTGATCACAGAAAAAGAGAAGACACAAATTAACCAGTTTCAGAAATGAAAGAGAGAATGCATATCTCTATAGCTTATACAAATATTAAAATGCTAATTAAGTAATAAGCTTTATGCTGATAAACTCAACAACTCCTGTGAAATGGCTAAATTTCTTGAAGGACAGTGCCAAAATTTACTTCATTAGGAATAGGTAACAGGATAGGCTTATATTTATTAAAGACATTGAATTTATAGTTTAAAAATTTCCCACAAAGAAATTTGGGCCCATAATGGTTTCACTGGTGAATTCTATGTAACATTTGAGGAAGAAATAATGCTAATTTTGCATAAATTCTTTTTTTTTTCTTTAAGATATTATTTATTTATTTGACAGAGAGGGAGATCACAAGCAGGCAGAGAGTCAGGCAGAGGGAGGGGGGAAGCAGGCTTCCCACAGAGCAGAGAGACCAACATGGGGCTCGATCCCGGGACCCTGAGATCATTACCTGAGCTGAAGGCTGCGGCTTAATCCACTGAGCCACCCAGGCACCCCGCCAATTTTGCATAAATTCTTCAAGAAAATAGAAGAAGAGACACTTCTCAACTCATTCTCTGGGACTGGCATTACACTGATATCAATACCAGAAAAAGTCATTATATAAAAGGAAAACCACCGAATAATATCCCTCATGAGCATAGGTGCAAAACATTTTTAAAATTTTTTATTTGAATACAGTTTAGCTAACATATAGTGTATTATTAGTGTCAGGGATAGAATTTAGTGATTCATCAGTTGCATATAACACCGTGCTTGTTACATCATGTGCTCTCCTTAATGCCCATCACTCAGTTACCCCATCCCCCCACACCCCTCCCCTCCAGCAACCCTCAGTTTCCTATACTTAAGAGTCTCTTATGGTTTGTCTCCCCCTTTGTTTTTATCTTATTTTTCCTTCCCTTCCCCTATGTTCATCTGTTCTGTTTCTTAAATTCTACATATGAGTGAAATCTTATGGTATTTGTCTCGGCAAAATATAGAGAAAGCCCAGACGTCCATCAACAGATGAATGGATAAAGAAGATGTCACACACACACATACACACACAGTGGAATATTACTCACCGTCAAAAAGAATGAAATCTTGCTGTTTGCTATGATGTGGATGGACCTAGAGGGTGTTATGCTAAGCAAAATAAGTCAGTAAGAGAAAGACAAATACTATAGGTACAAAACATTTTAAAGAAAAGTAGCAGTTGGCCTGAGTTCCTGTCAGGAAGCTGATGCCTGGTGCTAATCCTTTTCATATGGCATTGGTGCAAGGAGTAACCTGTCCATCCTTTCCTGACCTATGCCTCTAAGAATGGAGCTTACCAACAGAGGAAACCCAAGCACACTACCTACATTAAGAGAGCTAAAACTTCATTATTAGGATTAGACAAATATCTTCTGTTATTGGAAAAAATATCACAGTACAAAAGAAAAAAGATTAATGAAGAGAACATTCAACCTGAGCTGAAACAAAGTTTCTATAGGGAAAAGGAGAGCTTTATTTTTTTCTATATTTGCATTGTATTTATTCAAATGAGCAAAGATGTTACTCATGTTTAATTGTACAAATTGCTTCAGGACTGTAGATACATAGACACCCAAAGGGAGATGAAATACGTGTCAGAAAAAGACTGGAAAAAATGTATACCCAGGTTTGGGATGTCCTTGTCTATTTTTTTTTTAAGGTACCAAAATCAGTTTATTTTCATTTAATTGAAACCCACTTATTTCCTCAAAGAGCCACAAAGGAGATTTATCATTCTCTTTCAGTAGTTCTCCAGCTTTTTTTTTTTTTAACTTTTTTTTTTATTATGTTCAAGTGAAAAGGAGAGCTTTAAAAGATTTCCTACTTAAAAAAAAAAAAAAAGATTTCCAATTTGTTCCCTTGCAGAAATTTTAAAAAATGTTACATCCCCAAAGACATACCTGATATATGAAAGAATTTAAAGAATTCAAACTTAGGATAAAGATTGCTGGCCTTTTTAAAAAAAATTAAAAGAAGGGATAAAAGAGAAAGGCAAAGATATCTCTTAACACATGGAGTAAAAACAGAGAAGATAATAGAAAATATTTATAAAGGTGTGAGACACAGAACATTAGTCCAGACAGTAAATATTTATCCAAGAGAAAAAAAAGCAAATGGAGACAATGAATGGTAACAACCATCTAGATGTAGATTTAATAGGTACACATTACCAAGATAAAGAATTCATTTTTTAGTTTCTCCTTTTTAAAAAGATTTTATGTATTATTTGACAGAGATCACAAGTAGGCAGTGAAGCAAGCAGAGAGAGGGAGAAGCAGGCTCCCCGCTGAGCAGAGAGCCCAATGTGGGGCTCCATCCCAGGACCCTGGGATCATGACCCGAGCCGAAGGCAGAGGCTTTAGCCCACTGAGCCACCCAGGTGCCCCAGTTTCTCCTTTTCTTAATTATGAATGACTTTTGAACTTTACTAAATAATTTTCTAACATCCACTGAGATTATCATAAAATTACTAGATTTTGTAATTTTCTACAGAATCCTACTTACTCATTATGATTTCTGTTTGCTAGAGGTTCTTTTTTGAGGGGAGGGGAAGAGAATTTTGCATGATTTTAACCTATAATTTTCTTTCCTTTTGTTACACTTTTAGGATTTTGTAAAATGAACTAAAGATCTCTTCACCTTTTTCTGTGCTCTGGAACACTTCTGATGAGATGGGGATTTCTTACTCATTGAGAGTTTTGTAGAACTTCCCTATAAAACCAAATGGTTTTGCTCCTTTGGTGGGAGAAGGGTCAGGAGGCAGAGAAAAGATTGCTGTAATTAGTTCTCTAAGTCTTCTCTAGCAAACTGATAATTGATATTTTGATATTTTATATAGGTATCTATTAATCTAGATAAAAATCTAGATTTTATGATAATCTCAGTGGAGATTTTGGCTGGGGTCATGATCCCAAGGTATAAAAATCTAATTAATTATCTATTAATCTAGGTATATTGTTATATTTAGCATGATAAAATTTAGTGTGATCTTTTCTGATAACGTTTAAATCTCTTTTATATCTGTAGAAACATTCTCTACATTTTGGAAGGAGTATGAAGATAATAATGGCAAATAACAGTCTTTAAAATTAGGCTGGTGGGGTTGATGTCCCAGCTCCACCATTCACAGGGTTTCTGATCTTCAGCTCATTAATTAAACTCTTCTTTAGGGTGCCTGGGTTGCTCAGTCAGCTAAGGGTCCAATTTTTGATTTCTGTTCAGGTCATGATCTAAGGGCTGTGAGATTAAGCCCTACGTGGTGCTCCATGGTGGGTGTAGAGCCTGCTTAAGAATCTCTCTCCCGGGGCACCTGGGTGGCTCAGTGGGTTAAGCCTCTGCCTTCGGCTCAGGTCATGATCTCAGGGTCCTGGGATCGAGCCCCACATCGGGCTCTCTGCTCGGCAGGGATCCTGCTTCCTCCTCTCTCTCTGCCTGCCACTCTGCCTACTTGTGATCTCTCTCTGTCAAATAAATAAATAAAATCTTTAAAAAAAAAAAAAAAAAAGAATCTCTCTCCCCAGGGCATCTGGGTGGCTCAGTTGGTTAAGCGTCTGCCTTCCAATCAGGCCATGATATCCAGGTCCTGGGATCCAGCCCCATGTCTGGCTTCTAGCTTAGCAGGGAATCCGCTTCTCCCTCTACCCCCTGCTCATGCTCTCTCTCTCTCCCTCTCAACTGAATAAATAAAACAAAAACAAAAACAAAAAATCTCTTTCTGCCCCCTCCCCTTATTCTCTATAAAAAGAAAAAAAAAACCAACCCTCTTTGTGCCACAGTTTTCTCATCTGTAAAATGGAGATGATGATGACAATAAAAATAATACCTATTTAAAAAAAATGTAAAGTTTAAAAAAGATAATACTTGTGAAATATTGAGAACATTGACCCGTTGTTAGTATACAATAAAAGTTAGTCATTACTGTAATTATAATTAGAAGCTATATTACCTTTTTCATTCCTGGCACAATTTTGGTGACTTAATCTATTTTTATTTTTCTTGATTATACTTGCCAAGATTTATTTGTCTTTTCATGTATCCAGTGCTTTTGTTTTATGGGTCAGTTTTTTTGTTCTGTATTAATTTAAGCCTTTACCTTTAGTATTTCCCTTTCTATCCTTTATTTTACTTCATGTTGTTGTTCATTTTGTTAAGATTTTTTTTTCTAGCTTTGAGTCGAAAACTAGCTTCTTCACTTATTTCTGTGTTCTTGTTTTTTTTAGCAAGTACATTAAAATTATAAACTTCTTTTTGAATACTATGATGACTTTTCCCCCAGGATTTGCTGGTTGGTGTTTTTATTTGTTTCAATTCTACATATATGAACCTTTCTGTGGCAGTTTTCCCTTTAGACAGTGAATACATTAGAAATACATTTGTAAATTTGCAGATGAATAATTTTTGTGTGTTTTTTGATGGGGGGAGGAGGGATGGAGAATTGGGGAGTGAATCTTTACTTGTGCTCACTAAATATGCCATACATGATATTAGTTTATCAAATTTCTAGTATGGCCAGTACATGGACAACTTTTATAATTTTTTTTTCATGTTTGAAAAATAAATATATTCTGTATTTATTTGGTAGATAGTTTCATACACATAAAATGCTACCAGAAACTAATAATTAGATTGAACCTGTTATTTCAGTCAAGCTAGAAAATTCTTATTCAAATCCTTTTTTCCTTAACTTTATTTGTAATTTTCTGAAAAAATGCATTAAAACAAATTTCTCCTTATTCTGTTAATTTTGAAGCTATGTTATTAGGTGTATTGTTTCCTAATTGCTCTATTTCTCAGTAAATCTGTTTGTGAATCTCTGTTGTTCATATGCTCCTTTAATTTTTTACTCCTGAATTCTATTTTGTTTGATATTAATAATATATAAGCTCTCACTTTATTGGCATTTGCATTGTTATATGAAAATACAAAAGAAACAAATGACATGTTCTCTGTCTCAAGGAAGTTATAATCCCTAGTATATGTTTATATATATATTTTTTTTTAAAGTTCAAATTCAGGGCTCTTTTATTTTACTCCTGATATATACTTCTTTTTGTTCTTACAATATTCTTATTAATGCACATATTTGATGTGATGTACCCTATGTTCTTAGTTAGTACAAGTAAGAATTTTCTAAATGTTTGAGATAGTTGCAATAAAATTAATACAACATTCAGGAAAATAAGATATTTATATACAGATGTCGGACCAGAGCATCAGATTATTCGATTTACATTTGTTTTTATTAATTTAGTTTTTCCTAACTGTGAAACTAAATGTATGTTTTAGAAGTTTGATCATTGTGTTCATAAAGCCTGTGAAAAATCCTGGCTTCAGTGTTCCTGTGTGCATTGTATACCTCCTTTGTGACAGTAATTAAAGAGCATACAATATGAAAGGTTCTTCACATGCCTTACATTATGATGGTTATCTTTTAAGTATTCAAGCCTGAAAGAACAAAATATACTCTTTATTTTTTTGAAATGGGAAAAATTAAAATTTGTTTAGTGAAAAACAAACTATTCCACAACAGAAACTTAAAAACACAAAGAATTGAGGTCATCTGTGCCCGAGAATAGAACTTGACATTTCTCTTCAGTTAAATTTACAACAGATTTCTTATTAAAGAAATATAGAATGAGAGAGCAGTTGTGAGCCTAATAATCATTTGGCTTAATTTTTTTTATTTTATTAAAAAAAAGGCAAAAGACTGTAGTTAATGGAATACCAATGGCTAGTTTGTAATGATAAATTTTATAAAGGTATATATTTTCTTCTCTTGATGAAATATCATTACCACACTAGAAGAAATGTCATAATAATAATAGAAATTTAAATGCAGGTTTTATTATTTACTCTTCCTCTATCTTCCATTACATTTCTGGAAAGAGCATGAATAATGTTTTGTTTTCATTTTTAATTTATGTGACTTTCCCTTTGTAATTTAAACATCGGTTACATTTTTTAAGATACTTGTCATATTTCTAGCCCAATGTATACTATTTTTCTTGCCATCATTTTAATAACTAGATAAGTATTATAAGGGAATATATGTTGGGAAGGAACAACATTTTAATATATATGATAAAGCTATAGGTGGAAAGAATTGATTGGTTTACTTTTCCCAAAGAAACCTCCTCATGCAGTTGTTTAATGTGAAAGGTTTTTTCTTGAAAAGGTTAAAAAAGTTCTAATCAACTTTTGTACATTATGTAGAACTTCATTTTCTAAACTCTGCAAAAGAAAGTTTCATATTTAATGGGAAATCATGAATTATTCCATTTATTATCTACTTCCTCCTTTCAAAGACATGATCTGGATAAAAGGCGGGGTGAATAATTTCAAAAAAATACAATACATTTTTAATGGGAAGGTGCAAACTACAGATTCTCCTGACTATTAGCAAGTGTAGAGGAAACAGAATTTTACTTGCAAAACTCGTCAAACTCTTGCAAAGATAAAATGTATGACATCCTTTAGTAAAAAAAGAACACAGTAAGCTGAACTTTTCTTTTTAACGCAACTTGTTGTTTTTACTAACTTTTTGTCTTTGTATTCTCCAGCTTTATGTTTTTATTAAAAGTTGATATTTCACTCAACTTTTATGAAAAATTGATAGTTCTTTAATTTATAAAGAGGTGCTGATGAAGAGCTGAAGGAAAAAGTTTAAATAATAATATTTGAGACAAAATTTCCTAAAAAATAGAATATTAAAAATTTTGGAGCACAGTCACAAGACTTTATTTCAAAAAACAGTAACTGTTATATGAGGTTTTATATTAATAAAAATTGTAAATAGTAATAGTAAAAAAGTAAATTGTAAATTATAAATAGTAATTGTAATAGTAAATTTTTTATATTAATAAAAAATTGTAAATAGTAATAGCTCATCATGATGCGATGAGCTAGCATGATCATGTTTATAGGTGTTTGTAGTCCATTGTTTGTAGTCATGTAGTATAAAGTTTACCTTTTGTTTTTCTCCTCTTTTTCTTATGTTTATTGTTGTTGTATTAGGTCACAGACTACAAAAGAATTATATTACTCAGATTTCTTCTTTTTATCCTTCTGACTTAATCCAAAAACAAAGATTATTTTCAGGCTTTATTTTTCAGCTTATGTTTAATTGGTTTTCCTATAGGTGAAAGTTACAGTGTGATTTGAAAAAAAAAAAAAAGAATAAATATCCTTATGACTTCCTCATTTAGCCAGAGGTGCTTGGGCTCAGCAGTGGGCTCCACTGTGAAAATACCTTCCCTGAAAATTCTTCTGAAATGATGACACTCATTCCATACCTTCCCATGTCCAGTCTTTAGCTTAACATTTTTGTTTGTAAAGAAGTTTGAGTTTCTCAAGGGAGTTTGCAAGTAATAGCACCATGTTAAAAATTGTGTAATTAGCCTCATCTAAAGAGCTATCTTTCTTCCGATGCCTTTCACTAAACTTCTAAAGAAAACCTTTTTAAAATGTGGTTAAGTTTGAGATTTTTTTTCTAGCAGAGAAAATCTTTCAGTAAAGAAAATGTCTGTTACGGCTACACGGGTAAATATTGCGGTAATACTTTATATTGACTGATGAATAATTTTATTCATTCCTCATTGATGATAATCTCTGTACTTCAAATATTTGACTGACTTAGAATCACTTGAGTAAATAATTTTTAACAGGATATGCATGTAAAAAACGCCTTTATATTATTAAGGGAATTATTTAAAGCTAGTGTAACATTGCAGTCTGTACTGTCTGCTGAATAACCACAACTTTCCTCTGACAACAGGTAACAATCACCAGCAAAAATATTATTTGACTGATTAACATTTTGCTAAATATCAGTTCTTACCTAATTGAATCTGAGGAATAATCTTTGGTCCATTCTACATGAATATTCCATATGTCCTAAAATAAAATCGCCCATGTTGAAGTGGGTTTTTATTGTAATCTTGGCAGAATTATTTGCTAATCATATTTTTAAATATTTTAATTTTTTTGAAAGAATTATATTAGTAATTACCCTACTTATGAAATATTATAGGCTAAACTTTATTTCTTAGTTATTAGATTTTTTAAAAAAGAAATTAAAGGTTGAATGGCATTGTTCAATTTGTATATATGCTTTTAAAATGTTGGCAGTCTGGTTTAGGCTTTCTAACTTTGATTACTAATAAATAAAAATTTATATTTTCTGAAAATACAAAGCACATTGACATAGGTAGCACTTTCAAATTAGCAAACTTCTAGTTGTTTAGAAAATCACAAAAATCCTATTCCATAACCTCTCGGGAGGTGGATTTTATGTATTTATTTTTAAGTTACCAAATAAGTCCAGCTATCTAAAATGATTCTAAGTCTAAACTGGAACAAAAATCCTGCCATATTAATATTTATGTTCTGATTTGTTGTAACATTTTCATGGTGATTAGGTTCTTTCAATTTATACAATTAAAGGTGATATCACATTTATTTGGATGGCAATTCTGAGATTTCCAGAAACAGTGTAAACTAACACATGTGTTTGTGGTGTTTCTTTGCAATGAAGCAAAAATGTTATGTATTTCAATCTGTTAGGAGAGTTTTCATATAAAATTATAGCAACATCTAAAGTATATTATAGTATAATCGTAAGTATAGAACAATAGATATACCTTCAAAATTAGTTTTTTATTTTCTCTTAAAGCAAATATGACCAATAAATTTCACAAAGAAGATCGTGATTGTTAAAATAACTGTTACATTAGAATTCCTATGACATGATTAGTCAGAACTGCAATAATGCTATTACAAGAGTTCTTTTCTTTATTGAAATATATGTTAAAACAATACATAAGCTGCAGTGATTGTATTTTCTTTACTATATTGTTCATTTTTCTTTAAGGAAGTTCACCTAAAATGTTTAAGAGAAATTAATAACAATGATCATCTTAATGACTAATTCACTTTTAATAACTAATTATAATAAACAATAGATTTTTCATTTCAAGTATAACAAATTCTACTTTTTGAGATATTAGCATGTAAATAATTAAAGTAAGTCATATAGAAAATAAGCAGTGATTATCAAGTTATTTGTATTGGTGGATATACTGAGATGCAAAATGAATTTGCTTTAGAGAAGCCATCATATTAAAAATGCTTTTTATGTATTTTATTTGGATTAATAAAAATGTGTCATTAAATATGTGTATGTTTATCTCTAAAATATATTTCTAATTTTTCCAAACATGAAAATTGAGTGGTTTGAAAACTGTTCATCTGTAAGATGCCACCTGCCCTATTTACATTTTTAACAGTTCAGTATTTGTTAACTGATCTCATAGACAGCTACATATTTTGCTGTTTCCAGATGGATGAGATAGAATACCATGAATAACTTTACATTTATCTTCTTTGAGTGTCACCTTATTTACATATCAATTAAAATAATATCTGTATTAAGATGGATAATGAAAGTTATCAAATTTACATGATGTGACTGCAGTTTGCTAAATTTCCAGTAGATGCCCCCAGAGACCAGTCAACTTATTGGAAATCCTTTAAATTTAAAAAGCGCTTTTTCATAATGAAACTTTTCTTTTTGTATTTTGAAGCACACGGAAAATAAAAGTCCTAAAACTCTCAATTCTCCAATGGTTATTACACAGAAATATATGTGAGTGGTGATAGTTTATTTCTTAATTAGTATTAGTTCTTAATCAGCATTAGTCAATACTATGGCTAACAATTGTTCAAAACTTACATGTGTGATATTAAGAAAAACACTTTCCGTTTTCATTGTAATTCCATATGCTTTTCAGCCACTTCAAATATAATTGATATTTTTTCTTTCTAACTTCTCTTTCTTTATACATATTTATATGGCTAGGGGAATGGCATATCTTTGTTTTAGCTTTTGGGAAAATTTTATTCTTTTCACAAAAAAATATAAAATATACCCAAATTACTTATACGGTTTTTATCGGTATGTGTGTCAAGATATGTATATTTTCCCATTCTAATTTTATGCCATATCTACCTACACTGAATAGTATGGGTAAGAAGTGCGACTCACTTTATTCCATGGAAATTATATTAACTGAAGCTATTTAAGTATTAATTTAAGAGTCGATGTAATTATCCCGTAGGTGATTCCAATAACATTTATTCCTACAATATGAATGTAAGACTGTTATAACTGACACATAGATAACCCACTAGTGACTTATAAATATTAATTTAATGGAATAAAAGTATTATCATGACTTTTGATTAGATATTACATATCTTTTGAGTTTATCTTTGTCAGATTAAATAAAAATTTTATGGTCTTGTTTTAAAGTATGATTTTTTATTAAACTGCTTTTGAAATAATTTACTGAATATGAAGCTTCACCTTGATACAGTATTTGAGTTTGTCCTATGAAGAAAATATGTTAAATATACTAATCATGTATTTGAGTAGTTGACAATTCATTTTGATTTTGAAAGTCCATCTAATAACTCATAGAAGTACCTATAAGTTAAGAGAAATAAAGTAAGCTATCATATCTATTCATTTCATTTATTCATGTTGTTCATATTTGTAGAAGTGTGTGCTTTTTATCCCTTCATATGTTTGTCTTTCTCAGTGTTCTTCTTTTATTAGACTTCATATATCCTTGAGTGACAATCATGTCTATTTAATTTGCTTTCCATGGTTGCTACTGTCTTATTCCTTATTTTGAGGAAGAGGATTCTTTAGAAGAGTCATGGAATGATACTAATCTCTTTTCCCAAGTCAGCATAAACATGGATTAGCATGGACAAAGGCAGTGGCTTTCAAATTTGAGAGTTACATGTAATTGTCCAATTATGGCAAATTCTGAAACAATCAATGCAAATAAATAAATATGTGTAGAGGAAGAGAAAGAGAAGAAAAACCAACAAATCTGATGTAATAGGAGACAATACGGTAAAGTGGAAAACACAGAATTTGCACTTAGAAACCTGGATGTGAATTTAAGTTCTGCCCCTTTATTACTTTGTATGGCTTTGTCCCTTACCTGGCAAGTCACATCCTCACTGAAGACAGTTTTTTTTATCTGTGAAAATGGATGTGTTGCCTTGTAGAGTTATCCTATGTTAGAAATGATGTCTACACAGTGTCTACCACATTGTAGGTACTCTGTAAGTAGCCATTGTGAATGTTTGAAGACAGAATTTTAAAATGATGTAAAATCTCATGGCTGTTTAACAGGAAGCTCCTCATCTCTCAGCATCTCCACATGTTCAACTGCCAGGAAGTTCTGTCGAAGTGTCAGTTTTATTTTCTGTAAATGTATAGATTTTTTAAAAAAATCTTTGAATCTTTTAGGGCAGTTTTTATGTAAGTTTAAAATGTACAGACTCTCCTTTGAAGAATGCCTTTAAATAGTAATCAAATCCATATGGAATGGATGACCACTTAATTCCATTCCTAAATTCATTCTTCTCCAGCTGCATCTCTGGGGTGCAACCTCGGGTATCTTCAATGACAGATGTGTTCCTCAGGTCAGGGTAGAGACTTATAGAGCCCAGCATATTCATGAATGTCACAACTTCTGCTCCTATGAATGGCGTGTTTTCTGTCAGGAAAACTCCTCTCAAATTCCATAATATCAAGTCTACCTAAATTTTACCAGAATTCTCAATTTCTGCCCAGTATAGTGACTTTTTAAGTCAAGAAGGTTTTTCTTCTTCTGATACTTATGAAGAATATATTTTAATTTAGACTAATATTGGTTTTAATATTACAAATGAAACCAAAGACTAATAACTTTGGGTTCAAATGAAATAGCAAAATGATAAATTTGAATCCTGTCTATATTTCTATTTGTGTTTAGAAAAATTTTCTTTCTGTAAAGCAAGTCAACTTTGCCTGTGATTCTGCTATGTGATATAAAACCTGAAAAATCCAAATGTAATGGAGGGACTTGATAAGGTTTTTTTTCAGATGTCAGTTCATTTTAATAAAAGAAAATTATTTTGATTAAAAGAAATAATTTGCACTAACTACAAAGATTGAAATAGGAACTTATTTAGTAAATCACTAATTGCTCTTTCTTGCTTTCAGATTAGTAATGAGGCTTAAACAATGACATACCTATATATATGCATGTGTGTGCACACATGAATGTGTATAGAAAATCAAGATGATATCAGCATAGCGATTTATGCATTTTAAAATACATCTCTTTTTGAAATCTCTTACACAATGAACGGTCTTTTTAAAAAATGTACAAGAAATTCTAAAAGATTGATACCAGTTATATATCATGGATGTTCTGAGGCTGAAAGATGTCTTGGAAACCATTTTAATACAGTCCCTTCTGAATCCATTCTGTACTTTGGTCACAGGCAGCAGACACTGATTCTGACTAATAACGCAGAAACCATTTTTTGGAAGGATATTGGGTAATGAGCTGAATTTAGGGAGAACCCAGTTCATATGAAAAGGACAAGACCTGAGACCCTTGATAGGATGTTGTAGCAAGAACTACTTGAGACATTTCCCAGGATGTCACTCCCAAGATGACTGAGCTCCAACAACCTTCTCAAACTTCATCGTGTTTCTTGCCTCAAGATTCAAAATTATGAGAGAGGAACCGGTTGCCTTAATTTGGGTCACTGTGGATCCACCCCTTGGTTAGAGAGTCTTTAAAATCAAATCCCACCAAGATGACCTACAGTGTGAGAATGGTCATTTCCCAAGTGTTCTAGAGTGCTCCCTGTGGAAGTGGAACTAGATGTTCCAATGTCCAGCCAAAACACCTTCACCTTCTAGGTGAAGGAAATAAGGAATGATTTTCTGCATTCCTGTTGAGATTAGAGATAAGAGATTAGAATGTAGATGGCCTCCTGGCTTGTGTTTATTTTTATTGTTTAAAGTCAATGTTCTCATTTTTACTTATTTATAATTTTCTTTTCTTCGAAAGCATCTTCATTGTTTAAAGTCAATGTTCTCATTTTTACTAATTTATAATTTTCTTTTCTTTGAAAGCATAACCTTACAAAGATGACAGTGCTTGTTTGAAACAGGGCTGGATTTTGTTTGAAACAGGGTTTTGTTTGAAACAGGGCTGGGTTTTCAGCCCCTCGTTCTCAGATCTCTTATATTCTCCCACAACCTGCCCCCGCTTTGGAAGTACCACTTAGATATCCCTTGAGCCTCCTCACACTCAAGTTGTCTTAACCAAACTCATTATTTTTACACAAAGCTGTTCATCCTTTTGTATTCCCCTCTTTAACTTGTTAAATTACCAATTACCTATGAATTACGTATGATCTGACCTCAAAACCTGGTTGCCATCCTAGGTCTTCCCTTTCCTCCACACCCAACACCCACTCAGTCACTATGGAATTGCTATTTTTATCTCCTAAATATGTATTGAATCCTCTCTACTTCTGTTCATTCCCTCCACCTTTCCTTTGGTTCAGCATCTGTGGCCTGTCCTTTCCAGAACCACCATCTCGTCTCCCTGCTTCTGTTCCCAGTTCTACTCTCTTCCTGGCCATTCACTAGGATCAGGTGTAAATTTCAGATTCACAAGCTCAAGGATGCTAACTTGAAAGCCTTTATTTTTTTATAACTTAATTTTAATTCCTGGCCCTGAGCCTTGATTCTCCCTAGTGTAAAAATCTAATCTTGTCCCTCTCAGGTAATGTGAGTCCAATTCAGTGATTTCTCAGGTTATTCAAGATTCTGATGCCTCTTCCCCTCACCCTATTTTCTTAATATAGAAACAACACAGTGCTGGTGCAATGTAGGGGGGAGGAGAGTTGCCAGATTTAGCAAATAAAAATATATGATATACACTTCAATTTGAGTTTCAGAAAACAATAAACTTTTTTAATATAAATGTGCCCTATGCAATATTTGGAGCATCCTAATACTAAAAAAATTATTCATTGTTTATCTGATATTCAAATTTAACTGGGCATCCTGCCCAGTTTTGTCTGGCAACTCCAGGGCTGGGGGTTTGTCAGTATTTACTTTCAGATCTTAATCTAGGACCTTGCTATAGAACTGAATGTACCTATCTGGTATCTCATTTCTCCGTTCTTCTCGGCTAACGTAACTCCAATTTTGCTTGGGAGAGAAATGTGTCCAAGAACAGGCAGGATATTTGCTTTTCCCAGTCTCCTTGCAGCAAGGGGTGGCCAGGTGACAAAGTTCTGGCCAATGATACCAAAGTGAGAATCTACTAACAGTTATAGGAATGCTTTTGTTTTTCCCATTAGAAAGGGAAGACACATCTGGTGCCACCAACCTCCCCTTTCTTTTTGCCTTGAAGATGGGCACAATATCTGAAGCTATAGCAGCCCTCCAGTGACCAGCAGGGGACGAGCATGAGGGAAAGATTAAGGTAATCCCAGACGCACTGAACTTGCCAGACCACTGAACCAAGGCCAGTAGATGCATACTTTTATGCATCTTGTGCTGTGATAAGTGGAAACCTCTAGTTTTAAAGGTACTATGAAACACATTCTCTTACTTGTAGTTGAATGCATTCTAAACCTATGGGGTTCTGTACAGGTGTCCACCTCTGATGCTCTCAATTCATTCTTCTCTGTCAGATCTGGAAATATATTGACCTGACTCTTTTGATAGTTCCCTAATGCTTCTTATTCTCAGAGTTAACAGCTGTGTCCTTCAATTCCCAGTGGACAACCCATACAAGAGCATGTTATCACACACTCCCTTGTTGTGGCCAGTGACATTATGACAGATATACCAGCCCTCTCTTTCCATTAACTTTTGTGTCATACATGAAGCCCATAGACTGTTATGGCATTTCCCCCATATCTCCAGCAGCTATGGAAAATTATAGTGGCTGGTTCTCGTCCTCTTTTACTGAGAAACCCTATACGGTGACATCTGCTGTGACTTGTGTAGGGGCAGGTAGAAAGCAGGGGAACAAGAGGATATGGCCTTTGCAGCATCTCTCACTGCTCCTCCTTCATACTCTCCTCCTTTAACTTGACTGGAGGGTAGAAACAAACAAAATGCTGTTACTTCTTTCCTCCATATCATATGTTTTTGGTCTCATACAAGATGGTGGCTTTTGATCTTTTCCCTAGGAATGTGGTTTAGTTACTCTCTTTATGGATGAGCCCTGTTACAATAGGTGCTGTGCATCTGGCTGCTGGATGAGGGAGGGTAACAATTCAGCTCTGACACTCCTTCCAGATGATTTTTCCAAGCTGCAATCTCATGCAGTCATTTCCCTAACTCAGACCCTTCAATGGTTCTACCTCTACCTTACTCCTAGCTTGGAGTCCAGACTTCTTACCATGGCTTTGCGGTCTTTTCTTTTAAAACTTCTCTCTCATTATTCCTCTTTATGTGCTTCATTTCATACCTAAGCTGATCCACTGAGTAAGAAATTCTTGGTGGGTAGAAAATGGGCATTTTTGTTTTGTTTGTTTGTTTGTTTGTTTAATTCTATAGATGAGTCTCTTGCAGAGCCAGCAGCTGGGAACCAGTAGTGCAGGACTTTACATTTCTCAGAGCATTTTCATATACATAATTTAATTTTGTTCTTAGAAGAATCCTGTGATATAGGTAGAGCATACATTGATATGCACATTTTACAAATGAGATGAAATGAGGCCCAAGGAGCTTAGGTAGAACTGGGCTTAACCTTGAGTATCCTGACTAATTCTAGGCTGTTTCCGCTCCACACTGAAATTTGTATCGCTTGTAGTATCACGTTATGTCAGTTTTAAATACTTAATTGTCTCCTGATTTTTTAAAAAAGTGTAATATAATTAGTAGTTCTATGATTTGGCCTCTGATTACTCATTAAGTAGAATAATAGCCACCACACAGCTGTTATCGCATCACCCTCTTTATTTCCTGTATAGTACTTTCCATCATCTGAAATTATTTATTATTTGCTTACTTACTTGTTCGTTGTGTTCTTCCACTAGAATACAAACTTCACAACGAGCATGAACCCATTCAGCCTAGTACAGTGCCTTCCACTTGGAAAATTTAATAGTTATTCATTGAATAATTAAATGAAATATTCCTTTGTCACTTTGTCTCTTTGCATATGACCTATCACTAAATAGAAGTGAATTATTAACAAATCATTAACTTAATCCTAACTGAAAATATTTCAAATATTCTTCGTAATAGATTTTAATAAACATTTTCTAACCAAACATCCAGTATGAATGAATGAATGAATGAACTTCCATAGCATACAGTGAAGCCACTTAATATAGACTGCATTTTTTATATTGAATGGCATGTTTAATTTTTGCTTAGCATATTGGTTTTTTTGTTTTGTTTTACTGGGAGGCTACTATATCAAGTACTTTTGGATATTGTAATTGCTATGGTCTAGATGTGTTCCCCTAAATTCATATGTTGAAATCCTAACTCCCAAAGGTGATAGTACTAGTAATTGAGGTCTTTGGGAGGTGCCTAGGTCATGAGGGCAGAGCCCTCATGAATGGGATTAGTGCCTTATAAAAAAACAGTCTCCAGAGAGACCCCTAGCCCCTTCCACTATGTGAGGATACCGTGAGAAGACGCCAGCCAAGAACAAGGAAGAGGGCCTTCATCGTAACTAAGTTGCAAGCTGGCACCTTGATCTTGAAATTCCAGCCTCCAGAGCTGGGAGCAGTGTATTTCTGTTGTTTGTAACAGTAACTCAGTCACTAGTATTTTGTTCTAGAATGGACTGACAGCTGTCAACTCGTTTATCTGTCCCTATTAAAGGGAGTTTAGCTCTGGAACTAATATATTTATAATGTAATTTTACTAAAATAGCTATATTTGGGTAGCTCCTGGCATCTTCCATTAAACTGAAGTTGTTCAGTTACAAGTGTTTGAGGTAAAGAGAGTTTTCAGCTTTCACTCAGGAAAAAAAAAGTGTGATTCAACCTTTAATTTTTAGAGAAGGAAAAAAACTACATGGATTTAAAGAATTAAAATAATGTTCTGAGCTTTGGGTTTCTTATTCCCAGTTACCGGAACTCATACAAGAAGAGCATTTGTGTGGACATGCTGCGAGATGGTTATCATAAGTCCTTTACTGAGCTCTTCGCCCTGATGGAGAAGTGGGATTCCCTGCGGGAGACCGCGAAAGTTAGGTCCCTTTTGTGGTTGCAGAGACCCCTGGAAGAGCAGCCCGATAAGCTGGATCACTTCTACCACTACCTTACCAGGGCTGAGGCAGCTGAAAGGAAAGGTGAGTGGGGGGATGGTGGGCAGCAATGCTGCAGGAACTGGAACAGTGAGTCTGTTCCGGTGAGGGAAGTTTCCACAGTGTTTCATGCATGAATTGAAACATTAAGGCACCTGAGCACCATTCATTCTAGACATCTAAGCATCTTTATGGAAAACGTGAGAGGGAGCGTGGAATCACAAGGCTGCCCAGACGCAGGGGCATCCTGCTGATGTCATTCCAAGCCAGGAAGACAATGCATAGCACCTGATCACATCTCCAGAATTTTTCAATGTGTTAAAATCTTTTGTATCGCATACAAACCTTTTCATAGTTTTAAAAATATATATAATCTGAATACTGACTTTTACTGATGAGATACTTTCAAAGAGAACTATAACTTGAAAATTGTACTGATTTTCTAGTATTTATACAATGGAATCTGAAGGTTTTATCTATAAGTCCTATAGATTTCAATCAGAGAATTTTTATTAGTGAATAGTGAGAAGACATGAAAAGCCTGCAATTGCCAATTATGAGTAAAATTGTTAATTTTATATTTTCCATCACATCACTTCTAATAAATTCCCTTTTTTGTGTGTCTAAAAATTTTCCAGAAAGTCTATGTTTCAAGTGCTGAAAACATTTTAATCTTTACTATAATTATATACTGATATTGTTGTCATGAGGCTTTCCTAGTTACATATTAGGAATTGGTCATTTTAGATAATCAAAGAAAGGAAATCCTAGAAGGTGGCATATAAATTTGGTGGTTTAAATTATTATTTTCTCAGTTTTTTTTGTGTGAAAACACCAGAGGACTCAAAAAGAGAACCTCTGCCCCAACAATATCTGTATTTCATTTCAGGGCTTCCTATGGGAAAATAGAGGATTACACAACTTTTTGTAAACCAGTGCTACAGTGGGGAAAGTTAATGGGGACATGGAACAGTATTCAAGAGGCAGCAAAATCCTCTCAGCCTCTGTGGTGGAGTTAATACATGTTTCCCATCAGGTTGTCACCTGGTTTACAAATAGGAGATATACAGAAATCCTAACAACAAGTGAATGAGTGTGTGGGTGTGTGGGTGTGTGTGTAGAAAGGAAGTGAATATTTGTATTATGAAAAGTATTTAACTGTAGCATTGACTTTGAAAATAGAATCCTTTGGAGAATGTTGAAATGTGACATCTAATTTCTCAAGAAATTAACAGTTATAAATAAAAAATGCTATTGTAAAAAACCTACATTCTAGTTTCAGCTCCAAATTCTGAAGTGATATTTGCACTGAAAATAGAATTGAGCAAGATAAAAGTTTCCCATTACTCATTTTTTCAAGTTGAACTTATCATATTCACTAAGTGTTTTAAATAGAGGCTTTCACGGGAGTAGCATAAATATGAACCAAATACATCACTTGTTACAAAGTGTCATAAATATGAGAAACTTGTCATAAAGCATTTGATAATTATAAAGAAACTAAAATGCTAAGTAGTCTACTTTAAGGTAGAAAACATTTTACTTTTTTATTTTAAAAAAGTAACTAAACATTTAAATAAAACTGTTTCTCAGATTCCAAAAGTTAACAAAGTCCAAACTTTATAGTAGTCAATATTTTATATACATGGTGTAAGTAAAGAGATATTTTCTTTACTGGGTGTCTTTATCATATACTCGTCATGACTAAGTTGCATTTGCTAAATGAAATAAAATTACCTCTTGCTCAGGATAACTCTTCTATAAGGTTATCTCCTTCAAAATGCACTCGCTTTTGCCTGGTTGAAATGTATAAAATGAAAATTATTGCAAAAAACGTTGGAAATACTTCAGTTGAAGTACATGTGAATACTTATATGCCTTTTTAAAAATTTATATAATTGTTTTCACATTTAACACATGAGCCTTATTGAGGAAAAATTGTGATACGTGTTAAAAACATCCCAGAAAATGGTATAGACATATTCACTCTTACTAACTTGAATTAATCCTAAATCTTAAAACATGCCTGCACATGACTGTACCCACATGTGTACACACACACACACACACACACACACTCTCTTAATCTAGAATATAAACATTTGTTAATGGTGTCTCAGGATTCCATCCTATATGGTCATGAGACATACAGAATCTGAGAAAAATTTTCCTAAAGTAGTGTATCTTTGAGCATTCTCATTGCTTCTCATTGGAAAGACTATCACTCTAGGGTCACAATGAAGTTCATTTAATCAAAGCTATGGCACTAACAATAGTCATGTTGGGTCAGTTCTGTCTCTTGAGACTTACAGAGCAGAAACCCAGAGTTATTTAAATTACTCTTCAAAATATCACTTGCTGTTTTATAGCCAAGAAATATTTTAAGTAAGCGAGTCATTTCTTTTTTGATTATTTTCCCTTTGTTAAGGTGGGGGGGTTTTGTCCCTAATAACATTTTTTTATATTACCCATTGTTGTAAATCATCGCTGTACCATCTGTAATATTATGATTAGGGCCTTGTGCCCCATGGGGCTAGAGAAGAGATGGCAATAATGGTAATGGGCAACTGAATCGATAGATAATTCAAACATTATTTACACTTGACTTTAAATTATTGTTAAGGGTTAAGCAGCAATTTTTTTTCTAATAACATTTATTTAAGATATCCCAAGTATGTTCTATACAAGTAGAGTCCCATGGGATCCTTACGCATTTTATATAAGGCAAAACAAAAATAATTATCTGGTAAAATAAGTTTGAGAAACACTAGATGAATTAACATGGACATTAAGCAGGTTGGTTTATTGCAGGACTTACCAGAGCCTTAAACATGCATTTTCCAAATTTATTTCATCATAGAATCTCCTTTTTAGATAGCAAAATGAATACTGATCTAAATAATAAACCAATAATAAAAATTATTTTCATCCTGTAAATATCTGCTGAGAATTCAAGTAAGTGGTCCACAAGCAAGGAGATAAGGCTGCTTAGAATGTAAAGGGTATAGCCCATGTATTTGGATTGTCCAAAGATTCAAAACTTGAAAATACTCTTTTATACTTAATACTCTGAAAAATACTTAATTTTTTCTGTAGAAAAATAGCTTAGCTGACAAGTGCTTTAAATATGGAATCTTGATGGCTTATACATCTTGTTCTAAAAAAAACTTTAAGAACTATTGGAAATGTTTTTTCTATTAAGGTGTAGTTACTGAAAATCAGAAAAATTATTTTGGGAGCACTTTTTTTTAAAGAATCTCCTTATATAACTCTTTTAAAAATGGAAGATATGGAATGCTTTACAGACTTTAAAAAGTAATAACTCTCAAATCACTGAAGATGACAAAGAATATAAAATACTACAAAACAGATTTTAGTGCTCCATTCACCTTAGGTAAAAGGTTCACAATGGAAAGATAAAACATAAGAGAAGTCAGTTCTGAGAGTATTTGTTTTAAGTAAATAACTCTGGTTACTTACTGCTCTTCACCTAAGCTCTTTCCTATTTTGAGTAACCTTAAGAAGCAGAATGGCTCACCAGAATTCCCAGCTCTTTCAAAAAATATTTAAAAATAGGGAGATAGGGAGACCTGTTTCTTCTTTTTTACTTTAATGTTTAGGTATAACACTTACTTTAAGATAAATCTTAATTTCCTATGAAATTATGAAGCATCATATGTAAAGGAATGACATAAATTTTAGAAATTTCTTTTGAAACATTAGAGTGACTTATGTATAAGTCCGTATAATTACCTTTTGTTGTAATCAGCCTTGCTTCACTTTTTTCTGGGCCCTTTGATTTTAATCTTACAGGAATACTAGTGTGCAATGTATAAATATTTTTCATAATTGCAATCCTTTCAGGAATATTTGGGTTGACTTTTCTGATTGTAGTGAATAATTAGAATTCTAATAGATAGTGATTGTTATAAAATTCTAATAGATAATGATTGTTATAAAAACTCCATGGAAGGATAATCAGAGGTTACCACGTATCTACAACTGTGCTTTCAGCACAGATGCAAAAAGACATGAAGATTATGAATTTGTTCATATTCACGAATGGAGTGGAGTTTACAGGACTGAGGCGCAATTTATTAATGCACACATTTTTGTCGAAGCTTGTGATTGATTGCAATGGGGTTTATAAGACTGATTCACACTTTTGTGCACAAATAGGTCAGGTGCCACTTTAGGAAAAAAGGGAGGGTTTAAAAACTAACAACTAATAAACTAGTAACTGACTGAGTGAGAAGGATGACTAGTATTAATGCATTTTCAGCAGAAAGAGATATTCAGAAAACAGACACCTGAAAGTCCACTCTTTGTTAGCATTGTTAGTAACTTGTATTGCTGGAAACATTGCAGAAAGTATATGGACCTTTTGGGTCATCCTAATCATTATTTGTTGTATGGACAAGCTCATCGTTGTTTTTCCTTCTGGGTAAAAATACTTTTCTATTTTCATATCCTATCTGCTTTCTTCATTAACTTTTTTTTTTTTCTTTTTTGCCATGGTTAGGAACATTGCTTTCTCTTGAATCTCTGAATACTCTTCAAATTTTTGATGGGAAAAGTACTTGATGATAACACATACTCATTTCTTCCACAAGAACTGAGAACAGCTCTAGTACATATTATCCTGTCTTGGGTCTTATATGAAATCTAGTGTTCAAACCAAAGAGTATGTCAATTTCTAATATGTTTTAAGTTTTCAAAAAGATCTTTGTTGCTTTTTTTGTGTGCACATCCTTTAACGTTAAGTATTTTTGTGGTTAAAATACAGTAACTGAAGTTTGCATTTCCATTTTTAAAAATAGTTAAACATGTTTTTAAGGAAAAATTAAAAATGTCAATATGTTTGCCATTTGAAGGGACAGCTGGGAGACATTTTTCTAATGCAGTTTGTTTTTCTTTGAAGAATACTTTGAAGGTGTCTATAATAACTTGTATGCACTGGCCTGTTACTTCAATAATTCTGAAGACAAATGGGTAAGGAACCACTTCTATGAACGATGTTTTAAGATTGCTCAACTGATCAAAATTGACGGTGGGAAGAAAGAAGCCGAGGCGCATGCGCACATGGGACTTCTCTTCGAGGAAGATGGTGAGTGGTCATTTATCAGGCTGTCCTGCTTGCTCTGGAGGATTCAGAGTCCGTGCAACCAGAAAGCACGTGGGGATTGAGAAAAAGACCTGAGGCATTAGTATAAGAATGTAAGTTATTGAGATTAAAAAGCAAAGGTGTGTGACTTATGGACTCACCGTTAAGTTTCCTTGCAGTCATATGTCCACCCAAGTGCTCAGACTGGAGTTCCCAGCAGCATTATCACAAAGAAAAAGCATCCACCTGTACCCATCCACACATATGGGTCAGTGCCTCATGCTGTACAATTTTGAATTTTTTTTTCTTTCTTACAGTCCTCTGTTCATTTCAACTTGATTTCTCATATATGAAAATGAGAAAAAAGGAAAGCATACTCCATGATTTTCCTGGTGCCCCTATGTTGCCTACATAAGGAACCAAAAATATCTCTATAATTTAGATATCACCCCATCGTGATTTTATAACAATTTCTGAAGGAAGGTCCTTTAAAAGTGACTTCATACATAATATGTTATCTTGAGATAAGCCAAAGTCTAAAACAACAACAAGGAGCGTCAAAAATGTGTTTTGTGTAGTAGTTTACTAAAGAATGCAAATAAAAACTTAAAGAGTTAAAATTATTTTTGGAAGGAATGGTGGGTAGATAATATGCAAAGAAAATATATGAAAAGATAGCGTGAATAATGCTATTTCTTTTCTGAAAAAGCTGTCTCATTTTCTAGAAAATTTTTACTTTGACCAAACAGTTAAATTAGAAAATATTTATTAATTTGTGGCTAGGACTTTATAGGACTTTGAGAAAGGTTTAAGAAAAAAAAGGTTTTTGTGCTTCAGGAAATTACACGTAATCTACAACAGGATAGGTGCTAGGAAGTGGTAAATGGTTGGTTCTGGGGCCATCTTGAGGGCCATTTTCAGGAATGGCCTGAAATTCAGAGAAGTGAGAAAACATGCAGACTAGATTCAAGGAAGGCATAATGGAATCAGTAGAGACTGATGAGGGACTTGGAAGATGGATAGACTTTAGGCAGGTGAAGAAACAAGAATATAATCTGTAAGAGGGAACTACTAACGCATAAACACTAAAGCATAGTTAGAGGAACTGGTAGGAGGAGCAACCTATTTAAAGCAGAGAATGTGTTTCTGAGTGGTAAGAACTCAGAGTGGAAAAGTAAAATACAGACACAGCCGCATTCAGAGTTTGGGCCTAAGCTTCTATATATTCATGGTAAGGAAAGGATAATATTACCATTATTTGACAAGTTATTTGCTAAAACATTTAGCCTATTGTTAAAAGTAGAGTTTTGTCTTTCGATTTGTAAAAGTGGGATAAATTCTTGGGCGTCTGGGTGGCACAGTTGGTTAAGCACCCAACTCTTGGTTTCAGCTCAGGTGGTGATTTCAGGGTTGTGAGATTGAGCCCCATGTCCGGCTCTGTGCTCAGCGTGGAGTCTGCTTGAGTTCTCTCTCCCTCTACCCCTCCTACTCACGCTCACACTCTCTCTTTCTCGCTTACTCCCAAATAAGTAGGTCTTTTAAAAAATGGGATAAATTCTTAAGTAAGGTAAAATTCTTGCTTAAGCTTTTAAAAAATATTCTCATTTCATAGGTGAGGTAGATACTTTTTTAAACTTTTAAAAATTATTGTCTTCACCTTGCAGATGAGAAAACTGGCACAAAGAGATTAAGCTGCTTAGTAGTGAAGCTAGTATTCACTAGTCAGCTAGCTTCAGAGCCTATAGTCACTGTTCTATGCAAACAAAAGATTGCTTCACTTTCATGATGTGCTAATTATGAAAATTATATATTAGAATATAGTTTAGTACATTTTTTATTCTACTCTAGGAAATTCCCCCCATTAAATAGAATAAAAATTGTTTTTTGTTTCATTTCATTTCTGTAATTAGAACAATAATTTCCCGTCACCTGCAGTAACAAATCAGATAATTAAACTGCCCATTCCTGGTCCACAAAAAGAAGTCACAAAAGAAATGAGAAATAATATATGAAAATAAGGGTGCAGAAGTCAGGGCTACATTGATGAAAATATAAGAGTAGGCCAGTGGGATTCAAATAGCTATCATAGGTGTATTCTGAATTTTTGTATAAAGTTTAATTGTGATTTTTTTAAGATTTAGTTTGAGTAAAAAAAAAATTATTGCAGAAAAAATGCCTAACAAAATTTGCCATCTGAACATAGAAGAATACAGTCCAGTAGTAAAGTATATTCACATTGTTGCACAATCTGTCTTCAGAAAGTTTTTGTCTTGCAAAACTGAAACTCAGTACCCATTCAACAACTTCTAGCTTCCCTCCTGATTTTTTTAAACCTCTGAATGCATTTCTGTTGGAGGATTTATTCACTGCTTCCTTTCTTTATTCATGTATCTGTGTGTTTGCTCAACAACCGGGTACCATGGTTGCCCATATCATTTCAGTGACTGAGGACGGCAGAGTTTGGGAAATGTGAGGGTGGTGTGGCTGTGAGATTACATTCACAGGCCCTTGGCTTGCTCCCATTTTTGTGCCCCACCGTACAGCATGATAAAATGCACCCATACTTCACAGCAAATAGAATATTTTGGCTATGAAATTATTTTTGAGTTACATTGTATTTTTTGTTTTGCAGCCACTCTTTGTCAGCGCCAGAATATTTTTCTATGCCCTTAATCAGTTCATAGACCCTAAGAGCCATGCCTTGATTGCCTGATGGATAAAATGACTGAGTTGGTGTTGCTGAAAATTCTAAACATTGACTTTGAGTGTTGATGTGCTTTGCAAATGGTGAAAAGCATCTGTGCAGTTTTTGTAATCTGGGTAGAATTTTCATGGGGAGGATAAACTAGGGCTATTTAGAATATGTGGCTAAAGAGCAGTGGGGACTCACCTGGCTGTAGAGCTCCCCCTGAGGTGATGGAGGTGTAGCTTCCGCAAATCTGAGCTGATTGGTCCAGACAAGCAAATGGAGGCCCCACAGCAACAGCTAGGCAGCAGCTGTGCTCAGGGGCAGGGGTGCCCATTCAGGTTAAAGCAGGATACCAGCCGGCAGATGGCAAAGGGCAGGTTGTCAGGACCCAACCAAGCAGGCTGTAGTCCAGGGCATGGCTCCAGAACCCTCAGGGAACTATAGAGCAAATGAACATGGGCAGAAGCCATAGTCACAGGGACTGGGCACCTGGGTGCAGTCATGGCCAGTGTGCAGCCCATTGGCACATATGTGACTGGAGCCTCACCCAGAGCCCCCTGGCCAGAGTTGAACACAAGTTCTAGTTCCCACTGCTGTTAAAGATGAGGCCCTAGTACAAAATGTGGCCTGATTTCCATTGACTAAAGGGCTGGCAATCTCATTCTTCATGTCACGTATCTTCAGACTAGAGCTGGGGTATCAGACATGAGTCATCATATACTGACAAGTGCTTGTAGCAAATTAGTGGTTGTATCTTCTTTCAGAATTGTGACCTATTGATAAGGACAAATGGACAAACGGCATTCACACCTCCTCTGTGGAGCATTGGAGAAAGCTCTCAGACACTAGGTTAGTAAGGGATGTGCCCATTCATTCTAGTGCAGCGCATAGAGGTCTAGCAGGGCCAGATGTCAGATGCTGGGAGAGAGGCTTTCTTAAGAAACATGATTAGGGAAACACTGGCTCCTCCCCTGGGATGATCTGGGGCCAGGACAACAATGGCATGGTAACATGGCAGAGCCATAACTTCATTACTCTTCTGCTAGATCATCATTAGTGGTTGGATCCAGCACTAGCCTCTTCCCTGACATGGTCAGGATACTGGGGTCCAAGCCTTGTAGTTGTGATTCTATCAGGATTGGGGTAGGGATAGCAAATTTGGACCAGGTTGACTACATCATCATTCATTGTTGAGCAAGTACCAACACTTTTTTCCTTTTCCCAATTCCGGTGATTTAGGATCTGTGTCCGAGCCTTGATTTTGACCGGATTAATGGATTTAGCACTGAGGCTAGCTGGTTTCTGTGGAACCTTGCAGAAGGCCAGTCTCTTTTCTGAAAGGCTAGCCTAGAGGGATCAGTCTTGAGCAAGTTAACCCTTAATTTCTGTCTACCTCTTTGTCCTGTTCCTCCTCTTCCAATTCAGTGCATGGCTTATAAATATCATCTTTCATTGGCAGCAACCCATCCCCTTTCAACCCGTAAGAGCTTTGAGTCCAAACTTTGCTATGGGAGGCCAGGAGGTTGATTAGAAGTAGATAAGGGGTGACAACTCCAGAGTGCTGATCATGGTCACAGAAAACAGGCAGAGGAAGACCAATGTAGGAAGAGCTTAGGCCATGTATGTCTTCAGTTCAGGAGGCCATCACCTGTGATGTTAATGCAAGGATTGAATAATGGCTAATCAGTTTCTACAGCATTGATCCCAGGTTCTCCCAATGACAGGGGAACTTCTGAAGAAAGGAGCTGTCCTGCTTGACTTGCATAGTTCAGGTCCCAGAATTACTGTTGAAAGTCAGCTGCATGGACAGATTCTGGGTGGTGTATCTCAGTGCAGTTGGCCAGGAACCAGAAGGGACAAGGAGCAGGGTAGTGTTGCGAGGATACTCTCCCCTGATATATCCAGTAGTAGAAGGTAGATCCTGCAACAGATACCAGCCACTGTAAGGGACCATCCCCCTAACCATCTTGATGTCATGAAAAGGAGTTAGAATTCAGGAGCCCAATTGTCCTTGTCTTGCTGATGTTCAGTCAGCACTTTTCCCTAATATATTTTCACCCATTTTTAGTGATCATAGAGAAGGCATTCCTTTTCTTTTCTTTTCTTTTCTTTTTTTTTGCATGAATTTTAATGGGGGCAGCTGTTCCTCTTTCCTTTCTGTGAAGTATCCACTCCATCCAAGGCAACTCCCTTCAATATCACACACACACAGACATACACAACCAAGGAATCCTATTACTGAGAGTCTTAACCCCATAGGTGTCTCACTACTTGGGATTTTTCAAAGCTAGTTCCTCCCAGTAGTCACTCATTGGCTTTCCTGAAGGCTGGCCACAACACCACCAGCAGACTCTTCCCATTCCACTCTTGGTCTTTGATTTATTTCCAGTCCTCTGACTTGCTTCCAGAAGGCCATAGTATGGAGCTGGACAGATGCCCAGTTTGCTGGGACAACTGCCATGCTAACAAGGTAATTGGTCAGCAGCACTCACAGCAGGCCTGCTGGAGCAGCACTGCTCTGAGAGAACTCACAGAGACAGGAGCAGTAGCAGGTGTGCTGGCTGCCCATTGCCCTTTCATTGGATGCTGTGTGTTTAGGGAAGTATGATCACACCCCTGGTGTGACCGGGGACAGACACAATAGCAACTTGATGTGGCAGAGCCTTCATACGAGCCTTACCCTGCCAGCTCAGCATTCATGATTTGATGTAGCACAACCCTTCCCCTGCAAGATCAGCAGAGAGGGAGAAGAGGAAGGGGTGGAGGCTGAGGTCTCTGCCTTATGGTTGCAGTCATAGGACATGGTATAAAAATAGCAAGATTCTCCACACAGGCATTCATAGTTGGGGATCACCAGTCTCTCCCCTGTCAGGAGAGAGGGGCTGTAATAGATCAGAACTGATTGCCTTAAAAGCACTGAAGCTGAATGATTTCCTTAGAACTTTGCTGAAGTCCGTCTTCTTTTCTAAGACTAGCCTGCAAAGATCAGTCCTGGATGAATAAACCCTTACTCTTTAAATCTTTAAGTTCTGCATAATAGAGCATAAATTAACAGAAAGAGACTGGGCATAGAAGTATTAGGCATAGAAGACCTGTCCTCTAATAACTAGGACAAAGATGGGACCATGAACAAGATGATAAACTTCCAAAGAAGCTCCATCGCCAAAGACTAGATGTTTTCAAGAACTGACCAAAACAGAGGAGAGCCAGAGAGTTAAAGTAAGAATAAATCAAATCTCAGTCCTAGGAGAATGCTGGCTAGACACTGAGATTGAATGCAGTACTGTTCCTACCAATTGTCCCCCACCTATAGGAGGAAGTAGGGGATTCTGCCAGCACTGACTGGCCGGTGCACAGAAGCAAAGCAGACTGTCCATTCTGCTACCTTTAAGAACCAAGACTAGGGCCCCTGGGTGCCTCAGGCTGTTAAGCGTCTACCGTCTGCTCACGTTGTGGTCCTGGCATCCAAGGATCAAGTCCCACTTGTTCCTCACAGCCTGCTTTTCCCCCTCTCTCTCTCCATCTCTCATGAATAATAAATAAAATCTTAAAATAAAATAAAATAAAATAAAAATCGAGACTAAGTAGACTGCTCCTTAGTGGGAAATGTAGATAACTCAAAGAAAACATAGCATCTATCTGAAGACTCAGGTAAAGGAGCCCCTGAGTGGCTCAATAGGTTAATCCTCTGCCTTCAGCTCATGATCTCAGCTCATGATCTCAGGGTCCTGGGATCGAGTCCCAAATCAGGCTCTCTGCTCAACAGGGAGCCTGCTTCCCCCCTCTCTCTCTGCCTGCCTCTTTGTCTACTTGTGATCTCCCTCTCTCTGTCAAATAAATAAAAAAATAAAATCTTTAAAGACTCAGGTAAAGAACAAACTAGTAGAGGTGATCATTTTAGGAAAATTCTTGGTACCTGCGGAAAGAGACAGGTGGAAGACAGAAAAGTCTAAGGATAGAACCAAGTGAATTGAGAATGAGCCCCAGATGAAGTAAGGAATGCTTTCATTAAGATGTGTTGGTAGAATTAAAATATGGAGTGTAAAAGGTAAAGAGCAGAACTGATCCAATAGAAAGTTGAGTCGATGATGTTGTGGACGAACTTAAAACACTCTTGCAAAGTGCAGCAGAAAGACTGAGATGGAAGCAATAAGTAGTAAATTTGGAAGTTCCTGAGGAAGAATACACAGTAACTGAAACAAAGACGATAACCAAAGACTTTTTAAGAAGACTTTCCAGACCCTAAGAAAACATTCAGAATGTGCAGATTGAAATATCCCTTCACGTTCCAGTCAAAAATTAGTAAGAAAAATCCATAACCAGACAAATTCTGGGTAATTTTTTAAAATGACTTCAATGAAAGCAGACTCCTACCTGCGTTCAAAGAGAGAGCACAGATTGCTGGCATTGTAACAAAAATTAGGACTCATTTTTCTCCTTGGAACAGTAAATGCCACAAAAGAGAAAGTAGGAAAGTCTACGGGGCTCAAGGGGAGGGGAAAGAGCAGAATGCTGTGAAGCTGAGAACCGAGAGCAATGCTACACAGAGCAAAGTTCTGGTTCCTATATGAAGCAATGACCGATGCTCTCGTGCAGGCAAACTCCAGAAAGCACACTGTGGAGGTATTTTCCATGTATATTCTATTCTCCTACTCAACAAGAGATAAATCAAAAATAAAAATTCAAGAAGAAGGAAGTCCTAATATAAAAGAACTGACAGTGAACACTGAAACCCAGTTAAACATAGTTAAGTCTACAAAAGAATATAGGTCAATACTTTTGGAAATAGAAGATACACAATATAAAAATTAAATATAGTTTTCAATTTTCTCTTTATTATCTTCTATATTTACCAAACATTCTGCAGTCATGCTAATGACTTCTGCATCTTACTTTAAAATTAAATGTTATGAGAAACATTTAAAATAAACTGTAAAATCCAAGTGGAAAATATAGGCAAGTGTTCATTCATTCATTCTTAGATAGAAAAGACCTTCGAACATACAATTGAACAAAGCACAAGTAAAAATGATGAGGTTGGCTGAGGGACGATTGTATTCTGTTCCTGCTCGAAGTTCAGAACCGATTCAGAAGAAATGTGGGGATCAGATCATAATTGTTAAGGTTTATTGGGGAACAGAGTTTGTATCTCATCAAGTCAGACTCTATTATCTTCCAGAATTCATCTTAGCCACCTAATTACTGGCAGACTAGTCAAACTGAGATTCTCCTGCAGGTTCTGAGTCTGGGCCTATGAGCTTCAAGGTGGAATTTGGTGGTCAAACCTCTTTGAGAATTGAGTTCAGAGAGGATGAGAGCTCAACATTTCACCAGTTTATGTCATTTCCTCCCCTTGATGAGAAATAAAAGGGAAAGAGAGAGGGAGTCCCCTCATGGAAGCATGAGGCTAGTGGAAAAGAATTCCCATTATGAGAAACAAATATTGAGAAATTTGACACATACTTAAAAAAAATGTTTATTAAAGACCTCATATAATTAAAAGATAAGTCTGAGAAATATTTGAAAGAAACATAACAGATTAATATCATTATTATTTTGAGAACATTTACTAATTGATGAGAAAAATCACATAATATCAATGCAAATATGGTAAAGGAACAAAGATGATTATTCAAAGAAGAAATTCAACTGGAAAATACACATGAAGAAATCCAAGATCATTAATAAAAGAGCACAAGTTAAAGCACTGCAGATGGACTTTTCACCTGTAATATTATAACAAATGTTTATTATGTTCCAACTATGTGTAAGACACTGGGCTAAGCATTGGAAATTCTTGACTGGAAAAGATACTTAAGGCCTCTTGATTCAGAGGCTTACAATTTTCTTGGAAGAGGCAAGTCAGGACTCTGACATTGCACTTATGTGGATGAATGTACTGATAAGTACAAAATGCACCAAATTCAAATGTGCAAGAATCAATGTTGCCTATTTATTTGTTTAAGGTAGCATTTACTGTTTGTGAAATTTTTCTAAGTTAAGCATGTTTTTTTATATTGGTGGTAATAAGATAAATTAGCCTGACATTTCTAGCAAAGAATTTTGAAATATGAATCAAGAGTTTTTTTTTCAATGTCCACATCCTTTAACTCTGCTAATCTACTTCTAGGAAGTAATCAGATACAAAGACAAAGATTTACATAAGGACATATTATGTCTTTCTGTATGTATTATTTGTAATAGTAAAAAAATGGAAATATAGGATAAGACTTTAATTAATGATAATTGCAGCTGTTGAACTCTTATCCAGCCACTCAAAATGCTCTTGTCCAATAACTATAACAGTAAGAGCTATCATTGAGTCCTGTGTGTCAGTCACTATAAAAATGCTAACTCTGGCCAATAGCTTCTAAGCAGTCACTTCCAGCCTGAAGCATGGAGGAGCACATGTGAGTCTTCCAAGCTATCTATTTTTGCCTTGGCTACCTTGGGGGACTTATGCTAAGATGGTGAAACCACAGGATGGAAACAAGCCAGATCCCTGAATGAGTATTTGGAGGGGAGCTGCCCTGGAGAGTCACTCAATCCTCAGTGGACTTCATGTGAGCAAGAAAATTACTTCATCTATACCCCTGGGATTTCAGGGTCTATTTGCTACCACTGTGCACAATCTTCATTCTCCCAACACTTACATGCCCTTATTGTGAATGAGGACTTTTATGAGCTCTCTGAGTGGTTTTTGGCAATTTCTTTGAAAAATTCACACAATAGTCTAACACTTTCTTTTGGAATGTGATATCTAATGTTTTTGTGCTTCCCTGAAAACTTTCATTTTAATATTTTTAAAGATACATAAATCCCTCAACTTACCAATATAATTTAATCTTCCAAAAATTGCATTTCTCTTTTTGCAAATAGAAAATTATATGCATTTTGCTATTTCCATTGTGTGTTTCTCAATTTGGATATAGTAGATGTGCAACAAATATATGATCTGAAGATGAAACTACACAATCTTTTAAACCTAGCTGATATACAATGTCCGTACCACAAATCTACAGTAATATTTTGCCTGCTACACAGGGTCCTAACCTGCTTCAGGATCTCATGATCATCATTACTGAACACTGAATCCAGGAGGACATAGTGGGCCCCTTGGCTAACCCAGTATTGGAGTGTCTCAATCAGGAGCACAGACTTAGTACCTGATCATGAGTTTTGGATAAGGATCCACTACTCAAACAAACTCTCTGACTCAATCCTAGGTTCCTGATTTCCTTCACTCAAATCTCTTGGCAACTCCCTCAAGGCCAACTCAGTTAACCCAGTGTGGAAGAACTAACTCTTAGAGCAAAGGCATCAAAAGCTCAGGCACAGTAGTTGTGGCTGTCAGCATTGAACACTACACACACACACTTCAGAAACTCTCTCAAATGAAGATATTTGAGTTAACATTCTTTACATACACCTTACCTGAGAAATTAGGAATGTCTGATCTGCCGCCATCAAGATAACCCACCCTCAAAGTATCTCTGTCACCTAGTTCCACTTGAACCATCATACCAAGAAATAATTCATACAACCAGAAACATCTTCAAAATTTACATGGACATTCCCAAAACAGGCTTCCAGTGCTGAAGAGCAGCTTTAAGTAGTCTTGTTACCTGTACATCCTCACCATGAACACATAGACTCTTATCTTCTGACTGTGCTATAGTATTGCTCAGTCTGTAGAAATATTTGGTGACCTCAAGCCACATCAGTAGATCTTCCCAATATCAAAAATCCCTGCTCACCACCTAATGTCTGTGGGCTTCTATATCTTGTATTTTATCTCCCAGCTGCCCTGCAGGCTCAGGGCCTTGATGCTGTATTGTAACAATGGCAGTTCTCAATCATTTTTCTCATGGCAACAAATATGATTGTTAACACTGACTTAGACAGTACTCCAATGAGATTAGGGAGATTAAACACACACATCCCCACCAAAGCAGAAGCAGTAAACACCCACACTAATTTTGCCTATGGTCAAAGAAAAAATATTCTGAGGGTTCATGGGCTACCTATAGTTCTATGGCATTTCTCTCCCATCTGGAAAGCATATTGGAGTTTAAATGAACCAGAGTAACACTTAAATATGGATAATGACCAATCGACATTGTGTGCTAAAAAAAAGTACACCATTTAGGGGGCGCCTGGGTGGCTCAGTTGGTTAAACTTCCAACTCTTGGTTTCAGCTCAGGTCATGATCTCAGGGTCATGAGATCAGCCCTGAATGGGCTCTGCACTCAGCAGGGAGTCTGTGGAAAGATTCTCTCCCTCTGCCCCACCCCCATGCACACGTGCACACATGCTCGCTTGCTCTCTCTCTCTACAATAAATAAATAAATCTTTGAAAAGTACACCGTTCTGGGGCACCTGGGTGGCTCAGTCAGTTAAGTGTCTGCCTTTGGCTCAGGTCATGATCCTGGGGTCCTGGGATCAAGCTCCACGTTGGACTCCCTGCTCAGCTGAGAACCTGCTTCTTCCTCTCCCTCTGCCTGCCACTCCCCCTGCTTGTGCTGTCAATCTCTCCCTCTCTCTTTGACAGATAAAAAACCAAAATACTAAAAAATAAAAACAAAAATACACCATTCAGAAAATTTGGTTGTTCGTTGTTGCAAAAGGTTATTGGCATTTTAGAACTGTCCTGGACATACAACTATACCTCAACACAGCCATTAAGAACTACTGGTTTAGAAATAGACTATCCATCTGGAAGTTTGACTAACAAGTTTCTGAGGCCCTTTTCTCATTGCCTTCATCAATCTGGTTTTCCTCCCTCTTTCTTTCCCTTCAGTATATCTCTATGTGCACTCTATATTCACAAATCAATCATCTACCAGACCATGAGACCCCGTTCTTCACTGGATTGCACCTCCAGTGAATCCCTCAGTAGTTCAAGGAGAGCTCCAAACTCCAACACCTGAGCTGAACTCTATTCCCATTGGCAAAGTCAAATGAGACCAAAGTATGCAGAAACCAGAGAACTCTATAGCTCCTTTAGCAAACCCCTTTACTCCTGACAGCTTTCCCAGTGACTGATTCTACTCCACAAAGCCCAAACCTTGTATGTGTGAGGGAAATGTCACTTTCCTTGTTCATCAGTCCTGGCATTAGGCTAGTTGGAGGCACTGCCATAATGGCCAATTTTTATTCTTTTAAATGAATGTCTCCTGCAATGAAGCCTTTAGGACCGTTCTCATACACAGCCTGATCCTTCTGCCCTGCTTCTCCTATGCTCTGACCTCAGATTTGCCTTGGGCTTGGGCTCCCACATGTGCCTCACTTGTAGCCATGTTTGTGATTCTAGTTATCTCCTTGGTCACTGGATGGCCTTTTTACACCCAGTTTAGTCTTTTCTCATGACATCACCTGTGGTGCTTTGTCGTGCTTTGCTTTGCTTCTTCAGAGTTGGTGCTGCCAGCTCTACGTAACTACAGTGAAAGCAGGACAACTATTGTATACATCGCCAGCACTTTTTATTTTCTCATGTAAGAGGAAATTTCCAATCATATTTGTTATAGGTTGAATTGTGGACTCTAAAAAGGTATTGAATTCTTTTTTTTTAAATGTTCTGAGGTTTATACCACCCAAATCTATTAAAGTATAATTGTTTCCGCATGCATGGCTCATATTTTCTTATAACAGTGAAAATGAAAGAAGAATTAATATATTAAATATCTGAATAAAATAAATTCTTGTGTCAAAGTGAGGTATGAATGAGATAATTGACTTCTAAGAGAACTTTAATCTCCAGATTTATGATTTTAAGCTTTAAAATACCTTATTGCATGTGATGGAAAATATGTGCCTTTGTCTCTACTTCCTGCCACTTGCCTATCTTAGAATTAACATTTTCTTTCTTTTTTATTTTTTATTTTAAGCCACTTTATTGAAGGATAGTTGATATATAATAAGCTTTGTTTAGTTAAAGCCTACAAGTTGATAATTTTTGACACATGTATGCACCTGAAAAACCAGCACAAAGCAAGGAGTACACTTACATTGTTTGTTTTCATAATCGTCTCCTCCATCTGCAACTACTTATCAGCTTTCTATCACTATAGAGCGGTTTGCAGTTTTTACTATTTGTTAATAAGTGGAGCTATGTGATATGTGTTCCTTGGTCTGTTTTTTTTTTCAAATTTAACTTTTTTTCAGTGTTCCAAAATTCATTGTTTATAGCCCACACCCAGTGCTCCATGCAATATGTGTCCTCCATAATATTTTCAAGCAGAAAGTAACTGGTTATATTATTTAAGAGACCACCTTCTTCTCCATTGGAATGAACTAGGAATCCCATAGATCACCCAATAAGGAGGGGATTTTCCTCCTGTGTCCTTAGTGGTGCTGAGAGAAAATGTCCTAATATTGTCAAGGGCCAACTTCATGATAACTGTGGCAAAACATAATTTAAAATCCAAAAGACAAAATGTATCTCTTTTTTTAACCATAAAGATACTACCAATTATACTTTATAATGTTTAAATTGTACAGATGATAGTAGTATGAGGAAGTACAAATATATTTTCTTTGAATCATTTAGTTTGGTTCATATTATCTATCACATAGCTACTACAGTTTTATTAGAACTGGCTGTTAGAGACTAAATTGATCATACAGCAGGATACTTAGATCCCCTTTCAGATGCTTGGGAAATAAGATCATAAGATGCTTTATGTTTTAAATGTTAGCCCTGAAGCTAGGTGGTTTCACATCAAAATCCTGATCCACATTCTTGATCCAGAATTCTAGTTAAAACAGCAGATTTTGATTTTAGATTAACGAAATATTTACCAGTCTCTTCACTAGTACTTCAGATAACTATAATCTGTTTGAAACTTTTCTGAGCTTTGTACTCTCCACGTAGCCAAAGATGATATAATGTTTGTTTCTTTGTTTGTTTGTTTTTGCAACTGCATGCCCTATCTTGAGTATATCTGTCCACCATGGTATCAGGCCCACAGTTCACTGTTAGCCAAAAGCCTAGTACTACTTTCCTTATTCTTTCTAAATATAAAAAATTTTTGTTTGGATAGAAGGACTTCTGGTCGCTTATTCTAAACTGTACATTCTGTCGCCATCTTCTACAAATGTGTGATGGGATTATTTAATTTTAAAATAGAATTTGATGGTTTTGTACACTAATCATGTTTTATCTTGCTTAGATTAAACTACTATGGAATTTTTTGTAGTCATTTAATCAGTCCTGAATTGAAAGAAGAATTGTCTCTCTTCAACTAATAATGACTTTTCTTATCTCTGTAATTCATTACAAGGTACAGTTGCATGTTATCTGCCAATATTGTATATAATATACATATCCCACAATTTTTCCTACCTTCCTGTTATACTTGAATACATTTGAAATCTTTTGTGTTTTGTTATTTAAGCAAAATATTGGCAGAACAGACTATCTTATTTGTTTGTTTGTTTATTTATTTATTTATTTACTTATGTATAATGTATTATTTGTTTCAGGGGTACAGGTCTGTGATTCATCAGTTTTACACAATTCATAGCACTCACCATAGCACATATCTTCCTGGTGTCTGCCATGCCGCCACGCCATCCTCTCCACACCCTCCACTCCAGCAACCCTCAGTTTGTTTCCTGTGATTGTGAATCTCCTATGGTTTGTCTCCCTCTCTGGTTTTGTCTTATTTCATTTTTCCTTCCCTTCCCTAATGATCTTCTGCCTTGTTTCTCAAATTCCTCATATCAGTGAGATCATATGATAACTCTCTTTCTCTTTTGACTTATTTCACTTAGCATAATACCCTGTAGTTCAATCCACATCATTGCAAATGGCAAGATTTCATTTTGATGGCTGCATAATATTCCATAGTGTGTGTGTGTGTGTGTGTGTGTGTGTGTGTGTGTGTGTACACCACATCTTCTTTATCCATTCATCTGTTGATGGACACTAGGCTCTTTCCATAGTGTAGTTATTGTGGACATTGCTGCTATAAACATTGGGGTGCTCATGCCCCTTCAGATCACTACATTTGTATCTTTGGGGTAAATACCCAGTAGTACAATTGCTGGGTCATAGGGTAGCTCTATTTTCAACTTTTTGAGGAACTGCCATACTGTTTTCTAGAGTGGCTGCACCAGCTTGCATTCCCACCAAAAGTGTAGGAGAATTCCCCTTTCTCCACATCCTCACCAACACCTGTCATTTCCTTACTGGTTAATTTTAGCCATTCTGATGTTGAACCAACCTTGCAGCCCAGGAATAAATCCCTCTTGGTTGTGGTGAATAATCCTTTTAATGTACTGTTGGATCCTATTGGTTAATATTTTGGTGAGAATATTTGCATCCATGTTCATCAGGGATATTGGTCTGTAATTCTCCTTTTTGATGGGGTCTTAGTCTCGTTTTGAGATCAAGGTGATGCTGGCCTCATAAAATGAGTTTGGAAGTTTTCCTTCCATTTCTGTTTTTTGGAACAGCTTCAGGAGAATAGGAATTAATTCTTCTTTAAATGCTTGGTAGAATTCCTCTGGGAAACCGTCTGGCCCTGGGCTCCTGTTTGTTTGGAGATTTTTGATGACTGCTTCAATCTCCTTCCTGGTTATGGGTCTGCTCAGGTTTTCTATTTCTTCCTGGTTCAGTTTTGATAGTTTATACGTCTCTAGGAATGCATCCATTTCTTCCAGAGTGTCAAATTTGCTGGCGTATACTTGCTCATAATATGTTCTTATAATTGTTTGTATTTCTTTGGTGTTGATTGTGATCTCTCCTCTTTCATTGATGATTTTATTAATCTGGGTCCTTTCTCTTTTCTTTTTGATTAGCCTGGCCAGGGGTTTAATCAATCTTATTAATTCTTTCAAAGAACCAGCTCCTACTTTCATTGATCTGTTCTACTTTTTGGTTTCTAATTTCATTGATCTCTGCTCTGATCTTTATTATTTCTCTTCTCCTGCTTGGTTTAGGCTTTATTTGCTGTTCTTTCTCCAGCCCCTTTAGGTGTAAGGTTAGGTTGTGTATTTGAGACCTTTCCTGCTTCTTGAGAAAGGCTTGTATTGCTATATACTTTCCTCTCAGAACCGCCTTTGCTGCATCCCAAAGATTTTGAACAGTTGTGTTTTCATTTTCACTTGTTTACATGAGTTTTTTTAATTCTTTAATTTCCTGGTTGACCCATTCATTCTTTAGTAGGATGCTCTTTGGCCTCCTATTTCCAACTTTCCTCTTGTGGTTGAGTTCTAGTTTCAAAGCATTATGGTCTGAAAATATGCAGGGAATGATCCCAATCTTTTGATACTGGTTGAGACCTGATCTGTGACCCAGGATGTGATCTATTCTGGAGAATGTTCCATGTACACATGTACAGTGTGTATTTTGTTGCTTTGGGATGGAATGTTCTGAATACATCTGTGAAGTCCATCTGGTCCAGTGTGTCCTTTAAAGCCTTTATTTCATTGTTGATCTTTTCCTTAAATGATCTGTCCATTTCTGTGAGGGGGGTGTCAAGGTCCCCTACTATTATTGTATTATTTTCAACATGTTTCTTTGATTTTGTTATTAATTGGTTTATATAATTGGCTTCTCCCATGTTAGGGACATATGCATTTAAAATTGTTAAATCTTCTGGTTGGTTAGACCCTTTAAATATGATATAATGCTCTTCCTCATCTCTTATTATAATCTTTGGCTTAAAATCTAATTTGTCTGATATAAGGGTTGATACACCAGCTTTCCTTTGGTGTCCATTAGCATGGTAAATGGTTTTCCACCCCCTCACTTTAAATATGGAGGTGTCTTTGGGTCTAAAATGAGTCTCTTGCAGGCAGCATATCGATGGTTCTTATTTTTTTTCTCCAGTCTGATATCTTGTGTCTTGATTGGAGCATTTAGCCCATTTACATCTAGGGTAACTATTGAAAGATATGAATTTAGTGTCATTGTATTGCCTATAAGGTGACTTTTACTCTGTTACTCTCTGTTAATCCGTTACTCTGTTACTCTTACTCTCTCTGTTCCTTTCTGGTCTATGTTACTTTTAGGCTCTCTCTTTACTTAGAGGAACCCTTTCAATATTACCTGTAGGGCTGGTTTGGTGTTTGCAAATTCGTTCAGTTTTTGTTTGTCCTGGAAGCTTTTTATCTCTCCTTCTATTTTCAATGACAGCTTAGCTGGATATGGTATTCTTGGCTGCATATTTTTCTCATTTAGTGCTCTGAGTATATCATGCCAGTCCTTTCTGGCCTACCAGGTCTCTGTGTATAGGTCATCTGCCAGTCTAATATTTCTGTCATTGTAGGTTACAGGCCTCTTGTCCTGAGTTTCTTTCAGAATTTTCTCTTTGTCTCTGAGACTTGTAAGTTTTACTGTTAGATGATGGGGTATTGACCTATTTTTATTGATTTTGAAGGGGGTTCTCTGTGCCTCCTGGATTTTGATGCCTGTTTCCTTCCCCAAATTAGGGAAGTTCTCTGCTATAATTTACTCCAGTATACCTTCTGCCCCACCCCCTTTCTTCTTCTGGGATCCCAATTATTCTAATATTGTTTCATCTTATGGTATCATTTATCCCTCGAATTCTCCCCTTGTGATCCGGTAGTTGTTTATCTCTCTTTTTCTCAGCTTCTTTATTCTCCATCATTTGGTCTATATCACTAATTCTCTCTTCTGCCTCATTTATCCTAGCAGTAAGAGCCTCCATTTTTTATTGCACCTCATTGATAGCCTTTTTGATTTCAACTTGGTTAGATTTTAGTTCTTTTATTTCTCCAGAAAGGGATTCTCTAGTATCTTCTATCCTTTTTTCAAGCCCAGCTAGTATCTTTATAATCGCCAGTCTGAACTCTAGTTCTGACATCTGACTAATGTGCATATTGATTAGATCCCTGGTCGTCTGTACTGCCTCTTGTTCTTCTTTTTTTGTGGTGAGTTTTTCTATTTTGTCATTTTGCCCAGAGAAGAATAGATGAATGAGAGAACAAAATGACAAAAAGGTAACAATCACCCCAGAAAAATATACTTTCCAGAAAGTGGTCACTTTTCTGTTCATAGAATTGCTGCTATTCTTTTCTTTTATTTCCTGCTGAGTTTGTTGGTGTTCAGAATGGTTTGATAGCTATCTAGCTGAATTCCTGGGACCAAACAAAATTTAGGTCTCCTACTCCATCATCTTGCTCTTCCCCTCCAGAACAGGCTGTCTTCTAAGAAGAGAGGATAGTTTCCATGTATGTAAGAGACACTTGCAGAGAAGTTCAGTGTAACTGGGTTCATTATAGTAATGGCATTTTAATATGGTAAGTAAAATTCTTTCTTATTAAAACTTATGTGATAATTGTTGAAAGGATAATATAATATCTTTTTCATTTAAACTAGTAGTCCAAGAATTTTGTGTTCCCTGATACAAATGCCAGCTCCATCATTTATTAGCTGTATAATCTTGAGTAAGTTATGTGTGTTTCATTCTTTTGCATGTGGCTGTTTAATTTTCCTAGCACCATTAATTAAAGATACTGTCATTTCCCCATCATATATTCTTGGCTCTTTGTTGTAATTTAATTGACCATATATGTGTGGGTTTATTTTTGGGTTCTCAGTTCTGTTCCTTTTATCTATGTGTCTATTTTTATGCTAACCATATTGTTTTAATTATGATAGCTTTGTAATATAGCTTGAAATTATGTTATGTGATGCCCCCAGTGTTGTTCTTCTTTCTCAAGATTGCTTTGGCTATTTAGGGTCTTTTTTGGTTCCATACAAGTTTTAGGATTATTTGTTCTATTTCTGTGAAAAATGCCATTGGGATTTTGATAGTGATTGCATTGAATCTGTAGATTGCTTTGGGTAGTAGGGACAGTCTAACAATATCATTTCTTTCAAACTATGAACATGGAATATTTTTTCATTTATTAATGTCTTTTTTAATTTCTTTCAATAATGTCTTATAGTTTTCAGTGTACAGGTATTCGACCTCATTGGTTAAATTTATTCCTAGGTATATTACTCTCTTTGATACAAGTATAAATGGGATTGCTTTCTTAGTTTTTCTTTTCGATAGCTCATTATTGGTGTATAGAAATGCAACAGATTTTTGTGTATTGATATTATATCCTGCAACTTTACTGAGTTCGTTTATAACTTCTAACCATTTTTTTTAAGGAGTCTTTGGGTTTTTCTGTATCTAATATACCATCTGCAAATAGTGACAGTTTATAACTTCCTTTCCAATTTGGATGCCTTTATTTCTTTTTTTGCCTAATTCCTCTGGCTAGGACTTCTAATTTCCATACAATGCTGAATAAAAGTATGGGTGGGGGAGGCAGTGGGCATTCTTGTCCTTTTCCTGATCTTAGTAGAAAAGATTTTGGCTTTTCACTGTTAACTGTGATGTTAGATGTGGGTTTTTCATATATGGCCTTTATTATGTTCAGGAATATACATCCTATACCTGCTTTGTTGATAGTTTTTTATTATAAATGGATGTTGAATTTAGTCAAGATGTTTTTTCTGCATCTATTGAGATTATCATGTGAATTTTTTTCTTCATTTTGTTAATATGGTATGCCACATTGACTGATTTGTGAATATTGAACCATTCTTGCATCCCTGGAATGAATTGCAAATCCCACTTGATTTACTTATTGCTTTAACATATTGATGAATTTGGTTTGCTAGTATTTTGTTGAGGATTTTTGTATCTAAGTTCTCCAGGAATATTGGCCCTGTAATTATCTTTTCTTGTGGCATCCTTGTCTGGTTCTGGTATTAAGATAAAAATGACCTCATAAAATGAATTTGGAAGAGTTCCCTCCTCTTCTAGTCTTTGGAAGAGTTTGAGAAGAATTGATATTAATCTTTCTTTGAATGATTGGTGAAATTCACCAGTGAAGCTATCTGGCCCTGGCCTTTTGTTTGTTGGGAGATTTGTGATTATTGATAAAATCTTACTAGTAATCAGTCTGTTTAGAGTTTGTATTTCATCATGATTTTGTCTTGATATGCTATATATGCCTAGGAATTTATCCATTTCATCTAGGTTGTCCACCTTGTTAGCATATAATCATTCATAGTACTCTCTTATGATCTTTTGTAGACTGTGGTATCACTTGTCATGTCTCTTCTTTCCTTTATGATTTCATTTGAGTCCTTTTTCTTTTATTCTTGGTGAGTCTACATAAAAGGTTGTCAATTTTATTTATCTTTTCAAAGAACCAGCTTTTTTCTGGTCTATTTATTTTTGCTCTAATCTTTGTTATTTTCTTTCTGCTACTTATTTGGACTTTGTTCTTTTTCTAGTTCCTTGAGGTGTAAAGTTAGGTTGTTTATTTGAGACTTTTCTTGTTTCTTGAGATAGGCACTTATTGCTGTGAACATCCTTAGAACTGTTTTTGTTGCATTCCATAAATTTTGTTATATTACATTTCCATTTTTGTTTGCCTCAAAGTATTATTTGATTTCTCTTCTGATTTCTTTCCACAGAGGTTTTTGGTAGATGCTGTTTAATCTTCCAGTTTTCTTTATATAATTAATTTCTAGTGTCATGCCATTGTGGTCAGAAAAGGTGCTTGATATGATTTCATTCCTCTTAAATTTATTGACACACATTTTACAGCCTAACATATGATCTATCTGAGAAAATGTTTCATGTTCTTTCACTTGAGAAGAATGTATATTCTGTCGCTTTGGGATGTAATGTTCTGTAAATATCTGTTAAGTCCATCTGGTGCAATGTGTTATCTAAGGCCAAGTGTCCTTTTTGATTTTCTGTCTGAATTGACATAAGTGGGGTAGTAAAGTTCCCTACTCTTATTGTATTGCTGTCTATTTCTCTCTTTAAGTATGCTAATATTTGCCTTATATATTTAGGTGCTCCTATGTTGGGTGCATAAATATTTATAATTATTTGTTGGATTGACCCCTTTATCATTATGTAATGCTCTTATTGGTCTCTTATTACAGTCTTCGTTTTAAAGCCTGTTTTGCCTGTTATAAGTATAGCTCTTTCAACCTTGTTTTGTTTTCCATTTGCATGGAACACCTTTTCCATCTATTCACTTTCAGACTATATGTACTTACATCTAGAACAACCCTCATGGACAGCATATAGTTGGTGGTTTTTTGTTTGTTTTTTTTTTTGTTTTGTTTTTATCTGCTTAGTCACTCTTTGTCTTCTGATTGGAGAATTTATTTCATTTACATTTAAAGTAATTATTGATAGTTATGTGCTTATTGCCATTTTGCTAATTATTTTCTAGCTGGGTTTTTGTTTTTTGATTGTCATTCACTTTTTACTTCAATTTGTATACTACTAATTCTTAGATCAATCTCACAAGAGAAAATTCTATTGGCAATTTCAAACCATATTTGCATTCATTACTCTTATTCATATTAACTGCTGTTTTTAATTTAATGATTGATCTTATGGTGCCCTATTACATTAGACAGAGATTTCAGTTATTATAACCAATTGTGAACTATGCTTAGACTTACAGCACTATTATTCATTACTTAATTTCTAAAACTAACTTTACAGTTAGTTCCCTATTTGTGTATAAGGACTAGTGGTAGCATTTCTGAAGTAAAATAAACACATATTATCTGAATTTCTGCCTGAAAAAAATAATTAAAAATATGAGTCAGTAAAATAAAGGAAATGGGGGTTAGTGGTTTGAGTACAGGTTACAGAGTCATACTCCCTGAGTTTGGTGTTCTTTCCCTCATAAGTGGAGATGTTCTTTTGTCTTGCTACTTTTATGATTTTTTTATTACTACATTTTACAAATTTAATTAAAATGTGTCTCGGTTTGGGCCTGCTCTTGTTGATTTTGAGGGGAGTTCTCTGTGTCTCCTGGATCTGGACATCTCTTTTCCTTCCCCAAATTAGTTTTCTGTTATTGTTTCTTAAAATAAATTTTCTGCCCCCTTTTCTCTCTCTTCTTCTGGGACTCCTATAATATGAATGTTACTAAGTTTTAAAGCGTCACTGAGTTCCCTAAATCTCTTCTCCAGCTGCAAATTCTTCTTTGTCTTTTGTTCAGCTTTATTATTTTCCATATTTTGTCGTCCAGGTCACCAATTTGTTATTTTGCTTCTTCCAGTCTGCTGTTCATTGCATCAAGCCTGTTTCCAATCTCGTTTAATGCATTCTTCGTCTCTGATTCTTTTTTAACTTTTTCATCTCTGTCATCGGGTCTCACTGATGTCTTCTATTCTTTTCACAAGCCCAGTGAGTATTGTTGCTTTAAATTCTCCCTCATGTTCTCATTCTCAGACATGTTACTTATATCTGTTTCACAGATCTCTGGCCATGGCCTTATCTTGTTCTTTCAAATGGGATAAATTCCTCTGTTTTGGTATTTTATCTAAGGTTCAGGTTACCCAGAAGCAAGACCCTCAGGCATCAGCTTTTAAAAGTATGCAAATATATATAGTCCTGTGGGACCACAAGCATAAATCTCCTGGCCCCCAGAACAAGGCAATCTGGAGGTGTCCCTTGGGGATCAGTTGCAAAAGTCAAGGTTCCAGTCAAGTATATATACTCTTTTATGGGAGATACCAGTGAGCTAAAGCAAGATAGAGGGAGAACATCAAGATGGTGTCCACAGCCTACATTCCTTAAGAGCAGCTCCAAAGACCAATAGGTATGTGCCAAACCCGAAGCCTCCCCCTTAGCTCTGAAGCTCCAAGACAAGCAAAGATACCTTCTTCACAGAAAGACTGGAGGCTGTGCCTCAGTCCACTGTTTGCACAGTGTCCTGGGGGTGGTAACCTGCCAAGAATTATCCCTCCAATTGCTTTAGTACCGAGGAATACAGGAACACAAGCTTCCCTGGTTCCCAGAGAGAAGTAATCAAGGAACATCCCTTTGGTGGCAGCCACAAAAACTGGAGAACCAGGCATAAAAACCAGGACACCAGACACATGTAAACCTCCTCTGCAGGAGACACTGGAACTCTGCAGTGCAGCAGGAGATAATTCACACAAATAGCACCCGCCCTCTGAGGTCTCTGGAAAGGATTACAGTCAGCCCTTAGATTGGTGTTTTATTAGAGGCCTGCCCCTCAGGCCACAGTCATGATGAATAGCTAATAGGCCTCCTCAGAAACACTGAGCTCCTGGGTCTGTTGCCTCTTGCTGTGCCCTTGGAGTTTTAACTCTCCAAGAACTCTTCGTTGATTATAGTCCTGTGGGACCCATGAGCATAAGCCCCACTGGCCACCATAGCCAGGTGATATAGAGGTGTCCCCTTGGCAGGCAGCAGCCACAAAAATCAGAACACCAAACATGTGCAAAAGCTTCCTTCCAAAACCTACTGGTACTTTGGAGCACAGCAGAGGGAAAACTTGAAGATCGTGCCTATCTGTCCCAGAGAGTGTTCCAGCAGGCTCCTAGATGTGTGTTAAATTTGATGCCTCCCCCTCAGGGCAATGTTTTAATATAAACCGATGAACCTCCTTCACTTTAAGTCTGGTCCTGATTGGCTGCCTCTGAGCTGGGCCCTGGGGTAAATTCCAGTTTGCAAGTTCTTTAGGAGTGGCTACTCAGATTGCTAGTCTTGTGGGTTTTTGAGATAAGGTCTCCATTGGTTTTCCAAGTTAGATGTTTGGGGGCTTGTCTCTCAAGTGCATATCTTAAAAGTTGAGAGGCCCAGTATGGGGTTTGAACCCTTTGCTCCTAAGGGAGGCACTGTGGTTTTTGAGGTCTCCTGAAGTTGTGTGTTGGTTGCCATGCCAGGGGTCTAGTTTATGGCACCTTTGTGTCCCAGCCTCTTCTACCCACTTTGATGTGGTTTGTTGATTCTCAACCTCTATACCTGTGGATGTAACCTTATTTGGAAACAGGTCTTTGGAAATGATCAAATTAAGATGCTATCATTAGGATGAGCCCTAATCCAGTACAGCTGGTGTCCTTCTGAAAAGGGGAAATTTGGCACAGAGAGTCATGTGTAGAGGGAAGATAATGTGAAGACTTGGGAGAATACCATCTATAAGCCAAGGAATGTCTGAAGCTACCAAAAGCTAGGAAAGAGGCATGGAAAAGACTCCTCACAGCATTCAGAAGGAACCAACTCTGGTGACATCTTAATTTCAATTTCCAGCCTCCAAAACTTTGAGAGAATATAGTCTGTTGTTTAAACTACCCAGTTTGTGACACTTTTTTATGGCCTCCCTGGGAAATTAATACAGTATTCAATATGGTGTCAGTCATTTTCCTAAAGTAGCAAAAGATGTTATTTCAGGGGCGGGGTGGGGGGAGGAATAAAACAATGGTGGAGTGGTATAACTTGACACGTAAAGAATGTAGTGTTCCTTAATTTTAAACTCTGATATATAAAAAACAATTATGGTGGGTCATAATCAATTGTATAGTATCTAAAATAATACCAGGAGATTTTTTAAAACTCCTTAATATCTTATATAAACTATCATTTCCTACAGTTTGGGCTTTTTTTTACCTTATTCTATATCCTATTATAAATATGACTTCATCTGGTGAGTATTTTTTCCTTTGACATTTGAAGTGAAATTTACTACCAGAATATTCAGTTCTCAAAAAAACCCAAAAGTTAAGATACAATAATATCATCAAAGGTTTTAATATCATCAAAGATGCCACATCAAAATTAATAGAAATTTCATGGTAATTTCTTATTTGTCAGGGAATAATATTTGCCAGTTTATTAGAAAAACAACCTTAATAACTAAAAGAAATGCAAAGGATATATCAGTTTTTTAGTGTGGTATTTTATTTTCTCTTTCATTTTATTAAAAATTAATAGAGATGTAAGCGCTGTTGAGAGGATTTAAAACCCATCAAATATACAAAATCTCAACTGAGGCGGCCTCTGGAGAAGGGTACGGATGATGTGGAATGACAGGCAGATTCGTTTTGCATCCTACACCCTTTCGCACTATTAGGATCAGCTACCTTGTGCGGTTTTTTTCAGTTGGGGGGGGGGACTAGATAATTTAAAAATTTTCATTGAATGAAAAAAGTACTGAAAAGGACAAAAGGTTTTTGCTCGAAGTCTTTTTCCAGGTTATCCCTGTTGTTTCACTTGGAGGCAGCTACTGTATGCAAATGAGGTAGCACTGAAGAGAGTAACTTGGGTGGGGAATAGAAGGGGAGAATTGTTCTCTGGTGATTACTTTTTCCTAAGCATTTATGATTCCTGAATGTTGATGTCAAAGAAGACATGCAATAAGGGTGGCACTAAGGGTCAGGAGAGCTTTCTATGGAATAACAAGTGGATATATATTTCATAAATTGTAAATAGTCATCAGTTGTTTAAAACTGGGCTGAGAACTTATGTTGTTCAATTTCTGAAGATGAAGGAATTTTAGAGTTATATTGGATCTTAGAAGTCATCTAGTCCAGACCGTAACTTACTAGATGAAGAAGCTGGATAGAATAATTAAATAAATTTGCTGTGGCCATCTAGTTTCTTAATAGCAGGTGCTAGATTTCAGTCCAGAGTTCCATATCTTCGTTGGTTCCCCCTATACCCTCTATGTCATACTCAACACAAATACCTATAAAGCTACCATTGCAATGCACAGTTCTTCAAACTGATTTAACAGCAACATCTAGACACTTAAACTAAATAGAATGTATCTACAATGTATATATTGGCAGTAACGGTAGAAAGGTATATTATGTATGAAGTTCTTTTTCTCATGCATGAGGTAGGTTATATTACCCCATTTCTGATTTGTAGAAACTAGGATTCTGAGAGGTTAAGAGACAACTAAAACATCTCAGGGCCAAGACAGGAGCCACTATCTTTAGATTTTAGGTTCAATGTTCTTCCTACTATCCTACACTATCTCCCTATGCAAAGGTTTGCTTGGCAGAGACGTCATAAAATTGATCTTCTGGATTTATTTTTTTCTTGATTTATTAAAATTACAATAAGAAAAGACTTCTGAAATAAAATTGTCCCTGACAAAATTATGGATAAAAAAATTGTATCTGCCATACGTCAGCTTGTCCAGCCATTTGCCTTCATGGTCCTTTTCCCAGCCTTACCTTGCCCAGGATTCTCATTTGTTCAGTGAGAGTTCTATTCCAGCAGTGGGTACTAGTAACATGACCCCCTCATGACTTAATCTCCACTATCATTTTTTTTTTTTTTAAATTTAATTTTTTTTATTTTAATAAACATATAATGTATTTTTATCCCCAGGGGTACAGGTCTGTGAATCGTCTGGTTTACACATTTCACAGCACTCATCATAGCACATACCCTCCCCAATGTCCATTTCCCCACCACCCTCTCCCATCCCCCTTCCCCCCCGCAACCCTCAGTCTGTTTCTTGAGATTGAGTCTTTTATGGTTTGTCTCCCTCCCAATCCCATCTTTTCATTTTTTCTTTTCCTACCTCCCCCCAAACCCCCCCACCTTGCATCTCCACTTCCTCATATCAAAGAGATCATATGATAGTTATATTTCTCCGATTGACTTATTTCGCTAAGCATGATACCCTCTAGTTCCATCCACGTCGTTGCAAATGGCAAGATTTCATGTCTTTTGATGGCTGCATAGTATTCCATTGTGTATATATACCACATCTTCTTTATCCATTCATCTGTTGATGGACATCTAGGCGCTTTCCACAGTTTGGCTATTGTGGACATTGCTGCTATAAACATTCGGGTGCACGTGCCCCTTCGGAGCACCACGTTTGTATCTTTAGGATATATACCCAGGAGTGCAATTGCTGGGTCGTAGGGTAGCTCTATTTTCAGTTTTTTGAGGAACCTCCACACTGTTTTCCAGAGTGGTTGCACCAGCTTGCATTCCCACCAACAGTGTAGGAGGGTTCCCCTCTCTCCGCATCCTCGCCAGCATCTGTCATTTCTTGACTTGTTAATTTTAGCCATTCTGACTGGTGTGAGGTGGTATCTCATTGTGGTTTTGATTTGTATTTCCCTGATGCCGAGTGATGTGGAGCATTTTTTCATGTGTCTGTTGGCCATCTGGATGTCTTCTTTGCAGAAATGTCTGTTCATGTCCTCTGCCCATTTCTTGACTGGATTATTTGTTCTTTGGGTATTGAGTTTGATAAGCTCTTTATAGATTTTGGATACGAGCCCTTTATCTGATATGTCGTTTGCAAATATCTTCTCCCATTCTGTCAGTTGTCTTTTGGTGTTGTTAACTGTTTCCTTTGCTGTGCAAAAGCTTTTGATCTTGATGAAATCCCAATAGTTCATTTTTGCCCTTGCTTCTGTTGCCTTTGGCGATGTTCCTAGGAAGAAGTTGCTGCGGTGGAGGTCAAAGAGGTTGCTGCCTGCATTGTCCTCAAGGATTTTGATAGATTCCTTTCGCACATTGAGGTCCTTCATCCACTTTGAGTCTATTTTCGTGTGTGGTGTAAGGAAATAGTCCAATTTCATTTTTCTGCATGTGGCTGTCCAATTTTCCCAGCACCATTTGTTGAAGAGGCTGTCTTTTTTCCATTGGATATTCTTTCCTGCTTTGTCGAAGATTAGTTGACCATAGAGTTGAGGGTCTATTTCTGGGCTCTCTATTCTGTTCCATTGGTCTATATGTCTGTTTTTGTGCCAGTACCATACTGTCTTGATGATGACAGCTTTGTAATAGAGCTTGAAGTCTGGAATTGTGATACCACCGACTTTGGCTTTCTTTTTCAATATTCCTTTGGCTATTCGAGGTCTTTTCTGGTTCCATATAAATTTTAGGATTATTTGTTCTATTTCTTTAAAAAAAATGGATGGGATTTTGATAGGGATTGCATTAAATGTGTAGATTGCTTTAGGTAAAATAGACATTTTCACAATATTTGTTCTTCCAATCCATGAGCATGGAATATTTTTCCATTTCTTTGTGTCTTCCTCAATTTCTTTCATGAGTACTTTATAGTTTTCTGAGTATAGATTCTTTACCTCTTTGGTTAGATTTATTCCTAGGTATCTTATGGTTTTGGGTACGATTGTAAATGGGACTGACTCCTCAATTTCTCTTTCTTCTGTCTTGTTGTTAGTGTAAAGAAATGCGACTGATTTCTGTGCATTGACTTTATATCCTGACACTTTACTGAATTCCTGTATAAGTTCTAGCAGTTTTGGAGTGGAGCCTTTTGGGTTTTCCACATATAGATGATATCATATCATCTGCAAAGAGTGATAGTTTGACTTCTTCTTTGCCGATTTGGATGCCTTTAATTTCTTTTTGTTGTCTGATTGCTGAGGCTAGGACTTCTAGTACTATATTGAACAGCAGTGGTGATAACGGACATCCCTGCCGTGTTCCTGACCTTAGCGGAAAAGCTTTCAGTTTTTCTCCATTGAGAATGATATTTGCGGTGGGTTTTTCATAGATGGCTTTGATAATGTTGAGGTATGTGCCTTCTATCCCTACACTTTGAAGAGTTTTAATCAGGAAGGGATGCTGCACTTTGTCAAACGCTTTTTCAGCATCTATTGAGAGTATCATATGGTTCTTACTCTTTCTTTTATTAATGTATTGTATCACATTGATGGATTTGCGGATGTTGAACCAACCTTGCAGCCCTGGAATAAATCCCACTTGGTCGTGGTGAATAATCCTTTTAATGTACTGTTGGATCCTATTGGCCAGTATTTTGGTGAGAATTTTCGCATCTGTGTTCATCAAGGATATTGGTCTGTAATTCTCTTTTTTGGTGGGATCCTTGTCTGGTTTTGGGATCAAGGTGATGCTGGCCTCATAGAATGAGTTTGGAAGTTTTCCTTCCATTTCTATTTTTTGGAACAGTTTCAGGAGAATAGGAATTAATTCTTCTTTAAATGTTTGGTAGAATTCCCCTGGGAAGCCGTCTGGTCCTGGACTTTTGTTTGTTTGGAGATTTTTGATGACTGTTTCAATCTCCTTACTGGTTATGGGTCTGTTCAGGTTATCTATTTCTTCCTGGTTCAGTTGTGGTAGTTTATACATCTCTAGAAATGTATCCATTTCTTCCAGGTTGTCAAATTTGTTGCCATAGAGTTGCTCGTAGTATGTTCTTATAATTGTTTGTATTTCTTTGGTGTTGGTTGTGATCTCTCCTCTTTCATTCATGATTTTATTTATTTGCGTCCTTTCTCTTTTCTTTTTGATAAGTCTGGCCAGGGGCTTATCAATCTTATTAATTCTTTCAAAGAACCAGCTCCTAGTTTTGTTGATTTGTTCTATTGTTTTTTTAGTTTCTATTTCATTGATTTCTGCTCTGATCTTTATGATTTCTCTTCTCCTGCTGGGTTTAGGCTTTCTTTGTTGTTCTCTCTCCAGCTCCTTTAGGTGTAGGGTTAGGTTGTGTATTTGAGACCTTTCTTGTTTCTTGAGAAAGGCTTGCACTGCTATATATTTTCCTCTCAGGACTGCCTTTGTTGTGTCCCACAGATTTTGAACTGTTGTGTTTTCATTATCATTTGTTTCCATGAATTTTTTCAATTCTTCTTTAATTTCCTGGTTGACCCATTCATTTTTTAGAAGGATGCTGTTTAGTCTCCATGTATTTGCATTCTTTCCAAATTTCCTCTTGTGATTGAGTTCGAGCTTCAGAGCATTGTGGTCTGAAAATATGCAGGGAATGATCTCGATCTTTTGGTACCGATTGAGACCTGATTTATGACCCAGGATGTGGTCTATTCTGGAGAATGTTCCATGTGCACTAGAGAAGAATGTATATTCTGTTGCTTTGGGATGGAATGTTCTGAATATATCTGTGATGTCCATCTGGTCCAGTGTGTCATTTAAGGCCTTTATTTCCTTGTTGATCTTTTGCTTAGATGATCTGTCCATTTCAGTGAGGGGAGTGTTAAAGTCCCCTGCTATTATTGTATTACTGTCGATGTATTTCTTTGATTTTGTTATTAATTGGTTTATATAGTTGGCTGCTCCCATGTTAGGGGCATAGATATTTAAGATTGTTAGATCTTCTTGTTGGACAGACCCTTTGAGTATGATATAGTGTCCTTCCTCATCTCTTATTATAGTCTTTGGCTTAAAATCTAATTGATCTGATATAAGGATTGCCACCCCAGCTTTCTTCTGATGTCCATTAGCATGGTACATTGTTTTCCACCCCCTCACTTTAAATCTGGAGGTGTCTTCGGGTCTAAAATGAATTTCTTGTAGGCAGCATATGGATGGGTTTTGTTTTTTTATCCATTCTGATACCCTGTGTCTTTTGATTGGGGCATTGAGCCCATTAACATTCAGGGTAACTATTGAGAGATATGAATTTAGTGCCATTGTATTGCCTGTAAGATGATTGTTACTGTATATTGTTTCTGTTTCTTTCTGATCTACTACTTTTAGGGTCTCTCTTTGCTTAGAGGACCCCTTTCAATATTTCCTGTAGAGCTGGTTTGGTGTTTGCAAATTCTTTCAGCTTTTGTTTGTCCTGGAAGCTCTTTATCTCTCCTTCTATTTTCAATGATAGCCTAGCCGGATATAGTATTCTTGGCTGCATGTTTTTCTCGTTTAGTGCTCTGAATATATCATGCCAGTTCTTTCTGGCCTGCCAGGTCTCTGTGGATAGGTCCGCTGCCAATCTAATGTTTTTACCCTTGTATGTTACAGACTTCTTTTCCCGGGCTGCTTTCAGGATTTTCTCTTTGTCGCTAAGACTTGTAAATTTTACTATCAGGTGACGAGGTGTGGACCTATTTTTATTGATTTTGAGGGGCGTTCTTAGCATCTCCTGGATTTTGATGTTTGTTCCCTTTGCCATATTAGGGAAATTCTCTCCAATAATTGTCTCCAATATACCTTCTGCTCCCCTCTCTCTTTCTTCTTCTTCTGGAATCCCAATGATTCTAATGTTGTGTCGTCTTATGGTGTCACTTATCTCTCGAATCCTCTCCTCGTGTTCCAGTAGTTGTTTGTCTCTCTTTTGCTCAGCTTCTTTATTCTCTGTCATTTGGTCTTCTATGTCACTAATTCTTTCTTCTGCCTCATTTATCCTGGCAGTGAGAGCTTCCATTTTTGATTGCACCTCATGAATAGCTTTTTTGATTTCAACTTGGTTAGATTTTAGTTCTTTTATTTCTCCAGAAAGGGCTTTTATCTCTCCGGAGAGGGTTTCTCTAATATCTTCTATGCCTTTTTCGAGCCCGGCTAGAACCTTGAGAATTGTCATTCTGAACTCTAGATCTGTCATGCTACCTATGTCTGTATTGATTAGGTCTCCAGCCTTCGGTACGGCCTCTTGTTCTTTTTTTTGAGGTGAGTTTTTCCGCCTTGTCATTTTGTCCAGGTAGGATTTGCTTTCTCCTGCTGTGGAATTCCGCTGTTCTTGGTGACTGAAGTTGGTTTTGGATGGTTTCTTGTTGATCTTCTGGGGGAGGGGCCTGTTGTAGTGATTCTCAAGTGTCTTTGCCGCAGGCGGAATTGCACAGCCCTTGCCAGTGGCCGGGCTAAGTAATCCGCTCGGGTTCGCTTTCGGGAGCTTTTGTTCCCTGAGCGCTTTCCGTAGAGTTCCGGAGGACGGGAATGAAGATGGCGGCCTCCCAATCTCTCGGCCCAGAGGAGCCGAGAGCTTGGGGTTCCGCTCCTCAGTGCGCTCTCAGAGCAAAGCGCCCAATAGCCCCGCCTCCCTGGCTTGCGGTCGCGCCTCGAGGAAAGCAGTCAATTGTTGGAGCTGGAGAAAAGCGCCGGGTCGCTTTTGTCTCCGTGGCCTCCGGCCGCGCTCCGAGCCCACCCAGCCTGCGACCGGCACAAGGTAACCCCGGGCTTAGAGCTCACTCCTCGGCTTTGTCGCTATAGCCGGCTTCCCCGCTCTAATACCTGCGAGCTCTGCGGCACTCAGACACCCCCAGTCCTTCTGTGACCCCGCGGGTCCTGGGGTTATGCTGACCCCGCCTGGGTTTCCCCCCAGTTTAGCCTCTGGAGCGATGTCTCCCAGTGGAGCCGACTTTTAAAAGTCCCGGTTTTGTGCTCCGTCGCTCCGCCGCTTGCCGGGTGCCGGCCCCTCCCCCCGGGGTCTATCTTCCCGTCGCTTTGGATTCACTTCTCCGCAGGTCCTACCTTTCAGAAAGTGATCGATTTTCTGTTTCTGGGATTGTTGCTCTTCTTCTCTTCGATTTCCCGTTGGATTTATAGGTGTTCACAATGGTTAGATAAGCTATCTAGCTGATCTCCTGCTACCCGATGTCGTCTCAGCCTGCTACTTCTCCGCCATCTTGACTCCTCCCCCCTCCACTATCATTTTAGCCTAACCAGATTATACACGTAAAGGATGATTCTCTAAAAATCTAAATTCAGGTAGGCTAATACCGTAGAGAGTCCTTCAAATATGGAAAGCAAAAGGGAGAGAAAACAAACAGTGAACAGACAGAACAGGCAAGTTTGGGTGGCTTTGCAATAGGGTTTTTCGTCATAGGCTGAAATCTATGTGTGAGTTGGTCTGTTCAATAATTCTGGGGGCAGGAAGGGCTCCTGGGTAGCTCAGTTGGTTAAGCATCCAACTCTTGATCTCAGCTCAAGTCTTGATATCAGTGTTGTGAGTTCAAGCCTCACACTGGGCTCCATGCTGGGCATGAAGCCTACTTTAAAAAATAATAATAATATAATAATAATAATTGAGGGTGGGATAACCTAGAACGGGGAAAACTAGAACCTGGGAAATATTTAAAAGGCATTACAACTCTTAAGGAGAGGGGTTGTTCTGTTGGCTGAATAGATAGAAAGGATTTCCGGATACTACAGCAGGAGACACAGCATCAATATTCAAATATAGAGCAAGGATTTGGAAAAAGGAGAGAAAAAAATGACTTTGTATGCAGTATATATAACAGAATTAGTAGCTATATTATATGTAAAATATATATCAATTTGTAAAAGAAATATGTTAAGTGTAATATATAGGAAAAGGGATATAAACAGATAATTTACCAAACAAGAAATATGATATATAATGAATATATAGCAAAATACCCAGCTTCTCTAAAAACCAATTTGAATAATTGTGAAATACCATTTAACACTTCTTAAAATACCAAAAAAAAAAAAAAAGTCATGATTTTTCAAAGGAATATTTATGTATATTGCTAGCGATAAGGTAAATCATTTAAATGGTTCTGGAAAATAATATGGCAAATGCATAGCAATTATGAAATTTTCCATACCTTTTTATCTATTAATGACACTTCTAGAAGTTAAAAAAAAAAATTTAAAGGGTACCTGGGTGACTCAGTCATTAAGTGTCTGCCTTCAGCTCAGGTCATGATCCCAGGGTCCTGGAATGGAGTCCCTGCTCAGCGGGGAGCCTGCTTCTCCCTCTCCCTCTGCCCCTCCCTCTGCTTATGCTCTCTCTCTCTCACTCACTCTTTCTCAAATAAATAATCTTAAAATAAATAAATACATAAATAAAAATTTAAAGATAGAAAAATACATGAAAGTGTTCATCGAAATATCATTTGAAATAGAAAATTAATCGAAATATCTGAGCACTAGGCAGGTGATTACAGTATACATCCATTCCCCCCTTGAAAAAATGTTATGTAGGCTTTTAAAATGCTATTAGGAAAATATGTAATATGGAAATTATGGTTGTAATAAAATAATTTAGATAAGTAGAAAAATTTCATTCATCTCTTTACCACTGGTCAAAATTATACATGGATATAAAAAAAGAGTAGAATTAAAGTTGACCAAAATAAAACATTTTGATTGATTAATGCTGTTATTATTCGTAAACTTTCAGATTTTTCATTGTAATGTTTTATTTACACTAATATAATATTTTTGCCCTTAAAATAAGTAAAACATATATTGCATTGCATTGCATTGTATCTTTCACTGAATATCACCTTTGTTTTTTAATTACATTTTCAACATTCTTTTGGTCAGTGTTAGGAGCACTAAGTATCTCAGTTCGCCTTGGGACTAAGGGAGTTCCCTGGACTTGAGACTTTCACGGCTTGAGTTGTAAAATCCCAGACAGACCTGAATGAATTGGTCACCCTAGATAATAGTGAACATCAAAATTTTCTTTTGTCTTTCTAGACCTAGCATTTTATTCGTGGACTAAGCAATAGTTGAGATTATAATGTCTTTGTTATTTGCTATTAATAGATTTTGACCGGCATAATATGGTTATCTCGGATTTTTAAACAACTTGTATTTTCTGTTTAAATTGCTATCATATTTGAAAATTTGTAATGACAACACCTCTATTGCATACAGAATACCGTAAGAGAAAACAGCACTAGAAGTGACAAAGGGCATCTCTTTCAATGTTTATCTCTGAAAATAGATTCACCGGTGGGCACTGTGGATATTTTGAAGGGAAAAACAAACAAACAAAAACAACTCCGGCAAAATTTCCCAGGGGCTGCTGCTGATTTACAACCTAAGTTCTGTGTTGGTTCTCCCACGGGGATCTTTAAGGCTTAGTACCCTTCTCCCTCTACTCACATCTTTGGTACAACTTCACAAGTTCACTGGGGCATTTTTTCCTCTTAATAGTTAAAAAATAAATCCTATTTGTTTGTTTCCCTCTTCTTTTAAACTGCTTCTAAATTTGCATCTTAAATGTCCCTTGGGAGAAAACTTTTCCAAAAAGAGCCTTTGGAAGAGCAACACATTATTCTATTCAGGTTTCCTAGTACCAATATGAAGTAAAGCCAACCCAAAGAGTGTGTAAGTAGGAACACTGATTACTCCAACACCTCTCTCCCCACTGCAGGTCTGTCGACACTGTTTTCCCTTAATCTCTGTGTGGTTGCAAACTCTTACTACTTCTACCACTGCATTTTTGTAATATATTCCAAGAATGGATTTTAAAAATGGGCACTACGATAGATTTTCAAAGGTGCATCTGACTTGATCAGTATTAGAAACTGAGTCACTTTATATTTGAGTAAAAGCAAATTTAATAATTAAAGTGTTTTTTTCAGAAGTTAAGTGAATTAGCATTGCTATTTCTATATAAATTAATTGTCACTTTTCAGGGCATGTCAGTTTATTCTCCATCTACTATGTGTACATGTTCATAAGACCTTATAGTATTTAATGAAGAGATCCTTTTTAAGTATTGATAGCCACAAGAAAATTATACCATGTTTGATCTGTGTTAAAGAATCAAAGTCCAAGATCTTTGAATGGAACTTAGAATAAAAATGTAATTAGGTTACATCCCTGAAGTCTGATATATCTTTAAACAAGACTGCAAATGAAACTTTATTAGAGCTTCAAATGAATTATTTCATTGCCTTTTTTTTAAATTCATTTTCTTCCCCTTCTCTTTCATGTCTGTGTTACTGACATTGCTGCTGTATTTTACCTATCTTTTTCAGGGTGTTTTAATTATTTACTGCTTAACGAGTAGCACAGAGAGGAAGCCTCATTCAGAGGTGCTCTGCAGCTGCAGCGGGTTTTTCTTTTTCAAAGCTTTGCAAGGAGGTCTCGTACAGCTGCACCGAGCCGACAGGACTTTGCCACACTGAATAAACTGTCCTGGAGGCAGTGTTTCCTCTGAGTGGCTGAGACGAGGCACTGCCCTAGAAACATCGCTTCAGAGGTACCACTGACCAAGGGCGAAACAGGTGATGGATGAAAGTTGGATGTGAGCGGTTTCACTCATGCCTTAAGTGGCTCTTCATACTGAAGAAGTGACACTGTTCCCTTTAGTTTTTAGTTTTAAAGCATTCCATGTAGCAGGCACAGTCACATTCCCTCCAAATGGTAAATCTTAAAAAAAAAACAAAAAACAAAAAACAAAAAAACCCAAAAAAACCCCAAAAAGAGAAAAGGGCATGAGAAGTTTCTGAATGCCTAGGAAACACCAGGCACCCTGCACAGTGCCTCAGCTGTTTTAATGCCCTTTGCAGCCACACCCCGAGGCTGGCATTGTTCCTCTTGTTTTAGAGCACTTAGAGAAATGGTGTGGATAGTCCCGTTATGTCATGGTGTTCAGGTTCAAACCTTATTCTCTGCCTTTAAGGTCAAACGTTGGACACAGTTTCTAAAAAGGGGTCTCTTGAGAGAGTGAGTTCACTTGAGTGGGCCTTGGGCGGGCATTAGCTCTGCCACCTACTTGGTGTGGGCAGAGGAAGAGGACCACTAAGGCTCATTTTCCTCATCTCTAGAATATAGATACTAATACACATATATATAGCAGCTACTGTCGTGCGAGGCTCACAGTGAGCGCTCAGCTGACATTGTTTTTCTCCCTCCATACTCACCTGAATAGGTTATTTTCAGTTTGTTAGGTTTTCGTAATACCCCAAAGAGCACAGGCTTATTGTCAATCAAAACAACGACGTATTGAGGAGACGTTAATACTCCCCTCACTCACCTACATCCTCTGTAAGTTAATCAGTACTGGTACTTTGGTATATATGCTTCCATACTTTTCTCTTTGCCCATATCAACATATACACACAATCAGAATGTGGTTTAAGATGATGTTTAAAATGATGAACAATATATAATTCAAGTAAGAATTACATTATTGATTAAGTCCAATGCAATATCATTCATTAGTTGATCTGATGTCAATACTGATGTTACTGCTCCTCAGACTTTTATGCTTGTCAACACTTTTTACTTAGTATTTTAAAATGAGGTGGCAACCATTAAGGTAAAACAATTTACTCTACGAGGGAAAAAGTAAACTTTGTACACTCTACAATGGGTAGCATTTAGTCCTATTGTTTTACATTATACAAGTGCTTTCCATTTTTAAAAAGTATTTAAGGAATTTTGACACTTACACACATTTGAGAACAAAGTTGCTTAATGCATAATCCTTAGAAATTGCAAAGCTTAGATAGAAACCAACTATCTGAGGTTTATTACAGCATAAGGCAGTCAAGCTTGTATACCATTTCCATCATAGACCACAGTTCACCTATCTAAAATATAATAATAATAATTAATATCAATCCCTTCAGAATATTTTAGAAGTGCAAGCAAATCTTCTGGATTTTAAAAATTAACTTACTAGTGGGGTGCTTGGATGACTTAGTCTGAGTTAAGTGTCCAACCCTTGATTTCGGCTCAAGTCTTGATCTCAGAGTCCTGAGATCGAGTCCTGCATTGAGCACAGTGTCGGGCTTCGTACCAAGCGTGGAGCCTGCTTAAGATTCTCTCTCTCCTCCTCCCTGTGTCCCATCCTTCTCTCTCTCTCCCACACTAAAAAAGCAAAAACAAAAACAAAAAACAAAAAACAAAAAAAAACCATTAATTTATTAGTATTGTCAACATCATTGATAGACCCTTGGTAAATTTCTCCCGAAACTGTCTTCCTGGCATCCTCTTCATTGCCTGGTTTAGTAACTCATATTTTTTAATGGAGGTATTGTAGCATTCCTGCAATGTCCCTCTGAAATCTTTGTTTAAAATGATAAAGAAACGATTCCATTTTTAGAAATAGCATCTTAAGTTTCTTCTAAGTATCCCAAAGTAGCTACTCAAAAGTTATGGGCACATTTTCCTCCTGGTTTATTAGGGATGCTGTTGAGTTACAGAACAAAATCTTTGTTTTCTAGCATTCCACTTTGCAGTGGTGTGCATTGGGTTATAGTCAGAACAAATCTCCTCTGACAAGAGATAAACCCTTGCAAATGATAGTTTCCATTGGGAAGTGTGACAAGCCCTTAACTATTTCAGCATGTATAGCCATTATAATTATCATAATTGAATGTAAAAACCTAAAGATAATATAAATTGTTCATGCAGTTAAACTGAAATGGAAAGCAATGTCTTTTGTTTTTACGAAAGAGCGATAACATTTTTCTCTTTTTGCTGCTGTTCAATATTGCTCCTAGCAGATTTTATGTCTACATTGTATGGAATAGTAACTTAATGCCAAAGATGTCCAGTAGCTCCAGATTAAAATGTAATATAACATACATAAAGCTTTATTGTTCCTTTAGGTTGTTGTTTTAAGCTAAAGTGGAATATTTCCCTAAATTCCTCAACAAATATGCACAATTTACCACTAAATATGCTTAAGACTTATACCAGTGCTGCTGAAGAAATAGGCCTTATGGACCTGTCAAATTATTTTCATGCAATTGTTTCTGGAGCATTATTTTTACTGGCAAATGTACAAGTTGATAGAAAAGGAAATAATTAGCTACTTTCAGAATTGCTGATGCATGGAACTAAAGGAGGCCAGTCTGTGCATCTTAGAGATTGTGACATTTTAAATTACCTGAATAATACTGGGAGCCATCTTTGGACATAATTAACACCTTGCCTAATTACTGTCAGGTCTAGACAGAGTCACACTTTATTTATGAAATATTATTTTATTCACACTTGCTTTCACCCTTATTATATTGCAAAGTTTAGATTTGTGTGCTGTTTTCTTAAGTGGAGCAACTTCTTTTTTTTTTTTTTCTTTTTTCTTTTCCCTCCCCCTTCAAGTAATCAATGCACTGCTGAATGAGTTCATTTTAATGCACTCAATCATGCCTCTAATGTTCGTAGCTTACGGGCGCAAGCATCAGTAATGCAGGAATGTTATATGGCTTTAGTTTGGGCCATTTCATAAAATATTCATGGAATCAAAAATGTGCATCAAAATAGCGGCTGGGAGAATTACATTTATGTTCCTGCTTTTATGGCAGCTTCACATTTAAACCCATTTGTGTTAATATCTAGTCAATCTTCCTACTTTAAAAAAAAACTAAAATGGGAGAGATCATATACATTCTCTTTTGCTTAATATTTGTTCTAGACATCTGTTGTGATACAACAAATATCTATAAACTTTCAGAGATGTTGTGCAGGGAAGAGGGGTAAGCAACAATTTGGATAATACCCAAATATATAAAATCTTATTTTCTCTACATAGCGTTTGTCTTAACATCCTACCAAGCATTTTGCAGTTTACCACATTGTTTGGGTTTTGTTTGTATTTTTTAAATAAATGGATGGATTTCTTGGATGTGTGGGCTTTAGGTAAAGTGAATCTACTTTGTTAGAGTTTTCTTTTAAGATTGCACTTTCCTTCAGGTGAAAAGCTGTAAATGCATACCAACCTCCCTATTGTTTATGTAGACATCCTGTAATTATTTCTAAGACAAACAAACAAACAAAAACCCCAGAACCCAGGCTTAGTATACTTCCATCCATACCAGGAGACTCTTGTTTTACACACTTGTCGGTGTATCTCCTAAGTGCTTTCTGGTAGCACCTTGTATTATTGAGTGAAATGATTTCTGATGGGCTTGGTAGAGGACTTGACTCCCTCCCACGAAATATTTTGGCTCCATTTTCTTCCTTGATTCACTTGAAATATTAGTTTCGTCTCTAGATTTTTGCTTTGCATAGAACCATGCATTCCAGGCACTTAGTTGGGCCCTAGTTGTCTTTACCGAGGTTACTCCCTCGACCTTTGTTATCAGAGGGATGATGAAGATTTGCTTGTAATTCCTCCTGCCACTTGAGAAAGCTCACATGCCCCCAGAGACCATTCCCATGGATGAATATTCCTGAGAGCTTCTCTTTTCTCTCTCGTTTTCAGTTAACTTTTATTTTTGTGGTACCTTGTTGTAATCCTCTCTGCCCTCTTCTTCAATGGAAAACAATGTTATCATGTGACAATTCCAGACAGTGTCTAGACACTTGTCCTTCCACAAAATTCATTGTAGGATCTGGAAATCTCACCTGGTTCTGATATTTTTAAGTTTCTTTGGTAACAAAGAATAGACTACATATGAACACTTTAAAGAAGTTACAACAGGATGCTGTAAGCCAAAATACTGGTGATTTTCATTTATTTTTACATTTAGCTTTGTCAAAATGACCATTATAATGATGACCTTTTGTAATATTTCTCTCGTCTATTAAATTTAAATTTTTTCAGATAAAACAGGATACATTATGTCTTAATAAATATTTAGTCTTAATACTAATATCAGTCTTTACCCAGAAAGTAAGAAAATCTTTGAAATCCTACTCATAGTTGAAAATATAAAGTAAATGGAAATCATTCCATTGTTAATCATGCTTAAAGGGAAATACTTGCATATTTAAATTACTATGCTCCCTTCATAGTATAGACTATATTTTAATATTTTAAAATCAAATATACCATATTATAATATGTGCTTTCAATTCTGACCAGCCTTCAGAAAGTATAGCCAAGTCATTTGTGTGCTTATGATTATTTGGATCAAAACCTTGCTGGCTTCTGTACTCGTCTGTTTGCCACCAAATAAGTTTAGAAATACATTTTTTACATCTGAGAAAGACTAGAAACACTACTGTCTCTGTTTAGGCACTTTGGTTTAAAATAGAATCCCCGGTGGCCTCATCTGTGGCAATGTGGTTAAGGAAGGGAAAGTGAATCCTAGATGTGGCCACAGCTGACTAAGTCTGGGACACCCTCGGAATTCCAGGAGCCCCATGGATGTCACCACATGCTTTATGGGAAAGTAGGGAATTTAGATGCAGTTTGCATAGCTGGTCATACATCAGGCTCCTTCAGAAAGACCAATCAGAAGCACATTAGGGGCTAATATCTGTGCTTTTATGTTAGAAATTACCTGAAATTGCCTGAATAGAGTCAAAGAGTTATAGAACTGGAAGAGACTAGAAATCATATAGCTCTAACATTGTTTTTAACTTGAGAGATTTATGTCCGGAGAATGGAACTTATTTCACCCTTGTTCCTGAGGCTTGGTTTGTTGACCAGCACCTGGGGTGGTGGAATCAAGAGGCATGGGATTTTTATGATCTTGCTAAACATCACTTTTTAGCTATTTAAGTCATTTAAGCTTTGTGAGCCTCAATTTCTCTTTAATGTAAAAGTTATGATAATATATACTTCATCAGTTTTGGGAAGGTTAAGTAAGATAATGTATGGGGGAAAAACCTTCCATCTTCATGAGCATCCAGTAGGCCTTCAGGAAAGAGTAGTACCTTGTTCTCTTTCTCCCCAGCGTCTTGGACCAGGCTCCTTTCTCCTGAGAAACCTTAAGTGTACTCTTCTGAGAGCTGAACCTTGGCCAATAATCATGAGCTAAGTAAGACACCGATATGAGCCCTCAAAGCTTTAGTAAAAAAATCAAACTTAACCTTATTCCAAGGTTGCTGGCCATAGTAACCAACGGAAACCAATGTCCCTGAAACCCCCTGTATTTCATTTCTGCTTAGACAGCCTGTCCAGGATGCTGGATAGCGTCTGTAACACGAAGAGGAGTCTGGCTGTTAGGGAATACAAACCCCACCTTCTCTCCACTCTTCCTCACCTCCATCCCTTTCTCCAGTTTTCTCTACCTCTCCTTTCCCTACTTTCTTCCTTTCCTTTCCTCTCCCTACCTCTTCTTTCTGCTCTCAGGTAGACCAGATCTTGGATATGGCCATCCGTTCTCATAATACTATTTACATCTTTCTGCCTCATTTGCATCTCATTGTAATTAGTTGGGTTATCCAGAGCTTCACCTCCTGGCTCTCCTCCTGGAATTGTGAGTGAATCTGTTATTTTATAGCACACCTTTGGACCCTCTTTCCATCTGGCTATTGTGTGTAACCACAGATGCCATTAGGTCCTTCCTAGTCTCCTTACATTCCCAATTTTTTTTTCTTTCTGGAGCTAACTGGTTTACTCACAGTTCTCTGTATCTATCTTTCTCTATTCACATGGCCAAAGAGAAATATGTACCTGTACTTTATGAGTAGACAGATGCTGAATGGGAAAGAAAAAAAAGGACTCTGGTATACATCTTTCTAGGAATACAGAGCTATACTTTACAGGCAGAAATATAGTTAACAGAGGAAACATAACACACATATATGTCATTGCTCCATTTGAGTTTTTAAAAAAACGAGGGTCATGGGTATTTGAGGAAAGGTGTTTCTGGTGAGAGGTGCTACAGGAAAGAGATGAGAAAGTATGCCTGCTATTGTGGGAAGTAAGAGAAAAATTGTGAGTTAAACGTGAAGATAGATTAGAACAGTGAACTTCAACCTTAAGTATTTGCATCAAAATGAAAAAGGATTGGGCATTATTTTAAAATAGCTTCTATCATATATTTTTATTACAAAATAAACATATTTTGATGATAGAAACATTAGAAAATGCCAATAATCAGAAAGGAGATAGAAACCATCAGTCAACCAAGTAACGCTGATCATGCTTTGTAAATGTTTTCTGATGTTTTCCGATATTTTCTCTTACCACAAACACCTGTCCATGTAATGAAATATTCTTATATAGTATCATATTTATGGCTCTGTAGTCTTGTATCATGTGAAAATTTCATAAGATAAGTTTCTAAATGTCTCTGCTGTACACATTCCCCTCTTTGTGTGTATCCCACAGAGATATGTGGGTATCTCCTGCATGGTGCAACAGGGGCTCAGACTGGCCGTGTCTCTACTCAGTGTTTTTACAGGTTATTTGCTGATTATCTACCTCTGTTTATTGTATTTCTCTATGAATGCTGTTCTTACTTATGTGTATGTACTTTACTACTTCAGTACTAATTTTGACATCAAATTCAGGGCAAAAATAGGGGGCAATTATATGGAAGAGTCATGGCAGCGGCTGCCATACCCTGTATTATCTAACCTGTGATACCTAATGAAACCTATTTGAGAAAATATGTTGAGCCTGATAAGACTTGCATAGGTTAATTTAATCAGCCATGGTAATAGTGTCATAAAGACTCAACTACATTTTTTGCAGGAAGAATAAGTTATGCTTAGAGAATACTGTGTTCAGGTATTGAACATATATTGATCCATTTCTCACAATAACACCTTGAATAGTGTACACTATCATCCTATTTTGTAAAAGAATTTTGTAAAAGAATTAAACACACACAGAAAGGGTAGTAATTAGCCTGAGGCTGAACAGCGGAAAGGGTAAAGCTGGGATAAGCACCCAAGCTGCGTGCTTGGAGCCGGCGCCAGTATTAACCACTACTATTGGAATGCCCACATACAAGTGCCTTCCCAGTTGATTTCAGTGTAGGTAACTCCCAGTACCGTGAAAGCATATTTACCCTGCAGAGTATTGTGAGGATTTTCACAAGGCAGTTCACACATAGAATGCAGTCCACAGCGTGGAACTGCACACTACTCTTCCAGAAATGGGCTTGCTCGTATTTCAAGGAGTGAAATGACTGAAAGCTAATTTGGAGTTCTGGCTTTGAGAAGATATATTTTGAACTGTATTATAAAATATAATTCCGAAAAGCAGTTTAGTTGTATTTTAATTACTAAAGATGAAATGAAATATACAAATGCCTGCATAACAATTGAATTTGAAATTTGTAACAGATGCCTCCTTTCTTAAGGTACCTGAATTCTTCTTGGGAATGAAACAGGTGCTGTCTGTTGGAAAGCGGCATAGGAAGGTAGTGGAGAGCATGCGTTCTGAACTCAGACGGCCCGGATGTACAAAGCCGCTAGCCGTGCAATCATGGGCAAAAGTCCTAACCTCACTTTCTCGTCTGTAAAAGTGGAGTCATAGCAATCCCTGTTTCACAGGAGTGATTTGAAGATTCAATGAGAAATTCATGTAAAGCATGTAGCACCTGACCTTACGTACATAATGTCAAATAAAGATTAGCTAACAGACTGCTATTAGTAATTATTACTGGGTTCTCACACCGTTTCTAAACATGCGTAATCCTCGCCAGCAGGTGTTCATCCGAAATCATTGCTGAATCTGGGGTCCGGATTGAGATTGCTCCTTTCCCAGTTTACGACGTCCTCTTCATCCTTAGAAACTCTTGACTGTATTCCATGGTCTCCACCCCCCTTTAATAGTAAAACACAAGATGTATACAAAATTTTTGAAAATGTGCTCTGGCCTGTGGTTTCTATTTATGAATGGCTTTTATTCTTCAGGTCAGCTTCTGGAAGCTGCTGAGCATTATGAAGCATTCCATCAACTGACGCAAGGGCGGATATGGAAGGATGAGACAGGCCGCCTTCTCAACGTGTTGGCCTGTGAGAGTCTCCTGAGGACCTACAGATTACTCTCAGACAAAATGCTGGAAAATAAAGAATACAAACAGGCCATCAGAATTCTAATAAAAGCTTCTGAAATAGCCAAAGAAGGTGGGTGGAAAAGAACACTCTGGCATCGCTTCCTTTAATGGGCAGACACTGCTTCTCCCAAGAGTGAAGTAAACATCGTCAAGTGTTTGGGTGATTATTTCCTATGAAATGCAAAGACAAATGCCATCAATATACTTTCAGATTTCACTGTAAAACAGAGGTGCCTTAGTGCTGACAACAAGAAACCCATTAATTTCCTGAAAGCTTTATCTCCAAAATTACAACCCTCTGGGAGTAGCATTATAAAACAATGAACCTATAATGACAAGGTAAGGTCATTTGCAAAAGTTAAGGGTGTGTGTGTGTGTGTGTGTGTGTGTGATTGAGGGTATATACTTCTCTCAATCTAAGAGACCTTTAAACGTTTGTAAATTCCTTATTGTCGGGTAAGAGAAGATAATGATAAATATTTAGGTAGGAGTAACAGCAAATAGAACTCTGGTATATTTTGGACCCTTGCCTGTCAAAGTGTGGCCTTTGCACTGGTAGCATCAGCGTCACCAGAAGCTCGTAAGAAAAGCAGCATCTCAGGCTCCACCCCAGACCTCCTGCCTCAGAATCGGCAGGTTAGGAAGCTCCCCTGGTGATTCATATGCACATTTACAGCAGTAAAAATGCTTTCATGAGAGCGGATCATATCCTCAATATTCTATATCATTTATATATGTATAAAATATAAAGAAAAAATTGGGGGGCACCTGGGTGGCTCAGTTGGTTAAGCGTCTGCCTTTGGCTCAGGTCATGATCTCAGGGTCCTGGGATCGAGCCTTGTATCGGGCTCTCTGCTCAGCGGGGAGCCTGCTTCCCCCTCTCTCTCTGCCTGCCTCTCTGCCTACTTGTGCGCACGCTTTCTCTCTCTCTTAAAAAAAAAAATTGGAGCATATACTTATAAGCTTTTACTTTGTAAAATGTAAAGGTATTTTATTACCATAATTTGTCAAAAGAGTTGACTTTTTATGAAGGAGAAAAACTATGCTCCTTAAAGTGTATTAGTTCAGGATATATTTAATTGATTGGTTTATCAAGTAACATACGATTTATTTGGAATAAGCAGGACTGAATTTCTGGTTGTGATTTTAATTTTCTAAAGAGTAAAAGTGAACATCTTAGCTTATTCTCTCCATTACTTCTTTTTAATGATATTATAATACTTATAGGAAATCACCCTCATTGAAAGATGTATCCCACTGAATGAACTGCTTTTGAATGACTGATGATCTAGTACCTTCCCCAAAGGGGTAAACACTCACATGAATAGTTAGCTCTGAGATCAATTACAGCAACTAACTTTAGTCAGATGGAAGGTTATGTGGAATTTCCATGGAAAGTAACGTATTAATTAGGAAAAGGTATTTTGCTTTAGGTTCACATTTGCTAAATTATAAGGTAGTTTACAAAGAAAGGAGGTTTCCGAGGGTGTCTTCACACAGTCAGAGCCTGTCAGGCAGTCTCCTTTTAAAAATATCTCTTACTTTTCAAAGGACAGATAAGGAGAACAGGAAAAATTTTATGCTATAAAAATATTTTAAATATCTTTTAAAGCTGATAAATATTTGCCCCTGCATTTCCTGTATAACAAAGTAGATAGGTTAAGGGATCGTACAGTATCTTACAAGAGCTCTGACAACAGCTGAATGCCCTGGGACAAAGTATTTCTTCTTGCTATTATGTCTTACTTTAGTTAAGGAGCCTGAAGCAGCAGACTGATGATTGCCTGCCTTATGAAGCATGCCTCCCACCTTGGTTTGCATGACATTTAAGGAGTCCTGACATTCACTGTGGGCCAACTCCTTTACTAGGGCACTTGGTATAATGCACAAGGATAACACTGGCCATGCAGTGGTCTCATCTTTTGATTATTCTATTTAGTTTCATTTTTCAGTCATTCATTGGTCTTTAGTATAGTCTCAAAGTTGTACAACCAAAACGCTCATGCCAAACTCAGTAGAAGTCACTCTCCATATTCGACTTTCCCTCTCCCCTAATAACTATTACGTTACCTTCTGTCTCTATGGATTTAAGTATTCTGGAAAGTTCATATAAATGGAATCATGTAATGTGAGTTCTTTGTGTCCAGCTGCTTTCACTTAGCAAAATGTTTTCAAGGTTCATCCATCTTGTAGCATATATTACTACTAGATTCCTTTTTTATGGCTGAATAGTATTCCATTGTATGGTTATGTCATATTTTCTTTATCCATGCATCAGTTGATGAACATTTATGTTTCTCCCACCTTTTGTCAATTATGAATAATGCTACCATGAACATTTGTGTACAAGTTTTCAAGTCTTTTGTCTCCAGACCTAGAAGTGGAATTGCTGGGTTATAGGGTAACTCTATGTTTAACTTAAGGAAGAGATGACATAGAGTTTTCTCAAGTAGCTGTCCCATTTTACATTCTTCCCAGCAATATGTAAGGGTTTCAATTCTTCCATAAACTTTCTCACCAGCACTTGTTGCTGTCCTTCTTATTGTTTATAGTCATCTTAGTAGGTATAAAATGGTACTACACTGTGGATTTAATTTGCATTTCCCTGTTAGCTGATGATGTTGAACATCTTTTTATGGGCTTATAGCTCATTTGCATAGCTTCTCTGTAGAAATGTCTATTCAGATTCTTTGCCCATTTTCAAGTGGGTTGTCAATTTATTATTGAATTGTTTTAAGTATCCTTTATATATTCTAGGTGCAAGTTCTTCATCAGAGATATGACTTGAAAATAATTGGTTTTCTTTTCACTTTCCATTGAAGCACAAGTTTTTGATTTTGGTGAAGTCCAAAATAATTCATTTTTTTGTTTTGTTGTTGTGTTTTTGATATTATAACTAAGAAGTCTTTCATAAATCCAAGGTCTTGAAGATTTACTCCCACATTTTATTCTAAGTGTTTTATACAATTTTAACTCATATATTTAAGTCTATAATCTATTTTTTTAAGATTTTATTTATTTATTTGACAGAGGTGCCCTTATAGTCTATTTTTAAGTGTGTGTGAAGGGGAATATGAGGAAGGTCCAACTTCATGTTTTCCATGTGAATATCCAGCTGTCCCTGTACTATTTGTTATACACACCATTCTTTTCCAGTAATTTGTCTTGGGACCCTCATCAAAAATTAATTGCCCATAATGTGAGAGTTGTTTTCTGAACTCTCAAGTCTGTTGTAGTGATCTATGTATCTGTCTTTATTCCACTACTACATATTCTTGATTATTGTAGTTGTGTAATAAGTTTTGAAATTAGGAAATGTGAGTTTTCCACTATCCTTTTTCAAGATTGTTTTGGCTATTCTGCATCACTTGCATTTCCACATGAATTTTAGGATTAGCTTGTGCATTTCTGCAGAAAGGACAGCTGGAATTTTCATAAGGATTGAATTGAAACTGTCAAGCAGTTGGGAGAATACTGCTGTCTTAACACTAAGTTTTCCAATCCATGAATATGGGTTATCTGTCCATTTATGACATATTTCATTTATTTCAATGATGTTCTATAGTTTTTAGCATATACAGCTTGCCCTTTTGTTAAATTTATTTCTTTTTTTTTTTTTTTAAAGATTTTATTTATTTATTTGACAGAGAGAGAGATCACAAGTAGGCAGAGAGGCAGGCAGAGAGAGTGAGAGAGGGAAGCAGGCTCCCTGCCAAGCAGAGAGCCTGATGTGGGACTCGATCCCAGGACCCTGAGATCATGACCCGAGCCGAAGGCAGCGGCTTAAACCACTGAGCCACCCAGGCGCCCTGTTAAATTTATTTCTAATGGTTTTTTTCTGATGCTGTTAGAAATGAATTTTTTCTTTCATATTCAGATTTTTCACTGCTTGAAGGTAGAAATAAAATTAACTTTTGTATGCTGATCTTGTATCCCCCTAAACATGTTTATTTGCCTTAATGGTTTTTTTGTGGATTCTTTAGGATTTTTCCATATATAACATTATGTTATCTGCAAATATAGCTTAACTTCTTCCTTTCTGATCTTGGTGCTGAGGGGTGACAGAATAGACAACCCCAAAAACCACTTTGGCATAAGGAAAATTTTGAGCTAAAATCACTTGAAAAACAACAGAGATTCAAGAAGGGGATGTAATATCCCCTTTTCCTCCTGAAAACAGGAGATAAAAACTGCCATGAGAAAGATGCCCTCCCTGTACCACAAGAAAAGAAACATTCCCCCTTGAAAAGTCAACACCAAGAGAATTCTGTACAGACTTTTCTAATCTTTATTTTCCTTTAGCCTCCCTGCATTGCTTAGTTACTTTCCCACCTTTGCCTCCCTTTGCTCAGCCCAATATTGAAGCATGTAGATTTTACAGTTTCTTTGGCTCTTCATTCCTTATGAACGTTCCCATGTCACCTAATACTTACATAAATTGGTGGGTTTTTTTCCTCCTATTAATCTGTCTTATGTCAATTTAATTCTCAGGCCCAGTCAAAAAGCCCTTAGAAGCTAAAGTCTACCTCCATTACAATGTCTTTACAATGCCTGTTATTTTTCTGGACTAACTGCACTGGCTAGAACTTCTAGCACAGTGTTAAATAGAATTGATTCCAGTATACATCTTTGTCTTCTTCCTGATCTTGGGGTGAAAGCTCTCAGTCTTTTGCCATTAAGAATGATGCAGCTGTGGGATTTTTGTAGATATTCCTTAACGTTATTAAGTTCTCTTCTAAGTTTGTTGAAGATTTTTATCATGCAAAAGATTAGATTTTGTCAAATGCTTTTTCTGCATCTATTAAGATGATCATTTGGTTTTTAGCCTTTCTATTAATATGGCATATTACTTTGACTGATTTGCATATGTTGAATCAATCTTGCATTCCTGGGATAAATCCCATTTGATCATGGTACATAATCCTTTTTATATGTTGCTGGATTCACTTTGCTAATATTTTGTTGAGGCTTTTAGTATCTATATTCATAATGGATATTGGTTTGTAGTTTTCTTACGATGTCTTTATCTGGTTTGATGTCAAAATAATACTGGCTTCATAGAATGATTTGGGAAGTGTTTTCTCTTAATTTTTGGAAGAGTTTGTGAGAAATTGGCATTGATTATTCTTTAAATATTTGGTAGAATTCCCCAGTGAAGCCTTCTGGGCCTGGGATTTTCTATGTGGAAAACGGTTTGATTACTAATTCGTTTGAATACAAATTCAGTTTCTTTACTTGTGGATTTATTCTGATTTTCTGTTTCTTCTTGAGTCAGTTTCAGTAGTTTATACCTTTCTAGTAATTTGTCTATTTCATCTAGTTTATCTAATTTGTTAGTATAGTTGGATAATATTCCCTTATAATCCTTTTTACTTTTCTAAGGTCTATAGTGATCTTTCCTCTTTCGTTCCTGATTTAAGTAACTTGAGACATCTCTCTTTTTTCCTTGTTCAGTCTACCTTAAAGGTTTGTCAGTTTTGTTGACCTTTTCAATGAAACAATTTTTAGTTTTGTTGACTTTCTCTATTGTTGTTCTATTTTACTTATTTCCAGTCTAGTCTTTATTATTTTCTTCCTTCTGTTTGCTTCAGGTTTAGTTAGTTCTTCTTTTTCTAGTTTTAGAAGGTGAAAAGATGTTCCTTATTTTTAAAAATAGGTATTTATAGCTATACAGTCCCTTTATGCACTGCCTGGATCCCATTAGTTTTCATTGTTGTTTTATTTGTTTGTTTTCATTCATTTCTAAGTATTTTCCGGTTTACCTTCTGAGTTCTTCTTTGACCCACTAGTTATTTAGGGATATGTTTAATTTCCACATACTTGTGAGTCTCCCATAAGTTTTGTTATCAATTCCCAATTTCATTTTCTTGTGAATACCATTTTCTCAGTTGGATCTACTATCTTGACAGCAGTACTTAATATTGAAACCTGCTTTTTTCTCTTTACCCCCCACTTAGCACTCTCAATTCCCCTTGCCCTGCTGTATATTTTTTTTCTACCAGAATAGTTATCACCAATTTACCACAAAATTTATTACGTTTATTATTTATTCTGTATGTCTTTCTGTCCCTTTCCTCTAAAATGTAAGCTCTCCAAGGATAGAAAATGTTTCTGGTTAGTGGAGTTTTCCAAGTGCTTAGAGCTGTGCCTCAAACAGAATAGGTCCTCAATAATATTCAGTGAATAAATGAATTAGTGAATATATGTTAGCCAAATAATGAATGGAAGTTTTAAGATATATTTTAATGAAACATTTGAGTTATTCCCAAACACATTGTCTCTACCTATTTGACCCCTATGATGCCCCCTTCTTTAGATTCTCTACAGACATACCAGTATAAGAATGGACAATTTAGGGGGCGCCTGGGTGGCTCAGTGGGTTAAGCCTCTGCCTTCGGCTCAGGTCGTGATCTCAGAGTCCTGGGATTGAGCCCCGCATCGGGCTCTCTGCTCAGCAGGGAGCCTGCTTCCCCCTTCTCTCTGCCTGCTTCTCTGCCTACTTGTGATCTCTCTCTCTGTCAAATAAAATAAATAAAATCTTTAAAAAAAAAAAAAAAGAATGGACAATTTAGGTCTTGAAAATGAAACATCGTATTTCCTTTAACATGAATGATTATTAAATCATTAAAGCCAATACTAATTTAACCCACCCAAATAAACTACACAATAATATAAATAGTATTTTGCCTTTTTTTCTTTGGTATTGTGTCATTCAACTTTAATAATGCTGACATTTCCCTCCATTATTTTATGCTTTCACTTTATCTTAATTTTGTTTCATTTAGGAAGCAGGAGAAGTTCTTGAACTTAAATCCTATTTTAAAACTAATATTTAGTGTGACTCAACTGTTTCAATTAGCTGCCTCAAAATCTATCAACAAGGGTCGATTTTTCTTTCTTTGCTAGGCTGCCCTTTACATAAAATTGGATGTGAATGGTGATACTAAATCAGCACATGCCACTGTTAGTACTTTAACACAGTTACAACATTTAATAGAACAACTACAACTTATAAATAATCAACTTTTAAATATGCAAGAGGCAACTTCTCATCATAACCTCTCCTTCCTACCCCATCCTTCCCTTCCCTAGGTCCATCCTTATCCTCAGCACTTATAAACCTATAGCAGAGAAGAAGTTAAGGCCCAGATAAATTGTAAGAGTTAAAAATCCCCAGGCTGAACCATTGGCACCATCAGCTCTGCTGAAGTGAGATTTTCAGAGTATAATTCTCTGCAATCATGAAATTGGTTGAGAATAATCACAATACTGTCACTGGCATTTGCCATCCTGTTTTCTTGTAGTGTTTCAGTTGAGCCACTGCTTCACAAGTGGTAATTCAGTGAGTCATGAGAGTAATGCAGTGTGGAGAATTGTTAGCTCCTGCTGAAATCCATCATGGCTGGAACACAGAGTTCAGACATCTAAAGGAGGCAGGGGTAGGGGGTGGGGAGGTGTAGATCCTCTGGCATTTGTATTACCCAGGAGTTAGGTAACATTGAAAGCCAAAAAGTAGAAAGAGGATAGTATTCTTTTTAAAACTAAGAACCGGGGCACCTGGGTGGCTCGGTGGGTTGGGGCCTCTGCCTTCAGCTCGGGTCATGGTCCCGGGGTCCTGGGATCGAGCCCCGCATCGGGCTCTCTGCTCAGCGGGGAGCCTGCTTCCCTTCCTCTCTCTCTCTGCCCGCCTCTCTGCCTGCTTGTGGTCTCTGCCTGTCAAATGAATAGATGGAATCTTTATAAAAAAAAAAAAAAGGGTAAATTGTAGCATTCAAACACACACATGCGTGTGGATTCAGAAACAGACTGTGTCAAGGTAGAGATGCTCAACAGTCCATGTATAGGTGAAAATTTAAAAAATAAAAAATAAAATAAAATAAAACTAAGAATCTTCAATGCTCTTGTAAGTCTGTTGACATATATTTAGTCTATAAATGTGAAAACGCGTGTATTTTTATTAGATGGTATGATATATGTCTTATTGAAGCACCTTACACATCTACACATATTGCTTTGGAAAGAAGATTTTGATAATTCCTGGAACAAAACACATTCAAAGAAATTAGAAAGTCTACAGTTCCTTTGAAAAGATGATGAAAAGCATTACTAGTCATTAACAAAGAAAAAATGTGTTTGGATTTCAAAATACACATGGGATGTTGTACCAAGAAGGCAAGGTGTCAGTCATTTTCACCCTAGGTTTTAACTGATAGCTTTTAAATTAAACCTAATCAAAACAATAATTCCTTAATTTGCTAATTATCTGCCCTGTTAGAGACTTGCCCGAATGTCCCTTTCTCCATGTATATGTGTTTGTGCACCCTGTAAAGCTGGTACCCTTTACCAGTTATTCCATGTCTGTAGTAGCAGCTATGCTGCATGACTATGAGCCTTTACATAGTGGACTAGTGTAGAAATCACATATGCATCTCAAAATGATGATACCAAGCTGAATACGTAGAGGGAAACTCCTTTTACTTACATTGCTAATGCACTATAGTCTAACATTTATGAGTCACATAATTTATATTAACATCATCCTTTTAAAATCCGCACACAGTGAAGTTTCAGGGATTGTTCGTAAGTCTGTACACTTTGTTACAACTTTCTGCTGTCTTAAAAAGCAAAAATTCTGTTCCTTGTAGTAAATCAGTTTCTTTAATGCCATGACAATTTTTCTGCATTTTCAACTTTAGGAAGTGACAAAAGGATGGAAGGAGAAGCTTCCTATTACTTGGGCTTAGCATACCTAGCTGCCGAAGAGTATGAAACAGCATTAACAGTGAGTTGAAGTAAACTTTTAATCATTGCCATTTTTAATTTTTACTATATTGTATTTATTTTACTTTGTATGTTGTTATAAAACCAACAGAAATGGGTAGTCCTCTACCTTTCTATAGAGACCAAAGCAGAATAGCAGTTCTAGAAGCAGAAAAAAAAATTGGTTTTATTGCTTATGGTAGGCAGTACATAATCAATTACCAAGAAGTGCTTTAGGATACATAAAAGTTAAATATGTGGGGTCATGTGACCATCTACACTCATTCCCATATCACTGAGGATAGATTTGGGTTTAAATGATGGCAAAAAGTAAAAAAAAAAAAAAGAAATGAAATGAAATGAAAAATCATAAACTTAAATAATCATAAATAAATTATTATAAATCAATAAAAATCATAAACTTGTGATTTGGGAAATTTTGCTTGGAAAAGACACTGTTTAGGCAGTCGAGTGAATTGCATTGCTATGGACCTTTATGGGGGGAGGAAGCAAAGATGGAGAGCACTGTTGGTTCCGATCTGAGAAGTAGCCTGCTGCATGATAAAAATCAGTGTGTGCCTATTTTATGACCAAAGTTCCGGTGTTTGGCTAAAAAACAAACAAAAAAATGTCAGAGCTATCTTTTCTGTATTATAACAGAAATTTTTTTCTTTCATTTTTCTCTTAGCTCTAATATAGTTCAAGTGTAGTTTCCTATTTCATTTCACATATATCTCTCATAATCATTTTATCTGATATACAGTATTGGCTTTATCTTCAGCTTCGAGGATTTTGGATTTGCTGTTTTAGATAGTCATGCCAAGGAGGATTCTTATATTTCGACTAGATGATTTTCCCTGTCACACTTAAAATTGTTTCATCATGGGAAATAGATTGTTCTAGATGACTCTTCTGCTTACTAGTTTTTGGTTAATGACATACATTCAGCAATGCTGTCTTCCAGGGAACACAGAAGCCAGCACTTCCTTTTAGCAGCTACTTTAATGAGAATGGCCAACTTGAGAACATAACTATAATTCCAAGCAGGAGGAATAGGGGTTTTCTGAGTCAGGAGATAAGAGTGGTTGATTCCAATACTGAAGATTAGGGAGGTGGAACAGAGAGCTTTTCAAGAGCAGGATTTCTATAGACAGAAAGTGTGGGAGTCAAGGATGATAGGATATTAGATACACACACACACACACACACACACACACACACACTCAACATGAACAGACTTTGTTTGGGAAGCAATGAATTGTCAGGTGCAGGTATGAGATTAAGATGGAAAATTAGGTGAAAACTAGCTTATAAATTCTCTCTCTCCCTTTCTCTCTCTCTCTCTCTCATGGACAATGCAACCACATGGAAAAATAAATTCAGGCAATACAATAGAGTTTACAATGAAAAATAAACCTTCCCTCCACCCTGGTATTCAGTTTTACTGTTCTTTTCTCAAAGGCAAATGCAGTTTCAAGTTTCAGGTTTATTTCTCAAAAAATATTCGTATGTATGTATACCACATAAGTGAATAAACATATATGTTTTTTTCGTTGTTTACAAAATTGTAGCACTTTATATGTAGTGTTCTGCATCTTGAGTTAACTTCTTCCTCACTAATGCATAAAGACGTGCCTCGTTTTTAAAGGGCCACATGGTGTCCCATGTTATCGTTGTGCCATAATGGATTTAACCAGCTCCTGTTGGTGGGCATTTAGGTTATTTCCAACCAGGTTGTATTGCAAAGGGTGTAGCAGTGAACAGCTTTGTGCCAAAGTGAGAGATGATCTACAGAATCAATTCCTAGTGGTGGAAATGCTGGGTCAGGGAAGAGATAAATTACTTTTTTTTTTTTTCTAAACTTCCCTTCAAAGAAGCTTCATCAGTTTACATTCCTAAAAAATAAATGAAGGTACCTGCTTCCTTTGGACATTAGGTACATATGTGTAATACGTGCTGTGAATGTTTTTCCAGACCACTGTTTTTCTTACTTTACTTATGAAATTTTTCCATGCTAAAATTCCATGGCCAAATTTATTGACCTCTTTTTCCATGACTTCTGGACATTCTTAGGAAGACTGTCCTCATTCCAAAATTATTATTTTTTTAAAAATTTATGGAGGGTTGAAGGGTTTTGAATGCTTTGCTGAAGAGTGTGAAACTCATTTTAAGCAATGTAGGATTTTTAATGATTTTTTATGAGGCTGGTGATATGATCACATTAATTTATTCCCAGCTGTTTATTAAGCACCCTCTGTATGACAGACATCATGCCAGGCACAGATCTGGTCTATAATTGCAAAAGATAACACTACTGGTATAGTCTAGTAATGAACAGATTGAAGGAGCAATATTTGGCATCTAAAGGGCAAATTTCTTGAAATTGGTACTCCTTTCAGAAAAGTATTTAAATTGTTTTCCTGAAAGTATGGAAACCGTAAATCAAACATAAATCTCATGTTCATATTAGCTGTGTGAACTTGGACAAGTCCCTTAAACTAAGTCTCAACTGCTTCATCTATCCAAGGGGACTAATAACTACACTTACTTTTTTAGTGTGTAATGGATTGAATGGTGGCCCCATATGTCCACTTCCTAATCCCTGGGGCCTGTGATTGTTACCTTATTTAGGAAAAGAGTCTTCGCAGATGTACCTAAGGGCCTTGAGATGAGGCGATCATCTTGGATTATCTGGGTGGGCTTTAAATCCAATGACAAGAGGCCTTTTAAGAAGAAGGCAGAAGGAGATTTGAAACAAAGGACAAAAGGACACATACAGGGAGAAGACAACCACATGAAGATGGTTCAGAGATTGGAGTCATGCTGCCATAAGTCAAGAAATGCCAGGAACCACCGGACGCTGGTAGAGTCAGGAAGGATCTTCCCCCAGAGCTTCTGGAGGGAACATGGCTCTGCTGATACCTTGATTTCAGACTTCTAGCCTTCAAAACTGTGAAATAATCAATTTCTTTTAATTTAAGCTACGTAGTTTGTGGTAATTTGTTGCATTAGTCCTAGGAAGCTAATACATATGGTGATTAGGAGAGATCATTTATATAGAGTTTTTAAAAAGTGCCTGCCTTGTATATAATAAACATTTGGTAATTGTGAGCTTTTGTTATTTTTACTCTAACTTAAGTCTCTCAACTTCAACAGTAGTAGTGAAGGTGGAAGGAAGGAGTTTCAGAAGTTATGCAGGACTTGGAAATAGACTAAGTATGGAAAGTGGAGAAGACAGAGTTCCTCGGATGGCCCTAGTTTCCCGGCTATGAAACCGGATGGATGCTGGTGTCATTTACTAAGCTGGGGAGTGCTATTGGATACCCAGGCTGGCGGAGAAATGGGGAGTTCGCTTTCGAATATGTTCAATTTGAGGAGTTTGGAGTTATCCAAGGAGAGATCAGATAGTGGTATATGTAGGACTATAGCTCAAGAGAAAGTCTAGATTGGAGCCACTATACCATTTGATACTGTATAAATCTGTAAGTATTCAGCATATTGAAGCACGGGAGTGGAGATTTCCTAGAGAGTTGATAATGATGAATAAAAAAGGTCTAGGACCAAGCTTGCTGAAGGTGGTAAGTACAAAGCAGGGGTATCCAGGGAGGTAGGAAGAAAACCAGGAATGGAAGATCACATACAAGCCAAGGAACCCCGGTGTGTCTAAAAGACAGAAGTATGCAAACCCCTTCTGCCTCCTATCCCAGGTTTTGGGCTGGAATGAGAACTCCTTACAGATATTTCCTGTGAGAACTCAACCCCTCTTCCCAGGCATGTACCTTGGTGAGAGTCAGCATTAGTTAATTCTTGTCATTTACTGCTCCAGCTGGGGTGAAGGCTTTGGGAAACACTGCAGGCCATGTTCAAGGCCCCAGGCTTACTGCTACAGTAAAGAGTAGCCTTTGCATTCAGGAAGAATGAGGGGCTGTCATCAGAGCCCAGGTCTTGCTTGTGGTAGACTATTGTTGTCTTTTGGAAATATAGCTTGCCCAGAACTGAGGGCTTATAGGAACTAAGCTTAAAGTTTGGACCAAGTCCACGGGCAGAGCTGCAGGACCAATGAAGGATCTGTTGTCAGATTTGGATACAAGATGCTAAGAGCAAAATAGAGAAGGCATCAGATTCACAGCTGTACAACAGGAAACGAAACAGGTACCAAGAAATCACCGAGGAACGGGAAGCTGGAGTTGGGGTGTGGCTGGGATGGAGAACGGACATGAGCGTTTGTCCCCGATTCAGGCCATGGAGTTCTTGCTCAGGTTGATTTTAGAGGGCAGCCTGTTTTTGCTATTGTAATGAAACACTTCCACAAAACCTGACATCTTGCCTTGACTTCCAATTGAAGGTCATGTCTTTTCCTTCTCTCTAATACCTAACTTTAGCCACTTTCCTTGCTTCTTTTCCAAGGTAAAAGAACTAAAACCCCAGAGCAGGAGAGAACACTCCTTATTTAGTGAATATGTTATAAAAAAATACATGATCAATTAATAAATAGGATTGATTCCTTGATCAGTTGATGAGATATCTGCCCAGTTATCTAATCACAAAGTAAACATTCAACATACAAAAAATCTTCTCTTTTGAAATTCTCCCTTTCCCTACCTCCCCACCCTGTGCAGTATGACCAACACTATTTTCATCTGTTTGAGGGCACGGATGGTGTTGCTGTCGCAGTGTGGCTGTGGAGAGGGGCAAGAATGCCCTGAAATTAGCTTGGTCATCTTGGGGCCAGCCTGAGACAGCAGACAGTTACACTCAGCATTCCCCTTCCCATTTTATAGTCAGTCTTTCACTCTTGGCTTTAAGTCCACATATTCTTTTTATTCCCTTATTTGTATTTTAAGCTTGTAATTTGGAATATTTCCAAATTTTTAGTACCATACCCTACATTTACCCTCTTTCCCTCATGAATTTCTCCCTTTCAATAATGTTCATCTGTTTAAGGACATTTACGTGATTTGTTCAAAGAAACTTGGCTTAGAGAAAACTGTCACAAGTAAATATTACTGATTAATAGTTTTTATGATCTGAAACAGAAGGGATTTTGAAATTTTCTAATGGATCTTAATTTAAGGGCTTTAATTTATTAATAAGCGATGACTGCATTAATAGAAGAATATACTGACAAGCATATGAATAGTTTGGTCATCCATTCTTTGCCAGTAAAGTGTTATTTATTGGATGAGAGAATAGAGTTAAACTAAGACAAGATAATGGATTTATTTAGGGTTGATATCCCTGCTAATGAAGAAAGGGTATTTGGGGAAGAGAAGTGATAGTTACTCTAATAAACTTATGCAGGAGGTCATCGAGACCCTGACATTTAAAGGTGAAAATGCTACCTGCATTTATCAGGTGCTGAGAAAAGAAATAGTAATTCCCTTTGGCCATCATCAATTTAGACCTGCACATGTTACAAGTAGAGTAAATTCTGAATTTTAGAAGATAAATGTATCTTATGAAGTCTTAAAATTTCAGAGAGAAAAATATTTTACTAAAAGTCACATTCAAGGCTTTTGCAAAGTTGGACCCACTTCTACAATCAAATATTGCAACCATAAAGTTAATTTAAGAAACAGAAGGGCCTCCCTTAGCACTGTTTTATGCATGAATTTTCTTTCTCTCTAAATATTCCATTCCACTTAATAATTTCAGGAACACCAACTTTAACAATCCTCAGTACATTCAGTGAATTATTTGCTTCTCATTATTTAGCAATAATGTAGCCTATCAAAAATTATACTATGAAAGCAAAATTCATCATATTGATACTTTGTTTGCTTTTGTGGTACAAGATTCATCACATGTACTATTATTTAATTATTCCATATATAAAACAGTAGCCATCTTTATATTTGCATACTTGTCAGCATCTTTATAATAGCTTAGAATGCTTCTAACATTGGTGTTAGCTTATATAAATGGTTAACCTAAATCTCTAGCCTTATCAGCAGCATCCCATGAAAAAACGCAAATAAATAATGTATCAGAAAAAATAGTTACACTAATATTCTAGCAACTCACAGATTGTTGATAAATATTAATAATAAAGAATATAGATTATATTTGTGAAATGATGCCTTCTTAAGGTTTTGCTAGGTAATTGAAATTAAATTGTATTTTTTCTGTCAACTCAGTATACACAAACAAAGGGAAAGTCATTATATATCAGAAGGCATTTCTAACAAAGAATGACTTTTTTGACTTATCATGTTTAGCTAACCAAAGTTTGGGGGGAGATAATTCTTGCAGTTGTTCCTTTCTCTATTTAGTTTATAACCTTCTGCCTTAAAAGTCACCCCATCCTTGGGGCACCTGGGTGGCTCAGTGGGTTAAAAGTCACCCCACCCTTGATAGCAGTGGGCTCTTCATCCAAATTACAGTCTACCTGACATACAGATACCTTGGCAGATTCCACAGTAATGTACATCGAACAGGTTTTCTTTTGGTCACTTTTATAAGTGAAGACTGTTATCTACTCCTGAAACCATTACATGACCCAAATAAATCCACATTCCTCACAGCTCACTTTCAGTATAATATCGTATTAAAAGAAAAAAATCCAGCAAGCTAAAAGAAAAGTAATTTCAATTTCTACTTACTTGTCCTCAAAGAACAGTAAAAGAGATAAAATTCTTAACTCCTAGTAACATTTTTTAAAATCCTCTCTCCTTCCATTTAAAAAGATCTTTAATTTGTCTGTCTGTAGATATTCTGAAGCCTGTATCCTCACGTCACTCCCTAAACCCAAAGTTTCCTCCTGTATTCCACTCACTCATGGTTTACCACTCTCATTTCTTCTGTCCTTCTGCCTCTCTTCTCTCCCTGATCAAGGAATGGGGGGTTCTTTCCAGCAAGCTCATTTCTACTTCTTACATCCCTACTCCCCTCCCACCCCAATGATAACTCCGATCTGCATGATAAAACCCAGGAGTAGTGGGGCTGGTTTGGGGGAGAAAGGAAGACATACCAAGCAGGCTGTGCCAGAATGAGTAGACTGGGAAAGGGGAGAAAGCAAATACTCTTGCCTTAATTATTTTTTATTCTCTTGCACTACATGTGACAGATTCTTGAACAACACGTCATAAGAAAAAAAAATGTAAAGAAAAAATAGTAAAAGGAGAGAGAGGGAAAGGAAGTAAAGGAGCCAAGGCAAAGGAGAGATCAAGAAAGAGGCTATCTAAGGCTCTGTCTGCAGTCAGGTCCTTTGTGTGTTATTTCAAATACTTCAACTCAGCCAAGCTCTGTACATGTGCAGAATACGATGATATGGTACATTTTTCTGATGGACCATACCTGCTAATGTATGTGGGCTGAATAGCTTTGTCTGTAGAAGCATTTGCTTCTGTGCATCTGCATGTGTGCCCTCTTCCTGGCTGCTTCCGGCTCCATGTAAAGGACTCTTCGAAGCCAGTTTAATATGGTACCATGATACCTGGTTAGAGTCTACCGATGCTCACATCTGCTGCCAGATCTTTGATTCATACAAGTTTGCATGAAGTAAAGGCAGTAAATTGTAGCATTTCTTGAATATGGAGCTCTCCACAGCCTTTTAAAAGTGTATTTAATAACTCTTTGGAGTATGAGGGCAACAAAATGGCTGAGATGGTGGCCTTTAAAATCAGGCTGATGGAGGACCGAATCCCAGCTTTGCTCCTGCCTCATCGTCTGACATTGCACAAGTGACTTCAGCTTTCGAAGCAATAGTTTCTTCATCTATAAAATAGGGACACTATGACCCGCGGCCTCAAAACAGCTTTGTGAGAATTAAGTAAGAAAATGTGTGTAGGGTTTGTAGTGTAGGCTCTAACATACAGAGAACCACAACTATTGTATCACCATTAATATGCATTAACAGACTTATTTTCCAAAGGGCAGAGATGGTCAAACATCTATAAAATTAAGATTTCTGGGTTTTGCTCTAGGCCTCAGTATTCCCAAACCAGTAGTTAACATAGACCAAAATGTTAAATGTATAGGTGAAAGTCTATATCAAAGATGTGGAAGTAGGAGTTTATTTGGGAGTTCTATTACATGATAAAAAGCACCTTTTTGTAATACAGTTTAAGTGTATATAGCAGTAGCTCTCTAAGCATTAAGTGGTCCAATATTTGAGCTGACAGTAGGTTTTCATGTACGATCTTTATATGGGAGGTAACTATTATATAGAAAGAACCTATGGGGGATGCCTGGGTGGCTCAGTTGCTTAAACATCTGCCTTGGGCTCAGGTCATGATCCCAGCGTCCTGGGATCGAGTCCCACATCGGGCTCCTTGCTCGGCAGGGAGCCTGCTTCTACCTCTGCCTCCCACTCTGCCTTCCTGTGCTCGCCCTCTTGCGCTCTCTCTCTCTCTCTGACAAATAAATAAAATCTTAAAAAAAAATAATAAAATAAAGTAAAAACAAAGGTGAGCAAAACCACTGACACCTTAGCATGAACCAAGGTGGTGACACCAAACTATACTAGTAGCTTTTGTTTTTTTTCACTGTGTACTTTCAGGGTTTTTTTTGTTTTAAAAAAAGCAAATTTCACTTAAGAGTGCTCCTAATGGGGCACCTGGGTGGCTCAGTGGGTTAAACATCTGCCTTGGGCTCAGGTCATGATCCCAGGGTCCTGGAATCGAGTCCCACAGCAGGCTCTTCTGCTTCTCCCTCTGCCCCTCCCCCTTGCTTTTGTGCTCACAGGTACTCTCTGTCTCTTTCTCTCTGATAAATAAATAAAAACTTCCAAAAGAAAAAAAGAAAAACGAAAAGAAAGAGCGTATCGGCTCTAGCATGTGGGCTTGAAGGCATGGATCTAGTCCTGTGTGCCACATGCTAGCTATTTACCTTAGTTTAGTCACTGAACTTCTTGGAGGCTCAGTTTCATGTGTCAAATAGGGATGGCAATGGCAGCTTCACTTTTTCTTTGTGAAGATCAAACGGAAAAAATGTATGTTTACACTTTAGACTAGAAACAGTCTTCAAATGTAAGATACTATTATTACCACAGGCTATGATATAATTAGCACTGAGTAATGATAGCAATGATTCTCCGGTAGGTAGCATTTATTGAGTATCTATTCCAAGTGCTGCTTTATACCTAGTTTTCAGTTGTAATCTACTAAATTTATCATATGTAAATTACAAAGTGCTTAAATTTATCTTTGTATCGGCACGTATTTTTGTAAGAGAAATGTAATAAACCGACATCAGAAAGAAAACTTTTTCCTACTAATTAATTAATAACTTTTCCTTGAGTGGAAAAAAAATGGGATTTATCCCCCAAAAAAGGAATTTGAGTACTTTCTTTATTTAAAGATCAGAGCTATTCACTACCCATTAAATAGAAGTTGCTTCACTTGCCAGTTAGAAATCATTACCTAAAATTGACCCTTCTGTTCTTGCTTAATAGCCTCGGTATCTGAGGAGAGCTCAGATGCTGGCACAGAGGAAATCATGGCCTCCTTTCCCCAGAGGACCGCGGGTTATTATACAAAACATGCAGACAATTCTGCTTGCAGCCAGTTTGCCTCCTGGTACTGTGTAGTTCATCACCAGCTTCTGAAGCATGCTAAAGAGGGCTCGCCACTCAGCTTGAGACGATTCAGGTGTAAGCTCAAGGGTCTCAGCAGTCATTTTCCTGCTTTACATCAGAGTTCTCATCCGCTTTATCCTTTTGTCCCATGACCCACCTCGGGCATTCTCCTTCTTGGGAATCTAAAAGGAGCAGCTGTTACAGATCCCATTTCCCCCAATTGTTGCCACACAGATCTCCTGTTTAGCATCATCCCCCCTCCACACGCACCCCTACCAGCACACAAATAGCACTTTCTTTTCATTCCATAGGTTCTGCTCGTAGAGAAAGGCTTAAAATATCCGTTATCTGACAAAAAAGGGGTCGGATTAGAAACACTGATAGAAGAAAATAGTCACATTTCCTAATTTAAAAAAAAATGTATTTCTAAACACACTGAATTATATTACCAGAATTATTATAAGCAATAATTTCAAGCATGGTGTTAGTATGTATTCCGTATCTGAATTTATTTTATACCTTTTGAACAGTTAGCCTTACTTGGAAAATAGCATGTTAAGTAGTTCATGAAAAATATGTTTTAATAATTTGGAGATTATGCTAATGTAAAATTTTTTCTAATAATTTTGCTACTGTTATCTTTGTATTTAAAGTCATGACCTTTCTAAAACAGTAAAGCAGATAACCTTACAGTAATAGTTTAATATAAATTTTTGTAGGAAAGATTGTGTGCAGACTAGAATCTTAGTAAACTGAATGTTTGTTTTTTTTTAATTTTCTCACTAATGGGGAGTTGGACTCTCTTGAAGCATTTTTCCTATTTAATTCTCCTAATGGTTCTTTTCCTTTACAATGTTACAGCTTAAGAAAATAGCGTGTGTGTTTTTTTCTTCCTTTTAACTGATGAAGACATTATGGTATTTGTCATATAGATTATAGTATTTGTCATTTAAATGACAAATGCATTATAGGAAAATCAGAATACTCAAGAAAAAAATGAATCTCTAATTTTTTTTTAAACAGGAATCTGTAGGCAAAAATTTAAAGTCATAGACTGTCATGGAAAGGAAGAGATGTTTAATGTCAAGAAAGAAAATTCATGCCTTTAATTAGTATAAAAACTGATTTTCTAGCCATAGAATTTATTGTTTGTTTGTTTGTTTGTTTGTTTTGGAATGTGAAAACTGGTTTTGGATCCCCTTGAGATGTAGAATGCCACTTTGACCAAAACTTCATGATGATGTTGATTATTCATTCTAAAAAGAAAGTGCTGCTAGGGTAGCTCTTTACAAAACTGCTGGAATTTTTGTTTCTAATCATTCACATCTTAAGAAATAGCTCAAAAGTTTCTGATACTCATTTTATGAGAAAACGAAAAGAAGCATAATTATTTTGACTTGGTTCATTCTAAAGGGGATGAACTTCCAGACTCCAAAAATTGAGTATCCTCACCAACTATCCTGAATAGTGTGACATATGGAACATAATGTATGTATACTCCTTAAAGTTCAAGGCCTAGCATCTGAAAATGTTCTCTGGAGCAATAAAGCAACCTGCATAGTTCATCACAAGACTAATTGTGTGACAGACCTAGAGGCAACGGCACAGCTGTTAGCGCACGTTGATCTAGAGACTGCAAAGGAAGACGCATCACACCTACAAGAACCCAGAGATGATTACAGGATTAGATGTGTTAAACAATAGTGTGGGGACCATACGAAGTCATTATACAGAGAGCCGAATTCTCTCCCTCTGCGACATGGGAAGGGGTAACTTCAGAAGGAAAAATGTAATTCAGCATCTTAAAATTTACCCATAACAGTCTCAAACATATCTGTAGGATAGACGATTACTTGATCTTCAGTTAACACCTAGCTTGATGTTAGAAATTCTTCAGTATAAATAGTGCTCAACTAAAAATAACATATACTAGACTTTAAAAATAGCATTAACTCTATACTCCTAACGTTCAGTCCATACACTTAAGGAAAGATTTTACCTAGCAATTTCAACTTTCTCCTCAATAAAATATTTAAAAGCTTAGTTAACTAGTAAAATAATCTTGTTTAGGATCAAGTCTCACTTTTCTGGTGAATGTCTTCTATTAACCCCCTGTTTTTTCTTAAATGATAATGATGATGGCCAGAGATAGAGAAAGAGAAGGAAGATAACAGAGAAACTAGCCAATCCACAAAATGACATTCAATTCATGAATAATCAAGAGTTGATATTTTAGATGTGTACAACAGCTTTTGTTTATGAGCATTTCAAGGGAGAGGTTTAATATTCTCTTACATAACATCATGACTTAGAGGCAAAAAGTTAAGAAGTCAAATAGTATCGAAGGTTGGCAAGGATGTGAGAACCGAGAACTGCGATTAGAAGTGGAAGCTGGTCCGGGGAATGACAGGATGGGTGAGGATTTGAGAGCTGAATTCAGGCCAGCCCCTCTCCTCAGAGAATCTCCAGCAACACATGGAGGGCCTATGAGAGGAAAGGGAATAAGAGTGGGGAGGGAGGATGAAGGAGAAGACTTTATTAAAAACAAGTGAGAGTAAAAAACAAAACAAAACAATACAAAAAAAAAAAAAACACAACACAATTGAGGGGCCATGCACTGATGAATAAAAGTGTGTCCTGCTGTGAAAAGTGCAGCTAACTGAATTCTATGTGCTAGAGTTTCAAAATAAATAAATAACATAAAGTGATGTAGTCACAGAATACCTTTGATTACAGCCTGAATGTGCCTTATGGTTCTTCCTCACACATTTTCAGAATTTTTTTGCAAGCTCACGAAGCATTCTTTGAGTTTCTGCAAAAGCAGGGGCCAGGATAGGTAAAGATTTTTGTGTCATGAAACTAACAATCCTGATTTTTTTCATTTGGGTTTCCCCAGTAGCAGACTCTGAGACATGGATTTGAGTACAGGTGCTATATTGGGAGAGTTCTGCCAGCAGGAGAGTCAGGCGAAGGAAGGACCCGTGGAAGGTGTGTTGCCACTGTGGGGAAAGGGAGCTCAGTTTTGCTAGAACCCTCTGGGAAACAGTGTAGAAAGAGATCAGTTATCCCAGTGGAGGGACAAAGGGGTGGTGCATTTATTCTTCATTTCCCACCCATCAGTGGTCGAAAGAGCAGCTTCCAGGTACACTAACTGTCAATTCCAGTTGACCATAGCCCAGCCACTGAACAGAAAGTTCCAGGGGCTGATATTAGCAAACTTTGGCTGCAGAGATTATGGGAGGTGTGCTACATTGCTGACTACACCTGTGCAAATCTCTTGACTTATAAGCTTCCTTTTCCACACCTGTAAAATAAGCAGGACAAAGTTGCTGTTGGAATTAAATGAGATAAAATAGTAATGTGCTTGGTGCTTAGTAAGCATTCAATAAATGGTAGCTTTGAACAAGGCTTACACTTTTTGCATGACTCAAAGATTACTCTTTTCAGAATTTATCTGCAGGAAATTATTATTAATATATACAAATATTTAGCTCTAAGATTGTTTATATAGTTATTAATAGATACAAAGATTTGGCTTCAACCTGTGTATACAATGTTATAAGCACTGTTTGTAATAGTGAACAATCTAGAAACAAGGTAAATGTACAATAGCAAATTGACTAAACATTATTGAGTATCCTGTGATGCAAAATAATGCAGCCTACAAAATTGACACAAGAAGCATTTTTATAATAACAAAAGTATTATCAATATATTAAACAGAAAATCAAGGTACAAAACAATTACGATCGTACATACATACCTATGTTTACATACATACATACATATAAGACAAATGTATATATGAAGATACTAGAAACACCAGATTGTTTTCAGTGGTTATCTGAGCTCAATAATGGATGACTTTAATTTTCTATTTTTGGGAGAATGATATATCTGTATTCCCCAAATTTTCTACAATTAACATATACTGATTTTATAATAAGAAAAAAATGATTCCTATTTCTTTCCATTCCTTTAAAAATTTAGAGACTTTAATTAATGTTTTCAGTAGGTTGTATAAAGACTGTTCATAGGAAAAACCTTCAGCATAGGGTTGATCATAGCAGTTAGTCATTTCAGCAGCTCATCTCAGCCTAAAACACTGAAGAAGGTTATTAAAAGCTTAATAAGTAGTAAAGGGCATTTAAAGATGACCTGATAAGGTGAAAAATAGTCATATGAATTATAAAGCAAAAATAATAAAATAGGGAGAAAAATACAGCCCTAGAGTGTTTTGGTATCCTCAGTAGATCTGGCCAAAGTCCACATGAGCAAGAAATGGTAATAACTATGTCTATGAAGTTTTTTTTTTTAAGATTTTATTTTATTTTTATTTGAGAGAAAGACAGTGAGAGAGAGCATGTGAAGGGAGAAGGTCAGAGGGAGAAGCAGATTCTCCGTGGAGCTGGGAGCCTAATGCGGCACTCGATCCCGGAACTCCAGGATCTTGACCTGAACTGAAGGCAGTCACCCAACCAACTGAGCCACCCAGGCACCCTGTCTATGAAGTTTTTAAACTTCAGTTTGGTGCACATGGTTGAAAAATAGGTCTGGGTAATCTTTTATGCTCAAGTAGATTCTTACCATGCTGCAAGACTGCATCATCCATAGGGGAAATAGACACCAACACATACTTGTGCCATACTTGTAATGGGAACCAAGAGCTGGAGAAGAAACAGGGAAGCTTCATCTCATTTGAAGGTTGAGATGACCTTTTGAGATAAATGGTAGCTGTCCTCTCAGTGGAGAGAAAGCAGCATGAGTAAAGGCCTGGGAGGGCAGAAAATGCATTGATGTTGAGGGACTGCAGCTCTTGGTTGGGGGAGGCTGGAAAGGGTGATGGGATGAAATCCCTGAAGGCCTAAGTAGGGCAGGAACTTGTTTTAGAAGAGAGCCTGGCAATTATGTGCAGGACAAATTGAAAAGAGAAAGTAGAGGAAAGAAGACCAATTTCTTACCAGGTAAGAAATACTGAACCCTGAACTCAGGTGGTGCTGGCATAGCTCATAATGGACACATTTGAGAGATTTTACAATTTTACAATGTTTTCTGGCTGGGGAGCAGGAAGTACAGAGAGAGGATAGAGACAAAGATGAATTTGAAATTTTTGTTTGAGTAATCCAAAGTAGGATGGTAGTGTTAAATAAGATAAAATCCCAGAGAGAGAACCAGCTAAACGGAAGAATTTTTAATCGCAATTTGGAGGGCATCTATTGTGTTCATCTTCTCAGAACATCGGACCATTCCCACTTTCAACTTCCTGCTGGCTCTGGTCTTGTCTCTAATGTTGGGGTTACAGATCTCACCACCACTACTACTTCTTGCCCCTATGAAGCAAATCTCTAGGAGAGGGTCTCTAAACAAGCTCAGCCAATCAGGTTGCTTACTAATATATATATATATATATATATTTTTTTTTAATGTGAGCCAGTCTTCTTTGGTGAGGAGTTAGCCTGGATGCTTCCAGAACCATGGAGGGTGGTGAGGATGGCTGAGAGAATAATGTTCACACACAGGGAGAAAACAAGATGAGAAATGGAGAGTGCAATTCCTGGTGGCATTTGAGTCCCTAGTTTCCCATTTTGCCTAAATTAGATGGGGTGGTTTCTGTCCCATGAAATAAAATGAGCCTTAATTGACGGAATAGCATCATCATGAATACCAGTAACACCCAGTGGGCTTTTGTGTGCTATATATAGGTCTACAACTCTGCCCAACCTTATTATTTACATATTTTACCTCATTTGATGCTCACACAAATCCTAAGAGGCAGATATTATTATATTATTATATTTTCTATTTACCTTTATTCCATTTCACAAAGAAGGCTGAGACAGATTAAACGACTTGTTCAGGGTCACAAAACTAAGTAATGCAGGGCCAAAACTGAAACCACGCTCCTAAGTACTGATGCTATTGCAATTGGTGCAGTTGTCAGTAAGATATTTTTATTTAGTTTTATAAAGATTTTATTTATTTATTTATTTATTCATTTATTTGAGAGAGAGAACATGAGCCGGGGAATGGGCAGAGGGAGACAGAGAGAATCTCAAGCAGCCTCCATGCTCAGCATAGAGCCTGACACGAGCTCCATCTCACCATCCTGAGATCATGACCTGAGCTGAAATCAAGAATGGAATGATTAACCAACTGAGCCACGCAGGTGCCCCAGTGAGATGGTTTTGAACTCATTTGTTAAGTCTCATCACACATCACATGTATACATTTTTAATAATATTCTCATCTGTTCCACCTCATGAACTACTGGTTGGTATAAATAACGTTTTGTTATTCTTGCCCAGTAGAAATTATTATCGAATAGCACTTGAAGTTTAAAAAGAGAATCACTCACTGTCTGCTGTCAAGCTAGGTCAAAATAGGCACAGAGTTTGGGGACAGAGAAAGTAGAAGTAGCAAGTGGCATCAGGCTAGGAATGACCCACTGCTTTGTAGCTTCTCCAGAGAAAGAGACATCAGGAATCCTCACCTAGAATTTCCATCTTCCATCTCTCTCTGACCCTCCATTGGCATAGATAATGGAGTACCATGGATTCTTCACTGGTCATGACTTAACCACATAGTTGAATTTGCCTGTTTCCCCTAGATGTTTTGCTGACAATGAAATATCTAGCAGGACTAGAGTTAATATATCTGTAAGAAGAAAAAGCAATACAATTATTTTTCAAATAAAAATGTGTGTTCGATATGTTTTTCCTACAACCCTGTATCTCTTTTTGCTACTGATGCAAATTTGCTATCTACTAGCAACTCAGTAAATGCAAGGGAAAGAGCATAAACAAACCTGTTTGTTAGGTTTCCAGCTGAATCATCTGTAGGGCAGAATGTTGTAAATCTTGGATAAAATGAAATAGGGGGAAAGACATAGGGTCCTCCTGGTAGATTTCCATGCTGTCTGTTACCGTCTTAACCATTATCGCAATATGATGTAGTGATTAAGAGCGTGGCCCCCGGATCATATCAACTAACTCCAAAGCCTGGTCCTGCCACTACTAATCATGTGACATTGGTGAATTTCTTAACTTCTCTTGTGCCTCAGTTTCCTCACCTGCAACATGAGGATTACACCTGTGCCTAACTCATAGAGTGCTTAGAAGAGTTAAACGGGTTAACATTAAAAAATCATTTAGAACTATGTCTGCCTTCCTGTTCTCCCTCAATAAATGCTGGCGAATATTATAGAATAGTAGAAGTATGATTTGCTGTGTCCGCACAAGGATTATGCTATCTCCTGCTGCCCTCGCTGACTTATCAGATCAGAGACAAATCTCTTAGCATCCTGCCTTGTAAACTGTAGATGGTATTTATTAATCTAGCTTGCTGATGAAAATTCCAATGGAATAGTAAAGAGATAATGGCTTATTGGTCCTTATTATTGTACTGCAAATGATTTAACTATACATTTTTCCTAAATTTAATTAAACATATTCATTTTCCCTATGAGCTTATATTAGCTTACAGCACAGTGACTGTTTATTATGTTCATTTTATATGTTTATAATATCACAGATATTACCAAAATAAACATTTTCCTTTTAAAATATTGTGTAAATAATCATTAATATTTGTTACAAGTTGCAAAACCAAAATTACTTTTTAATTGTTTATTTTAATAGATTACATGGAAATAGAGAAGTGCTATCCAGGCAATCATTAGAATCTTCAGAATAGGTTTTGAAAATGCAAGAAAGACCACCAAATTAGGAGTTAGATATTCTGGGTTCTGGCTGCGGTTTTGTCACAAGCTCTTTGGTCTTGGACAAGTTGTTAAATCTCGTTCGTTTTACTTCACAGCATTGTTACAAGATGCCGTTGTTATAATCCTGATTGACAATAAGACAGGTGATACCAAAAGGAGCCAGAATGTGGGGCCCGGCCTGCATGGTGACATTGTCAGGCAGCATCTTGGCACTGAGGTGGGAGAAAGGGCCAGATAAGAGTGCTGTCTTTGAAATCAGTTGGCTTGGGTTCAAGTCCTTTCTTGATCACTTACCACTTGATAACCTTGGCATCTTGGCTTTATTTCTATGTGCCTCAGGTTTCTCACCTTTAAAGAGAGATAAGAATAATAATAATGCCTGAGTGTTGGGAAAATTAAGTTAGTTAATATGTCTAGTCCTAAGAACAATCTGTGATACATTCATCCAGCAAAAGTTTTGGAGCACCATTGCCAGGCCCTGCTCTAGATGCTTGGAATATACCAATAGCAGAACAAAGACCTTTGTCCTCATGGAATGTCCCTTCCATTGGAGAAAGACAATGAAGATGAAATGTAACAAACAAGTGAGTTAGATAGTGTGTCAGACACTAATAAGTACTACAGAGAAAGAAAATATAGAAGGGAATAATTCGGAAGTGCCACAAGTGGTGGGTAGAAGACATTTTCAACAGGTGATCAGAGAAGGCCTCGGTGAGAAGTTGACATGTGAGGAAAGCCTGCAGGCAGGTGAGAGAGATGATGGAAGTACATTCCAGGTAGAGGTAAGGGGTCAAGGCCAAAGCTCTAAGGCACCGAGCCTAAACCTAGAGGCTTGGGGCTGGTGAGGCTGAGGAGAAGTGAAAGAGGAGCAAAGGAATAGGAACCAAAGTCAGAGAGATTAGGGGTGGGATTGTGAAAGGACTTATAAAACAAGGTGGTTTTTTTTTTTTTTCTGTGTCAAAAGGGGGTCACTGCAGGCAGAGGAATGACCTAATGAATACTCAGTATTAATGATTATTAGCTATGATAATTAGTCCGTGTGGTGAAAAAAATAGCAGCTGGTAATAGACAAAAGGTGTAACCAGGCAAGCATGAGGTTAACATCTAGAATGTCAGACATTGGGCTGCAGTGGGTACCCCCATAGGTCAGTAGAGAACAGCTTCTGGGAATGGTGCCAGAAGGTTGTAAGCTGCAAGTGAAGGTCTAGGTCAGCCACAGTCATGCTCAGGGTTATCCAGCAGCAGGTAGATCACAGTGCTTAAGAACAAAATAAGAAGGATCTAAAGTCCAGTAAACCCAGTTCAGATCTTTTCTTCTTCTCCAACCCTAAGACTGTGTGTACTAGAGCAAGTTACCCAACCTCTCTGCACTTAAGTTTATCTCATTTGTATAATGGGAATATTAATGTTTACCTCAAAGGGTTCTGTGCACATTAAATGTACCATGAATATAAAATACTTCACACATGTAGCTTTTGCTCTGTAAATGGTAGTGACTGCTTTGGCAAGTGACAAGCACCAAACCACAGGGATTGAGAGTTAGGACTGGCACTCCTAATGAGAGCATACTGAGGCAACAAGGGGGGGGATGCATGTTGGGAATTTGGTGTCAAGGCATATGGAAAGAGCCCAGTCCCCGTAATAGAGTTTAAAACAGAATATGATCTGCAGCAGACTGATGTGATGCCAGGTTTCTGCCCTGGCAGGTTAGGGACAGGGATGGCCCCGGGGACTGTGGCAGGTCAAAAGTTGCTAAATGGGAGGACCCAGTGTTGAGGATGACAGGGCTCAGGAAGCAGAGCAACTAGCAAGTTATTACAGAAATGATCGCCACAGTTGCTTCTGGACTCTATAATTCTCCATTTCTAAGTATTGATAAATAATTTGAAAACGCCAAATATAATGGTAATTTTCTAGTTTATCATATGAAACCTAAAGTTTACTCTCAGAATGCTAGCAGCAATTTGTTTTGCTATTTTATTTTCAGCTCATATGTTATTTCAGAGCTGATCAAAGGCATTGGTTGCAAAGAGTAAAATAAATCACGCTTCTAAATAAACCACTAAAGAGTGTTAAATTGATTTAAGTGATTTTAGGAATATTAATATTTAAAAATCTCTGTCCCAAGCCTTTTTATGACTACCTATAGCAATAATAACTACCATTTCATTCTACCATTCTTCATCTTACAATATTACATAGTAAACTGTGTAAAAAACATTATTTTTAAGCACTGGAATAGAAGTGTAGGATTTCGGCTATTTATTTATGTTTAAATATCTTGAATTTTATTCAGTCAATAAAAGTATACTCGATTAATGCATTTACTGTACTCTTTGCCTAGGTTGAGGTGAATAGAGTGCAGTGTTTGTTTTTTATTATTAAAGAAACTTTGCCTTCCACTCCCATTCCTTTACAGTAAATTTGATTTTAAGCAGCACGTGTTTCAAGATTAGTCCCAGGTTTGAGAAATTTTCTAGCTTCGGAATTTTGCCTCTCTAGCTTATCTGAAAATATTGTTAAAACTGCATACATGATTTTCATAGATTTTTTTAATATGTAGGGAAAAGATGGTATCTGCAGTGTTAAATGGAATATCAGTGAATGTCCCCCCGTAGGAAGGAGGGTCCAGGCACCAAAGCATCCCGGGCACGCGCTTTGGTGTTAGAGTCACCTAGGCTGTGTGGCTGACAGCCAGCTCTATGAGTGAAGACACAGTGGTGATAAAAGCAACCAGACATCTGGATCATAGTGCACACATTCAAAGGCATTTCAGAACTGTTCGCACATTTGTACTCACCCGGGTCCCCAGCCTTGCCCAGGGGCTCGCTCATCATTTTCTTCTCTGTCTCTGCCTGTCTTCATCTCTTTTTTTGGTACCTCAGCAACCTCCCTTTTCCTTTCCAAGTCGCCTCCATCTGCTTATGTGTCAGTGTGGCCCTCCTGCCACACGGCTGGCTGAGGAATCCGGGAGCCCTCCCCGCCTCTGCACAGCACCGCCGCGTGCCTGTCACTGCTCAGCGCTCTGTGCCACACTGGCTTGTTTTGTCAATAACCATTTATTTGTTGCTGGAATAGTAGCAGCCATTACATCTGACCTCCCTGTTTCATCAATTATGGATAGATTATTGGATGTGAACATCTGCAAAAGCTTGCTGTTGAACTCACCTCCTGGCTGGGATTAGATAAAGTACTAAACTGTTGTTTATTGTCAGGCCAAAACTCTACTGGGAAGGCAGGGATTTCCAAGAGTGGCAGAGCCCCATCAGAAGTACCAAAAATCGTTTCGTATTGCCACTGTTTCCCCTAAGATTCCAGCCATTTATTATTTACACTTATTACTAGTTGTTATAACCTACTTGATAAAAGCTCTTGGCAGGCATCGCATTTCCAGTCATGGTCGCATCTGTCAGAATGGAAATGACTCATAAATTGTTTTCTTGCCTCTTCCATCACAGCGAAAGGGTAATAGATGAAGCTTCCTCTGTGTGTGAACATTCAGAGGAAGACTTTCCTACCATGTTTTATTTCAAAGAAACGTGTTCACCCAGTTTGATCTGAAAGTATTACATCGTGGATCTAAATTAGGGTTTACCGAGTTTACCAGAATAATGGCCTGTGGTGGAAAGGATATCAGATTGTACAGAGAGAATATGCTGAAAATGTTTTTAAAGGCTTTCATGGATTTCTGAGAAGGGGGAACCAGAAGGAAATTTTATTGAATCCTGCCTTCAATGAGGGAGAAATCTAGTAAGAGGGATTACGAATAGATGATGGCTGTACCTCCAGGGGGAAAAGCAAATCTCCTAGCGGGAATTGGTTCATGCAGAATTACAGAAATTTTCACAGTATTAGTGTTTATTAAAACCTCCTAGGTAATACAGAACACTAATAGAGAACACACTCTGATCCTTTCTGTGGAGCCGGAAACCGTCATGCTCGAAGTGGTCAGATGGAAGAAGGTTCAGGGGAAGCTGGAAAACTTGGTTTGTCAGTGAGCTAGGACTTTTCCCTGCTTACCTAGCTGTCTCAGCCTGTTACCTGTGAAGATAGAAACCATATTTGTCCGTAGTCAGTCTAGATGAAAAGAGAGAGAAAGAAATGTTTTATCCTCCCTCCACAGATAGGAAGAATTATTTCCTCAAGTTACCATGACTAACATAACAACTTCAGCCTTGGATCTGCTTGTCCTCATGGAGCGCAATGGGCTTGTAATGGGGAAACTTAGTCATCTGGGAACATGATGGCATGAAACAAGCACACGTTCAGTAGGGGCTTCTTATGTCACTTGGAAAAGTCATTTAAGCTCTCCTTTAGGAATTTGGCCTGTTTGCTGATACTTGAATTCTTGGACTGGCTGTTAACTGAAAAATTTCCCATACTTTCCATTTACCATAGTTATAAAGTGTCATATTTTTTTCCTTTATTGAATGAGATATAATGCAAAACATATATAATATAATGTAATAAAATATAATTGACAATAAACTATGATGTATGTTACATTCAATATATATTAGTGTTATACTTATGTAAAAGCTTATTTTTCTTTAGGCCAATCGTATATATTGTATTATCAATATAATAATAATAATTCTTATTATAACCGTATTCTATAATACAACAGCTTGGAATATCCACCCTCATATTTCTGCAGGTACTTCACTACCAGTCCCTTCCAAGGGCGCTACCATATTCATTCAACAATATTCAGCATTAACATAAAACCAGGAGCTAGGGGTATAAGAGAGAGCAAAAACAGATACATCTCCTGTCCTCATGGCACTTATGATCTATTTTGAGAGAGACCAATACTGATAAGTAGATAAATATGATGCTGTGGTGAGACTGGAATACCACAAGGAAGTGGTATGTGCGTGTACAGGGATTCGAAGAGTCAGGCATGAAAAAAGAAATAGCAACGCAGGCAGAAGAATGTGAGGGTGGACAGCACGGGGTCATTCCTGAGAGTGAAAGGTCTCTATGGCCGGAGAGAGGTTCCCAGTGTCCCCTACATTCCAGCAAGACATACATGTTGACGTCTCTGCACTGGCAAAATGAGTGACAATATATGTTTGGTCAAATTAGATTTGACTGGCACTTCATTTGATTCGGTTTGCCACCACCATCTTTAGTCTCCATAAATAACAGACAACTGAAATTACTGGTAATGTTATCATAGGTATAATGGAATCATTTGTCACAATCACTTTTCATCCTCATATAAACATAACCAAGTGGAGCTTGAGAATTTCCTAGTTTAAAAAAATACACAAACTTTTTTTCATTCAGAATCTTTTCTGGAACTGAAATCTCTAATCATTTTGTATGATCTGTCTTTCGTGGCCTGCTGCCATGGAAAGTATCATCCTGTACTATCTTTCACGGGCAAACTTGGGGAGGGGAAAGCCTTGAAGTTATTTATTTGCCTCTTTAGCTCTAGAGAGCCCTCTGTCTCTCAATACTTCTGTTTTTTTTCTTTAGGTACAAGAAAGGGATTCATCAGATTACCTCAAGTAAGGGAAGTACTTGTAGAGATTCCTGTGGTAATGAGAGGAATCATATCCCATGAGTACCCCAGGATCAGGAGATGGTTGGGTCTCATGAACTGAAAGATTCCTGGGAACTGGAGGATCCCTAGAATACAAGGGGCTGAGTTTTCTTATTATCCCCCCGGCAGCAGCAGTCAGTTGGATGCACTCTATTGACATAAGTAGATCACTCTCTTCATGTTCTTTTATCCTCCTCATTTCTGCCATTACCAACTGCTCAATGGGTCTGAATTTCCTAAGAGAGTATGATAGAACTTACATAACTAATGAATCATTGAACACTACATCAAAAGCTAATGATGTACTACACAGTGGCTAACTGAACATAAAGAAAAAAAGAACTGACTAATCACTATAGCCTTCCACCAAATAGAACTTTGTATGTCAGGCCATGACATAAAATCTATTATTTATGTATATATACACACACAGTATATAAAAATTATATCATATATGTATAAAATATATATAATCTATATATACTATAAGTATATATACAAGTATATAGTTTCATAGATTACTGGACTGCCTTTGGTCAAGGACCTTTTAGCAAAATGTAAAACAAAGTCTTCAGTGGATTTTCCTAGCAAGAACTTAAGGGCAGGGAAAACTTCTTTTTAAGGAGCTGTGAAATATAACTCACACCATGATTGGCTTGTACAGGATAAGTATTTTTATGCTTTCTGATTTATAGTATAGAAAATAATTAAGAATTAGAACCGAAATTCTTCATAAATATGTCTCATTAACATACTACAAAACTATAATGGCCGATTTAGAAATGGCAGTTTTGAGCAATATGTTCCAATTTACTATTCAGAAAACTTTTATTTTTAGCTGCAAGTGAAATTCTATCTCATTATTTTGGGTCTTTAGAGTCCCCTGTATATTGGACATCTAGAGAGAGAGTTTTAAGGTAAAAGAAGACTCTTGGAATTTTTTAAAGATTTATTTCTATCTTTGTAAAAGCTTTTAGAAAATACAATATAAACTCCTAACGTGTGAGAAATTAACTAACAATTCTAATTCAGTTTACATCATTTAGGGATAATCTTAAATTTTCATCAAATTCTTAAAAATTTTAGGTGGTACAAGAAAAATTTGCTATTTTTGAAGAGAACTGATCATTGCACTTATAGTAGTTGCTATTAAATATGAACCAAAGGTATTATAGATTCAGCTCTCCTTGCTATCAGCTACTTCAGTGTAGGGACATTCTTTAAAAAGCAGTTCATTAAGAGTATGTGTGATTCTTCAAATAAGGGGGAAGCATGAAGATAACATTTCTTTTTTTTTTTTTAATAACATTTCAATTGCATGAAAGGACTCATCATTTTGTTTCTTTTAAAAATTTTTAAAAATAGGTTTATCAGGGACTTTAAAGCCAATGATAAATTACTGAAACAATCAGAGCCTATCTTAAATTACTAAATGTATCAATGTAGAGTTCTGAACTCCAACTAATATTTTTGGAAGGGAGAGTTTTAGATCCTTTGGTCCTACCCCATTATCTTCCAGACTTGGATACTGAAGCTCAAGGTAACCAGGTGACCTGTCAAAATCACACCCTGAGCTAATGGCAGAAGAGAATCTAGAACTCATACCTTTTCACATTCAATCCTTTCTGTACTAGACCACGTAACCTTCATGCTATGTGTTGGGCAACACAATAAACAGTGTGGAGTAGTCACTCCAAATGATGAGTAATGCATTTCAGGAAGAGAGAGTTCATACTTCAGGTGATCAACATAAATAGGCTACACTGCTCCTAACTTAAGTGTATAGTTTCAGCAGAATGTAAAATATTTAACTACTTTTGTGTGTTACAGTTTACAGAGCTGCATAATGTGCTGGTCCTCAGTGTTCATTCGATATAACATATTTGTAGAAAAGGATTACTGTATTTGCTGCACGTTGAATACTATGACTTTGCAAAAAAATGTGTAAGAGCCTTTAAGTGATGGGCTGACAGTTCTGTTTACTCCCATTTTTACCATCTTCTGCCGTCTCTGCTTGCTGACTCCTGTAAAGTACTCTGAACGTTGTTGTGGTCCAGTCTGGTCCTCAGCCTGTTACTGCAGTGCTTGTCAGAAATCATTAGCCTCTGATTTCTTTGACTAATGTTGCAGTTGATTGTCTGAATCATGTTCAGACACTGTAAATGAGGCAGAAACATCCTTTCTGCTCACCAACTGTGAAATGGCTAAAGGGGGTTAGATTGCCAGAAATCAGAATAAATGTATTTCCGATAAGACTTGACATTGATTTCAAGCTCAAGATGGCAGACTTGATTTTTTTATTTCTGTATTTCTTATTGCACAAGAGTAAATCTGTATCATTGCCTTTTTCTCCTCAAAGTAATGCATGAGATTGAGCACTGTGCCAAACTTTTGTTATGAAATGGCACAATTTGGGGTTTGTGTAGGAGATGTATAACAGCTAGCTGTACTATCTTTTTATGGTGGGCAAGGAAGAAAAGGTAAAACGCACACCCTAGGTAATAGACCATAACTTATAAACAAACCTGATGGATGCCTCTTTATAGTTTCAGAGACATTTTTTGGTCCAGATGGGTTTATTTAAACTCTTCTAGAACTCAGACAAAACTAAAAATGAAACATTCAAATGGCTATACCGTTGGGGTACATTCTCACTTGTTTCAGAATCTGCTGGATGACTTTGTATGTTAGGAGGCTTTGAGGAGGAAAGACAGCTATCTTTCAGTATTAGAAGGACTGTTACATGGATGAGGGATGGAATCATCTTGTGTTGTCCCACAAAACACAGCCATGGCGAGCAGTAGAAGTTACCAGTTTTGCTTAACTTAACCAATAGTTTTCTCACGTAATTCTTCAGTGGTAGAGCGGTTGGCTCCACAAGGTGTTGTTTCCAATCATGAAAATGTTTGAGGTAAAGGCTAAACCAGGATTGCTTCACATCAACACTATTCATGTTTTGGGCTGGATAATTCTTTGTTATGAGGCACTACCATGTGCATTGTAAGGTATCTAGCAGCATCCTTGATTCCTACTCGCTAAATGATAGTAGCAACCCTCCCAATTTTGACGACCTCAAATATCTCCAGACATTACCAAATATCCCCTAGGGGGCAAAATCACGCCCATTTGAGAACCACTTAGATAAGATAAGTACACAGGGAAATTAAGCAGTTGCTTTATTCAAATCTTTAGTAGGTATTATTAATACCTCATCTTATTGGAACTTTATAACATACCTTCAAGGTAGACTTTATTCATTTCCATTTTATACCTGAGGAAATAGGCTCAGAGAGAGTAAGTCACTTGACACATGTCACTCAGCTCAGTAGTAGACCTGTGTGACTTGAAAGCCTATGCTATTTGAAGAAAATGTGAACACCCAGAGGGAAATTTGATTAATTATCCCATAAGACTCCTCCAAAGCCTGGTCTGTGCCCTCGGAGGAGAAGTCCCTACTGATTTCAAATATTGAATTAACTAAGGAAGAGAGCAGTGGGGGAGGGTGGTAAGTGAAGAAAGGAATGTCTATAGAAAAAAATACCAAAAGTATGAAATAAAAGTAGGATTATAGTTCTTTGAAATTTTTGCAAAATTACAAAATTTCCATCCCAAATGGGCTAGATGTTAGAACTTATTTTATGTGGTGGTTTCCCTGATTGTTTTTCTGCAGAAACAATGACAGATAGGGTCACCAGCCAGAGCATGAAGGCCCGTTTAAACTTCTTTTCACTGATCTTAGTTTGAGTTGTGCATGCTTGGTGCTGTGCCAGAGGGAAAAAGAAGAGTATTTCCTTTCATTTCCCTAGACACAGGAACAACTCTGCATTAAATCTTTTGAGGGGCACCTGGTTGGCTAAGCGTCTGACTCTTGATCTCAGCTCAGATCTTGATGTCAGGGTCTCTGGGAGTGGAGCCTACTTAAAAAGGTTTTTGTTTTTGTTTTCGTTTTTTAACTTGGATAATGGGAAACAAGGCAGGCAATGCACCATCTTGGACATGGCATATTTTAACCAAACACACTGAGCTGCCTAGAAATTAGACAAAAACTATGAATAAAATAATCCTGCAAGACTACATTTACAGGCATGAAATAAAAAAATGAAAGTGAATAAAGAAATAAAAAATTACGAGCATGAATAAAGAATGAAAGTGAATAACCCACCTCACTTTCAAAACAATAGTCACATTCCTTCCTTGTAACCAAATAGATAAATTGCAACTTGAAAGTTTGTCACTCCATACCATCAATTAAAACTGTAGTTAAAAACTAATGATGTACTGTACGGTGACTAACATAACATAATAAAAAGTAAATAAAATCTTTTTAAAAATTTAACAAATAAAACTGTGATTACTTAGTACATGTTACTAGACAAAACATTCTGTGGGTGAATCTTAAAGCAGACTTTCTGTTGGATATTATTGTTTCTGTGTACTCTAGTAAAACTTCTTTCTCACTGTGGCCCTCCTCGCTTCCCCAAACCTTCGTTAAAGCTGCCCACCTCACCATTGACCCAATCCTGTCATTCCTTTAGATTGAGTTTCTCTTCCTATAGGAAGCCTTTCCCAGATCTTCATTGTTCCCACACTATCTGAACTTCACTCATGTATACATTTAATTACAAGTTTTCTCCCCATCCCCTAGATGCAGTGTAGACTGCATGGGGGCAGGGATTTTGTATTGTTTGCTGTTGTATGTCTAGCACCCAGAGCATGGCTTGGCCAGTAGAAGACACTCAGTCTTTGTTTAATGACTTAATGCCTTTGGACTAGATTTTTAGCCCTTTATACAGACTTACAGCACTATATAATATAAGTGTCTGTAAGTCTTATTGCATTAGTAAGGCCTTTAAGAGCAGGGATATATCTATATTACATATGCAGATATGTAATATACACCGTGTACATAAAATATATATATGTAGTTTTATCTTGCAGTCACATCTAATGATCTGATAGAATGACCTAGAAGAGTACTTTGCATTATATGTTTATTTTTTATAAATATAGGTTGAGCATTATGAAGAAAGCAATAGTGAGAAGGCGCTACCTTTTAGGTATCAGTGACTGACAAGTCCCTGATGTTCACATCTGCTGCTGCACGTCTCCCCTCCTCCCTTTTATCATTCTCTTCCACACCACTTTGATAAGGAGATTGTGGAAAAGTGTGTGACGCTTCTAGAAAACCTGAGGTATACAAAGTAGATCCAAAGAGGTTATAAAAACAAGTACCTGCTTCAAGGATCATGTCATAAGGCCGAGTTTTACAAGAAGGCTGGCCGCTTTTGTTGTTGTTTTCTAATCTTGCCTCAAATTATCCTGCACACACTCTCTGAATTGTTTCATTTCACTTTGCTAGGCTGCATAAAACTCCACTCAGAAGAAGGAGTTTGGGGCTAGCAAGCATCCTTTTTAAAATGTAACTTCTGGGGTTACCAGGGTGGCTCAGGCCGTTAAGCATCCAACTCGGTTTCAGCTCAGGTCGTGATCTCAGGACTGCGAGATCAAGCCCCACTGCAGGCTCTGCGCTCAGCGGGGAGTCTACTTGAGATTCTCTCCCTCTGCCCCTCTCCCTGCTTGCTCTCTCTCTGTCTGTATCTCTCTCAAAATAAATAAATCTTAAAAAAAAAAAAAAAACTACAACTTCTGGCGGAGTTAGTGATCTTTGGGTTATTGATACTTAAATATGAACTACTTTAATCAGCTACTGTCCTTCTATGTGTCACTCAGCTGAAGAAATTCCCCTGGTAAAATGCAAACACACAGGGTGAGGGAGGTGGACCAGAAGGGAACAGGGCAGACGCCAAGGTATTTCAGAATGTTTTCTAAGGCAGACCTTTCATCCAACGAAGAAAGAAAAAGCATATTTTTCCCCATCTCTCTTCTTTCTCTTCCAAGCAACAAACATAACTACAAATGAAAGGTAACCTGAGGGATTGTTACAGTGAGAGAACTCTTCTGTGTCTTGACTGTGGAGGTGGTGGTTACAGGAATAGATACATGTGATACAACCGCATAAAATTAACACGCACGTGCTCACACACAAGCATGTGTAAAACTCATAAAATCCGAATAAACTGGGTGGATGGTATCAACATCAGTCTCCTGGTTGTGCTTGGCAGGATGTTACATGGGTGAGGGATAAATGGGAGTGCTCTGTATTATTTCTTACAATTGCATGTGAATCTACCATAATGTTAAAGTACATAAAGGTTTTAAGAACAAATTGACCAGGACAGTGTTTTCTTATAACAGCTGGCTGGCAGAGGGGTGAGGAGATGATTCCTCCTGATCTGGAAAAGTGAGACCAGGAATGATTGTCGTCATCGTGGTTTAAAGCAGATTTCAGCTGTGAAAACAAGTATAAGGGCCATTATTGTTGGAATTTTTTTTCTGTGCTAATGTCGTCTACAGTAAGGGGATTTGTAAGAGCGGATGTACCCTCATCACTGGAAGTCCTCAATATGCGTGGATGGAAAACAATTGGATGTTTGAAATTAAAGACCTAATAATGACTTCTTATGTATCTGCCCTTAAAGGTGCAAAGCTCATGCACAGAATTTATTCTTATAATCTTCTGGAAGGACAAGACTACTCTTCTATCTTCCTCTCTCTCTCTCTCTCTCTCTCTGTCTCCCCCTCCCTCTCTTTTTCTCCAACCCCACCCCATCACTTTGTTGACAGGTGACAATCTTGACTTAAATCCAATGCTCCCTTGAAGGGTACTGCAGCAAAAGAAATTAATGATCCTTAAAATTTTATTTTACAGCAAACAGTTCTTCAAAGAATTTGTCAGATATTGCCAGCATTATTCTTTTGCACATTCTCATTTTTTATGCTAAGTATTCTACTAGTTTTGTTTTTAGGTGACCAGAAGAAATGATATCATTTTAAGAACTTGGATTTTATTTGAAAATGCCTTTTCAGGTAATCAGTTTTATGGGAAGATAAAGACCATTGCCTTTAAAACTTCAGTTTTCAAAGCTTCATCTCCATTATTCACTGAAATTATTGGAAAAATTTGAGTAGCCATGTAGCACTCGATTTTTATTAGGAATATGAACTGATTTTTCCAACTGTGATAACCTTGTCATCATGCACAGGTTGGTGTTCATTGAAATTTACCTAGTACTGTGCTTAATTGGTGTTGTCTTTTGTCTTTTGACAAAGGTTGATGAAATTCGTTGTCAATACAGTTTAAAGATACATATGAATTTCTAATTCATCAAATAGTTTGCACCTGAAAGTCTTTATTCTCTCCTCTTATCTTTGATTTGTGATGATAGCATTTAACATTCCAGACCCTGGATTTGTTTCTAACATGTGCTTGTCTGGGGCTATTCAGTCAAGTATAGTGGATCCCTCAGATCTGCACACTACATTGTGTTTTCTAAATTGAAGTATTCTTTGTAAAAAAGACTCCACTATTTGTCTGATCATTCAAATTGATTACTATTCATTCATTTGTAAATTATACCCTGCCTACTTTAATTAAAAAGCAGGTAAGGTAGCTTACCATAAGAGCAATATAAGACATCTTTATTTTCTACCCAATTAGTAATATCAAGTTGTTTTTCCACTTTTATGAGTTTTCCCCTTGTATTTTAACAATGTCCTTTCTACTCCCCTTCCATCAGACTACAGGATTCCCCAATCTGCGGAATTTTGCCTCGCGTTCTCCTGTGATTCTCCTGTGTGTGTTTACTCTCTCCCACTCAAGCTCACGCTCCTGAGGAGCAGAGGTCCTGTCTGATTGAGATGGGCTCCTCTGTGGCACTTTGTAGGTCTTCAGTTTGGATTTCATGTCATTCATTTTTTCTCTACTGGGCCAGTAATGAACTAAATTCTTCCTACTGCCTATATAGTTCCTGTTTTTAGGTAAAATGTGTGAGCTGACATATGAACTCTCTCAAGCCGCAAATTAAGACATGTTGCCTTTCCTTTGAGGAGGGAAGCCCCTACGAGAAGCTGTTCACTAACGACTGGTTCACAGACTCCCAAACAATCTTGTCCTGTGGCTTACGTAGCTTATGTAGCGCTCTATATCATCTTCTGGTGACCACACAACAACTCTCAGAAGCAGGTTTTCTTTTTCATTTCTGAGGAAGTCTTCTCCAAGAGCTTTCCTGGACCAAATGTGTGAAATAACTAGGACTTGAATCCAAATCCTCTTACTCTGAGGTTAGACCATGTCTGGCTCCAGGAGGAGGCTTTTGTGGAGTCAAGTCTGAGGCCAAAACCAAAAGCCCAGACTGAGTTCGTTTTTGCCCCTGCTCCTTTGCACACTTGTGTGGGATAGGAGTTATCAGCCCTGAAGTATTTACCTGTAATTTCTTGGGTACCTACCCTCCTATCCATAGGGTGAAGAGTCATACCCCTAAGATAATGAGTGCCTGCAGATACTTCCTGTACTGCTTCAAGTGGCCAGGAGCATGGGAGAGTATGCAGGATAAGTATGGTATAAGCCCTGGGGAATCCTGCCTTCTGTCATCGCTAATTCACACAATGCATCAACCCAAACCTCTGTACCACAAGACTGTAAATGCCTTCAGGGCTGCAAGCATGTTCCCTTCTATTTAAGATTTCTTAGGGTCTAACATAGCACCTGGTACACAGTAACAATATTTGCTGAGTAAACAAATTGTTTTTGGCAGGAAACATAATAATATTCAATCTTAAACTTCTAGAATGTCATATAAAGATGTGTGAACCAAAAAAGACACTAGAAGGTCTCTTTCTAAATATTTTGATATTTGGATTCAATAAGGTCTCCTATAAATTCACAAAATTCATGAATTCTGCTCCTTCACTCAGAAAGGTCTATGTCAAGTTCTATCAGATTTAATGTAGGTGTTGTCAGTTATGCAAGACAAAGTGAAGAGAGTATCCTCAGTTTTATACAAGGCATATTAAGAGGCTTAAAAATAAGAATCAAAATTTTGAACTTTGCGGGTTTAACAGGAATTAAAACCCTGGGTCAATATGTATCAGTAACTTTTGATACCAGCGTTCCAACAAGCACTTATAAACCACGCACACACACACACACACACACACGCAAAATTTATGGGGTACTCGGGCACCTGGGTGGCTCAGTGGGTTAAGCCTCTGCCTTCAGCTCAGGTCATGATCTCAGGGTCCTGGGATCGAGCCCCACATCGGGCTCTCTGCTCAGCAGGGAGCCTGCTTCCCTCTCTCTCTGCCTGCCTCTTTGCCTACTTGTAATCTCTCTCTGTGTCAAATAAATAAATAAAATCTTTAAAGAAAAAAAAATTTAAGGTATCATGATGGCCTCATTGAAATTATTTCCAAACATTAACCTTAAGAAATAAAGTCAAATATCAACACTGCCTCTAATACTTAAATCTTCAAAGCTGCCTAATTCAGGCAGTAGCACACAGCGCATATTCACATCCTCCCTCACCCTGACTCTCTCTCTCCAAATGCTGTCAAATGACTTTTCACTAATTCTGTCTTAGAAAATGTGCAAAAAGGATTTCCATAGAGGTCTTTGGAGATTTCCTGTGTCCTCATGTGTGTAATAGGTTGGGTCAAGTAACAATGAAGGAAGAAGAAAGAATAGGAATTTTCTTTTACATATTTTCCTCCTTCTGGCCACTGAAAGAGAAAAAGAATAAAAAGGGAAATTATACCATAAAGATGGTGTCCGTGCTAAATTAAATTAAGATCATATGTTTGGCGGTGGCAGCCATAATCTTTTGATTATTGAAGAGATTGTTGGTAATGAAGTACATTTTTAAGAAATATTTTTAGTGTATACCGAATACACGCACAAACTGTGAGATATGCATCTAATAAAATGATAGATTTAGAAATTGCCTAGCACCTAAATTCACGCTTTTCAAAACAGCTATTTATAGAAAGAAAAGTGGTATGTAAGCTACCCAAGTAGAATATTATAATCTGCCTTCTATTACCTTAGATAATAGTACCATATTTTAAAATAATGTTGTAAACCATTCAATTATTTATTCACACCTAAGTTCTATAAATTGGAAGATTTGGGATTGTGCAAGAAGAGAATTATTTTTACAAAAGTAAGACCTCACTGTCACGGCTTAAAGACATTTCTGTGAAACAAGTTATGCTATAGATAAAAATAAACCAAACCAACATGAATTTTTAATAAAAAATATTTTATGGAGACATTAAAAACTACTATTAATTTTCAGCTTTTCTGTTATGAAATGAAACATCAGTGTATCTGGCCGTGCTGTATATTTAATATGTATTTCTTTTCCTGATAGGTCCTTAACACTTACAGTAAAATCTCCACAGACCTGGATGATGATCTCAGCCTGGGGAGAGCCTATGAAGCAATAGCCAAGGTCCTGCAGAGGTAAGTTAGCACATCCTTGTCTTGCTGTCACTGTGAATTCACTCAGCTGTGAAAGACTTAAATTGTTTGAGGTCTGTCGCTTTCCATTACTGCCTGCTTAAATTTTAAGCAGTGCCCTTCTTAAGTGACCCTTTCATCGTAAGTTATTTTAAACCAATGTGGCATTTTAAAATATGCACCTTAACTCTCCTTTGTCTGTGACTCCTTTGTACTGTTTTATTTTTGATTTTCTGTAAGTTTAGTGAGAACCTTGAATGAAAGGGAAAAATCAGGTCACATCTCATAGGTTAAAAAAGCAGAGAGCACAGAGATATATAGTGCACTTCAGTAACTGTAGCTCACCGTAACCTTTCCGGATCTCTTCTTGGAGGAAAGTTTTCATTTATGCTTCAGTCTTGCTTCTTCCATGAAGACATCCTTCCTTCGAGTGGACGTATCTGGATAAACAACTGAATGCGAGAACGGTATTCCCTCTATTTCATTTAAAACAGAAAATTTAATAAAAATAGGGCTAAACAACAGATTTTTCCATGGAAAACGTATTTACCCTTTACTCGTCGTATTGTGATCATTGTGTATTCCATCTAATTATTGCATTATGTTGCAACATTATTTAATTCAAGGTAGAATAAGAAAAGTTATCAAAATTAAGGCCTTGGTTTTTGTATGTTATCTTATACTGAAGATATGGCTTTTTAATAATGGTTGTGAACTGGTAGTAGTAGTACTTAGTAGTGATAAGAAGAAGAAGAAAAAGAACAGATAAAGAGTGTGTCAAGTTCTAATTCCTGTATTTCAACTTGTAAACACATACAAAGGAGTGTTTTAAAAGATAAAATAGTAAAAAAAAAAAATTTGTTATTTAAAAGGCATTTAAAAGATTAAATGCCTAGTGAACTGAAAGTACAACATCATTATATAATTACCACTGCCAATATAATAATCATTAATAAATAAATAATTAAATATTAAAATACCCATGCCAACGAAATGAAAGGTCCCTACAAAATACCAAATAAAAGACAATGCTGTCATCGCTGGAAGTGGTTAGGGACACAGATACATCTATAAGGAAAGTAAGGGTATTTACTCCAGGAAGGCAGAGTCAACCATGGGTAAAGCAAGCGACCTATGAGTGTTGTGGTTCTTCCAAGTAGAGATTGGTAACAAGCCTCTGGAAAATCAACCCAGCTACCCCTTAAACTTTTACTTTCCATGTAACAACTGGAAAGAAGCAGATGTTTGAACACAAAGAAGAGATTTATAAGTTTTCAATTTAATGTCTACTTGGAACACCCAACTCTGTGCCCTTTGGTGCAGTTCATTTTGATTTTTAAGTTACTTGACTCTGTTGTTAACATGGCTCAGAATTAGTAGAAAATGGTTGGAGTATTTGCCTTGCTTTGTAGTAGCAGACCTGGCCTAAGCCTGTACAGTTAAATAAATGCATCCCTTAACATGTTTACAAAGTAATTTTTACAAAATGACATGTGTTCCAGGATGACTAAAGAGAAAACTCCAAGGGAAAATATTTTCTTTTATAAACATGAGCTTATGACACTTACTGTGTCACAAGTGTTGGAATGCCGCTTTGGTTACTGGTAGTTTTTATTTCTTAAATGTCTGGATGCATGAGATTACCTTAAAATAATTCTCACCTGTTAAAGACAAGTGTCTCTCTTGGAATATTTTAATCTCCACTCAAGGATCGGGATTCCTGGCTTATGTGATAAAAGCTGAGAGAGTGGAACAATTACCTGCTAAATCTTGGCAATGATAACAGACAGGCAATTTAATGTTTTCATTTGGCTGCTGAAGTGTTATTTGGGGCTTAGGTGTGCAAAAGGATACAGCTATATTTGATATATCATAAAGTAGGATGAGTTTTTGGCAGAAATGGGAATGATTCTATTCCAGCAGTCTAGTAACCTGCCTTGGGGCAAACATGTAATAAACAGGCAGGAAGATTGACCCCCCCATCTCACTTTTATACCCAATGAAACAAATTGCACTTATAAGAATTCCCATCTACTAAGTACCAATGAAGCCATCAATGATTTGTATGGTAGACCTGGGTTATTAGTTTTATAATGTTATGTAATACACAAGACAGTACAGGAGATGCTTCTTCTGGGGCCATAGGGAAGAAGTACCTCAGAGACACTGCAAGCTTTCCAGTACGAATCTACCATTTTGCAGCATGGTTGCTGGTTATGGGGTAGCATCCAGGGGACTGTAAGCCACAGCATACTCTTTCACCATTTGTGCAAAATAACTCAAGAGACAGATGTTTCAAAAACAAATGCTCTCTTCAGGTAGACAACATACCCTAATTATCTAAGAAGACAATCAATCAAGTCCACTGACTACTAAAAATGCCTTGATACAAATTTTGTGGTCATTTAAAAAAATTTAACTTTAAGGGCTTGGTGTTCTTTGATACATGCACACATACAGACACACACACAGACACACACACACACACAACACCCCTTTCAAAGTCCTAAACTGCCCTCAGATTAGCAGCAACATTCAAGAAATGAAGCACAACCAAAATAGAGGAAATTATGGGAGAGGTGGCAGAGAAATAAATCAAGCTGCACATGAAGCTTTACATCTTCTCTAAATCTCTTTTTCCTAACCTGTGCAATTGGACAAGTTTCGCTAATGGTAGTCCTATCTCTATAAATATATTTTATCTCTTTAAAGGAAATGGAAGAGGATAGCCATGTCTAGCATAAGTGTGTGTCTAAGGCTATCAGCTGAGCATGCATGAAAGGTGAATAATCTCTAAGGCTAGAAGCTTCTAAAATGGTTATAAGAATTTATACTAAGCCTTCAATTGAAAAACACACCATATTCCCTCAAGACTAAGGACTTGGTAATACAGAGTTGTCCATTTGGTAATGCTGGACCCAGCCATGCCATTAGAGTTATTGATGAAGCTTTTAATAGTGAACAGTGTTTGTTATTTTTGCCGTTGTTCTGAATAATATTAATTGCACAAGGGGTTAAGGACTGTAACAGAAAATAAGCATTACAATATCTTTCCCCGCCCCACTTGGAATACTAGTGAAGAAAAGGGGGGTCGATAGTCTAAAATGATAAAAATTGCCTATGACACAGCTATAAAAGCCAGAATTATGGTCCATAAAACAAAAAGAGAGTGAGTTGAGAAATTACCAAGTAAATATTATTATTAACACAGACAGACAATTTGAGTAAATACAGAGAGCAAAATTCCTCAGTTTTCTTTATAGCATTTTTTTGCCTCATTTACTAAAATAACTCATTTTACTGAAATGCCGAGACTCTGTGAATAATTAAGATGACTTTTGAAAAGAATCTAGGGTGAAAAATCACAAAAATGAGAATTGGTCAAGACACACTGGTCACAACTAACCTATCTCTGGGTTTATTCCATACTCATTGTAAATTTTCTTGCAAACTCAGGTTGAATTATTCCCCAGAAAACTTTCCACAGTGGAGATCTTTCAATCAATCAGTACAAAGTTTCAAGTGTGAAAATTACCTTTCTGTTATAGCTGAAAATTAATTTCTTTTTGCTTGAGAGAAATGACATGCCCTAGTAATTTTCATATATTCTTTAAAATGGAATATCCGGGCTTTGATGCGAAATTTCCTAAAAATGACACCCCAAAAATACATCAAAACATTTCTATTAATTCATGAAATTAAGAATAGCTTTTTACATTTTCTCCTGTCACTGATTCCATTTGCCTTATTACTTTCATCTGTGGCCCACAAACTTGGTGGCACAATCAACAATCCCCTTAGTGGCTGTTTCATCTCTGCTCTATTTGATTTCTTCTCTCTGAGTAAATGATTAAGTTTTCATGCATTGGTTCAACCAAAATCTATGTTCACTCAACCACATCCTTTATTGATTACTTCTACTGCAAACAGTAGGCCAAGTGTGATATACATAATTGGACAGTTGTCAGGGGATGTGGGTGTTAACAGTCCTGTTTTCCCAGTTGGAAACTGGAATCACCTTGATAACACAAATATTCTGCACTGTTTCATTCTCATCCTTTGGACCGAGGAGTCCTGTTCCTCAGAATATATGTTTTTAACTCTCTAAGGTCTGGTTGAATGAATTTAATGATTATACCATATAATATGCTGTTCAAGTTGCACCTGTGCACTGCATATAGAAAACTGGAATTAATATTTGTCTAATTTAATTTAATAAATTTAATATTTAATAAATATTAATTTTAATTAAATATTAATATTAATTTTATATTAATAAATTTAATATTTGTCTATTTTAACCTTGTCCTTTAACTTAGACAAATAATCTGTAGCTCTTCTACAAGGAAATATTTGATTCTTTCCCTTCCAAAGAGAGATTGGCTTCTAATTCTGTGCCAACTTTGAAATTTGGAAATCCTTTAAGCAACACGTGATATATACATCTCATACGCTTAGTAACAATTTTTGTTGGCTGTAGAGCTAAACCTTCATTGAGTGGAGTATATACTTTATACTAGAAAGACTTTTTCTCTAGCATTATTTGTTAGAGCAAGTTCCAGATAATTTAAGATTTTTTTTTTTTTTTGGAAATCTATCACTACTTTGGGAGAAAAACAATGGGATTCACCCACCAATAGTTTTGTTTATACTGTTTTGTATTTCTTTTTCACCGAACTCAGTTTTTTGTTTATGTATGTTGTAATTTAACAATCCACAGCAGGCCAAATCTAATCCAAAATGTACTTCCATCAAAAATACATTAGCTTTTAGGAACATGAACATAAATAACCTTCAGTGAGTCCATTTTAGCTAAACAAAAATAATAATTTTTCCCTGAGGTTTAAAAGTGATATGCAAAGAAGTCTCTCCTTTATTTTTTCTTTTATCAACTTTTTTTTTTCTTGAATATTACAGTCCAAGAAAGAGCCTGGAGAGTTCACATCAATTTGATAAAACATTTTTAGTCCTAGAAACACAACTTTGCTCAAAATTCTAAAGAGTGTGCTATTTTATTTATTAATAATTTTTATAATCTCCAGCTCTCTCAACACCATTTTAGTTGTCCCACAAAACAAGTATTTAAATTGTAAGTGCACCTCTCATGGTACTTTACTCCATGTCTGCATTTGAAATATTCCTCAAACAATTCATAATTCTTCTGGAGAATTGAGCTATACCTAAATGTGGAAGAAAATTATTCATGATTTTGTTATGAAAAAAATGAGAAGAGAATCATAAACAGCAATATTCACAACTTCAGGAATGTGAAACTCCATTGTACTTCTGAAACACAGAGTATTCTTTTACCAATAAGAAAAGAAAAAAAGAATGCATCCAATAGTACCGGGCACTCAGGTAAACAGAAAGTGTTAGTTCTTTGACCCTGCGTGCCGAAAAGCCAGGGTCTTTACATGCCATCTGCCTTGCAGAGTTTATGTTCACATTATGGCATTTCACGCATTGCACAATGGAAGATTTTCAAAAAGTAACACTTAGCGGGTTGCCTGGGCGGCTCAGTTGGTTAAGCCTCCAACTCTTGATTTCAGCTCAGGTCACGATCTCAGGATCCCGGGACTGAGCCCCAGCTCAGGCTCTGCACTCAGTAGGGAGTCTGCTTGTCTCCTTCTCCCTCTGCCCCACCTGCCGCATGTCCTTACTTGCTCACTCTCTCTCACAAATAAACTAAATAAATCTCTAATGCAATCTAACTTATTTTTGCAAACATACCTTAGCTTATCTATGAAAATGAACATTATTCTCGTCAACCTTGGGAGGTTATACAAGTTGATACCTCTAATCCTGACACAACCTATTTAAAATTATACTCTTTTGAAATGATTTCTGAGCTTGTGGCATATACTTTTGATATGTTTATCAAAATGTATACGTGTGTATACACACACACACACACACACACACACACACACACACACACATTCAAAGTAGCAGCACAGCATTGTCTCTGGAAAGAGCCAAAAGAATTTAGAGGCACACTTAGAAAATGCAGTAAATAATCCCTATGGGTAACCTCATTTTTGAAACAAAATTCAGTAAATTACTAATGAATACTTCACACTACTATACTATGCAGGAGTTTCCTAAAGAGGAATTCCAAAATTGCCATTAGCCTCATCATGAGATGACATCACCTAGAGGAAATTATCTTCCTTTCCATGCTTCGGATGTCTGGACAACTGGAAATATGGATATGAAGCACAGGGGGAAAAATCAGGGCTAGAAATATGGATTTGCCAGACATATGCATGTAGGAGTTAAGGCATGGCATAGTAGGAAATAAAATTGCTCATAGTAGGCTTTTAATGAAGGGCAAAGGAATGCCTGGGATAGAACTCTAGAAACAGCCAACTTTGGGCAGGCAGAGACCTCAGTGTCAGTGTAGTATCTAGGAAAATGAGAGATACAGGAGAAAAAGAATGGAGATTGGCTAAGAGTCCTAGATGCTAGGGAGGGAGAAACATTTGGGAAAAGATGAAATAGTTAGCAGCAACTTCCAACTTACACTGAAGATCTGTGTAAGGGTGGAGGAGAAAGAAACACAGGAGTAGAGCAAAGGACCTGTGAATTTCTAAGCACACTAAACATTTTATGCTGTTTAATATTCAAAGATGTTCCCCATGATACATATCATAATTTTTCAAATTTATATGGATGCTTTGAGATGACAATTATATTCACTGGATTTGACTCCCAATCTGTTTTGCTCCCTTTTAAGACTAAATTTACCCCCAAACACTAGACTTGCTTTTGTGAAGATATTCATATAAATGTGCTCTAGGTTTTAAAGCACTTTAGACAGTTTATAGTACCTATCTCAGTTAATTCTATGTACGAATGATTACATTTATCTCCAGATTGACAGTGAAACACTTTAAGGGCAGGAACCATACTCCCCAGCAACTAGCACATTGTAGGACATTTGATAGTCTCTCAAGGAAGTTACTGAAATAGAAAGAGGTTCTTGATGTTACCAAAATATCAGGAGACAAGAGTTGACAGTCATGGACTCCAAACATCCAAAGACTGATATACTCACAATTTATCTGGGAGCTTAATTCTTATGAGTATTGCATAAGCATTTCCTTTCTCAAATTTTCAGCCATTCCTTTATTTAAAAATATAGGAAGCTTAGTATATGCTAAGCACTCTGGTAGTAACTGTATGTCATTCTAAGCATTTTGCCAGTCTATTTATAATAACTTATATAGATGACTTTAGTGACACCTAAGATTTCACAGCTAAGGGATACTTGCAAGAAAAAAGTACTATTCACTTTTATAAACTTTTTAAAGGATGTTAACAGACAGTTAACATCGGGTTAACATCCCAAGGGTACTACAGAGATAGAAGACTGAAACACTCCCAATCTTTCTCTGAAAGATGCTTATTTACTCGGACACAAGTCTGAAGGGCAAACTTCAAATTTCCCACATACCTAGAGGCTGCAGAGGAGCTCTCAGGGAATGTAGGCATGCAGGTCCATCTTTCTGGATTCTTTAGGCCTTTCTACAGTGCAGTGATGCCTCACAGAAAGGACATTACACACTCATCTGAAGCCCCAAGTTTTGCAACTGTCACCCAAGGGACACCTCCAGGTCACCTGATCTGAAGGTCAGCAGGATTTACAATGATAGACCCACAGAACTATGTATATTTGAATACTTTAAAGCTGCTGCCTGAGCATCTGTCTTCTAATCAGCCTGAAAGTAGGTGATGACTGAGATCCCTCCCTTTGGAAAACTGACAGGTCTTGGCACACTTCAACACCTGGGACCTATCAAAAATAAACCAGGTTGCTTAGATAATAACAAAGGTTCAAGAGACAACCAAGAGCTAAAGCAATGTTGAACAAGTTTCACCTCCTATACAAGTCTACTCCTTCAGGACTGGAAGAAGGAGGGTTTTACCTAATACATAGAAACAAATGTAGAGAATCAAGAAAAGTGGGGAAACAGAGGATTATGATCCAAATGAAAAAGCAGGATAAAACCTCAGAAAAAAATTTAATGAAATGGAGATAAGTAACTTACCTGATAAAGAATCAAAAGTAATGTAATTAAGGTGCTCAACAACTTGGGAGAAGAATGGATGAACACAGTGAGAACTTCACCAAAGAGATAGAAAATATAAGAAAGCCCAGAAGTCACAAAGCTGAATACAATAACTGAAGTGAAAAATACACTAGAGTGGTTCAACAGCAAACTAGGTGAAGCAGAAGAAAGGATCAGTGATCTAGAAGACAGGGCAGTGGAACTCACCCAAATGGAGTGGCAAAAAGAAAGAAGAATTTTTAAAAAGGGAAGATAGCTCAGAAGACCTTAGAGACAACAACAAACAGTAAGGGTCCCAGAAGAGAACGGGGGGGGGGGGGGGGGGAGAAAACTCATTTGAAGAAATAAATTTCTGAAAACTTACATAAAACTTACATAGTAGCATGGGGAAAAGCAGACATCCAATATCCAGGAATCCCAGAAAGGTTCAAATAAGATGAACCCAAAAAGATCCACACCAAAATACATTACAATTAAAATATCAAAAGTTAAAGATAAAGAGAGAATTTTAAAAGGAGGATGAGAAAAGCAAGTTGTTACATACAAGGAAAACCCCAAAGACTATCAGTAGATTTTTCAACAGAATCTTTGCAGGTGAGAAGAAGGCTAATAATATATTCAAAGCTGAAAGGAAAAAAATTGCAGCCAAAAATATTCCACCCAGCAAGGTTATCATTTTGAATTGAAAGAGAGATACAAAGATTTCTCGACAAGTAAAAGCTAGAGAAGTTCATCAACACAAACCGACTTTAAAAGAAATGTTAAAGGAACTACTTTAAGCTAAAAGGAAAAAAAAAGCATGAATTAGCAAACATATTAAAGTATAAATCTCATTGGTAAAGGTAAATATATAGTAAAGGTAACGGGTTAGTCACTGATAAAACTCTTATGAAGGTTAAAAGACAAAACTAGTAAAAATAATTATTAGTTAAAGAATACAAAAAATAAAAACATGTAAAATATGACATCAAAAACTAAGAGGTGGAGTGGGAGGCAATAAAAATGTAGTGTTTTAGAATGTGTTCAAACTTAAGTTGCTATTAACTTAAAATAAAGTGTTATATATATAAGCTGTTATATGTGGCCCTCATGGTAACCACAAAGCAAAAACTTATAGTAGATACACAAAAGATAATAAGAAAGGAATCTAAGCATAACACTAAAGAAAGTCATCAGACTACCAGGGAAGAGAGCAAAAGAAGAAGACAGGAATACTGAGGAACTACAAAGCAGCCAGAAAACAATTTAAAAAATGGCAATAAGCACATACCTGTCAATAATTACTTTAGTTGTAAATGAACTAAATTCTCCAATCAAAAGACACAATGTTGCTAAATGAATAATAAAAAAATAAAGACCCATCTGTATGCTACTTATAAGAGACTCATTTTAGATGTAAGGATACACTTAGATTGAAAGTGAAGGGATAAAAAAAGTGTTTCATACAATTGGAAACCAAAAGAAAGCTGGGGTAGCTAAACTTACATTTGACAAAATAAGCTTTAAAACAAACACTGTAATAAAAACAAAGAAGGGAATTACATAATGATGAAGGGATCAGTCCAACAGGAGGATATGACATTTGTAAATATTTATGCACCTAATATAGGAGCACCTAAATATCTAAAGAAAATATTAAAAGATCTAAGGGAAGAAATTGAGAGCACTGCAACAAAAGTAGAGGATTTTATTACCCCACTTACATCAAAAAATAGATCACTCAGATAGAAAATCAATAAGGAAACATCATCCTTAAATGACACATTAGACCAGTTGCACATAATAGATATACACAGAACATTCTATAAAAAGCAGCAGAATAGACATTCCTCTCAAATGCACAGGGAATATTCTTCACAATAGATCATATGTTACAGCACAAAACAAGTCTCAATAAATTTAAGAACATTGAAATCAAATAAAACCTCTTTTCTGACTACAATGGTATGAACCAGAAATGAATTACAAAGGAAAAAAAACCCAGAAAGATCACAAATATAGAGAGATTAAACAACATGCTACTGAACAGCCAGTGAGTCAAGGACAGGAGAAATTAAAGAGGAAATCAAAAAAATCAACATGATACACCATTTTAACAAAATGTAGAATAAAAATCATATAATCATCTCAATAGATGCAGAAAACAGCATTTGACAAAATTCAACATCCTTTTATGACAAAAACTCTCAAGGAAGTAAGGATAGAGAGGGAATGAATGTCAAACATAGTAAAGGCCATATATGACAAGGCCACAGCTAATATTATATTCAATAGTGAAAAGCTGAAAATTTTTCCTCTAAAATCAGGAATAAGACAAGGATTCCCATTCTCACCACTTTTATTTAACATAGTATTGGCAGTCCTAGCCACAGCAACTGGGCAAGAAAAAGAAATGAAGCTATCCAAACTGGAAAAAAGAGGTAAAACACTCACTATTTGTGGACAACATGACTTTATGTACAGAAAATCCTAAAGACTCCACCAAAAAACTCTTAGAAATAATAAATGAATTCAGTAAAGTTTTAGCATACAAATTAACATAAGAAAATTTGTTGCATTCCTATACACTAACAACAATCTATTAGAAAGAATAATTAAGAAAACAGTCCCAGGGCATCTGGGTGGCTCAGTTGATTAAGCAACTCAATACCCAAAGAACAAATAATCCAGTCAAGAAATGGGCAGAGGACATGAACAGACATTTCTGCAAAGAAGACATCCAGATGGCCAACAGACACATGAAAAAGTGCTCCACATCACTCGGCATCAGGGAAATACAAATCAAAACCACCATGAGATACCACCTCACACCAGTCAGAATGGCTAAAATTAACAAGTCAAGAAATGACAGATGCTGGCGAGGATGTGGAGAGAGGGGAACCCTCCTACACTGCTGGTGGGAATGCAAGCTGGTGCAACCACTCTGGAAAACAGTGTAGAGGTTCCTCAAAAAACTGAAAATAGAGCTACCCTATGACCCAGCAATTGCACTACTGGGTATATATCCTAAAGATACAAACGTGGTGTTCCGAAGGGGCACGTGCACCCGAATGTTTATAGCAGCAATGTCCACAATAGCCAAACTGTGGAAAGAATCTAGATGTCCATCAACAGATGAATGGATAAAGAAGAGGTGGTATATATACACAATGGAATACTATGCTGCCATCAAAAGACATGAAATCTTGCCATTTGCGACGACGTGGATGGAACTAGAGGGTATCATGCTTAGCGAAATAAGTCAATCGGAGAAAGACAACTATCATATGATCTCTTTGATATGAGGAAGTGGAGGTGCAATGCGGGGGGGTTGGGGAGAGGTAGGAAAAGAAAAAATGAAAAGATGGGATCAGGAGGGAGACAAACCATAAAAGACTCAATCTCAGAAAACAGACTGAAGGTTGCTGGGGGGAGGGGAGACAGGTGAGGGTGGTGGGGAAATGGACATTGGGGAGGGTATGTGCTATGATGAGTGCTGTGAAATGTGTAAACCTGGCGATTCACAGACCTGTACCCCTGGGGATAAAAATACATTATATGTTTATTAAAATAAAATTTAAAAAATTTAAAAAAAAAGATTCTCTCCTTCTGCACCTCCCCCCCTCACTTGCTCTCTCTCAAAAAAAAAAAAAAAAAACTTTTTTAAAGAAAAAAGGAAAAAATCCCATCTATAATGGCATCAGAAAGAATAAAATATCTAGGATTAAATTTAACCAAGGAGGTAGAAAGGCCTGTACACTGAAAAATATAAGACATTAATGAAATAAATTGAAATAAACACAAATAAATGGAAAGATATTCTGTGTTCATGGATTGGAAGAATTAATATTGTTAAAATGTCCATACTTCCTAATGCAGTCTACGTATTTAGTGCAATCCCTATCAAAATCCAAATGGGATTTTCCACAGAACTAGAGCAATCATAAAATGTATATGGAACCACAAAAGACCTTGACTGGTCAAAGCAATCTTGAGAAAGAAAAACAAAGCTGGAGTCATCATGCTCCCTAATTTCAAGTTGTATTATAAATCTATAATAATCGGTGGACCTGGGTGGCTCAGTTGGTTAAATTTCTGCCTTCAGCTCAGGTCATGACCCCATGGTCCTGGGATTGAGCCTATCATAGAGCCCTGCATCAAGCTTCCTGATCATTGGGGAGCCTGCTTCTCCCTCTCTTTCCACTGTGCTCACTTTCTCTCAATTATCTCTGCCGCTATCTCTGTTTCTCTCAAATAAATAAATAAAATCTTTCAATCAATCAATATATAATAATCAAAATAGTATGGGGGTGCTTGGGTGGCCCAGTTGGTTGGGTATCTGCCTTGGCTCAGGTCATGATCTCAGGGTCCTGGGAGCAAGCCCCACATCAGACTCCCTGCTCATTCCCTCCCCGCTGCTTGTGCTCACTCTCTCACTCTCTACTTGTCTCAAATAAATAAAATCTTTTAAAAAAATAAACAAAAACAGGGAGTCTCAGTGGCTCAGTTGGTTGGGCGTCTGCCTTTGGCTCAGGTCATGATCCCAGGGTCCTGGGATCAAGCCCTGCACCGGGCTCTCAGCTCAGCAGGGAGCCTGCTTCTCCCTCTCCCTCTGTCTACGCTCTGCCTACTTGTGCTCTCTTTCTGTGTCAAATAAATAAATAAAATCTTTAAAACAAAACAAAACAAAAACAAACAAAAACAGTACAGTATTGGCATAGAAATAGACACATAGATCAATGGAACAGAATAGAGTGTCCAGAAATACACCCACATATATATATGGTAATTTATTTACAAAAAAAGAGCCAAGAATATACAATGGGAAAGGGATAGCTTCTTTAATAAATGGTTAGGTGAACGGGACAGCTACATGCAAAAGAATGAAGATATACTACTATTTTACACCATGCAGAAAAAATTAACTCAAAATGGATTAAAGACAAATGTAAAACCTGAAATCATAAAACTCTGAGAAGGTAGGCCCTAAGCTCTTTGATGTATGTCTCGGTGATTTTTTTTCTGGACCTAATTCCAAAAACAAAGGCATAAAAGCAGAAATAATTAAGGGGGACTACATCAAATAAAAAGTTTCTTCTGTACAGCAAAATAAATTATCAATAAAACATACAGGCAACCTACTGAAATAGAATATTTGTATGTCATATATCTGATAAGGAGTTAATATCCAAAATAAACAAACAACTCACATAATGCAATAACAATAAATAAATAAATAAATAAATAAATAAATAAACCAAACAATCTAATTAAAAAATGGGCAGAGGATCTGAACAGTCATTTTTCCAAAGAAGACATATACATGGCCAATAGGCCATGCTCAATATCACTAATCATCAGAGAAATGCAAATCAAAACCTTAATGAGGTATCACCTCTCACCTACTCAAATGGCTGTTATCGTAAAGACAAGAAACAAATGTTGGCAAGGGCATGGAGGCGGGAACCCTGGTGCACTGATAGTGGGAATATAAATTGGTGCAGCCACTGTGGAAAACAGTATGGAGTTTCCTCAAAAAATGGAAAGTAGAACTATATGATCCAGCAATTCCACTTCTAGACATTTATCTGAAGAAAATGAAAACACTAACATGGAAAGGTATATGCACCCCTGTGTTCACTGCAGCATTATTTATAGTAGCCAAGATATGGAAATAACCTGTTTCCATCAATAGGAAGAATGAGCAAGATATAGTGTGTGTGTGTATACATATATATACACACACACAATGGAATTCTACTCAGCCATTAAAAAAAAAGAATAAAACCTTGCCATTTGGGACAACATGGTGAACTTTAACAGTATTAAGCTAAGTGAAATAAGTCTGGCAGAGAAAGGTAAATACTTAAGCGGCCACTTATACGCAGAATCTGAAAAAAACTGTACAAGCAAAACAAAGCAAAATGGAACTCATGTATATGAACAGATTGGCAGTTGCCAGGGAGAAGAGGTATTAGGGGTTGAGTGTAAGGGATGAACAAGGTCGGGTGGTACAGACTTCCAGTTGTGAAGTGAATAGATCATGGGGATATGATGTGCAGCAGAGCAACTCCAATCAGTGGTGTTGAGCATACTGGAAGGCTGCTGAGGGAGAATAGATCTTGAAAGTGTTCATCAAAAGAAAAAAAAATTGTATCTTTTTTATGGAGACAGATGGTGACTAGACTTATGGTGGTGATTATTTCACAGTGGAGACAAGTGTTGAATCATCACGTTGTAAGCCCAAAACTAATATAATATTGCATGACAATGATACCCAAGAATAATTAAGAATAGAAATAACAAGGCAGGTGGACATTTTTTCCAATTTGAATATAAGTTCTAATCTTAGATAACTCTTCACCTTGGTTGTACACATAATTTCCTAGTAACGCTAGTTAATTTTGTAAAACAGCCAAATAATTTTTAATTTACCCACTAGTGATTCTGACACACTCAGCGCATTCGTGGGATTATTTTATGAATATTCTAAACTTATTAAAATACTTTTGCATAAATTTGTTCCATATACTGACCATTTCTGATGTAAAAAAAGTCTTAAACTCTTGCCACTGAGAAAGGGGAACCCTCTTACCACTGTCGGTGGGAATGCAAGCTGGTATAGCCACTCTGGAAAACAATATGGAGGTTCCTCAAGAAGTTACCCTAGGACTCAGTAGAGTTACCCTAGGACCCAGTAATTGCCCTACTAGGTATTTATCCCAAAGGTACAAATGTATTGATCTGAAGGGACACCTGCACCCCAATGTTTATAGCAGCAATGTCCACAATAGCCAAATACTGGGAAAAGCCAAGATGTCCATCCTCAGATGAATGGATGAGGAAGGTATAGTATATATATACAATGGAATATTACTCAGCCACCAGAAAGGATGACTACTTCCCATTTACATTGATGTGGATGGTAGTGGAGGGTGTTATGCTGGGTGAAATAAGTTAGTCCGAGAAAGACAACTGTTGTATGGTTTCATTCATATGTGAAATATAAGAAATAGCCCAGAAGATCATAGGGGAGTCATCAGAGTTGGAGAAAAACCACTAGAGATTCTTAACTATAGGAAACAAATTGAGAGTTACTGGAGTGGGGGTGGGTAGAAGAATGGGTAATTGGCAATGGGCACTAAGGAGGACAATGAAGTGATGATCACCGGGTATTATATGCAACTGATGAATTATTGAACTCTACATCTGAAACTAATGATGTACTATATGTTGGCTAACTGAATTTAAATAAAAATAAATTCTTGCTACTGAAAATCAAATTATTACTATTTATATTACTTTTTCAAGAAGTGCTTTCTCAACTGTTTATTTCCTGTGGTAATAATATAGTTCATCAGTCATCTATTATAGACATTATTCTATGTTGAGTTCTCTTTGCTCAGAGATTTTAGGTGAATATTAAATTTTGCCATTTTCACTGCAGCCAAGTAAAGGAATGCCATTTTGCAAGTAAATTTTTAAGGTTAGAAATGTTGATATTTTTATACCCACTATATAAACAATGCTGTTGAATATATGATTGCTTTATGATTATATACATATGACATAAATGCAAGGACAAAAATTTAGATGTTTTTGTTTTTGCATAAAATTAAATAAAATGGATAAATACATGTAGAGATTTATTATAACTATTAAGTAATTAGACCAGTTTTAGAGTTGTTTATGCTCATAATGTTCTAGTTACATACCATGTATATATAAATTCAATGTGAATTTTAAACTTCCTAGAAAATTTTAATCAAAAATTTACTAGCTTATGAACTACCTGTTATACTAAAGAAGTCCATTATACTGAAAAAGTAACTTTATTTTTTGATTTCATTGAATCTAAGAGTATTTCTACTGGACAATGTACCTTACATACTACCTCCCCCAAATTCTAACTAAACTATAACATAATAACTTTTATTGCTTAGAATTTTGATTTTCTACTTAATAAAAGAGCTATTTTGGGCTCATTTATACACATATTTTCATTACTCATAAGCATTCATATAAAAAAATACAAACTGATTATACACCTCAAACATATTTGCATTCCAAGTCCAATTCTCCTGAATCACATTTAAATCAGAATTGTCAGTATTTTTTCCCCAAACATTTTTTTGTGTGTTACCAAGAACATTGGTACTATAGTCTTTCTTAAAATAGTGCTCCAGTATCATCTCCAGTATTTTTTTCCAAGTCATGGACATTCAGTTTACCCATTTTGAAGCTGGCACTTTCTTAACTTTCAGAAGATTTCAGAAAGGTTTTTAGAAAACAACCAGTCCTCCTATCCCTTTCTGAAATTATCTTTAAATAGTTGTTAAGAGAAATATCAAGGCATTGCAATTGTTGCTTCATGTCCAGGACCATAAACCTAATCCATTTCTACAGCAACAACTATGACCTGACTGTTCCCCACCTGACAATGATCATAAGATGCCTACCTGTTGTAAGTCATCCTGATTTCAGAAATATTAAAACATGGGGAAATGTGTGTTTTTCTGTAATTGCAATAATTTAAAGGTTTGTAGCAAAGCTTCTGTATATGCCACATTTATTACCACATATCCGGAGCTCCTCTGAGTAAGTCCTTGCAGTTTAAAGTGAGAAATGCCCATGTGAGGAGCAGCTCAATTGCAAAATGACCTCTGCATGTCAGAATTTCACCCTGTGAGTTACTGAGTCATGGCATAGGTATTCACTGGGAACTGCTGGCCTCTGAAAACAAAGGGAAATTCTAGGGGTTCAGAAACATGGAGAAATAAGAGTTTCTCCTTTATCATAATTAATTGAAGATTATAATTCTAAGTTTTTGATTATTTTAAAATCTCTAAATTCTGGATTTTGTCACATTAATACAAATTTTCAGTGGTTCTGATATGATTTAACAATAGAATTTCATATAATCTTACATTCACCATTCTGTTTGGAATTGGAAAAAAAAATTAAAATCCAGAGAGTCAGCAGGTCTACTGAATTTTGTTTATGGCATGTCCCTGAATCAGCAGCCAAATGTCCCTTGAGCTGGACTTTGGCTTCAGCCTCCTGTACAAAATCAGTCACAGTATATTATACCTTAAATATAGCTGCTTTCAAAAATTACTGTCTCTTTGGTTGCACAAATATTTTTTATCTTGTTCTTAATCTCATTTGCCCTTCTGAGAATGTGCCTCTCTCTGTGGGTCCCTAAGCATTCTTCACGTAGGACATCACTACAACTGATGTCTCCTTAGACTTGCTTTCAAATTTCAAATAATTATCTCCTTTGGAGAGATCTTTAGAGTCTTTCCACTCCCCCCTCCCCTTTCTGTTTAGCTCTTGCTCTTATAAAACTAAGACTTGTATATACTTGAAGTGACATTCAGATCATGAAAAACTGGTGAGTATTTGGGACTCAGATTTATAAAATGACAACAGAATTCAAATGATAGAAGTTTCTGAATATAATTCATTGAAATCTTTAAAATGATGCTCCCTTTGCTGCTATGAACATTGGGATACTGATGGCCCTTCTTTTCACTACATCTGTATCTTTGGGGTAAATACCCAGTAGTGCAATTGCAGGGTCATATGGTAGCTCTATTTTTAATTTCTTAAGAAATCTCCACACTGTTTTCCAAAGTGGCTGCACCAACTTGCATTCCCACCAACAGTGTAAGAAGGTTCCCCTTTCTCCACAACCTCTCCAACACTTGTTGTTTACTGTCTTGTTAATGGGAAGAGCCAAGATGCCTTTCAACAGAAAAATGGATAAAGAAGATATGGTCCACATATACAATGGAATATTATGCCTCCATCAGAAAGGATGAATACCCAACTTTTGTATCAACATGGACGTGACTGGAGGAGATTATGCTGAGTGAAATAAGTCAAGCAGGGAGACTCAATTATCCTATGGTTTCACTTACTTGTGGAGCATAAGGAATAACATGGAGGACATTGGGAGAAGGAGAGGAGAAAGGTGCTGGGGGAAATCGGAGGGGGAGATGAACCATGAGAGACTGTGGACTCTGAGAAGCAAACTGAGGGTTTTGGAAGGGTGGGGTGTGGGGGGTTGGGTGAGCCTGGTGGTGGGTATTGTTGAGGGCACGTATTGCATGGAGCACTGGGTGTGATGCATAAACAATGAATCTTGAAACACTGAAAAAATAAAATAAAATTTAAAAAATAAATGCAGAAATATTTCTAATAAAAAGATAAAATAAAATGATGTGCCCCTCAATTCTTTATGAGAGAAAAAAAATAGCCAAACATGTTTTAGCTAGTTTTGGTAATTTGAGTTTCTATAACAATCCCCCAAATCTCAGTAGTATATAATGAAATCTTATTTCTTCCTTATATAAATTCTTGAGGTTTGCCAGATGGTTGTGCCATGCCTTCCAGAAGCCAGGCCCTTCCATCTGGGGGCTGTATCTCTCTCTCATTCTTGGGAGTCCTGGTTGGGGGAATTCTAAATACTCCATTTTCATCATCTTTTTGTTCTAATAACTCCAGCACGTATTGCCTCCCCACGAAGGACTGTCTTCATTTGCAAAGTGTGGAAAATTTCAGCCTTTTCAGAGGTTTTAAAAATGACAGCTTCATTGAGATAGAATTCATATACCATATATTCACCATTTTGAAGTCTACAATTTAGTAATTTTTAGTTATATTCACAGAGTTGTACCACCACCACCACAATTTAAGTCGAATCATATTTGTCACTCCAAAAAGAAACCCCATACTCCTTAGCAGCTGTTCTCCATTCACTGTTCTTTCCAGCCATTGGTAACCACTATACTTTCTGTTTCTATGGATTTGCATGTTCTGGACACTTTATGTAAATGGAATCATAAAATGTGTGTTTTTTTGTGACAGGCTTCTTTCATTTAACATGTTTTGAAGGTTTATCCATATTGTGGCGTGTATCACTGAACTTCATTCTGTTTTACAGCAGGATAATATTCCATTGTATGGATAGACCACATTGTGCTCATTCTTTCATTTGATCAACATTGGATTTGTTTCCACTTCTTGGCTGCTATAAATACTGTTGCTGTGAACATTTGTGTAAAAGTTTTTGTATGGACATAATATTTTTATTCCTCTTGGAGATAGATATATTTATCTATCTCCAAGAGGAATAAAAATATATATATAAATAATAATATATTATATATATAAATAAAAAAATATGTATATAAGAGTGGAATTGCTGGGTCATATGGTAACTGTATATCAGAATTTTTGAGGATCTGACAAGTTGTTTTCCAAAGTTGTTTTCCAAAGCAGGTGCACCATTTTACAATCCCACCAGCCGCACAAGAGGGTCTAAAGATCTAACTTTTAACTCACTGTATGCTCCAACAAAGAAAAGCCACCTGTTTTTTTAAATTTGCCTTTCACATTTCATTATCCTGAACCATTTTGCTCTTTCTAAAGCAAAGACACAAAATCTCTCCTCTTTATTGTGACATTAAATGAGATGATACTCCAATCATTTCCCGTTTTATTTTTTCCAGCCAAGGAGAGATGATAGAAGCAATTAAATACTTGAAAAAAGTTGTGAAAATTGCAGGAAACAATTTTCAAAGACTAGATGTTGTGAAAGCAAGTACAATGCTTGGGGATATCTACAATGAAAAAGTGAGTATATGGGTTTCATTCTTGTAGGGAGAAATTCTCAGAGTTTTGAAATTCTATTCCCATTTGACTCTCACCTTCCCATAATATGTTATGCAGAATGACCCCAGGACGCAGGGTTTGGTTAATGCACAGGGTAGTTACTTCCTCTTTTTCCAGGACCTGAGTGCCATCTTGGGCACAGCCACTGCAAGCTGCTAAAACTGATTCATGTCTTCATATCCAGTGAAGATTCTAAGTGGTTTTGGATTTGAAGAGCAATTAAAACACTTCAATTCAAAGAATATCATTGTAATGGTTAGCTCTTATCTGCTGACACTAACATTCATCTCCGTTGCTTCAAATTCTCATTTTATTAATTTAGCAGTGATGGGCCTGCTAGGTTCTTCAGGAGAAGAAAGGACAATCCCAAGAGTAATTCTGAAGGAAATATGGAATTCTAGCTTCGGACTGGTTATGTGAAAGAAAAGAGAAAGAAGGAAGGTCTAAAATAAAAGTATCTTATTCAAGAGACCATTACTAGTGAAATGAATTGGTCGTAACACATTGATCTTTTGATTGATTTTTCCTGAGTTTAGCTCTTATTACCCAGATCGTTCTTTAAGAAACAGTGTAAAAGAGGCTCTTTTTCTCTAGTTATAATTGCTGTTTTGATAATGATAGGATCTATCATTTTTGAGGGCAGTTTCATTCTTAAACTGTTTCTATACCTTATCTTAGTCTTTAATGAGACGTTGTATACGTATTGATTAAAGGTACCAATTCTGAGACTAAACTCAGGTTTAGTAGGTGAAAAGCCTACTTCTTTCACTTATAAGATCTGTAGTCTAGGACAACTTACCTTCTAGGTGCCTCAATTTTCTCCCCTTATAAGGTTGTAGTGAGTATTGAGTTAATGAATGTAAAGCAGTTAGAGAATAGCACCTGGCAGGGGAAGCAAGTGCCAGCTAGATAAGCCATTATTATTTGGCACACCTTTATGGGGTATCATACAATCCCCTTTTTCCCTGAGGCTCAGAGGGTTTAAGTAACCTGCCCCAGGCCTCCATGTTTCTAGGTGGCAGTGGTATTCAAACCCATGCTCTTAATCACTACAGTCTTTTATTTGGCGGATAATTGACTTTTTGATAATTTCAGAATTATTTAGTCTTTTTAAAATTTTTATTTTATTTTTTTCAGTGTTCCAGAATTCATTGTTTATGTACCACACCCAGTGCTCCATGCAATACATGCCCTCCATAATACCCACCACCAGGCTCACCCAACCCCCCATCCCCCTCCCCTCCAAAACCCTCAGTTTGCTTCTCAGAGTCCACATTCTCTCATGGTTCGTCTCCCCCTCCGATTTCCCCCAACTCACTTCTTCTCCCCATCTCCCAATGTCCTCCATGTTATTCTTTATGCTCCACAAGTAAGTGAAACCATATGATAATTGACTCTCTCTGCTTGACTTATTTCACTCAGCATAGGCTTTTTTTTTCTTTTAAAGGAAAGAGTTTTAAATTAATCCGAGTGAATGAAACTACCATAGTTCCTGCTATGGGAAACATGCTTTTAAACAGGGTATCTGATTCCTTATTACACCCCCTCTCTCTCTTACGCTGGCTCATGTGCTTCCTCTCTCCTCTTACCCACGATCATTAAACCCCCTTTTGCTCTTGACTGTCATGCTCCTCCTTTTCTAGTGCCCTGCACACCTTGCTCTTCTCTCCTCCCCTGTCTTTCTGATCTCAGTGTTCCTCTCCCTGTGATCCTGCCCACTTTGTTTCCCCTCTTTCTTTGTGCCTCCCGCACTTGTCACCCCAGGTCTCTCTCTCCACCGTGTGCCCTTTCTGCTGCCCCATCTCTATGGTACAGCTCTACTCCGGTGACTCCTGGATCTTGTTTATGCTCTCGTTTCCTTTTGGGGATGCCATGCTAAAACACAGAAGACAAGGCTCATGGCCTTGTGAGACTGGCATTCTAAGGGGAGCTTATCCTGTAGTCGCAGAGTTGGCATTCCTAGGTTATACATATTCTTACTTTTTAAAAGGATTGTTCTTCAAAACAGAAGCGCCAAAAACACAAATTGCCTTACCCTTCACCAAACAATGCCCAGAACTCAGTGTGTTAGTGTAACACAAACATTAAGTATCAGCGTATATTCTCCTAGTTACAGAGAGCATAAGGAAAATAAAAGGATAAACCCTTCTGAGGGGTCATTTTTATATTTGCACTTTTTAAGCTTTTTGCCAAGAGTTTGTATCTCATCAGTCTGTATTTTATTCTCTGGCTCTTAAGTCTTTTTTTTTTTTTTTTTTTTTTTAAGATTTTATTTATTTATTTGTCAGAGAGAGAGAGGGAGAGAGAGTGAGCGAGCATAGGCAGAGGGAGAAGCAGGCTCCCTGCCAAGCAAGGAGCCCGATGTGGGACTCGATCCCAGGACGCTGGGATAATGACCTGAGCCGAAGGCAGCTGCTTAACCAACTGAGCCACCCAGGCGTCCCTGGCTCTTAAGTCTTGAAGAAGAATCTAATATTTTAAAGGCTGGAGACATGAATACTATCCAAAGGCTATAACAATTACCAAAAGTTAACTTTTTACTAGTATGTCCCAATTCTAATATAAAATTTGGAGGATTTCAGGTATTCATGCTATCTTCAAATATACTTGCCTTCAAGTATACAAGTTCATTCATACATCTTAGTGACTCTTTATATTTTAATGTAATAAATGGTCACTGATAAATAGGGTAGTGATTTTTAATTATTTTTTTGTTTTTGTTTTTGTTTTTTGTTTTTTTTTTTTTGAGAGCATGACAGGGGAAGGGGCAGAAGGAAAAGGAGAGAGAGAATCTCAAGCAGGCTCCACGCCCAGTAAAAAGCTTGATGCAGGGCTTAGTCTAACGATCCTGCACGACCTGAGCCAAAATCAAGAGTCAGATGCTTAATTGACTGAACCACCCAGATGCCCCTTAAGTATACAATAATATAACAATTTTATGACATCACAGACTTCAAAACAAAACTTGATTTGTTATTAAAATTGTTAATGTTGCATTCAGTTTTTGTGCATTACTGTGATTCTTTGTGGTTACTTCCTCAAGTCAAAAATCCGCCGATTACTTCTCAGGCTGACTGAGTTGTTAAATCATTACCAAGAGTATGATTTGAAAACATACGACAAAGTGAGCTTATTAGAATCTAATATAGTTATTTTTCCTTCTTATTCTTTTGAAACAGGGAGATAGCATTGATGACATCCTGAATTTCCTTCTAGTTCTACAAAGTCATTTCCTAGGAAAATACTGACAAGGAATTATTTCATGTCTCTTATTTCAGCTGCTTATGGATATTTCCTAATGATATTAGATCCCTTTATTCAAGTTATACACCTGAACAATCTTATAAGCTGTTTGCATCACATCCTATCTATTATGCTGTTTCATGAAGGAAACTTGCAGGACAAAGAGGAGCCTCACTGATTTTTGCCCCCTTCCCCTTGAAACTGCACTCAGCTACTTATTAACTGTGACCTTGGGCACGTGAATTCTTTGATCCTCAGTTTCTTCATGTTTTGAGTGTCAGTAACAAGATACCTTGAAAAACCATATAAGGATTAGAAATTTATAAATATGTACGTGGTGCCTAGTTGAATGCCTAGCATATGTTGGGTATACAAAAGCACTTAGCCTCTTAGCACACTCAAGCTCACTCCCTGCAACTTCAGACTCATATCCCACCGCCTGCCCAACATCTTCACTTAGACTTCAAATATAACCTTTTAGAAATGAACTCATCATTTTCCCTTAAATTCTATTCCCCTATTAATTTCATGTTCAACGATGATAGAATATGACCCAGGTATTTCTAGGCAAACCCCTCAATCTCTGAGCTTCCCCTGTCTGACCTCATCTGGGCCCATGGCCTTAGATATGCTGAAGGCTTCCAGATTTGTATCTCCAGCTCTCATCTCTCTGTGGGACTCCACACTTGTAAATCTAGCTTTAGACATCTCAAATTTAACAGGATTCCTTCCTCCCAATCTTCCCCATCTGAATAAATGGCGTCATTATCCATTAGCCCAGCTGCTCCAGCCAAATATCTGGGTATTCTTTGATTCTTTTCTCCTTCCTGCTCCATATCTAACCCAGAAGCAAACCCTGACCTTTACGCCACCAAAACATATCTGAGATGCACCTACTTCTCTGTGTCTGCTACTATCATCCCATCAGTTTGTGACACTATTCTCTCACCTGCCCTACTGCAGGAAGTTCAAGCCCATTCCCCAATTCTTACCCATATAATCCAGTCTCCACACAGATGCCCAAGTAGTCCTTTTAAATGTAAATCAAATTGTGTTATTTCTCTACTTAACACACGTCCTTTACTTCCCATTCTTCTGGGAACCTGAAATAGTCTAAGTGAGATGTACACCAACTCACCCCATCTCTGACTTTATTTCTTCCCACTCTTCTTATCGACTCCACCACAGCCAAATGGACTTTTGAGGTTCTTCAAATATGCAGAGCTTGTTGCTGCCTTAGGACATTTGCCCTAGCTGGAATACCCTATATGGAATGCTCCCCAATCTGAGCTTCATATCCCTGAACTGTCATCACATCTCAGTTAGATGCCAAGTCTTCAAAGAGGCCTTCCCTTGGCAACTGACTAAAAGTAGCCACATGGGTGAAGGTAGTTCAAAGGTACAAACTTCCAGTTCTAAAGTCAGCAAGTCTTGGGAATGTAATGTACAGCATGGTAATTACAGTTAATAATACTGTATTGTATATTTGAAATTTGCCAAGAGTAGCTCTTAAAAGTTCTAATCACAAAAAAATTTGTAACTATGTGGGGGGTGTTAACTAAACTTATTGTGGTGATCACTTAGTAATATATACAAATATTAATCATAATGTTATATACCCAAAACTAATATAATATCATATATTGTCAATACATTATATATTATATATGACAATATAATTGTCACATAATGTCAGTTAGACCTCAGTTTTAAAAAGCATATGAAGGTGCTTTGAAAACGTACTTGTATTTTGTAATATAAGATGGCATTATTGTTATTCATAAGGAAAACTGTTTAATCACAGCTACCATTTCTGTAATTTGAGTGCTCAAACACATTTTCCAATCTAAAATCCACTATATTCTATGGGGCTTTCTAGGCATTTGAGAGAGAAGCCAAAAAATTCAATCAATAAAAGTATCTGTTTTGTTGAAAAAATAAAACCTTTTCTTCCACTTAACCAAAATATCTGAAATCTCCATATTCCCCGTTTCTGTTCACTGAAGTCCTGAAAGCTGCATGCCAAAATAAAAATTACATGAAGAAAAAAAGTAGCCACCGGGTACTCTTTAACATTACATTAATATTTCACATAGCACTCATCTCCTAGTTTTCTTGTTTATGATATCTTCTTAGTGTTGTTTAATTTGGCTAGAATAGCTTAATGAGAATAGGGACCATATCTACCTTGTTTATTATTTTGTTCCAGATCCTAAATGAGAAGTTGGCACAGAGGTGATGAGCAAAAATATGTGAATTTATTGAATCAATCATTAAATTTGTAACCAGTTTTCTACCTCAGGAGAGTAAGAATCTCTCACTTTAGGAATTCCAAACTTCTATTTCATTTTTGTACAATGATTCTGAAAACTTGTACTTAATCTTTAAAAGCAAATCTAATATTCCTGGTACTGGTCAGTCTTCCTCATCATCTCTTTTCTTGCTCCATATTATTCACCATGCAATGTATTCTAATTGTATTCCTTATAATCACTTCTAAGAAATAATGTTATTATAAGACCACAACTATAAGACTGTATTTGGAAAAAGTATTAGAATTAACTGTTTTCTCTAGTTATTATAGTGTTGTTATAATTAACATTAGCACATCTTTGAGATCATTTATTCTAATTAGTTTACCTTTTACTATGTAATCAGAGAAGATGGACCACCCATCCCACCCTCCTGATGTGATCTCTTGATGAAAATATAGAATTAATATAAAGTAGTGAAATGAGAATGCTTTAGGGAAAAAAAGTAGATACAGACTCTTTGTCAGGCTCCCACTCAGCAATGAGTATCTTTCTCCATCTCTCTGTCCCTTTCCCCTGCTCATTCTCAGTTCTCTCTCTCAAAGAAATAAATAAAATCTTAAAAAAAAAAACCAAAACAAATAAAAAAGTGATAGTTCCAGACTAAAATAGTGAAGAAAATGTGTAAAAAATGGCTTTTCCTTAGTACTAGGGAAATGTTCTTTTATTTTTGAGCTTGCTCATTGTATAGAGTGACAGACACACTGAGAAGTATCTGGTAAGAATCAGAAAAATGCATGAAAATTCTATATTATAGTGTAATAATGCAAGCTTTGTCTTAAGGTCTACGATGTCATCAAGATCCTGTTCCGCAATTGTCCCTTAAATGCTTACCAGTGATATTTATAACACTAAGCAAAGTTCTCTTTTCCAGTAAGATGCAATCGTGAAGTGATTAATTCACTTATATATTCTCAAATTCATATTTAAGATTGCCAAGATTAATTATTAGAATCTTCTGAATTTTATAATAGGATAGGGATTAACTGATAACAGAATCGAACTGTAGAGCATTGGAGAGAACCTTTGGAGAAGAGATTAAATTTAGATATTAAGCTCTTTAAGAATTGAAAATCTAGAAATACAATACACAGTAATGAAATCTCATTCCAAAATGGTATGTATAAAAATGCTTGCATCTTAGAAGAATTAATGTATTTCCTTAATAGTGTTTTAAACTAGAGAAATTTAGGTTGATACCAGTTTTATGGCAGTTGTGTCTGTGTCTAACAATTGAATACTAAGCTCAATTTGCGGGAAGAATAATTATATGTAATTATAATTATAATTAAATAGTTATGAATAATTATAATGCTCCTATTTTAGGGGGAAAAAACACTTGTTAGAGAGGATCTAATATAAATTTTAGGCATAGTAAATTCTGTTAACTGCTGAATCCCCACTGCTTGGCATGGAGCTTCGTACATAGTAGTTGACTGATACATGATTAAGTTCATTCTAACATAATAATATATAAAATAATTCTTGAAATTTAAATGTATGTCCATTTATTTATGGTCTCTAATTTCCTAATTAAGACTTTAATCTAAGACAATAAATAGCTTAATGCTCAGAAATATAATTAGAACAATAATTATTTATACTTCTCTGTTTTTAAAAATAGATATGTGAGGTCTAATCACATATGTTCATTTATTTTGTCCTATATCTTTGATGTTTAGCAGAACAATCCAAAATATTAACTAGTTTTATTTCCATCTTCAATATTTGCATTGTTCCTCAATCATATAATTTACTTACCATATAAATGTCTTTGATACATTTTATTTTTTCTAATTAAGTAACCATATCCTCATATAAGTTCTACGCTTTACATTTTGAAATAAAAGAAAGAATTGTCATCTCAACAAACAAAAATTATTATTGATAAAATATACAGCAATTGTGTTTAAATTAGTAAGTTTAATTGGAATGAACCATTTGAGTAAAGAGTTCACTAAACCATCCTGTGGGTCTATAACATAGTATTACACTGCTTATGTATGTAACATAACTGTCACACAAGCCCTATTTCTCCCCTCCTCATCTTCCAGCAACTCTTGTATCCAATCAGTTTGCTGTCTGAACACCATGACTATACAGAGATGTATGGAGTTGAGTATGCATTTTGCCTGTACTGGGGTATGGTATAGGGTGTTTCGGTGGTGTTTGTATTACCACCTCCTTCATAAAATGTTGTGAGAAAATAATTTGAAAACTTATAATAAAATATTCTCTCGTAATATTCTCTCTCTTCTCAAAAGTGTGTGCATGTGTGTGTTTGTGTGTATGAGCAAGAGAGAGAGGAAGGAGAGGAGAGGAGTGGAGAGGAGGGAGGGGAAGGGGAGAGGAAAGAGATTTACAAGTCAGTGAAGAAAGGAAACTTCATTCCCTAGCGTCTTAAAAGTATAGGCTCAATCCTAAAAATGATATCCATTGAGGAAAACGTTTTCATGAGGATTTTTAGAAAATTTGGAGGTTGGCAGAAGGGAGTCTCTTTCCCAAGGCTCAATTTCATTATTTGTAGAATAAGAATAATGTTTTCTCACAGGATGACTTATGAAAGTTAGTGACATAATATATGAAGTACTTAGCACTGGCCCTGACACTTTGAAAGCTATCGTGGATAATAGCTTTTAAGAGCATAGGAGAGTATGATCAAAAAAGCCCACAAAACCCAAAAAACAGAAAACCGCCTTGAATTTTTTCAATGAGATGTTGCAAAAAACTTAAAGAAGAGATGAACATTTAAATGAGTTGTGCTAGTGCCATCAGAATCATTATTGTTATGCCCCAATAACGGGTCCGTGATTAAAGGAGCGAGACTGATACAAAGCGAAGGTCAAGCAAAGCTTTATTTCGCAACAGCATCAAGAATCTAACCGAACGTTCGGGGCCGCACCTCTTACAAGAGAGGGTGACCCTTGTCTGTTTCACAGTCTAGCTTTTAAGGGCAAAGACCATGCGGTCGGGCCTGGCCACGCACAGGTGGCCAATGAGATTGTAACACACACAGGAAACTCCACAGTGATGTTAGGTGACCAATTGAATTATAATTTACCCTAGTAGACATTTGAATCAGCCTATTACACCTTGATTAGGATTGGCGCCAAAAGGGTACCCAAAGGGCGGGGGCCCATACTCCTTGGTAGCTAGGGAGACAGTATGCAACCCCCTACTGATCGGATGTCTCCACCTGGCCTGACCCACCTTTGTATCTGGGCATTGTTACCCGGAGCTGGTTTCCGGGACCCGCCTTTAAGTGAATCGCCTGGGGGAAGGGGAGCGAGGACAGTTCAAGGGCTAAACAACAAGGTTTTGTTTAACCTCAATGAAAGCCTCTTGACCAAATATAAACATAAAATACGTCCTTACAATTATTTTTTGGGAATCTTGATTACCTCCGATGTTCTTAGTCAAGAATGACACAAGCACATGGGGGAAACAAGAGCAATAACCAAATCAGCAGATAAATACATCGATTTTCAGTGGCCCGGTAAATCCGAAACAGATTGGCTGAAAATGATCTCTTGCTGTGACTAAAAACAACAACTGGTTAAAAATGCTTTATTAGGTAAATCCAGTACTACAAGAAGGAAAATTACATCCAAATTAATGTGAAATGGACGACTCTTTCCCAAACTTTTTGCTACCGTGTACCAGGTTGAACCATCTGAAAATGCTAACATTTGATCATTTTTAATCCAAAAAAGCTTAAGTTTCATATAGTTCAACTTGATAGATAAAGCTCTTTTAGTATCCTAGCTTCAAGATATTGTATGGTTAGTCATCACAACATTTTAAAAGAACCTTATTCTCATAGAGTCCCTGCCTGCCACCTCTTTCTTCTAAAAGATGAATGCTGTAACTGTAGAAAGATAAGTATGGTACGTACCAAGGTGAGCAGATATGTGGAAAGATAGAATAAAAAATTAAGAAAGAAATGATTTCTCTTACATTTTTAGGGATACTACAAGAAAGCTTCACAATACTTTCAGCAAGCTTTCAACACAACAGCAGAGCTAACAAACTTGAGTCAAATGGATGAAACGAAAGTGCATTATGGAATAGCAAAAGCTCATCAGATCATGCAGAGGGTTAACAGTTACATCGAGTCTGAAGATCTCACCAGCCTTGGCTACCTGCTGTCATGGAAGGAGAACAGAGGCAGCATTGTATGTGATCCGACTAATGGTAAGACTTCAGGTTTTGAAAACAGTTTAGTTTTTGTGTCTTTCTTAATGGCTCCATTGGTGATTTTGATTTTATTGGTAATTGTAACTTTATTTATGCCTTACTACATAAATATTAGATGTACCTTCATGCTACATTGTAACTTTGATGATAAGGAAAGCATAAAATGTGGTAATGATTCGTTAAACTTGACAAATCACCAACTTCATGTTCTTTTTTTCAGTTAAATATTCAACAACATGCACTGATTGGAATGTGAGAATGTGTTGGGTTTTTTTTAAAGTTCAGTGTTGTACCTTGTTGACAAAAACAAGTCACAGATGTTAGTTCACAGATACTTATCGGTATTAAATGCAATTAATATTATACTCTTACTTTGCTGATGGTAGTAAATTTTCCTATATTTGATCAATTCAAGTTAGAATATTAAGTTAGAAAAATGTAATACTAATTTCTCTTAACTCCACTTCTTTTCATATATACTTTTTCTTGTGATAATTAGTCAGAGCAGTCAATTAAAAACGAATAACTAGAAGTGATGTGAATGTCACTTTCATGTGTCAACTTGACTGGGCTCCAGTCCTCAGTTAAGAACTTCAGAATCGGATTTTTAAAATTTTTAACAGTACTGCCTATCACAGACCCTTGGGTTGCATAATTGTTGGCAAATCAAACTTTTTCAAGCAAAATATTTTAGGGATGTTTGGGATAGCACAAATGGAATCATAGGCACAACTCTGGTATGTAAAGAACCATCTAACGGGGGGTGAGAACTCTTCCCACCCCCCCACCCCCCCACCCCGCGTTGGTCATTTAGAGGAAACAATAAGCTGTTTGGTTTTTATTTTCTCCATAGAATAAATAGAAAATAACAGGAAATTGTGCACAAAGGAATCTTATTGCTTCTTTTATATTAGTAGAATTAGTAGTATGGTATTAGTAGAATACCACTTACCACTGTCTGTCCTCTAGTTATGAAATAAGTAAAGGTCTCATTCCAAATTATGTACAGGATAAAGTCTTCAAAAACAGATGGCTTGTGGAATTTCAATGTGCTTGAGTACCCAACAAATATTTACAGGTAACTATTAACTAACCACTTTTAGATAATATTTTGTTCACCTCAGGATGTTGTGTTATATACTTGAGAGCTTGCTCTGTACTTTTGCGTTATCTTCCCTTTATTCCCTCATCTTGTCTGCCCAGGAGAGAAAGCAGAGGAAATATGATCTATCTACCTCTTAGATTACTTCTTCTGATAAAAGATTTGGTAGAGAATAAGTTGGGCTACTCCTCTTTTTCTGATTTACTTCGATAAGCTCTAACCATCACCCTAATAATCATGAAAAAAAAAAAACCTCAAGGGGCACCTGGGTGGCTCAGTGGGTTAAAGCCTCTGCCTTCGGCTCAGGTCATGATCTCAGGGTCCTGGGATGGAGCCCTGCATAGGGCTCTCTGCTCAGCGGGGAGCCTGCTTCCTCCTCTCTCTCTCTCTCTCTCTGTGTGCCTCTCTGCCTACTTGTAATCTCTGTCAAATAAATAAGTAAAATCTTTAAAAAAAAAAAAAAACTCAAAACTAGAGAGTCTAGTTCTTCTATTTGCTGCAATCCTGTTTGGGGCTTTTTCAAAAATCTCCTTTGTTTTTTTTCTTCACTCTATAAAGCTATTTCTTTTTCTTTTTTTTTTTTTTTTTACATTTTATTCTCATTTTTGGTGAGGGTGTTTTGTGTTTCAAAGGGCTTAGGAGTAAAACAAAACAATGCATTTCAAAACATTATTCAGAAACAAACTGAGGGTTGCTGGAGAGGTAGAGGGGCAAGGATAGGGTGGCTGGGTGGTGGGCCTTGGGGAGGGTATGTGCTATGGTGAGTGCTGTGCATTGTGTTAGACTGATGAATCGCAGACCTGTACCCCTGAAACAAATAATACATTATATATTAATAAAAAATATTATTCAGAGAGTAAAAACTCAGCTATTTCTATGGTGGAGAAGATTAAATTCTCTGAAATGCTATAAAAGTACACCCCCTTCCTGATTCATTTGACCAAGATTAGAAATCTATGCGTGGGTGAGCTATGTTGTTATAAAAATGAAGACTACTCCTCCAGATTCAAATGTAAATGAGAAGTTAACTCTTCTACTACTGGCATTTTTTTAGTGGTAGTTGTTCTATTTGGAAATAAAACCTGCAGGACATTATCAAACATACTCGCTTGTATGTTTACATGGACATATTTTAGTTCAAAATACACTAAAATGTGCTTTTTAAATGCTTCAAAAGTGTTTCTTAAACTACAACACTTACTATTCTATTTTTCCTCTGCTTCAAAACCTTCATTGGATCCCTACTGCCTACAAATTATGTACAAGTTTCATAATGTTTTTTGACCACCTCCCTTTCCCTGGCTACCCCCTCATGCCCCAGACACACATAACGTACACTAATACCACCTTACTTCCAACTCCGGCCCCATCCAGGGAAATGTTTTCCATGGTCCTTCTGAGATGTTGAAATCCTCCCTGATCCCCATCTTACTTGACTGTTGTCTCTTCTCTCTGTTCCCACATTGAATGTCATTCATTTCTCTCCCAGCACTTTTCACTTGTCCTATTCTACATTCTGTCATGACCATTTCTGTAATTGCCTTATCTGCCCAGTGAGAGTATGAGTGTCTTGAAAACAGATTCCGATCTTTGGTGTTTCCTCCAAAGGAAGGCACAATGCCTAACATCTGCTAGGTACCAAGTAAATATTTCCCAAATTAAATAGAATTCAAAATGAGTATGTATGTCCCAGCCATGAACAAGTTTGCGCTAACCACTTTTTAAAACAGGATTCACAGTTCCATATCTCCTTGGAAAAACAACAACTACAAAACTACTATGATCCAATACCTTTTTTGATTACCATGTGGTTATCACATGAATTCAGGACAAGTGTGATGTTGACAAAATGAAGAAATATGGAAATATGATTTGGAAATCTGAGCAGCTTTTAGGTTTTCAAATTTTGCCTTTCTTCTCTGAAGAGACATCTTTAATCTTGCCATTGAGGGGTCCCATGTATTCAGAAAAAAGCAGATCAAAGATTTGAAAGATACATTATAAAAGCTGTGCAGTTATCTCCACCTCTGAGACTTACATCCTCCAAACAAATCATTAGCTCACAGAGCAGGCAATATTCTTTTAAGCAGAGGAACATGACCCCCTAAGGGAATAGAGCAGTGAGAGCACTCAGGTCTCTAGATAAAATAGAACAGTGATTCACCAGCAATCATCTCCCCTCTTTGTACCTTTCAGAGGGAACACAGCAGATATAGGAACCTTCATACCATTCTAATACTCTCAGATATGGTTGGAATGATTTCACATTCCTCCTTTTCTTTCCAATAGTAAAATAAGAGTAGATTCTCCTCCCAAATTTAGGAATTTAGAGGGAATTCAAATTTATTGCAGTTCAATAAAATTATTCAAGCCTGAAGCAACAGAAATTGGTTGGCTCTGGAAGGATTAAGGGCCTTTGAATTTCTGCTGATTTCTCCAGAACACAGTTTATTTTTCCTACTAGAACTATTATGCCTCCAATCATGAATTTTTTTTTTAATGGATAGCTAATTCATCTTACCTTGTGGGGATTATGGACCCAGATGTGGAACAGTGACAGAGAAAGAAAAGCTTTTCTTGTGCAACATAAGAGAACCGTTAACTTAGAAATGTAATTACAGCCATTTCATTGCCAACGTGGTTAACCACTTCATTGATAATATCAGTAACATGGTTTTAATGCACATTCTTATTTTAGCCAAATGTAAATTATATCAGAGAAATAGGATGCCAATTCTGAGTATGGAAATAGATGAACACACTGGCTAGTCAGTAAAGATACTGTTTTCTACAAAATGACATGCAAAGGTTTCCTTGAGTACCAAAAATACCACTCTCATTTTATGAATCATTTAATATTCTTAAAAGAAAACAATCAAGACCAAATTTGTCTCTCAGCCCTTGGTTTATGTGGGTTTAATGTTGAGTCCTTGGTTCAATGTTGAGCCACGTTTTCCCACCCTGTTCTTTGCTTGTATTTTTTATTCATGAACTCAGCCCTTTTAATGAATGCAGAAAAGCCGCATTCATGAGTGAGCCTCATGTTCTATTATACTTTGTTCAGCTACTTCAGTTAAATAACCCTAACAATGAGGAGTAAGGTCTGGAATTAGCCAAAAAGTCTGCAAGCGGGTTTCATAGAGTCTTATTGTCACAGAGCAAACCTCTGTCTCTTTTTAATGTGTTCAAAAACATGACGCAATAAAAGAAGATTCTGGTGAAAAATCTGACTGAATCAAAGCTCAACTGACTGGTATTTTGGATAATTGAGGGGAGAGTGTTATGTAAGAGTCCGATGACCTAGGTTCTAATACCATATTGAGCCTTAATTAGCTTTGTGACTTTGGGCAAAGATTTCAATTCAAGTCTCTCTATCTAAAGTTCAAAACAGATCATTAATAAGATTCTCTGGGACTGATAACAGTTCCTCAGTAGAAGCATCTTCTAAATAAATATGGTATTTTGTAGTTCAATCTAGATTTTCGTGAGCATTTTATTTGTTGTTTTCCCCCCATAAATACTTGTTTCTGTGGGTTTCCACAAAAGGGAATTTTATTATGGTTATTATTATTACTACTACTTTAATATATCAAACAGCTATAAAAATGCCAGGTACAAATATTTGATCTTTCTGCTAGAACTTATAACAAAGGAGTTTCTAGCTATCTGCTGTCCTATGCAGTTTGACCTGTCCCTGGTTGGCATTGTTGAAGTTGCTAAACGTAGTGCACTGTTCCATCTGCAGACTTTCAATCCATCCTCCTGTGTTCAACCCTGTGTCATACCTCTCCTCAATGCCTACCTTTTCCCCACTGTTCCTGGGGCTCATTACTACCCCTTCTTCATACATTTCTGTTTATGTCTGTCTCTGCCTTCCTCAATCTGGAACCACTCCTGTAGCCCCTTTCTGTCTTCTGAACATGAGTTAAAATCTTCTTGAACTTTTTTGAGTTTTATGGAATCACGAAATTATTGAGCTGTGTGGTACTAAAGAAATAACTTGGTCCACATTTTTTTTTTCAAATGTCCTCAGGTCCAGAGACATGCAGTTATAGAAAAATCTGAAAGACAAAATGGACCTGTAGTCTAGTTTTCTAGAATTCTAGTTCAAGAATCATTTCCTTGAGTTGCAATTTTTTACAATAATATTTTATATTTAGCAGAAGTCATGTTAAACATTTAAAAGGATTAGAATTTAATTAAAATCTGGATTAAAATATTCATGGTGCAAAGAAACAACTGGGACTCTATTTCTGGCCAAGATGAAGTAACAAGGAAAAGATTTACCCTCTTGTGTTAAACAACTAAAACAAACAAACAAACAAACAAAACATATAAAACAAATGTTTGCAGAGATCGGACAACAAACAGCGCAGATCAGTGATCCTTGAGAAAGATTGTGAACACTGTTAGGAAGAAATCAATCTGATTAAACTGATTCACACCATTATTATTAATGACTGAAAGTGCTTGAACCTATTCAGAGCAACTAGGATTTTTTAAACGTTGGAAGATTCCATATTGCCAGAATTTAGGGCATCTGTAATACAGTATATAACTGAAATCATTCAGGCAGTGTGGGACAAAATAATTGTGGACAATGAGGCCAACACATGGACCAGTCTTCGGAAGTCTGGGAACTTGCCCTAAATTCGACTTCTCTAAGCTATTCCTGAACTTCAGAACTTTCCTTTCTTCAATATAAATCTCTACATTTTTAAAAAAGCTTATTAGAATTTTTAGATGACAGATCACTATCCCCTTAAAGAATCCAGTGAAAGCTAAGGTCTCCCTCCTCTCTTCAGAAAGACCTACAATTACTGCGTATAATTTTCAGAGGGTTCAGCAACTGTTGCTCAAGGGGGTGGAAATTACAAGGGCTTGCCAGTATCTGGTTCTTTACTCTTCTGGGCACACAGAAGACTGCATTTTTCATCTCCTGGCAGCTAGGCAGGGCTCTGTGACTAGTCCTGGCCAATGGTCAAAAGTTACTTCTGGGCGTAAGCATAGGAAAGCCTGCCTGAGATCCTCCAGCAGATTCTCTCCCCGCTGCAGTGATCATAGCAGAAGCATTGTTAAAAATTACAGGGCAACAAGACTGATGCAGTCAGTCTCTACATGTGGAACATTGGTCCTGGAATGCCTTTCAGACCTGCAGCAGACTTTGTGCAAGCGCAGAATAATAATCTTTTATCGTGGTGAACCACGGAGATTTGCAGAGTTGTTTGTTAGTACAGTTTCATTCAGCCTGCCCTAACTCTGCAAGCTTCAGGATTCTCCGTGACAGCCCTTGGATAGCCTCAGTGGGAGCTCCGGGGAGAGAACTGGGATAGCTATTTCTCTGTAGGACAGTTTATAAATTGTGTGTTTATAGGTTGTGAGTCTGCTTGTGACTTTTTTCTAAGGCAGAGATCCTTAAAATCCTTTGTGTTTTATGTCTATTTCTAGTCAAAGAAAACAAGTTTGATAAGACAAATGGGAGTGACACATTAAAATATATTAAAATTTATTCTTTATAGATTCCATGCTGTTGTCAAAAACCTTAAGAAAGAGATGCATTTTTTTCTGCCAATCTCATTTAAATCGTGCTATCATGTATATCAAGTATACTTCTAATAAATTTTAAGAAAGAGTTTAGAGAATTCAGTGGCTTCTGCAACTGGTAATAAAATAATTCCAAAGATGAAACATGCTGAAGAAGACAAAATCAATACTTAAGCCAAAATCCTTATGTAAAAAAAGACTGCAGGGTTTGAGCCCGATTTTCAAATTTCTTCCTTCACTTACCGTTCCCCCATCTTCATATATTTTCTACAACACAGGTGACATATTTGCTTCCTTAGGAATCAAAAAAATTTTTTTCAGAAAACTAATGCCTACTTCATTGGGAAATAATAATGTAGCTCTAGATCCCTTGGGTTGAAAGATCTTTTTTTTTCCTCTTTCCTTTTTTTCCCCTCTGAGAGCCTCCTTCTCTATCTGCTGCCTTGGTTCAATAAAAGAGAATTCTTGATTGCTCAAACAAAAACTATACTTCTTTTAGATTCTGCTCACAGTTCTTGGTTGCTGATGGTGTTACCAGTTTTAACTTCCCAAGGTACACTGAACTCGCCACTTCCAAGAACAATGTAACTGGGTTTTTCTAATCTGGTTTTGTTTCGATTCCATCTCTAATTGCTAGTTTGAAAAGCTTATGAAAAGTTTTTTTGGTTGGTTAAACCATAGCAAAACCAGAATAAATCCCTGATCTGTACCAGTACAAGGCTAGGGTTCAAAGTTCTGAGAGAATCCCATTGTCACCCGTTTATATTCCTCTCATTCTCAGTGAGGGCTCTCACCCCTGCTTCCAGTTATGTCTTTTTACTTGTAGTCTTGGATTCCAAATACTACGCCAATTTAGGTAAACATTCCCCTACCATTGCTAGAATTGGGGGGCAAAAAAAATCTTCTCAGACATGTATTTAAACCTTCTTCAGTAAAGCTCTATTAGGATAATTCAGGTTATTCTTAATCCATATGATTTCTTCTGAAAAAAGTGACATTAATATTTCAAACATGAACATATTGAAAGAACAAATTTTGTTAGCTTCTAATTTTTTCCTAAGTTTCCCTGATTTGGAGTACTGTGTGGGAGTTTTTCTAATTACTTCTCACCTTTGTTTTCTCATTATTATGAATTTTGATTTTTTTAACCCCTCAATCAAAAATTATATCCATGGTCCCAGGACTGACTCTTTAAATTCTTTTCCTCCACCATCCCTATATTTTTAAATCCCGGACAAAGGTAAAAAAAATTTTTTTTTATAGTCTAGGTTCTTTAGTGTAATTAATATAAAATAAATACTTTTCATGACAAATTTTCCTTTAGAAACTAGAAATTATTTACAATGCCTTTTTATGGCAATGACTTGACTAACAGTGCAGGGATGTATATTTCACTTCTATGGGTGATGTCTGCCTCCTGGGGATGGGAACAATGTGCTCCGTGTGGAAAATCTTGAGCAAAAATCTAATCAGAAGAAATGCTGGCATACTTTTAAATTTTAATGTCAGTCCATCCTGACCAGTGTCTTGACCTTCCTTAACTGAATCCTTGAAATACTGCAAACTTACCTGAACACATTTACTTTCTAAATCCTCCGACCTACTGTCACAATGAAATAAATATTAAAAGCACTGACCGATATTCACCATCTCCAAATCCTTTATCACTACAGTATACTCGGATATTTTCTTCCTTTCATTTTACTCTAACCTGCAATCAAAAGCAAATAGATGTTCTCTCATTGTGCCCTTAAGGTAATCAAAGTTGGACTTTGTCAAACCAATAGGGAAAACTTAAGTTAGCTCATTTAAGTGTGATGCCTCTAAGGGCTTGCATTTTTTGACTTCTAACATGGAATCAGGTACCCAAAATGAGGAAAAGACTGGTTAATATTTGCCTTTAGTGAAATAAGTCTAATTTCTCGTATTAAGACTGTGTTTCCTTGTATCAGCAGTTAATTAAGTGTAATTTGCACTTTTATCAAAAGAAATTTAGTTCAACACTTTCAGGGGTCTTCTGGTATTGTTTATTAGATGAGCTCCTGAGAAGGGATACACAGTTTTCCACGAATCTCCACATTTTCAACCCAGATATTAAAATAACAATGAGGGGGAAAAACAATGGAGAAGTATGAAATAAAATGAAGCTTTAAACTCACTAGTCAGGAAGAAGACCATCGTAAAATTGGGAGGGTTAATAATTTTTACTGTTCAGATTTATTTGGCTAAGTTTTTACCTTCACCCACTAACAGATCTATGACAAGAAGGAAATCAGCGCTATGAAAGGAAACTATTATATCCAACCTTTAGCTATTAATTCAAGTTAAAAAATTAATAAACAAAAAAATTCATTGTGTCAAATACAACATAAGCAAAAGAAACATTTTTTTCTTAGAACTCTTAGTAGGGACAGGTGAACAGACTTATGATTTGATTATAGGAATTCTTTCTAAAAATATCAATGTCCATATAACTATATTAACTAAATCTCATCTGAATGGATTCACTGGTTTATTCACTTTCATCCAGGGCATTACATTGTAATCTTATTTGAAGATTTATATGATGAAATGTGAACATAGTATATTCCTTAGTAATTTGATTGGCAGGAAATAGAGAACAAAACACATGCACAGCTTTTTAATAATTTATAATTACTTACATGAATCTACTAAGTTTAGGCACACAATTATATGACTAATTATGTTGAAAATCCAAGTGGATGCTTAAATAGATGACCATGCCCTGAGGCCTTTCCAGTTGTTTCTGCTGTCTCATTTAACCATGCAAATGTTATTAAGCATTCCTGGCTAAAAATTTTCAAGCATGTGCAAGTGTAATTGCATAGATAATTATGCATAATACTGTCACTTTCTATATCTAACATAGGAATTTTCCTTTTAAAAAAAAAAATAGGTCAGCTTTGTACTGGGTAGCTTTCTCTGTAGATGCCATGAAAAATATAATTTTAAAAGATAGGTGAACCAAAACTTACCTATTGCTCTTTCTTTGGAATCTCTTTTTGACTGTCTTTAGCACATTGATTTGAAGTGAAACAGAAAGATCAAGAGTAATATTAAAATTAAAACAAATTTTAAATACCTATACATGCGATAATCTATATTCACAAATAGATCTAACTGAAGTGTAATTCAATAACTAACGTAAATATTTATACAGACTGGATAACAGGGAATCAAAAGGGATACTGGTCTATGAATACAAATGTATATGGCAAGTCTTTCAGGTTTGCGTGTTCTAAAGCCAATGTCCAGGAAAAAAAAAAATTAACTAACACATGCACGTTGGCAAGTTAATTTCTTGTCATGAGACCATTAAAAAAACTTTACAAAATAGAGTCTTGCCTGATGCCACGCCTTGCCAGGCTGGACTCTGTGCAGCCCAGCTTAACAAGCCACAGCTCCTGAAGCCGAGTTTGGTGTGCATGCAGCTGACTGGCAGGGCTTGGCTCACATGACCCTGCCCAGCTTCGAGGGAATGTAGGAAAGTGAGTACAAGCTGACTTCTCAGTGCCCAGACTGAGAGCAGGTTTCCACTGAAATTTATAAAGTGGAGAATTGCTTAAGCATGGAAAGGGAGATTTAGATGCTGGGCGTCAATCACTACAAGTAGTGCTAAGAGCTATGAAGAAAAAATAAAGCAGGTAAGAGGACAGTGATTGGGCCTGGGGCGTGGGGCCGGGGGGGGGGGCTGTTTTAAACAGAAGGTTCAGAAAAGCCCCTCAAAAGAGGCATGGTTTGCAGAGAAACCTGATGGAAATGACAAAGCAAGTCCTGTGAATATCTGGGAGGGCCTGGAGAAGACAGCCAGGTGACCAGAACACCAGCATGGTGGGAGCAAATTGAGTGAGGAGGAGAGTAGGAAGAATTGAGTCTCGAGCAGCAGCCAGTTAATTTAGGCCTTTCAGGCCACGGACAACTTTGGATTTTATTCCAGCTGTGATAGAACATTCTCACTGAGTTCTGAAACTAGGACTCTGAGTTTTCAAAAAGATCACTTTGGCTGTCCGGCGAAGACTACGTCGTAAAGCAGTGGCCTTTTTGATGAAAACCTACATGTAAGATGTAAAATGTAAGAAATACATTTTGCCTTGTGAGAACAGAATATGTATTTGAATCTAGAGTTTCACAAAACAATACCACGACATGTGAAGCTCCTGGGTATTTCTCTTTTGTAGTTTTAGTGATTTTTAAATTTCATATTTTAATGATTTTTAAAGCAATTTAAAGCAATTGTAAGTAGAAGATTCTTATGAGGAAAAATGACATTGAAATAAAAAATTGTTCTGTTTGTTGCGTTTTCTATTATGATGCAAGTATTTTAAAATACCCTATGGAAAATTAAACTTCATAAGAAGCCTTAGGCAGGGGCGCCTGGGTGACTCAATCGTTTAAGCCTCTGCCTTCAGCTCAGGTCATGATCTCAGGGTCCTGGGATCGAGCCCCGCATCGGGCTCTCTGCTCAGCAGGAGCCTGCTTCCCCCTCTCTCTGTCTGCCTCTCTGCCAAGCTCTGATTTCTCTCTGTCAAATAAATAAAAAAAAAAAGAAGCCTTAGGCAGTTTCTCAAGGGTGCAGCTCAAGGACCACTTGCCCTGAATGGTGGTGGGAGGAGTTGTTATAAATGCACCTCCCAGATCTTCTTACCACAGACTAACGGATCACCAGCCCAGGGCCTTGAGGATCTGCCTTGGACAAGCTCACCAGGTATCCTTACGTGTGAGCACTGCTCTAAAGTTTTTTTCAGTTTTTAAGGTTATAATAATGCCAGGTTATCTTTTCCGCATGAGTATGTGCTATTTCACACATATATGTAAGCCCACTGAGTAGGTGCGTCTTCATATAACATTTCTCAGCAATACTATAAATTCACATGTGAACTCTGGAAAGCACTTTAAATCAGTATCTCTGTTCTTTTTGCAGTCTTTAGGTATTTATTCTGAAATCAGGTGAAAAGTCCTGGAACTCTTCCTCTGTAATCCCAATTGTTACTTGTTACTTCGCATCATTTATCAGAAATAATCATCTTTTTCTCTGCTCAGTTACCATTCCTTTCTCCTTCTAAATGTTTCGAAAATTTCACTGCCCCGAGAAGCCTCAGTACCCATGTTGAAATGTGGTTAAATAGCACATATTCACAGCCCTACCATTCTAAGTGGCATGTAACAGCATTTTTCACTAGGTTTGTACATCATTGATTTTCACTAAACGTCATCCACCGCTGTGGCATGGGTGGACTTTCTCACCATGTCCTTCTGTTTTGATGCATTCTGGATACAACAGGTTAGATGACACCTCTTATAAAAGGTTTTCAAAGTATCGTTAAGGTGCATAGGAAATTTTCCTCTACCAGTTCTAAAGTGGAGTAGGAAACCGGCTAAGCAGCTGTATTATGGATCACACGCATACAAAATCAGACTTGAGTCTGGCACATTTGCTGTTTGTAAAGAATCGGGCTTAAGACCTGTTCTTCTAAAGTCACTTTGTAAAATGTTTTCCATTTCTACATTCACTTTTGCTGTGGACGAAACAATGCTCCCCATATCAGTGATATACTGTAGCAAAGCCTGTCACCCCGACATTCTCCTCCTCCCTCAGCCAAAGTGAAATACCCTGACTTCTATGTCTATACGTCAAAGGCATTGTCTCCCATTGACTCAGCTTCAAAAACAAAAAAGAGACAGAATTCTTACGAGTTCATGGGGAAACATGGGGTTAAAGTGGACTGTATTTCAGGAAGTGTTCCGTTGACTTGCTATGTGGTGAGAGACTGCAGTCCTAGCTAATGACTTGTAGGTACGGAATCCTCAGGTCTCTCAGGTGGTTTCAGTCGATCAGTTTCAACAGAATGATGAAAAGCTTGAGATAAAATAAACTGACAGTTGCTACTCATCGTAGGCAGCAAGCTGTACCCAGGCAGCTGAGACCCTGGGAGCCCTCTTTCTTAAACAAAGGCTTTCACTGCAGTGAGCAATGAACTCCAAATTTAAAAAAAAAAAAAAAAAATGGGGCAGATTGGCAGCTGGTGACCGACAGGAGGAGGGAAAGGAGGGAAACTGGGAAACACAGCAATTGTTGGCTAATTAGAAGCCATTCCCACCTACTTAATACCAACCCATTAAGCAGAAAACACTTTTCATCTTTCTCTCTTGCTACACATGACATTATACTCCAATCAATACCCTCCCACTGGCTGCCTCAGTGCCCACAGATGAATATACTGCAAGTTTAAGAATGCAGTAATTGATTTGGGACAGTGAAACTGCAGCTTTCGCAGTATATTTTCTGAAGATACTAAAGCAGTGTTTGTGATGCTTAGGTAAAATAATTATAACTGTAAACTGACAGCTGTCAAAAATTGAAAAACATAAGAGAAAACCTAAGCATGGTAGATGTATTTGAATCTTAATAGCAAATAATCATGTAAATCAATTTCTCCCCCTTTTGGGAGAACAGCTCAAATATTTGGCTTAATAAATTCACTATCCCTACCACCATTTCAGCCCTCTACACACACACACACACACACACACGCACTCACACTCACACAATTTATAAGATGACATTTGAGAAGTATAATAAGCGTACATAAAATAATGTTGCATTATGTTTGAGCATGATTTTAATAGAATTCTTTCATTGGTCCCACATTTAAGCTTATGGGAATTTATCCCAACAACTCAAACTACTGGAAATTTATCTTAATGTGGTAAGATAATTCTCATATACCATTACCTTCATATTATTTTTGAAAAATTTTGTCTTTATAGGGGAGTTCGATGGCTCTCAGAAACAGATTCTATCTTAAATAATACTTTAATAAAAACCACATATATAATATGTTATTTTTCCTTATTTTAGTTATGTGACTTTTATAGGTGTTTTTTTTTTTTTTTCCCTCAACCTAAATATCAGCTCCTAAATTTTATACAGATTTTCTCACTGGTATTCAGTTTCTTTCTTTCTTTCTTTCTTTCTTTCTTTCTTTCTTTCTTTCTTTCTTTCTTTCTTTTTAAAGATTTTATTTGTTTATTTGATAGACAGAGATCACAAGTAGGCAGAGAGGCCCACAGAGAGAGAGAGGGAGGGAAGCAGGCTCCCCGCTGAGCAGAGAGCCCTATGCGGGGCTCGATCCCAGGACCCTGGGATCATGACCTGAGCTGAAGGCAGAGGCTTTAACCCACTGAGCCACCCAGGTGCCCCCAGTCACTTCTTTCAATTCCTATACACTGTTTCTGGGACATTGATCACAGAGTTACCCAAATAGTTATAGATGTTGTTGTTATAGGCTGAAGAAAGGAAAACAGATTATTCCCCTTTGCTATGTCAAAATAGAGAAACAAATAGGATTTCAGAAACTGAGGTTTAAATTCTTGGTATGGAAGGTGGTCATCTGAGACTGCTTTGGGATTTCTGAGTAGGACCTTCAGTGGAGAGAATTTAGTAGAAATTTTGTTGGTCCAGCGAAAACAGAGCATGGTGCTGTGGTTTTCTGTGTGCATAAAACAAATGAGGTGAGATCCAGATTATCTTCCTATTAAGTAGAATGGATTTAAGCTTTACAAGTTGATCAAATGTGTTGCTTTAAAGCACATATTTCAAACACAACTTTGATTATTACCAAAGTATTACCTGGTACTGTCAGACTGTTATAGCAGAGCAGACACTGACCACCCCTGCATTATACCTTACACGTACCCATAAGGTGAGAGGAGACTTCTAAAGACAGCACATGGGAGGAAGAGGAAGAAGGAGAGGGAGAGCCTTCTTGCTTTAAAATTCTGACCTGATTCCAAAACACAGTCCCACTCATCAGTTTTATTTCTTATAAGAATTGGAGCTACTGATATCAAGCTTTATAAGTAACTATTAAGACAATCCTTTCAGTCTCTCCAGCCAACCAAATTTATTATTTCAATTAGGAGTATATGTGTATTGTCATATCTATCATTAGTAAAATGGAAATAATATCAAGTGTTAACATCATTTTAAGATCTTTAAGACATATTAACAGAAATCTTAATAGAAATTAGCAAGTCTTTTATTATTAAGCTTTAGTTTTGATTTTTTTAAAATTTTATTTATTTATTTGACAGACAGAGATCACAAGTAGGCAGAGAGGCAGGCAGAGAGGGAGGGGGGGAAGCAGGCTCCCCGCCGAGCAGAGAGCTGGATTCAGGGCTCAATCCCAGGACCCTGAGATAATGACCTGAGCTGAAGGCAAAGGCTTTAACCCACTGAGCCACCCAGGAGCCCCACAGTTTTGATTTTGAAATCAGACAGTTTAAGAAACATATGAAAACATTGAGGGTGGGTGATTTCTCAAATTATAATGAAGAAGAATTAGTTGGAAAATGTGACAGCTGAGTGAAGGTTGAGACTAGTTTGGACAGTGGGGAAAGGTTCTCTAATGACTTAATAACTATCTTCAAGCAGGTGGCATTAAGGAAAGGATGCTTTAGTGACTGGCCTCCATCTTCTCAGAGGATGGAAAAGAAGAAAATGGATTTACTGTTTGAGAAAAGAAGAAATACCTCACTTAACTGTTAGTTAAACTTTGGTGACATCAAGAAACCAAACATTTACTTTGCTGCTATTGCTTGAGGCAATTGCAACCTACTTTAGAGAAGAGTATTTTACCCCTCAATAAGTGTATTAAAAACAAAGCAGCATGTTATAAACAGACACAGCGAAAATATCAATAAACAATAGCTGAAAATAAAAAGAAGATTCACACACACACACACACACAAACATACACCCATTCATATAAGCACTCAGCAGTCTGGGGCCATTTTATGTGGGAACAAGAGATCTTACAAACTCAATGGCCTTTAACTATATCATTTACTTTTTATATTCGTGACCCTCAGCCACCAAGAAAAGATTAAATTACATTATTTTTAGTCTGTTTAGAAATGTAGAGGAGGGGCGCCTGGGTGGCTCAGTGGGTTAAGCCTCTGCCTTCAGCTCAAGACATGATCTCAGGGTCCTGGGATTGAGCCCAGCAAAGGGCTCTCTGCTCAGCAGGGAGTCTGCTCTTCCCCCCACCCCTGCCTGCCTCTCTGCCTACTTGTGATCTCTGTCTGTCAAATAAATAAATAAAATCCTTTAAAAAAAAAAAAAAGAAATGTAGAGGAATTTTGAGGAAGTTTTCTTCAGCAGAACTCTAGTGATATAAAATACTGCCAAGATTTCTAGTTCAGTCTCCCATTTTACAGAGAAGAAACTTCGATTCACAGGATGTGAATTATCTTACCCCAGGCCAGACAGTAAATGGCAGGATGAGAAAGTAAATACGTGTCTACAATGATCGCGTCTTACCCTTCTCCCATTTTACTGTACTGCCTGGAACCATTCCACTATTTTTTATTTTGTTTTTAGTTTTGGTACTTTAGTGGAGTAAACTTAAGTTACTTAAAAAATTTACCCTCTACCATCCAAAAAGATGTTGGAAAAATGAGGGGATACTATATTTGGTCATGAATTCAAGCTACTGAGTTAGTCTTTCAGTCGACTTCACAAGTCTTTAGGTAGCTTAGGAATAGAAATGAGTCTAGCTGGCTTTAAGAATACCATTTGAGAGTAGGGTCCTAGGTTAATTGATCTTATATTTTCATCAACTGTGGATCCAATCTTTCCCTTTATATCTTGAAAGGATAATTAAGATATTTATAAAATGTGTCCAAGGTGCCTCCTTAGCACAGTAGGCAGTGTGTCAGTCTCATAAAATGTGTCCTGCTGTATCCTAAAGCAAATGGTATTATTTAGCACAAACAGAAAAGACAAATATCGGAGACTTTACTATAATGCTAAAAATAAGAAGCTGTCCCTTACCACTTTAGAGAGGAAGCAGCCAGTGCTCTACCTTCATTTGGGATTCAGCTGCTTTCTCAGTTGAGAAACACCAAAAATATCATGAACAGTTGAAACCATTAACTCTACTAATGCACCTTTTTTTGTGTGTGTGTGATTTAATTCCCCCACGAGTGTTCTCTTTTTTTTGTTGTTAAGTGTTTATTTCTTTTTTTTTCTTTAGTTTCTTTTCAGCGTAACAGAATTCATTGTTTTTGTACCACACCCAGTGCTCCATGCAATCCGTGCCCTCCATAATACCCACCACCTGGCTCCCCCATCCTCCCACCCCCTGCCCCTTCAAAACCCTCAGATTGTTTTTCAGAGTCCATAGTCTCTCATGGGTCACCTCCCCTTCCAATTTCCCTCAACTCCCTTCTCCTCTCCATCTACCCATGTCCTCCATATTATTTGTTAGGCTCCACAAATAAGTGAAACCATATGATAGTTGACTCTCTCTGCTTGACTGATTTCACTCAGCATAATCTCTTCCAGCCCCGTCCATGTTGCTACAAAAGTTGGGTATTCGTCCTTTCTGATGGAGGCATAATACTCCATAGTGTATATGGACCACATCTTTCTTATCCATTCGTCCGTTGAAGGGCATCTTGGTTCTTTCCACAGTTTGGTGACTGTGGCCATTGCTGCTATAAACATTCGGGTACAGATGGCCCTTCTTTTCACGACATCTGTATCTTTGGGGTAAATACCCAGTTGTGCAATTGCAGAGTCATAGGGAAGCTCTATGAACAGACACTTCTCCAATGAAGACATACAAATGACTATCAGAAACATGAAAAAATGTTCATCATCACTAGCCATTAGGGAGATTCAAATTCAAACCACATTGAGATACGACCTTACACCAGTTAGAATGGCCAAAATTAGCAAGACAGGAAACAACGTGTGTTGGAGAGGATGTGGAGAAAGGGGAACCCTCTTACACTGTCGGTGGGAATGCAAGTTGGTGCAGCCACTTTGGAGAACAGTGTGGAGATTCCTCAAGAAACTAATGCACCTTTTAAAAGACTGTCTTTTCCCAGAACAGATAGTGAAGTGATGTTAAGGCATAGCAGATTATTTTAAATTTACATTTTGCAATAAAACCTCTTCCAATAGTGCCTCAAAAAAAAGTGTTCATGGGTGAGTGTCTACCATCTTCCTTCATCCTCTTACCTGCTCAGCTTCCCTCCGCTTCTTCCTACAATCCAAAGGAAAAGGATATTCATTGGCTGGGGGAAAGGCTAAGTCATTTTACATAGAGGCTAAGTCACTCATCAGAGAAGGAAGAAAGTGAGTGGGGCTAGAGACCAAGATGCTGAGCCAGAGAGAGGAGACAAAGGGTGCGATGGAATCGGGGCGGTGTGGAGAGAGTAAAGGAAAAGTGCAGAAAAGGAAATGGGTGACAATGATGTGGTGTGCTGGATTATGAGTCAAACCAGAAAAATGCAAGAATTTGAATTATACTTCAACTGCTTTTGTTGTTGGGACTGCTTTTCCCCTCCCGGACAAAACCAGGGAACACAGGTTTCCAGGTTTTTAAGTTATCTGTTTCAATTCAAACCTTTTTCCTTTTCTCTTTCTCTCTCTTTTTTTTTTTCTGATATTAACTTGAGTACCCATGGTGATTAAAACTTGGGTCGATTTTAAAAAGACAAAGGCCCTTGCTTTCAGGCTTCTATATTCTATACTAAATAGTCATTCATAGCAAAGTAATAATTATGGAATAAATTGATTTGGAATTGTCATTTTCTGTTCTCCTAGACATTTCCCTGATATTATCTGGTTGTGTTAAAAACAACAAAACACTATAATGGGCAGCATTTTGCCTCACAGACTAGATTACATTAATGTAAGAAAAAGGCTTTCATCATCAGTCACTATCATTTCTTACTAAACAAAACAATGAGCTGATTGCTGCATCCAATGTGGTATTCCTTGATTTTTCTCTCTGTACCTTTCTCCAATACAGTAACCTCAGAAAACTAGTTACATAATAAATATTTTACTTCTTAAGTAACTTTATATCAATGTTATAGCAATCATTTTGTCTTGGTCTTTATTTTACTTTTTCCCTTCTCTTGATAATTAATGCACTTTCAATAACCCATTAGTTTTAAATAACATTTTTCATATGAATGGCCAAAACAAAAAGTTTAATATCTATAAAATAATGAACTGTATATTCTAAAGTGGTCACTTTCTGCACAAAGGTGGCAGGGAAAGGACTATTAGGAGACAAAATAAGACTACTCTGTAAAAGAAGTGAAGAAATTTGCTACAAAGTAGTAGAAGTTTCAGTGTCTTCGTGTGTATTAAATCAGAACTTCAGAAATTAACTTGTAGAAGTAAAAATAAAGATACGGAATTTGCGATTGACAGTTGCACCACAGATTCTCCTTTGAATAAGGATTTTACATAGAATAAGATGTCCTTGTAGGTACCATGTTTTATCGCTAAATAGCATGTTTAATAGGGCCTTTTGTTTTGTCTTTCAGCTTATTTGCTTCCTAGAAGCAACTGGTCTGGAAATTTGCTTATGGTTATCATTTTAGGTTTTTGTTTACTAAAAATTTAAAGTTAAGATTTTCTTGTAGCTATCAGAATTCTCATTTTGTTTACCACTGAATTTCTTGTACTGTCAAATTTATCTAATGATCCATACATGTATAAAAAGACCTGTAGAGAGACACAGCATGTACACAGCTAGGTGGATTTCATTTTCTAAAGATACCAAAGTGAAAACATTTCAAAATACTACTGTGATAAAATTTCATTTTCTGGTAGTCCTATACCAGAGGTGAATAATTTGGGATAATGTAATATTGGAGTATCACGTTAGTGAACCTTGCTTGTAATGAAGTCCTACTAAACCCCAAATATAGTGAGTGGGTTTTATATAATGTTTGCTTTTATTGAGTAATTCTTTCATAATATAGTCCTTACATTAAGTTAACACTGTGCCAAGCAAACTTTACAGTCTACCAATGTGTCATATACATTTCAAGATTTGAGTCTTAAACTATAAAATTGCATGTGTTTTCAACCATCATTTGTTTAGAGATATTGGAGTTCAGCCAGAGTTTTTACTGTGCCTTCAAAATCTCAGCTTCAGGAGTGTTAAAGGAATCTTCTGTTCAGAACTTGATTCTTTCAATCCCTTTTCTTGAGGTTAAAATGAAAGTCAACTCATTTCAACATGATGTAAATCTCTGGGTGGGGTTTTGGATATATATTTTTTAATTTGGAAAGATATCAAGCCCTCTAATACTGGATTATCTGACCTAGCAATCTCTCTACTCACATCCGGTTATATATTTCATTGTATTCCATGTGTTGTTCCAGACACTGTATGTTGAGTGTACTTCTGAATATATGCTATTATTTCAAGAAGGGGAGAATGTGTTTTTATAACAAAGTATGTCTGCTGCCATTTTCCTTTTTTTTAATAAGCCATTACCTTTTTTGCATACTTTATATTGCACATGCGCATCTAACTAGTAAATTACACAAAGTGTATCTGACTATTATAATCCTCAAATCCAAGATTGTCAGGGTATTTTGTTTTAGACTCAAGCAAATCTATAAAGTCTTGTTCCCCAGGATGCCATCAAAAAAAGCTATTTGTAATGAGACAGTGGATTCTAATACAGGCCCACCCATTTACTATCTGATTTCCCATTTTGTAATTTGTAACATGAGCAAATAATTTCAACTTTACAGAACTATTGAAAGAATTGAGTGTGAAAAATCTGGTATAGTGGGATATACACATATATTTAATATATTAGATATTAAGTAAATATTTAGTTCAGCAGTTTAAGAAGTGGACTCCAGAAAAGGCAGATCTAGAGCTATGAGAAACCTCACACAGTAGAAGCAGAAACTATCCCAAGAAAGAGCACTTAGTCCTAGAGAAAAATTCCTACAGATATTGTCCACTACGTATGTGCCTGAATGTCTCATCTTATTTGCCCAAATGGGACCCACAATCTCTGGAAGAGAGCTGCAAACCGCTGGCCTCAACAGTGCACAATAGGACATGCTTCTTATTTTTGTTCTTACTAAACATTTAAGCAATTTAAATGATAAGAATACATCTTTATAGTACAGAAAATTAAGGTACCCATAAAATTTACACATACACACCAAGTTTAGAAAGGTTCACTCAGAAAATTATTCATTTGGCCATGCTATACCCATTAAGAGTCCTAACCCTGTGTATTACACTGAGATGACTGAGGCATTGTGGTCTCCACCCATGCATTGTGACTGAAAAGTACTTTTTTTCATTCATTCCACAAAGATTTATTGAGCACCAGCCATGTGCTAGGGAGCCTTTTCTAGGTACGGGGCATACAGTGTTGAAAAATTTAATGCTTTTGAACACACACTAGCAAATTCAGAAATAGAGAAGATCCCTTCAGAGAGGAGCGATTGTTCTGCAGAAATTAAAGCAGGGTGTGAGATGGGAAGAAGCTGTGGAGAGCAGAGAGTTACTTTGGATACAGTTACTTTGGCCACAGAGCAGAGAAGACCTCCAAGACGCTGCCTCTGGAGTGGAGCCCCAAGTGGCGAGAAGTGGGGAGGCCCTGGAAGCTCTGGGGTATCTAGGTCTGGGGTACAAGTCTTGGTACAACTCAGGTGCTCTCCTAGCTGAGAATTTGGCAAGAGGAGAGTCATACGGCTACAGCACAGGGAGTGTGTCTAAGGAGATCCCACTTAGAGCTGGTGCCTCTGCTTGGGACGGCAGACTTAGAAGAGGTGGCCTACAGGACCAAAGCATGAGGGCTGACATAGGGACCTGGCATAGGAGTGAGGGGCTGCAAGCAGAACACAGACAGGTTTTTGAGGATGGCCCAGCTCATGTGGCCCAAGGAGAAGCAGGCATGACTTAGCCCAGTTCTTCAGGGGCCACCACAGGAGCCCTACAAGACCGTCTTTTTGTCTGCTCTGTTTGTATGGGTGCTGAAGTAAGGGTGGAATGGTTTGTCCCATACCATGAGGCAAGGTTTCCTTTTGTGGCTTCATAATGCATTCCTGAAAAGTACTTTTGAAAAGAATATTCCACAATGTTTAATTTGGGGGAAGCAGGTCAATTTTAGCAGATCTGGAAATTTTATCTCTCTAGAATTGTCCCTTCACAACTGTTTAAATTCAATTAAAATATTGTGGAAGTTCTACTGCAAAGCATACTGTCATATTTATTTCAAATGGGAGGATTTTAGAAGGAAGTAGGTAACTTTATGTTTTAAACATTTCTTTTTATCTCCTATACTGAAAATTGATACACATTTAAATGTTCTTTGCTTTCTCTTAAAGCTAAAATTTTGAGTTAAAATTGTGTTTACTATCCTCGACATTTCAAAGAAAAGTAAAAATATATATATTACTTTCAAATTGTAAAATATTCCAATTTTTGAGAACCTCTACAGGTCTAGAATCCCAAGTAGCTATAAATGTCATTACTAAGATGGGGTGGGGGTGAAATACAACATCTTATCCACCAAAAAAGATTATTTGAATGTAGTGTTGAATTTAAGATTCACTTTCTAGCTTCAGCTATCTAGTTATAACAGGCTCTAAAAGCAGTGGAAATAGCGGGTGGTTCCATTCTACCTGAAAACCTATAAATTCAATCTTATTTTGACTAGCTTCCAGGATAGTCTTCCATTAAGAGGCGATTCAGAACCAATGTAAAGGAAGTAAAACGAGTGCTTGGCAGTTTCGCCAATAGTTGAGAGCCAATGACCAGGGGGTAAATGTAGTGATGGCCAGACCCAACAGATAAAGCCAAATCTAATCTAAATCTAAGCTGTTCTAAAACCCCAGACTATAATGGCTATCATGGCAAAAATTAAAACAGGGAATCATATTATTTATTTCTTTTATTTTACACATTTAGCTAATTAAGCCTACTTTAATTGCTAATAGATCTCAAGCATTATACAGTGTTTGCCAATGAAAGTAACTTAAGAATGCACCTCATTAAAAAAAAAAGAATGCACCTCATATTTTGCTTGTATTCAAATTATAATATTATTTCAGAGTTTTTTTAAGCTACAGTAAGTTCCTTTAAAAATGTATTGCTCTTATTTATGATATCAAACTATACCTAAACACCGAGATTGCTAAAAATTATTTGGAAAAATTCAGAAATTTATTGGAAGGAAGCAAATTATAAAGTAAATGCTATCATTTATAACCAGGAATATTTCATTGAATTTCACAATTAATGATTATTATAAAATCTCTTTCAAAAGCTCTCACACAAGGGTGCCTGGGTGGCTCAGTGGGTTAAAGCCTCTGCCTTTGGCTCAGGTCATGATCCCAGGGTCCTGGGATCGAGCCCCACATTGGGCTCTCTGCCTGGCAGGGAGCCTGCTTCCTCCTCTCTCTCTGCCTGCCTCTCTGCCTACTTGTGATCTCTGTCTGTCAAATAAATAAATAAAATCTTTAAAAAAAAAAAAAAGCTCTCACACCATAATTCTGGGATGAGATGTTTATTTTATTCTTATATTTATACTTTACAGGGATTCTAACCAGGTTATATAGAGACCAAATATACTTCAGACTTAAGTTCCTCCTCTCATTCTTCAAAGTTGTTGCTGCCAGCCTATAAATTTTAGAACAGCATTTCAAAACTGTTTTTTACAAAGTCATTCTTTGTTGTCCATAATTTCTAGTAACAAACCCCATGTGTAGTCTATTTATTTTCTGATGTAGAAATGTGTACTCACACATGTACAGATGGAAATATGGGGTAATGACTGTGCCTGGATGTGGATAAGGTATTGCTGTTGGGTGTGTGTATATGTGCACTGCTTTTCTGTAAGAACCTCAACATGCAGAATATAGAAATCCAAGTGGAAAAGAGATTCTTCAGCTTAATTTCCACGAAAAGAAAATTGAATATAAAGAAAGAGAAAATGGCATACTGTAGTTCTCTCCCTCTCTGAAAATTTGGCTAGCATCAAGGTACTGGCACAGATGTGGTGATAAAGAGAAGCAGACAGAAACTTGAGATATATTTTTGTACAGAACCAGCACGTGATAGATTACATTTGAGGATGAATAGAGATATTACTCAGCCATCAGAAAGGATGAATACCCAACTTTTGCATCAACATGGAAAGGACTGGAGGAGATTATGCTGAGTGAAATAAGTCTAGCAGAGAGAGTCAGTTATCATATGGTTTCACTTACCTGTGGAGCATAAGGAATAACATGGAGGACATTAGGAAAAAGAAAGGAGAAAATGAAGGGGGAGAAATCGGAGTGGGAGATGAACCATGATAGACTATGGACTCTGGGAAACAAACTGAGGATTTTAGAAGGGAGGGGAGTGGGGAGATGTGTGAGCCTGGTGATGGGTATTGAGGAGGGCACGGATTGCATGGAGCACTGGGTGTTATATACAATGAATCATGGAACACTGCTTCAGGAACTGATCATGTACTGTATGGTGACTAACATAATATAATTTTTTTAAAAAAAGTTGATTCCTAAATTGTTGGCTTGAGCAACCAGGTGGAGATGATTTTGACTGGGGAAAATCAAGTGTTCTCTTTGGGATGTGTTACACTTTAGATATTTAAGATGTTATTCAGTAGATCTTCAACTACAGCCTTCAAACAGCAGTCGAATATGTAAGTGTGGAGCTCAGCAGGGAGGACTGGGCTACAGACATGGATTTGAGAGTCATAGTCATAGCTTATGGATAGCATTTGAAGCAATGGTACTTAACAAAATAGCCTTGAGAGAACATAAAGAGAAAAGGGAGAGATGACCGAAGCCTGAATCCAGCATCATTCAACAAGTGAAAGTTGAGTTCTAGAGGAGCAACTAACAGTGGAGAAGAGAAAAAAAGCACAGATGACTACATATCCATGAAACATTTTACTCCCATTGAAATGTGGGAACAAATATTTTTAAAGACCTTAGAAGTGAATGACTAAACTGACAAAAAAAAAGTAAGGAAAATACCTAGGGGCCTAAAATAACATGCTTTTCTATGTTTGAGAAACAGCAAAGAAGTCATTTTGGCCTATGAGAAGTGAGCTCAAAGATAAGAGATAAGATATGAGGTCCCAGAATTCATGGCTGGGGTAAGATGAGATGATCCAAGAGAAATGGAAGAAATTATGGTGCAAACAGGGAGACATGTTGGAGCGATATTCTTATTCAGGCAAGAGGGAATAAGATCTACTACACAAATAGCAAGGATGTACTTTGATGGCCACATGGACACATCTCCTTTGAAACAAGAGTGTGGGTGCCCAGCAAGTTACATGAGTTGGGTTGGAAGTTTATCAGAGTTATCTTTTAATTGCCCCAGTTTTTCTTTTTTTTATGTTTTTTTTAATTAACATATAATGTATTATTTGCTTCAGGGGTACAGGTCTGTGAATGATCAGTCTTACACAGTTCACAACACTCCCCAGAGCACACACCCTCCCCAAGTTTTCTTAACGAAATAAGGAATAGCATTACTATCTATAGATCATATTGGGAGATTTAAGGAGAAAAGAGAAGATATGAAATTATTTTCTTGAAGAATGAAAGAGTATGAGAACTAGGTCAATACATGATTATTCCATGATTATTCCAAGGCAAATCTAGGCAAATTATTCCAAGGCAAATCTAGTGGATGTAATGTTCATGGATATAAAGACCAATCAGCATTTTTGTAGTTTTCTCAAACGAAGTTAAGCTGTTCTTTGGTACAGGGTGCCAGCTATGAAGATAGTTGGACTTAGCTAGGGTTGAGCTTACCAAGTTAATACACAATTTTTTTTTAATCTAGGGGAAAAAAGATTATGCCAAGGACAAATTAATATAATAAATAATAAAAATATTTTAAAACCTACAATAGAGGAGCACCTGGGTGGCTCAGTTGGTTAAATCTCCAGCTCTTGGTTTCAGCTCAAGTCATGATCTCATGGGTTGTAGGATTGAGCCCCACATTGGGTTCTGTGCTCAGTGGGGAATCTGCTTGGGGTTTCTTGCCCTCTGCCCCTCCCCTCACTTGTTCTTTCTCCCTCCCTCTCTCTCTCTCAAATATAAAATCTTAGAAAAAAAAACTGTAATAGATGTGCTAAGTATAAGATGATATCCAGCAAAATAGAGAGTTGGTAAAATGAAAAATAGCTCTAAACAAAATACCAGAATAGAACATGTTAAAGATAAAGGAGAATGAAAATATAGACTAGTATTTAAGAATCACAAAAAAATAGAGTAAAAATGTCCAACATATAATAATTAGAAATTACATAGTGGGAAATGGAAAAAAAGCAACACCTTAAAGCTATCATGGCTGAGAATTGCTAAGAAATGAGAACTCACATATAAGAAGCACAACATGTTCCAAGCAAACTAAATAAAAAGAAACATATGATTTGGAAACAAAGGAATAAAACTTCAGAATACCAAAGATTAAAGCAAAGATCTTTTTTTTTTCTGTTGATTTATTTTATTGCATGTAATGGGTACAGATTTATCTACAATATAGTCAAACAGAACTCCCAGATTTATGCTTACAAAGTTAACTAGGCAAATAAAGTTATTCATATCGCTCAACCAAGTCTTCAAACTTGCTGAAGACATGCATATAGGCTTATAATATCTGCAACATATGCTGGTTGACACTCTGCCCTAAATTTTGTGGATTCATCTAGAAAGGAGAATGTTAAGTCTATTAAAGTGAAATGTAAATTATCATTTTCATAAGGCAACGATTTTAAAAGTGGCCAAAAAGACAAGAATAAAGGATTATCTTTAGAAAATGACAGAGGCACAGTCAGCTACAAATAACAGCAATGGAAATTAAGAAAGTGGGATAATATCTTCAATATAATGAGAGAAATCACAATCAATCTACAATTATAAATCCAGTGAAATTACCTATCAATAACAAAAGTAGAAGATTTTCAGATTAAAAAAATCAATCTACTGCTCACAAAACCATACTGAAACAAATCCTAAAGTACATACTAAAGGACAAAGGAATGCAATTTCAGAAGGTCTGAAATTCAGAAAGACAAGTGAGGAAAAGATACACATATAAGTAAATCTAAATCATTAAGTACATCTAAACATTTTAAAAAAAGAAAAATTATAAAATCAATTTGAGGGATTAAAAAAAGATCGAAAATTTCTAAGAAATAATTATATACAATTCCAGATGGAATGGTAGGTTAACCATATTAATTTACTTTCAACTTTTTTAAATCTTTTTAAATTTTTTAAGTAGGCTCCATGCCCATTGTGGATCCCAACATGGGGCTTGAAGATCCTGAGATCAAGACCTGAGCTGAGATCAAGAGCCAGATGCTTAGCCAACTGAGCCCCCGACAGCGCACCTACTTCCAGCTTTTTAAACTACATTGTATATCATACCTAAAATAACAACTGAAAGAAATAGAGCAGTAGAAGGGAAGAAGGGAATGAGGTGAAAAAGCCCAAACAAACCAAAAAGAGGGAAGAGAGGAAAAAATAAAACACAGGAAATATTAGAACAAATAAAAGGCATTAAATAATATACTAAAAATAAACCCGTAATAGCAATGAATACAAACTTATTAAATTATTAAACTATCTTGTGCACTATTAAAGACAAAGGTTGGGGCACCTGGGTGAAGCAGTCAGTTAAGCCATCGCTTGGTTTCAGCTCAGGTCTCCATCTCCCATACATGGATGGAACCCCCTACTGAGCTCCATGCTCGGTAGAGTCAGCTTAGGTTTCTCTCTCCCTCTCTCTCTGCTCACCTCCCCCACTTCCTCCCTCCCCCCCGCCCTGCTCTCTCTCTCGCTTTCAAATAAATAAGTAAATCTTTAAAAAAAAAAAAGACTGAATTAAACAAATATAGCTACATGGTATTTACAAGAAGCATACCTACAAAAAAGGTCAAAAAATAAAAATAGGAAAAGATATACATGCAAATACTAAAGAAAGCAATGTAGCTTCTATTTATTAGATAAAATAGGCCTTTAAAGCAAAAGCATTGAAAACAGAAAGTTACTGCATAATGACAAAAGGTTCAGTTCACCAGGAAGATATAATATTCTAAATGTAAAGTTGCCTGATATCAAAGCATGTCAATGTATAAAATGAAAATAGAATAAACATGGAGAAATTTCAATTTACCATCATAATAAAATACCTTGGGGCACCTGGGTGGCTCAGTGGGTTAAGCCTCTGCCTTCAGCTCAGGTCGTGATCCCAGGGTTCTGGGATCGAGCCCCAGATCAGCGGGCTCTCTGCTCGCCGGGGAGCCTGCTTCCCTTTCTCTCTCTGCCTGCCTCTCTGCCTACATGTGAACTCTGTCAAATAGATAAATAAAATCTTAAAAAAAAAAAACCAAAAACTTCACATTCTTTTCTTGGTAATTGATGAAGTAAGCAAACCAAAATATCTGCAAAAGTAGATTCCAATGGACAAACTTTTTAAATGCTATAATGAACACATATGAAACTATAATAGTGGGAAATATGCAATATTTTCAAGCATATATAAAACATTAAAAAAAATTAATGTCCATGAAACGAACCTTGACAGAATCCATAGGACTGATACACAGACCATGTTTGCTGTCCACGGCACAATTAAGTTAGGATAATTTAAACAAAAACTTGTTTGAGGGGTGCCTGGGTGGCTCAGTGAGTTAAGCCTCTGCCTTCAGCTCAGGTCATGATCTCAGGGTCCTGCGATGGAGCCCCACAGGGCTCTCTGCTCAGCAGGAAGCCTGCTTCCCCCTCTCTCTCTGCCTGCCACTCTGCCTACTTGTGATCTCTCCCTCTGTGTCAAATAAGTAAATCTGTAAAAAAAAAAAAAAAAAGTTTGACAATTACAAAAAATTTCTTAAATAGCGTTTAAAAAAAAAAGAAAGAAAGGAAATCAAGAATTTCTTAGTATGGAATAACCGAAAATATCAAAATTAGTGAAATGGAGCTAAAGCAACTCGTAAAGGGAAATTTGTAACCTTGGACATTGTATTAAGAAAGAGGCAGTGTAATCAAAAGAAATGAGATCTTGCCATTTGCGATGACCTGGATGGAACTAGAGGGTATTATGCGTAGTGAAATAAGTCAATCAGAGAAAGACAACTATCATATGATCTCCCTGATATGAGAAAGTGGAGATGCAACGTGGGACGTTTGGGGGGTAGGAAAAGAATAAATGAAAGAAGATGGGATCCGGAGGGAGACAAAACCATAAGATGGGGGGGCAGGGGTAGGGGGAGGGTGGTGGGGTTATGGACATTGGGGAGGGTATGTGCTATGGTGAGTGCTGTGAAGTGTGTAAACCTGGCGATTCACAGACCTGTACCCCTGGGGCTAATAATACATTATATGTTAATTTTAAAAAATGCAAAAAAAAAAAAAGAAAGAGGCAGTGTATACATTAATGAGCTAAACATACAAATATATGTTTGTAGCTAAACACACGAATTAAGAAGTTAGAAAAACAGAATAAATCTAAAGAAAGTAAAAGAGAGGAAATAGTAAAGAAAAGAATAGAAATTAATAAAATAGATTACAAAGACAGAAAGGGAAGTGTAATTGATAACTGAGTTTGTGTGTCCACAGAGGTATTTCCAGAACGCTAGGTCAGTATGGCCAGCTGCCCATTAGACATCTTTTCTGTGATATCTAATTGCCATTTGAATCTCAGTGTGGTATTTTTCATCCCCACACACTCATCCCCCACCCGCAGACTTGCTCCTGGACCAGTCTGTAAGTTAAATGATAAATCCATTATTCTGGCTTCTCAAGTCAAAACTCTTGAAGTCATCTTGACTTCTCTTTCCTCGTGGCCCACCTCCAGTTAGTGAACAAAACCTATTGGCTCTTTCACCATTTTGGTAACTCAGGGGCTTCTCTAAAGTGCAAAAACCTCACGTGCATTCTATCCTATTCTATCTCAAAGACGGAGTTCCAGAGCTCAAACTCTAGCAAGACAAGCGAATAACAAGAAGTTTGGGAAATTGGGGCTAGAGAAGAGGGGATTGGCAAAGAACAAGTAAATGAAGGGTAAACTGCCTACTGTAAAGTAATGGGAAGATTATGTGGGTATTTACTCTGTGCTTCCAAATACCATCTTAGTTATTGGAACAAATACATCTTTTCTTTTCTCTTAGAACTTCTCTGCTCAAATCAAAAATAACCAGGGCACACAAACAACAATGATATAAAATCCTCTTTACTAATTTAAAAAAAAAGGTGGTATATGAAGAACCAACTGGGGTCCAGTCCTGACTCTGCCACCTCAGGGGTGAGTTGGCAGAGGCATTACAACTGTGCTTCAGTTTTATTTTTGATAACGAGGGTGGTAGACTTAGTGTGATCACAGAAGTATCTTCTGCCTCAGAGGGGCCATGATTCCAGGAGCACAGAGCAGGGAAGGCACTAGTACCCTACACCTATAATTCATCTAGGAAAACTTGTAGGTGCTTTGAGTTGTAAACCAGGAGCTTGGTATAAACTATTTTGTCATTATGTTTGTTAGAATGGGGTATTTCTGTGTTTTACCTCTGTGACGTCTGATTTACGAAAATGGCCCAGCTTGCTTGAAGTCTGATACAAAAGGACGATACTGACATTTTGTGTTGTGTTTTTGTTTTTGTTTTTTTTTTTGTGGGGGAGCTCCAACTGTATTTTATTTTTTATTTTTTTTAAATTTTTTATTTCTTTTCAGCGTAACAGTATTCATTGTTTTTTCACCACACCCAGTGCTCCATGCAATCCGTAACCTCCCTAATACCCACCACCTGGTTCCCCCAACCTCCCACCTCCCGCCCCTTCAAAACCCTCAGACTGTTTTTCGAGTCCATAGTCTCTCATGGGTCACCTCCCCTTCCAATTTCCCTCAACTCCCTTCTCCTCTCCATCTACCCTTGTCCTCCACATTATTTGTTAGGCTCCACAAATAAGTGAAACCATATGATAGTTGACTCTCTCTGCTTGACTGATTTCACTCAGCATAATCTCTTCCAGTCCTGTCCATGTTGCTACAAAAGTTGGGTATTCGTCCTTTCTGATGGAGGCATAATACTCCATGGTGTATATGGACCACATCTTCCTTATCCATTCATCCGTTGAAGGGCATCTTGGTTCTTTCCACAGTTTGGCGACCGTGGTCATTGCTGCTATAAACATTGGGGTACAGATGGCCCTTCTTTTCACTACATCTGTATCTTTGGGGTAAATACCCAGTAGTGCAATTGCAGGGTCATAGGGAAGCTCTATTTTTAATTTCCTGAGGAATCTCCACACTGTTCTCCAAAGTGGCTGCACCAACTTGCATTCCCACCAACAGTGTAAGAGGGTTCCCCTTTCTCCACATCCTCTCCAACACGTGTTGTTTCCTGTCTTGCTAATTTTGGCCATTCTAACTGGTGTAAGGTGGTATCTCAATGTGGTTTGAATTTGAATCTCCCTGATGGCTAGTGATGATGAACATTTTTTCATGTGTCTGATAGCCATTTGTATGTCTTCATTGGAGAAGTGTCTGTCCATATCTTCGACATTTTGTGTTTTAATCCTGTGCCCTTCCTATACCCAACCAACTTTAGGAGCTGTTTCAGCAAAATTACCTCCTTTCGTGCTCTCCACATGTAAAGTTGCAGTTGAGAGAAATTTCAAATCTTAAACTATGTATCTTAAAAACAATATCTCTAAAAATAGAAAAAATGGACAGTCTGCTTCAAAAGGAAAATATTTCTTAATTAAATCAGCCATTTCCAAAAATCTAAGCTAATGAGATATACAAAGCTTTTATCAATAAATTGACATTCAAGAACATTTTAAATATTTTTGCCATATTACCCTCACTTGAATTTATTGCTCATGTTTACAGGTATGGGTATACTTCTCAGTTTTATTAGAAACATCTGAACAATATATAGCCTTTGACCAGAAATTGACCATAAAACTAAGAACTAAAGTCCACGCATTTCTTTTAATAATGAAGGCTTAGCTCTCTGCTTCTGGGCATATTCACATAATGTGCCTGTAAGCTCTGTTCTGTATTCAAAATTATGATTAGTATATTTAATCAATGGTTTCTGTTCTTATTGGGGCTATCAACATATCAAAATGGTATGTGCTAATTGGACGTAATAACTGCTAAGACTTTAGAGCTAATATAAAATAATGACTAACATTTATTGAGCCCTTACATGCTAGGCTCTATGCGAAGCAATTTCTGTGCAGTGTCCCTTTTATTCCTACACAGATATTACAGGTTAGCTACAGGTAAGGTTCTTGGTGTCTGGGACCTTGACTATCCTGTTCACCACTGAACAGCAGTGCCTGGCATTGAGTAGACTTTGAAAGTATTTATCAAACGAATGAGCAAATATCATGACCATTTTAGACATTTAAAACTAAGGCTTAGGGAGATTAGAAGATGTGCTAGTGAGTGACACAGCTGGTATCTGAATCCAGGTTTGATTGCAGAATCCATGCTTTGAGTCACTGCCTTTGCTTGATTTGGTCATTGATGCCAAGTTTTCTGAATTTGAGGGATGTTACCTCATATTTGATTATGCTTAATTTTGAACTCCTTGAAGATCAGAATTCAGTTGAGTATATTTCTGTCAAGCAGTCATAATATTCATAAGTCAAAGAAATTACAGACCTCCTCAAGGAAATACTTGTCCCTAACTCCTTAAGTATAAAAGATCCTCTTTTTTTTAAAAAGTGAAAATATTTCCCCATCAAAGTGGTAATAGAAAACTGATATGAAGGAGGAAGTGTGATCTTGCTGCTTAAAATGTGATCTGTGCTTGGCAGTGTGAACATCACCTGGGAATCTTAGAAATGCAGAAGCTCAGACCCACCCAGGTCCACTGGATCGGAATCTACATGTTAAACAAGATCTCTAGGGTTCTCAGCCCTGGCTACAGTCTACAATCGTCAGTTTCTTTAGATACATATAATTTTTTTTTTTTAGTATAGTTGACACACAATGTTATGTTAGTTTCAGAGCACAACATAGTGATTCCGTAGCTCTGTAGGTTATGCCACGTTCACAAGTGTAGCTCCCACCTGTCCTCAAACAATGCTAGTTCAGTATCATTGCCTCTGTCAGCTTCTGAGAACTAAGGATGCAGACTATACCCCAAACCCAGGGATCTGGACTTAAATAGACATTAACTGGGGGGAATTCAAAGCCCCCCAAAGCCAAGTGTAGGGAGGTGCTGAGGTTGAGAACTAGAATTATAAGCCCGAAATGACCAAGTGTAGGTTTTTGTTTTTTTGTTTTTTTCCCCAGTGGCTCCACTCGCTGAACAAATCATACAACTTCTGTAAGTTTGCCTTGGAATATATTCGGCGAAAATAGTATACACCCTTCTCCTTCAGAGGAGTTGTAACAAACAGACACAAAAAGCTTTAGGAAGTTTAAAGCACAATGTATATGTTATCTTTATTATTTTTGTTGTGTTTAGCTGCAAGTGTAAACTCTAAAGTTCATCATTTGAACATCAACATTAGTCTTATTTCAAATAACTTGGAGTGTGCAGTGGAATTTGTTCAGTAACTTGGAAATTATGAAAGCAACTGAAGATATAAAAGCTCTTTAAACTATATGAGCATTAAGAGAAGAGTGTCTAAATGAAAGCCAATTCTGCATCATTTCTGTGTGATACCAATTATCAGCCCAAAGTATAACTAAGGTGGTAATTGGAACTAAGACATACCCACTATATGAAGATACCTTTGTCCTGTCCTGCTTAAATCACAGCAGAAACTGGGACTTTCTCTTTAATGATGTATAAAGTGCTTTTGAACCAACATCTTTATTTGGGGCATGCATGAAAAATATATCCTTTAAATATTATTATTATATATCTTTTTTTTAAGTATCTAAAAGCTAGAAATAACCCATGATAGACACTTTCACTACCTTTCATTATTATATTTTTTGTAGTTATGCCTTAGTAAAATCCCATAATTCAAAAAGCAAGATATATTTATTAATCTTCAAAATCAGAAAAATATTCTAAATGTGCTTTAAAAGCTTGAGTATTTGACTCTATGAGATGCAGTAATTTTTACTGCATGTAAGATGATGTCATCTTAAGAGAAAGTCAAAAACACTTGTAATCACTAGAGCAAAACATGCATAATATTATATCTTGTGTAACTTAGAATTTCAGCCATAAATACTGATACTAAGAATTTGATTCAAAACTCTGATGTTATAGGCCAATATGTAGTTTTTAAAAAAGGAAGATTTGAAGAGGAGAGAAATGCTTAAAAGCAACCGCCTTGTTGCTGAAAGTTAGGCATAGTTAATAGGTTAATTTCTGTTTATTGAATAAGAGAGCCCAATGCTGATTGATATAGTAATTTCAGTGTTTGCTATGGCAAATATTTAGCTCATTATCAGTTTTAATAGCATTTTGCAGAACAAGCCTTTTCTTGACATCTAGAAAATACTATTAAATTTCCCTGCATAGATACATTGTTATGACATGCAATAACTACTTGAATATAAAGGGGATTAATAATTTAAAAGGTGTTAACAAATTAGGGCCATCATTAAAAATAGACTTTGAACCATTTTGTAGCAAAATCAGATTGAGGTAATGCTCTGCTCTTATGATAAAGAATTACTGCATTAATTCTGCAAAGTGAACTTATTGCTCCTATTCGTCTCCAAAACCCTGGAGCATTAAAAGACAGGAAGAATGAAATGATCACTGCATTTTTTTCAGGCACAACAGCTCTAATATTTCCATCACAGTTTCACAGCTCAGCCAGCCTAGATGTGTTAATGGGGGGGGACCCTTCAAAATGTCATCTTTTTCTTTAATTTTGCTTTTAGCCTGTCCTATAAAATTGGGCCAGATTTTCTCGGACAGTTTATAATAATAAATAGAGAAATTGTATTTAACTTAGGCAGCATCAGTATTGACTACATGGCTTAATACTGTTTTGCATCTGACTTTTTAAAATTTAATCCACGAGCATGTTGAGGATCTTCTTTCCACATCAGTTAGCCTCCTGATGGCTGAAGTTGACTCGGCTGATGGAGATCGTTAAGTAGCGTCCCCTTCCTTTTTCACTACTCCATGGACATCCCTCCTAAAACTAAACACTTTTGGACGCAGAGGACAGTCCCATCAGAACTGTTTTGTCAAGAGAAATTGATAGCTACACTCTGCCCTTTGAATCTTCAAATTGAACACTCGATTTTCTGTGCTTTTTCTTCATTTCTCTTAAAAATATTATATATGATAACATATTTGGAAAGAACTGCCATACTTGCTGATAGCTAAATTCTCTGTGCAAACTATTAAAATAAACTGAAAATTAAATGAAAATTGGTGTAGAAATTGCAACTATTACACATATGTTCATAGACTCAAAGATTACTGAAGATTATTGAAGCTCATTTTTTCCAACCCTTGAATTTTGAAGTTGAGGAAACTAAGGCCCAGATAAGCTTAACACGTGTGGCTGAGGGACTGTTAGAGCCTCTGTATTGTTATTTTTGCAATAACAGCCACCCTGAGTCTGAAATTCCTGTATTTCTCAATACTACTTGAGTACTTCATTGATTATAGCTGTAAAGTACAACAAATTCTGGATTTAAGGCCAGCTGACCTAGAACTTGAATCCCAAATTATGCACATATCTTTGAGAAAACCACTTGACCTCTCATTAGCGTCGGTTTCCTCATCCACGAAGTGTAGATACTAATACCCTACTTCAGAAGTACCCTGTGAATTAACTAGATTATATATGTGTAAGCGCTGGAAACTATAAATCTTTATACAAATAATAAGTCATTATCATTAAGAAGGAATGTCTGCTTCCACTAAATTAAGGCATTTTGTTATCTGGGAGGGGAATTATTAGTTAGCTAACACATTAACAAGGCCTTGAGGCAATGGGACAAAATAATACGTTTTCATTTGGGGGAGAAGAAAGGTAGGGAAAGATCTAAGGCATTGACAATTAGACCTGAACAGTGAGGCACCAAGGGCAGTTGTTAAAAATAGCAGAAAGGAAATGGAGGAGATGGGGAGCTCCATTTCACAATTGAGAAAATGGAGGTTTGGAGAGGTTAAGTAATTTGACTCCAGTGATGCAGCCAGAGGGTGATATAAGCAGGACTAAACCCAGGGCTCTCTGATTCCAGAGACCAGATATGATTAACTACCAGGAGAATGAGTTACAGTATCATAAATAGGATGAAATTTTGCACGAAGATCATCATAGAACATTCTTTTCTCATGTCAGAAGCTGGAGGTGAAACATACTATGAAGGAAGTCTGAGGATGCACTAGAGATCTGTGATGCCAACTTGCTAAAGCAGTGATGGAAAAAATGTTTTATTTACAGCACGATTCCGGGCATGATTCTGAAGGAACACTGATTGGAATTTGTCAATGATCTTTTTAACCTTTGACAATTCACTTAAGAACTGAACAAGTTCTAATTGTCTGTTCCAATAACACCAACATCGCCACCAAGGCTTCTTAGCAATTCTCAATCCTTCCAACAGTCTCTTCTGATCTAACTAGAGGCTCTGTTTCCTTCTTGGATTATAAATTGACTGTGAAGAAAAATTATTTGACTATTCATTAAACTTTGTGATTTCATCCTCTACCAAAGATCCCATAAAACCTAATGCTGCAGTATATGTATACATAATGTCATTTTACCCAGTGTTGAAAATCATTGCAATGGAATTTAGCAATAATGAGACTAGTGGTTTTATCACAAACCCACTTTTAAAAAAATTCTAATTTCATTTTCTTGTTAATTTTCTTTTTACCAGACAGGTAGTCCACATGCAATAAATATTGTTACTAAAACATTCTATTTATTTAGAAATATGTAGCCTTACCTATCCCACCCAAACAACAAAGCCTTCTCAGCCACCATCAATGCCAAAATAAAGAATTATTACCTTTATATTTGAGAATCCTTATTGGTGTAGAGGTAGAGAAAGAGAAGTAACCATGAAAGTACTAGCAAAAAGAGGAATTTGTTCTGTGGTAGATGCCAAATCAAAGACCAGACTCCCACATAATGAACTCTTGATCAAAAGCACCTTTCCTTGGACACCTGGGTGGCTCAGTCAGTTAAACGTCTGACTCCTGGTTTTGGCTCAGGTCATGATCTCAAGAGTTGTGAAACGGAGCCCTGGGTCAGGCTCAGCTCTGGACAGGGAAACTGCTTAAGATTCTTCCTCTCCCTCTGCTGCCACCCCACCCCCCACTCACATGTGCCCGCTCTCTTAAAAAAAAAGCGTCTTTCCTCACATGTCAGAATGATTTGCCTATATATATTTTGCTTCTCTTTTTTGAGCTTCAGTAAGTAGGCAGAAGTTAACAGACATTTGCTTTTAAATGCAAACATGTGTAAGAAGGTTATGGCCATTCATATATTAGAATTGATTGGTTTACTCTGGTTGCTTGCTTCCTAATTTAGCTGAGCCTAGCTGAACTAAGACACTGCGAGTCTGAGTAAATAATTTTTTGACTCAAAATCTCAGTGCTCTCCAGATTTATTCTGTTTCTGAAACCTCCAATTTGCCCCTAATGTTCTGCTTTCCTTGAGAATTCAGCTATCTGACCCGCATATGTGTTTATGGCAGAGGCTATATATTCAGAGCAGCAGTCCCCTCTAGAGAGTTAAAGCTTTAAAAACATTTCAGTCCATGTTATTGACAGTTGATTTATATCCTTTGAATTTGCACTCCTGACCAAGATTCTTGTTTTTAACCCCAGCCATAGACTATCAGTAGCATTTAAAATGGTAAATCTGCGTAGATGCCAAGGTCTGCCTGTCTTTTGAAGGCTGCCTGTCTAATCAGTTCACTTGGTTTGGGGTCACATTACAAACCAAATCAGTTGTGTTAGTGTGCCGAAGTAGGAACAGTGATACCTTTTTATCACCGAAGGATCACATACTTACATGCAGAAATGCTGCTTCAGGATGGAATTAGAAATTATATATAATGCTCATTTCTGTAGGTAAGATGAAATTTAAAAGAGTTTTAGTTCCAAATTTAGCCCTTTCTTTGATTTAGAAATTAAAACCTGGAAAGCTGAATGCATTTTACCTAAATATTAACGTGGGATTTTTAGTTTCTTTTAAAGAAACAATGGAGCATTTAAATTATAATTTAACTTTATTAAGAACTACTTCCTGTGAAAATCTTCTCTCTCTCATGCAAATTTGACTGAATACATTTCTCTTTATTTTGATGATGTAATGTTCTAAATCTTAAAAATAGCAGACAATTATACTTTAATTATTTTTAAATAAGCCTTAAAATTCTTCCAAACCTTTAACTGCATTTTTTAATCTATAGAATGATGAACTAGTACATGAAAGTCTGACTTGTAACATTAATGAAGTATTTTGGGGGGGGTGGGTAACTCATATAAAAATACAGACATAATGCTTATGGCCAAACTTCAAATCAATAAGCCTATGCATGAGAAATGAAATAGTCTAATCTGTACACTGGAAACTGATGATCTATATGGAGAGAAAAATGGGAAAAAAAGAAAAGAAAAAAAAACCTCTTTATAGTTGCTGTCACTTTTAGCAGACAGTAAGAAAAAACACTCACATTAACGGCACCTCAGGACATGATCATCCTTTTGAACTGAATTTATTCAGTACATTTCTGTTCCTCAGCACTATGTCTCCAAGCATCGCTTTACTCAACATTGTTAAGAGCCTCCGTCTGGAGGTGATCCTTTTATTATATTTTGATCATCTGTAGATAAAATGTCAAGCACAAGTGATATAATAGAAGCAAATGATATCTATGTTTGAACATGATAAAAAAAAGAAAAAAAGAAAAATTCCTTACCTAAATTAGCCTAGGTATACGTACTCCCCTAAGCTGATTCAATTTTAAAGTGTTTTCTTTCTTTTTAAAATTAAGTATTATGAAAATACTTATAAACCAATTAACCAGGGAACCACCTGCTAGTAATGCCTTAAGGAATATTGCTCGCTGGGGTGACGGAGGCTTGGAGTTGTGATAGGCTATGATACTATTAGGCCCCCCAGCCCCCCAGCAAGAGGGAGGAAGGCTGCATCTGTCTCTCGAGTAGCCCCTTGAGGTTAGCTTAGAGCAGTGCTTCTGCTTTGGAAGAAGCTGTCAGCCCTCTGGGCTACAGAAATATGCTGTTTTTAATAAGAACCTTGCACAAGACAGTAGCTATGATTTGGAGTCTATTTTCTCCCCCCTACTACTCTTGAAATGGAATGGATCACATGTTGATTGAATAGTCAATGCCAAGCTAGTTCTGCACGTTAGAAATCACTTTAAATCTATATGTTAAACTTTCAAAAAGTGGTTTGAATAACATGCTTTTTGGGTATATCCTCCACTCTGTGCTCTGGAAACAACTCTTGCCATGGGAGAAGACTGGGACTACGCAAATTAAGTTCAGGTAGGTGTCGTCACCCTCCTCCCCTCTGGCTGAGCAATAACCAACCCTGATACATAGTGTGATCTTTTCTGTGAAACAAGTTTAGAACTTGCATGGAGTCAGCCTATGAATATTAATGCACAATCTCTGAAAAAGGAAATCGGTGCAGATTGGGAAAAAAGAGGATTTTTGGTGAAGTCTGTAAGTGCAGCAAGTTTGAAGATCACAGTCTATGACTTTGACTTTTGGAACTCACTATAGCTGGTGACTAAGGGGAAGAAACTGATAGCACCTCGCTATGTTCTCTGCCATCAATCAGTTAACCACTGAAAGATTTTACCTTTTTCAAAAAACATGTCATTGCAAAATCTAACTGAAAGTTATGAGATAAGCACTGCTGTTCCCTGTGTTACCTTCTGAGCACCGACTTCAGTTCAGGTGCTCATCACCTGCAACAAACCCGCTTTGATCCTACAATACTTACACCAACAGTAATTTGAATATGCATGAATGTTGTGTTTACCCATGCCCTACACTGGCACTCCAGTTAAAGCAGGGACACCTGAATTCTGTAACCACCAAGCACCGAGCAGGACTTGGAACTGGAGTGTGAAGAGCAAAATGCCTTGTACTAAGTCAAGTCAGAAATAGAGAACCAAGTATCTAGTGGCGATCAGAAAGATTTTTCATCTATATCTCCATGAATATATGGCCCTTCAGCATAAAGTTAACGAAGAAATTAAGAGCTTCTTTACTTAAAGCAGTCATAATTCGGAGGGGAAGAGAACACCCAGCAGAGCGCAGGCAACGGAGAAGAGAGCTAAATGAGTTCAGCACAACGAAAGAGGCTTGCAGGTCCTAAGAAACTGAGTTACACAACTGAAGAGATGAGAGGAGTTCTGGGCACCAAAAGCCCCAACTGCCGGAGAGATGGAGAGAACCATTGCAAATGCAAACACATTCACCGCTCAGGAGACTTCATCCCTAGGGAACTCACTGAGAGCCCCAAAGCCAGAAATAACTTCAGTTAAACATTTGCACCTTAAAATTGAAATAGCTAAGCTTTGTGGGGTTGTCAATAATTGATAACTGATGTAGAATCCAGGTGTATATTGTTTGTATATTTTTTTTAATTGAAGTGCGGTTGACACACGACGTTACAGTAGTTTCAGGTGTACAACATAGTGACAACTCTGACAACTCTCTACATTCTGCTGTACTCACCGCAAGTGTAGCTCCCATCTGTTTATCTTTAAAAAAAGTTTTTTTAATTTATTGTATTATGGTAAGAACACGCTACTCTCTTAGCAATTTTGTACGTGTACAGTACAGCGTGCTGTGTGTATATATATATATATATATATATTTTCTATGTTGAAAGTGTCTTAGAAGTCAGAAAAAGTAGCAAGTCATATTTCAGTTATACTCTTTAGTATTAGGCAAGCCAGCCAAACTATATCTGGGTCATTAAGAAATCCATTTTCATCTCCTTTTTAGCCCTGAATTCTCTGATGACTATTTTTCAGTGATTAAATTTTGGGGTGGTTGCCAGAGGGGAGGATTGGGAAGATGGGAAAAATATAGTTGAGGGGGACTTAGAGGTATAAACTTCCAGTTATAAAGTAAAGTCACAGGGATGAAAAGTCCAGCATAGGGAATGTCATGGTAGTATTATAGTAACTTTGTGTGGTGACAGAGTGACTAGACTTATCGTGGTGAACATTTCATAATGTATATAAATGTTGGATCATTATGTTGTACATCTGAAACTAATATAATATCGTATGTCAGTTGAACTTCAATTAAAAAACTTCAACCTTTTTAACTATAATAACAAGCATGTGTGGAAAAATACCTTTCCTTAAAAGATATGTGGAAGTTTAAAAGTAGGAACTGAAAATATGGATACATTAAGCACTGTATGCATTTTATCATTAGTTGAATTACTTTAGGTAGGGGAGAGGGTGTGGGGGTAAGAGGAGGAATGAGAGGGTTGCCTAGGTTAGATAAACTATTCCCAAATCCAGAAGTCTCCAAGCAGTAATTATGTATTCATTACTGCACATTTTCTCAAATCAAAATTGAATGCAGTTAATAGAATTAATGTTTCAGTGAACCTTAATTGTGTATTTGTTGCCTACTGTACACTTAATCTAAGAAGGAGATTCTTGGCTGATTTTAATAGCAGTGGGATCACAGTAGAAAGACGGCCAGCTTTTGTTGTCTACAGACTACATCGCCTTAAGAGACATCGAGACCAGCAGAGAAAAAAAAGAAATTACACTGATCCAATAGATATACTGCTGAGAGCTTTCTATTATATTCTCTATTATATTCTATTATATTCTCACCTCATACATATTATATTCTCACCTCATACATTCAGGCCCTGGGAATCAAGCCAGCCTGACACCTAAGTTTGGTTAAAATGAATCTACTGTATTAGTTTTTGTGAAAATGATTAAGCTCTATGGATTCGAAATCAGTTCTATTTTTCAAGCAGTCAAAGGCAAATAAACCCTAATGTAAGAGACAAAATGAGGAGAAGTCTGGCAGAGATAAAATTGAATCGCAAAGGAAGGAAAACTGCCATAAGACATGATTTGAGCCAGAAAACAACACAAGGTCATCGATTTGGCAGTTGTTTTTGTTTTTGTTTTTTTTTTTAATCTGCTAACAGGCAACATTTTTTAAGCCTTTTAAGGAGACTGTCCATCACAAAGGCATAATTTTAATCAGAATTCTTACAACGTTTCCCAAATTCCTAAAGGCAATCAGCTCCATTCAAATTAGTAACTCAGATAAATCACCATTAATTAGCTAATATAAGCCAGCAGGTGGTTTTGAGCCCAGAGACGTTCCCTGGTTATTTAAATTATGTATATAACACCACACTAAAGAAAGAGTAAGTAAAAAGGAGCACAGAGACAAGTCTATAAAAAAAAAAAAAAATCTGTTTAGGGATAACACTCAGCTAAAATCTCCTGCAACTTCCACATCTTACCCAGAGGAATACAAGGCAGCTTTGACCCCCTGACTCAAAAAGTATCATTCACCAACATCCGGCTCTTATTTCAACATTGATTATGCATGCAATGTACAAAGTGTGCATTGGAAGCTTACTTGAATATATTTGTTCTAGAAAGATTACCAATTACTGAAGAATAAGAGAGGAAGAATTGTTTTTCATGCATAATTTGTGACACAAGAGAATCTTCTCCATAATCTTTATGCCCTTGTGTTCTTTAATTGACCTACTCTAATTTGTGTAATTGAGGGTTATTTCCTAGACTATGAAAAGAGATAAAGGCACAGCATAGCCGCCAACCATCTAAGATTGTATTTGCGATTAAATGGTGTAGAAGATGGTTAGTTTTGTATTGAAAATCTACTTGTCCATATGGAGGCAACTTTTCTTAATCCTGCTAAAGGGCTATCCCTTTATTTTTTTATTTTATTTTATTTTTATTTCTTTTCAGCATAACAGTATTCATTGTTTTTGCACCACACCCAGTGCTCCATGCAATCCGTGCCCTCCCCAATACCCACCACATGGTTCCCCCAACCTCCCACCCCCCCACCCCTTCAAAACCCTCAGGTTGTTTTTCAGAGTCCATAGTCTCTCATGGTTCACCTCCCCTTCCAATTTCCCTCAACTCCCTTCTCCTCTCCATCTCCCCATGTCCTCCATGTTATCTGTTATGCTCCGCAAATAAGTGAAACCATATGATAGTTGACTCTCTCTGCTTGACTGATTTCACTCAGCATAATCCCTTCCAGTCCCGTCCATGTTGCTACAAAAGTTGGGTATTCATCCTTTCTGATGGAGACATAATACTCCATAGTGTATATGGACCACATCTTCCTTATCCATTCGTCCATTGAAGGGCATCTTGGTTCTTTCCACAGTTTGGTGACCGTGGCCATTGCTGCTATAAACATTCGGGTACAGATGGCCCTTCTTTTCACTACATCTGTATCCCTTTACTTTTAATAATCTCTCCCTCAACAAGCAAAGAAAACTTTTGATAGTCGAACCACAGAATACTTTGTGGAAAAATTATGTTAGATCAGACAACTAATTTTATTGTTTTGCTAATGCTATCCATATTATGCATCATTTTAATCTTTATAGCTGGAATGTCACTTAATAGGATTTCTAAAACATGAGCATAATAAAATAAGTAGACATCCAAACCTGATTAAAGGCTTTGCTAAAGAAAAGCTCAGGGTCCAATTCTGTTTAACATGAGCCTTGAATTTCAGTATACTATAATATGTTGAATCAAGAGATACACATTCAAGGGGCACCTGGGTGGCTCAGTGGGTTAAAGCCTCTGCCTTTGGCTCAGATCATGGTCCCAGGGTCCTGGGATCGAGCCCCGCATCAAGCCCCGCATCAGGCTCTCTGCTCAGCGGGGAGCCTGCTTCCCCCTCTCTCTGCCTGCCTCTCTGCCTACTTGTGATCTCTGTCTGTCAAATAAATAAAATTTTTTTTAAAAATCCTTTAAAAAAAAAAAAAAGAGGTAAACATTTATTTTAAGAAGACCAAAAGAGTTTTTGAATTGGAGCTTCCAGAGATAAACTTCTAGCGTAGGCTAGACATGGTTCTGGGTCATTCTTTGAGCTACCTTTGGACCTGTGATGCAGAATCTTACATTTATATCTCCACCATGTCTGGAAGGGGGCAGAAGCCCGACCAACCAACAGAATTGGAGAAGTGAGGAACCATTCCTTCCAACATTTCTCTAAACACACTCTTTCACCTCCATAGGGAAATGAGGGAGACAAAAACTACTGCTCCCATCCCCAGCAACACTCCCAAATTACCTGAAAGTCGTGGTTTTTTAAACAGAAATTATTTGTAAACTGTTATTTCAGTACGCTCACATATTTGCAGCAGAAGCAAACAAAAGGGAAAAACCACAACTACTTTAACTTCTCAGGGTCAGGTTCACCATCAAATCACGCAATTGCTTCACAAATACAAGTACCTAACATCACAACATTAGGCCAACTGCAAATGGGCACCAAGTATATTTGGAATTTGCGACAGTTTTAGCATCTCTAATTTTTAATATGTCTATCCCTTTCTGAGCATACTAATCAGTCCTGCGTGGTGGTGTGGCCCTGGATGGTTCAGAGAAGGAAATGCTGACTTGTTGCTCGCTTCATGTAACCATGCCCTTTGATATCTTTTTTTTAAGATTGTAATAATGCTGTGACTACTGCTGTTCCCAAATATTTTATTTATAAAATCTATCCTCCCCTAGGGCTGGTACAGAGGATCTACAAGCTGAAGGCTAGTCTATAAACTCCACTCACTCTAGGAGACTGAGCTTTCTCTAACATCAATCGCTGAGCTGGGAGTTTAGACAGAGAAAACTAGCCGTGCTTCCCAATTGCAATATAGAAAGCAAAAGCATCTCTTTGCAGATAGGTTTTCCTATTGCGGCATTATTTAGACAAAAAGAGAAGTATGTTGTGGGGGTGACTGTGACTTTTCTTGCAGTGGGAGTACGAGAGTTCAGTACTAAAGGCAAAAGAAAAAAAATGTTTTTAAAAGCCTTTCACCGGCTTTGTATTAACATCTGAATAAGAAACCTTACACAATATATTTCAAAAAAGTGACTAGTGTTTATGTCACTGCGCTAGTGATAAGTGACTCTGCTGTTCCATGATGCTATTGTCAATAGTAGGACAGCATGAGTCAAGGCGGGGTTGTGGGGGGCTGGGGGAGGCTGGTGCAGAAGAACATCACATTTTGTATCAGAACACCCGGGTCCTCAAAAGACACAAAGATTGTTCCTGTCCGTTGTCGTCTAAGTAGCCTTCCATCCACGAAATATTAAGCACGACTGGAGTTAACAGCTAGACTCTATAGTTCGGACTTTCACTAAACTTTATTTAATAGCTAAAACGGGAAAGAAAAGTCGTTCTTCATCCCCTGTCTCACTAATGCCCAGCCAGGCTTTACCTGCTGCACCCCACAGAGAAGACTGCCATGGCTCCCTCAAGACCCCATATTACTTGTCGATCCCAACTCTGTGACAGGGGTACTCTACCTACCCATCAGCCTGTCATTTTCCCTTTCTCTATCCACGAGGCTTTAGTTCTTGCCAAGGAGTTTCTCCCACTTTCCCTCACATGGCTCAGAATGCCCTAGGCCTTTTTTTCTCTAGACTCTTGCTCCACTTCTGCTTACACAACAGTCCAGCAACTTCTTCCACTGTCTTCCTCAGACCCTCTGCCCAATATCCTCAATGTGAATATGGCATATGCTTAATCAAGTTGGTGACAGTCCAGCACCCACGCCAGGCGTCTGGATGTCAGTGCTCAGCATGGTTTGCTCTCTGAGTCTTGGTCAAGTGGGCTATTGATGATGAATAACGGGGATTCCCTCTACACTTTCCTCTAAACTTCTCAGATTTTCACTCCTAAAATACTGTAGGGTGGGGGACCGCTCCCTCTCTCCACCCCTGATTCATACTTCACACATCCCTACAGGCAGCCGTCTAGCCCACTGGTGATTCAGTCATCAAACTCGAGTACAGTCTATAAGCCAAACGTTTGCTAGGCCCTGGGATTATAAGATGAATCAAATACAATCCCTGCTGTGAAAGACAAGTAAGCAAGTGACAAGTACATTGATAGTTAGTGAGAGAGGCTCACACAGCACCTGTCAGGGGACGGAGAGGCTGCCACCCAGCCTGCCCACCAGAGGAACTTGCTATACTCCCCACTGGGCTCATGGAGAAATTCAGTAACTGTGCTATGCCCTTTGTGGGACATATCGTGTATGAGAAGACAGCTGGAGAAACTTGTAGGCATTTACTACGTAGATCTCTTTGCAACCTGGAAAACTATATTTGGGGAATCTCCAGGTTCTATCTGTGGTGTTCAGCCATTCACATTTCATCTCTCTCTGCCTTCCCTTCTCTTTCTTTTCTGTCTCTCTGTCTCTGTCTGTCTCTCTCTCTCTCTCTCAATCTCTCTCTCTCTCTCACACACACCCCCCCCCCAAACACACATCTCTGCTTGGAAGACATCTAATGAATACCTTCTTCATTCAGAGTAAGAATACGTAACAACCAGATACATTAAGATATTATCAGTACAGACAGAGAGGTATCTCAGAGGATATCAATACTCATTTCTTCCCCCTCCCCCCCCCCAAGCCATTCGGGCAATACTCTTCCTTACTGATGAATAAGCCACACTTATCAGTAAGCCACTCTTCCTTATTGATAAATCAAGCCTGGGTAACTTCGGTTTGTGGGCATTTGCTCCTCATAGTGAATGAATGCCCCAAATGTACCCATTCTGGGTTCTATCCATTCCCTTGATTAACTGCTCCATCTGAGGGAAGCTCTCACAAGCCCAATTTGTAATCATTTCTCTTCAGTCTATCCCAGAGGTAAAGGGTCCACACTCTACTGATGGACCAATTCAATAACTGGGGTCTGTCCCCTTTATAGGACAGTGTAGGTGAAATGCTCTGTCAGTATACACCGCTATACAAATTTCGGGTTTTCAAAAGCTAAGAGGCAAAATGCCCAGAAGAAGGAAATCAAAGCAATCTGTAGTAATCCTGAAACTAGGTGTTCCCCCCGCCTGAATGGATACTTAGAAACCGATGTGCTAAAGACATAGAAGTGGGATTGGACTAAATATCTCTTTGGGCAGCACGAAACTGAAAGATGTCTTGTATCCCATGCTCCATCGTCTTTCAGATATAAAAAGAAAAGAAAACTATAAAAGGGTATAAAAGAAAGTGCATCCTGGCTCTGCTGCTTGTTCACTTTTGAACTCTAGAAAGCATCCACCTCTAATTCAACCTGACACTGCTAATTTTGGCATTATAGCCTGAAATGAAAATCAATATCTGTTTTGAGCTTGAACACAGAGCGGCTGTACCTTGGGTAGAGCATGGCAGGGCCCTTACTTTCAGTGATCTGTGAGTGAAGTAATAGAAATTTTCCAGTGTAGAGCATTGAAAACACGTATTCAGATGAAATTTGATTGTTTCCTTAAAGTTCATCGTGAACTGTATTCTCCCACCCTCCTAAGGCCTATTAGAAGAGGCTTAGGGTTTTTGTATGTTTTCCTTCTTAAAAACCCATGATCCTGAGAACATTTCCCACAAGAGATTTAGAAAGTTTCTCTGGCCTTTCCTGCTGGGACAAAAGGTCTTTGACTAATGTATGTGGAGAGTAAAAGGCTCAGGGCTAAGGACTTATTTCTCCTGTGATGTCAGCCTGAGAAGTTAGTTAATGCTTTTGCGGGGACAAGTCCTAGCAGAGGAATTTATTTTGCATTGCATTTTGTGTTTTACATTTTCCTTAAGATCTCTTCTTTCAGAAAATGGTATTACTAGACCATGTTGCATATATGTAGCCTAATCTAATCTAACCTTTTATTTTATTCTGGCACACAGATCAACTGTTTTGGTTTTTTGTTTGTTTGTTTGTTTGTTTAAATCCAATTAGCCAACATAGAGTACAAGGATAGTTTCAGATGTAGGGTTCAATAATTCATCAGCTGCATATAACAACACCCAGTGCTTCTCCCATCACATGCTCTCCCTAATGCCCATCACCCTGGGAAAACTGGACAGCCACTTGTAGGAAGATGAAACTAGACCATTTTCTTACACCATAAACTATTTTGTTTTAAAAGAGGAAGAGGAGGGAGGAAAGGAAAAGAAAGGAAAAAGAGGGCGGGAAGGAGGAAGGAAGGTTAGTTCAGACTGTTGTGTGTAAACAGATGTGTTTTTCAGTGTTTTGAGGTGTTTTTTAATTTATAATTATTAGGTATATTTGCTCAGCAAACTGATTTATATACCATCCTGACTATAAAGGAGGTCTATCTCTTTACAAATAGGATCCTCATATGCCCCCTTAAAGTTCTTCAGTGGCCCTATTGTAAAAGTGCCACAAACAATTCTTGTACTTGGGCTGTAGCAGAGTCTGCTGTGTCAAAGCATATACTTGGTCATAACCTAGAAGTCAGACTTTGGCCATCCAAGAGCAACATGTCCAGTTATACCCTTGAGCAAAAGGGCAACCCCGGAATCCCCTTGGGGCTTCCCAAACCCAGAAAGGCCAGGTAGATGGACAAAAAAGCCCTAATTTCTTGGTATTTTCCAAAACAAACGTGAGACACAATGTTTTTTCACTGGGAAAATAGGAGTAACTATTCAGTACAGGCTGGAAGCTGATAGCCCAAGTGGAGTCTGGACAAGACGGGCAGGGGGAGCGGGGAAGGAGCCTCTGTAGAGTAGGGGTTGTTCAGCAAACGAAGTGGTAATGAAAAGTGCCCCTTCTGGGACCAGATCACCCAGGTTCAAATCAGGGTCCCATCATTTACCAGTTGTGTCGTTTAGACTCTTTGGCCCTCTGCATATCCATCTGTAACCTGAGGATAATACTGTTATTCCAGTATATTAAATGTGGCAGTGCACATGAACCCACTAGGTTCCCGGAATGCTGACTACCGTTGTTACAGAGGTTCCTGGGCCTCCTAGCATGATCCAGTAAAATCTAAAATCAAGATATTCAGTGCCATGAACAAAGGAGACTCACCGCATTTAGAGAAGGCTTCACAGAGGAGAAGCTTTTGAGTCATGTTGAAAGTTGGCTAGGAATTCACCCGGTAGCTGGAAGGAAAGGCTGACCCAGGAAGGGTCAAGGTGTGTTTAAGGGATTGCAGTTTGAACAGGTTGCTAGAACATCTTAGGAATAGCTGCAACTTATTGGGAACGTACATGTGGAATGCTGGCGGCAGGATAGAAGATGGACTGGAGACTAAGACCAGAAGCAAGGAGCCCAGTTCAGAGGCTATTGCAATAGCCCAGAGAAGAGAATAGGTATGGCTGGGACTAGATTACATCTGAAGGATATGAGTAGAAGTGAAGTGTGCCCCATACAAAGCATCCCAAGAATACAAATTTTAATCTTAAGCTTGTTTTACAGTCATAATTTAGAAGAAAATAATGCACACAAATAACCAGAATATAAGATAGAACATAATATGTGCTATAGAAGAGAGAAAGTGCTACAGGAGTTCCAAAAGACAGAAAGGTAACTTTAAATTGGAAGCATAAGGAATGACTCATGGTGGAGAGGGCATGTGAACAAGGCCTTGAAGGTTAGCTTGGCCATACGTAGACCAACAGAAGCAATACCATAAGCAAAGGCATCAAAACAAGAAAACGAGAGTTGTGTGTGAGGATTAGGGAGTTAAAAATTATCAAAATGAACATTGCATTAAACTTTCTATTTCTATTCTGCAGAAATAGATGGTGGCCTAAATATTATTGATAAAACAAATACCAATAGCATCAGAAGAACTGCAAAGTTCCAAGTACTTTATTTAATAATATTAAATCTTGAAAGCATAGGATTCCCAGGGGTGATACACTCCTATATCAAAACACACCAAACTCACTCAGCCAAACAGCAAAACAAATGCTCATTGGGTGTGCCTACCACGTGCAAGGTAAAAAGTTGAAAGGCCATTGTCTGGATTTTAGCAAATAACACTGAGATTATTCTTTACTAATAAAACTACATTACTGAGTTAAAGTCCAAAATTTCCCTTAGTGATTTCTCCCAGTATCTGGGATTCTTACTGAATTCAAACCTTAAAATTTATTTGTTGGTTTTGTCCTCAGTAAAGGCAGAAAATCATTTTCTATAACATTCAATAGATCCTACTCTTCTTGTTGAATTCTAAGACATGTCCACCTTTTTCAATTTTTCTCATAATCTTCATCCTCTAATATGAGTGAAGCACTTATATATATATACTCTAGTTCTCTAGCTAATGTAATAGGCTTTTGATATAGGAAATTCACATTTATTTTTCTTAAATCTAGAAAACTGGAAGTTACTTTTTGTGTTTTCTAAAGCATTTCAAAACAAAATTTGTAGCTAAAATTGTATTCAAAGTTGTTAATTTTGAAGAAATCCAATAATCAATAGTAGAGAAATCAAAGAAAAATATCATTAATTGGCCAATCATTTTACTTAAAGAGATGCGGGGATTTTAAAGTTTATAGCTTTCCTTTGGCCAATAGTTTAACATTTCTTCTCAGTTATCTAGTATTTCCATTTATTAGAAAGGAAGACTTGCTCTATTGTTTTCTCCTTAGGATGATGAGGAAACACTGCAGTGACTGGATGGTGGTCAGGCTACGGTTTAAGCTAGACAGTCTTGTGAATATTCATATCTTTTTTTAAGAACTATCTCACTGATATGGTAAAAAGAGACTCCAGGGATCTCCCAGGCAGAAGTAAATGTCTAGGTCCACTGAAAAGATGTTATATTATGTTCCCATGCTAATAACAGCCTGGCTTATTCCAGTATTTATCTGAAAATCATTAATATCCTCAAGCTCTTATTTGAAGTGTTGAGAAAGCCACTCAGGAAGAGATTTCCAGTAGGCACTTGCCACTCTTAAGATGAAAGCCAGTTGATTTTAAACAATAAGTCACTCATTTCTGTAGCTAGATAACACTATTCATAAAGTAGGATAAGGTTATAAATTCTATTTAAATAATAAGTCTCACAATATTTTTAAATATACCTCTAAAATTTATTAAGTGTGAATCTATTACTTTTTTCAAGGAAAACAAGTTTGAAAATAGGTCTATGGCTGCCATTATTTCACATAAACTCAGGATTTTTTACAGTTATGAGACTGACTGACTTCATAGCAACATTCTTTATAATAATCATCTATTTTAGCTCTTTCTAATCACTCCCTTCCCAAGGGTCAGGCGAAGGATAGTAGGAATGACTATCGGAGAGGTGATAGAGGGCCAGTCACGCAGGGTCTCGACGCCATTTTCACTGTGTTAGCTTTTACTCCATGTGAGATGGAAAATCATTTGGAAGGAAATTTCAAGCAGAGAAGTAACATAATCTAACTTGTATTTTAAAATAATTACTCTGACTACTTTTTGAGAATAGACTGTATGGGAAGCTATTTCAACACTCTAAGTAAGATATGCAGTGGCTTGGACCATGCTGATGGTAGTGGAGACAATAAGACGTTTCATGATACTGGATATATTTTCAAGGACTAGCTGACAAGATTTGTTGGCAGATTTGATGTGGTGTGTGAAGAGATTAGGGATGACACTCAGCTTTTAAATTTGTGCAAATGGAAGGGGAAGAACCTATTAATTGAGACATGAAAGCCTGGGAGAGCTCTGTTTGCGCCCATTTGAGGTGACTGATGAGAATATGATTCTGGACACTTAAGTCTGAGATGTCTATTAGATAGCCAAGTGAAGATGTCACATAGGAATTTGTGTACACAAGTCTGGAAATCAGGGGAGAGCACTATAATTCTCAGTTAATGATTGAGAATTATTAATGATTCTCAATAGAACCATCAGTGATATTTAAGGCCATGAAATTGGTTGAGATTAATAAAAGAATGAGTGCAAACAGAAGAGAGAAAAAACTGAAGCTTGGGCCATGGGTCACTATAACATTTAAATATCAGGAGGATTAAGTGGAACTAGCAAAGAAGACTGAGAAGGAGCAGCTAGTGACCAACTTTGTTCAGTGTTGCTATGTCATATAAGAAGAGGAGGATGGGAAAATGACTATTGGATTTGGAACGTGAAAGTCATCAGTGAGTTTGAGAATAACAGTTTTGGTAGAAGATCGGACTAGAAACCTGATGCAAGTGGGTTCAGGAGAGCTTGGGAAGGGAGTGATTAGAAAGAGCTAAAATAGATGATTATTATAAAGAATGTTGCTATGAAGTCAGTCAGTCTCATAACTGTAAAAAATCCTGAGTTTATGTGAAATAATGGCAGCCATAGACCTATTTTCAAACTTGTTTTCCTTGAAAAAAGAATTTACTAAAAAGTAGATTTTAATGTAAGATGTACTAAAATTTATTCACGATAAGAAAAATGTGAGTTAAAACTGTAAGAAGCAATTTTTCAGCTATCAAATTGGCAGTTTGATAATGCAATATGTTGGTGAGTATGTGGTGATATAGGATCTCCCACATATTACTGACAAAAGAATAGATGCAACATTTAGGAAGAGTAGTTTGTCAGTATAGAAATTTTAAGTGCACAAAGCTTTGAACCAGTAATTCTGTATTTATCCAACAAATAGACCAACACTGTCATTCATTCATTCACTCAACTATTTACTAAATATCGCTACGATTTCTATGTGGTAAATATCTCTACGATTTCTATGTGGTAAGCATTGCCACAGGCACTAGATACACAGCAGCAAACAAAACAAAATCTCTGCCTTCATGGAGCTTACTCACTAGAGGGGAATCTAGACAGCTAAAAAAATAAACATATAACATAACATGATATATATAGTATAATGTAATATAGAGAGTAGTAAAATGTGTATATAAATTTTACATGGAGCTATATAGATACAAAATAGATATAGAGAAAGAGAGATGGAATGGGACAGTTCTATTTTAGGGAGAATGGAAAAGAAGACTTTTCAAAGGAGGTAACATTTTAGGAGAGACCTAGATGAAGTAAGGGAGTGAACCATAATCATCTCTCAGGGAGACAACAATCCAAGCTGAAGGAAAAGCTAATGCAGAAGACTCACAAATGTTCAAGGGTTGATTTATAGCATTGTAATAATAAAAGACTGCAAGCAACTTAATTATCAAACAAGACGTTTCGTGACTGTTTAAATTGTAGTATATCCATATGTGTAATACTATTCCAGTGTTAGCAATGAATGCGTCAACTCCATTTGTATTAAGAGAGAATAATCAAGAGAAATGAGAAGACTAGTCACAGACTAGGAGAAAATATTTGCAAAAGACACTTGTGATAAAGACCACTATTTAAAAAATACAAAAAAACTCTTAAAGGGACAGTCAGTTAAACACCTGCCTTAGGTTTAGGTGATGATCCCTGCGTCCTGGAATGGAGCCTCGTGTCAGTCTCCCTGCTCAGCAGGGAGCCTGCTTTTCCCTCTCCCTTTGCTGTTCCCCCTGCTTGTACCCTCTCTCTCTTTCTGTCAGATAAATAAATAAATAAAATCTTTAAAGAAAGAAAACCCAACACCAAGAACACAAACAACCTGAAAAACCCACAAACCCACAACCAACCTGATTTTTAAAATGGGACAAAGATCTGGACAGACACTTCACCAAAGAAGATACACAAGTGGCAAATAAGCATATAAAAAGATGCTCCATATCATATGTCATTAAGGAATTGCAAATTAAAATGAGATACTACTACCTACCTATTAGAATTGCCAAAACCTGGGACATGATGACACCAAATGCTAACAAGAATTTGGAGCAATGATAACTCTCATTTATTGCTGGTGGGACTGCAAAATGGTACAAATTAAACATAGTTTTATCATACCATCCAGCCATCGCACTTCTTACTTGAGCCATCAAGGCAAGAAAAGACACAGAGAAACCTTAAATGTATATTATTACATGAAAGAAACCTGAATCTGGGGCGCCTGGGTGGCTCCTTTGGCTGAGCAACTGCCTTCGGCTCAGGTCATGATCCCAGAGTCCCAGAATCGAGCCCCGTGTTGAGTTCCCAGCTCCATGGGTAATCTGCTTCTCCCTCTGACCTTCTCCCCTTTCGTGCTCTCTCTCACTCTCTCTCTCTCAAATAAATAAAGAAAATCTTAAGAAGAAATAAAGAAAGAAAAAGAAAGAAGAAAAAAGAAACCTGAATCTGAAAAAGTTACATACTGTATGATTTCAACTCTGTGGCATTCTGGGAAAGGCCAAAACTATGAAGACAGTAAAAAGAAAAAAAAAATCAGTGTTTGCCAAGGATTGGTGTTGAAGGAAGGAAGAGAACAGAGGATTTTTAGGGAGGAGAAACTATTATGTATGATATTGTAGTGGTGGATACATGTCATTATATATTTGTCCAAGCCCATAGAACATACAACACCAAAAGTGAATCCTAATGTAACCTGTGGACCCAGGTAAAAATGGTATGTCAGTGCAGGCTCATTGATTATAACAAATGTACCACTCTAATGGGATATATTCATAATGGGAGAAGCAATGTGTCTAAGGATATGGGGTATATGGGAACTCTGTACTTTCCACTCAGTTTTGCTGTGAACCTAAAACTGCTCTAAAAGCTAAAGTCCATGTTAAAAAAACAAAAACAAAAACAGAGAATGATATCTAATAAATACTGTTCCTTTAAAAGTACAGAAGTATGTGTGAAGTGTGGTGACATTTATGTATAAACAAGACATAAATATGTATTATATATTTCTATGTGAACATATATATTTTTTATCCTTTTACATATGCATAGATTTCTTCCAAAATGATACCCAGGAAACAGTAACAGTAATTGCCTCTAGGGAGGGGAACTAAGTACATGGGGGTCAAAGCAGGCAGATTTTTCACTGTCTAACCTTAAAAAAAGAGGTACCATGTGCATATATCACCTATTCAAAAAAACTTCAGAACTAAACATGAACAGGGAATAATTAGAGGATTCTTAGAGCTTGTTTTAGTTTGTTGGGCTGCTATAACAAAAATACTATAGGTTGGGTAGCTTATAAAAAACAGGATTTTATTTCTCAGTTCTGGAGACAAAAGATCAAGGTACTGGCAGATTCAGTATCTGGTGAGAGCCCACTTTCTGGTACATAGTGCGTCATCCTTTTCCCTCTGACCTCATATGGTGGGAAAGGTGATAGAGCTCCCTGGGGCCTCTTTTATAAGAACACTAATCCCATTCATGAGGCCTCACCTCTAAACACCCTCACATTTGGCATTAGGATTTAACATGTGAATTTGGGGGGGAGACACAAATAGTTTATATGGGGGCCTATTATTTTTTCACTCATAAAGGATTTAATAAAATCTTCCTCTGTAATAATGTCCGCACAATAAGACTATTCTAATCACTTTACTTTCCAAAGTTTAAACCTCTTTACTACACTTAGTTTATATTTTTATAGTTTAGAAAAAGTGGCTTCCGTAGATCATCAGTGCTCTTTAATGTCATTCTAAATATGTTGTTGGTATACCATCTTAATGAAAAGTATTACTCCACCCTGGGTAGGATAAACAGGTACCAAAGAGAAACGTGTAATTATGTAATAGTATTTAAATAAGAAAACAGGTGAGCCAGAGTGGGGGATAACTGAGATAGGAGGGCAGAAGCTGTGTCAGGGAAATTTTTTAAATCGGTAGTTTAGGTATATCAATATAAGGGACTCTATTCAAGTTAATATGTAATTTACTTTACTGTCTCAGTATGTATGATGAGATGCTGTATGATGCTAGAGTAAGTCAACAAAGTTTAAACTACATAGTTTTATTTTTTAAAGATTTATTTATTTATTTTGAGGGGGGAGCACAAGCAGGGGGAGGGGTAGAGGCAGAGAGAGAGGATCCTCAAGCCAACTCCCTGATGCATGTGGAGCCCACAAGGGGCTAGATCCCACACCCAGAAATGATGACCCCAGCTGAAACCAAGGGTAGGTCGCTCAACCAACTGAGCAACCGAGGCACCCCTAGGGTTTTATTTTTTATTCTCAGTTTCCTAGGTAACATAAAAATGGCCAGAATTTTTTTTAAAAAAAGACAAGAATAATGAACATATATTTTAACGTATTTTATATTTATATTATATGTATATTGAGATGTTTATATTATATTTATATATGTATATGTTATGTATGTAATTATAAATATGTACATAAAAATATATGTGTATGCAAATATATAAATTTGATATTGCCTTATCACTATAAAGCTTATTTTATATTTTTCTTCAGCTTAATTATCCAAAAGGAAGTAGCCATAAACGTAGTCTTTTTCCAGTAACTTTTATTATCTCAATAGGTATTATTATTTTTCAGATCTTCCCATTCACTAAAGCATAAGTTAAGTAGCATCTTTCCACATAAAATATGTCTGGTTTTAAGATATAGTACCTTTTTTATTCCTTAACTACAGTGCAGAAGAGCTAAAGAAGATAAACTGGAACAGCAGAAATTATTTGTGTTGTAGGGATAAACAATCTTCCAATTCTGCTAATTTTTCTCTCTTCTTCCCTCTGTAACCACACACACTATAGTTCCATAACTGAAATGGGGAAAGTAGACTCAATAGTCTCTTTGCTCTTGAAAATACTGAATCCATGTAAATTAATACAATTTGTGTAGCCGAAACCTTATTTCATTAAGACAGTAAGGAACAATTAAATTAAGTATTTCTTTAAACTTTTAAATTATTTTAAGCAATTGTACGTAAAAATCTCATTTCTTCTCTGAAGCACTTCAGAAATTGTGACTAAAAGTTTAAGCATTTCATACTTTACTTGCAAGATAAGCATATAATACATTCAAGAGGAAAACCAGTTCTTGGGGCACCTGGGTGGCTCAGTGGATTAAAGCCTCTGCCTTTGGCTCAGGTGTGATCCCAGGGTCCTGGGATTGAGCCCCGCATCGGGCTCTCTGCTCAGCGGGGAGCCTGCTTCTCCCTCTCTCTGTCTCTGCCTGCCTCTCTGCCCATTTGTGATCTCTGTCTGTCAAATAAATAAATAAAATCTTTTAAAAAAGAGGAAAACCAGTTCTTAAAAATGGAGTACTTATTATGTATTAATTAAAGAGTTGTCCATGGATCTTGCTAAACAATTTGTTTTAATTATCTGGCACTTCAAACCAATAGCTTTGTCTTAATTATGTATCTTTTGTGTTCTCAACTAAACTTTTAAGAACAGACATAATCACGCATTCTGTCTCTTTCAACAGACATTTACCGGTCATGCAATGTATGCCAACCAATATTTTATACGCCATATGTTTAAAAATAAATCATAAGTTACAAACATTCAGAAATTCAGAAACATTAAACATGCACTATCTCTAAGACATCATGCAAGATACTGCAGGGACAGGGCCTGCTCCCTGCTGAGCAGAGAGCCCGTTATGGGGCTCAATCCCAGGACTCGAGGATCATGACCTGAGCTGAAGGCAGAGCCTTTAACCCACTGAGCCACCCAGGCACCCCATGTATTACTTTTCAAAAGAGAAAAGTCTATAACCTGAAGGCTGCAAAGAAATGGTGATCCTATACTTAAATTCAAACAACAAAAAGTTTTACAAAAATGACTTCTGGTTATCTGTAAGTCAAAATATATGCACAGTTTTATAATGTGCACACACTGAGGGGACATGCTCTAACACAGAGATTGTCTGGTTTTCAAATTTTTGACCAACCAATCAAGCTATCAAAGAATCTGAGTCCCAGCTATTTGTAGAAGAATGAACTCGACCACTCTCTTACACCATACACAAAGATAAACTCGAAATGGTTAGAAGACCTCAACGTGAGACAGGAATCCATCAGAATCCTAGAGGAGAACACAGGCAGTAACCTCTTCGATATGAGTCACAGCAACTTCTTTCAAGATATGTCTCCAAAGGCAAAGGAAACGGAAACAAAAGCGAAAATGAACTTTTGGGACCTCATCAAGATCAAAAGCTTCTGCACAGCAAAGGAAACAGTCAACAAAACAAAGAGGCAACCCACGAAATGGGAGAAGATATTTGCAAATGACAGTACAGACAAAAGGTTGATATCCGGGATCTATAAAGAACTTCTCAAACTCAACACACACAACACAGATAATCATGTCAAAAAATGGGCAGAACACATGAACAGACATTTCTCCAATGAAGACATACAAATGGCTATCAGACACATGAAAAAATGTTCGTCGTCACTAGCCATCAGGGAGATTCAAATTAAAACCACCTTACACCAGTTAGAATGGCCAAAATTAGCAAGACAGGAAACAATGTATGTTGAAGAGGATGTGGAGAAAGGGGAACCCTCTTACACTGTTGGTGGGAATGCAAGTTGGTGCAGCCACTTTGGAGCACAGTGTGGAGATTCCTTAAGAAATTAAAAATAGAGCTTCCTCATGACCCTGCAATTGCACTACTGGGTATTTACCCCAAAGATACAGATGTAGTGAAAAGAAGGGCCATCTGTACCCGAATGTTTATAGCAGCAATGGCCATGGTCGCCAAACTGTGGAAAGAACCGAGATGCCCTTCAATGGATGAATGGATAAGGAAGATGTGGTCCATATACACCATGGAGTATTATGCCTCCATCAGAAAGGATGAATACCCAACTTTTGTAGCAACATGGACGGGACTGGAAGGGATTATGCTGAGTGAAATCAGTCAAGCAGAGAGAGTCAATTATCATATGGTTTCACTTATTTGTTGAGCATAACAAATAACATGGAGGACATGGGGAGATGGAGAGGAGAAGGGAGTTGAGGGAAATTGGAAGGGAAGGTGAACCATGAGAGACTATGGACTCTGAAAAACAATCTGAGGGTTTTGAAGGGGCAAGGGGTGGGAGGTTGGGGGAGCCAGGTGGTGCGTATTATGGAGGGCACGTATTGCATGGAGCACTGGGTGTGGTGCATAAACAATGAATTCTGTTACACTGAAAAGAAATAAATAATAAATAAACACACACACACACACACACACACACGAATCTGAGTCCCACAATGGAAAACCCAACAGGCTTATTATTGTGGAGATGAGCATTTAAATGCATTTATATGTATTCTGTTATTGTCTTAGTATTTGTTTCGAAATTCTGTGCTCCCTACTGGGCTATCCTAAATTAATTGCTTTGAGAAATTGTACATAAAATTGTCATTCCTTCTCTGAAGATCAGGAACTATTCCAGAGAGTTAATGCCATGATTGCACTTGAGCTCCAAGCTGTCCCTTTGGCTGTGTATTCTGAATTCATCTAATTTGAACACTGCGGCAAACTGTACACCAGCAACTATCCCACAAATGTGTTTCTCATTTGGTGGGTGCTCAAAGAATTTCTGTTGAATGAATGGCAAATTAATCGAGTTTACTAGTTGAAAGACACAGTGCACATTCAACATAAATTATACTCACTACTGGTAAAGCAGTTTAAAATTGTATCATTCTGAGAATGGTGTAACATGAATCTCTCTCTCATTCATTATTGTACAAGTAAAATTTAAAAATATGTTTAATCAAAAGAGTATTCCTGGATCAATTGGTTTGCTACTTGGAGTTCTACAAAATACATAGTGACCCAGAGCTGGTCTATGTAACATTGTCGGAGTCTTTGTGTATGATTTTTACTTCTCGTTGTCCTCGCCTTCTGTGAGGAATGACTTACCGCCTTTCCTTGTGATATCTAAGCTTTTAGGAGTGTTGTTTTATCTATTTTTTATGACCAACCTTACACTTGTTAAGTGTAATTTTTGCTTTTTGTAACATAAAAAAAATCTGTGATATGGTGCCCCATGAATTAACAAGAATGGCTGGACAAAAGACAAGAAATCTTTTAAAAACAAATGTTCACATTAAATACCTTGGATAGGTAGGCCTTCTGGGGATTTTTCTTTAATGCAACAAAAGTGCACCATTTCTGTTTTCAGAAATAGTTTCTTTCAGATACTGAGCTTGTCTAAAGTCATATTACATAAGTAAGGGCTTAGTTTGTACATTAGTCTTTACATCTTAGAGGCTTACTAAATCCTCCTTTGATCAATCTGATATCAAACAGATCCATATTGATTTCTTCTACACTTGTTTATGGTATTTATTTTGATACATCTAAGATTAAAAGCCAAATTAACAAGTGTAATCAATTTTCTTAGTGTTAAAGAAGAGTCCTCCAGTACCCTTAGACACATTCACCCAGGAATAAAAAACTTAAGCAAAGATGTTGTAATAAATGGATCGATTTATTCAATCACTGGGCATAAAAACATTAGCCCTGGGAAAGCGCTTTCCTCTAAGAGCTTTAGCTACTGAGTTTCACTTCTCTTGTACCAAATGATTTGCATTTTTAGAGAAATTTCATGTCTGCAGTGAGCTCCAGTGAAAACATGAATAAATTGCTTTCTTTCCCTCTTTTTCTGACTTTATGAAGCTGAATCCATTAAGGGTCAAGTCAAAGTATAATGAAAAAAAGGCAACAACTCATGTGATGGAAATCCTGGATTAGGTTTCTCCCTAGTCCAAGCTCAGCTGTCCTGGCCTAAGTGTTGGATTAGTGGTCTGCAGGGAGATCCCTGAAGCATGTGGCAGTTTTTTTAACTGCAGCATTAGAAACAGTCTCTAGACGTCAAGAAATTGAAGAGACAAACAACAATTAAGAAATAAGTAGGTTTTCCATAGCAGTTCTCCACAAAGTGGAGTAAAATCAACTTCTGCAGGCCTGACACAAAACAGGTGTATCAGAGTTTTTTTGTTATAAGCTACTTCTGAATTCACTGGAGTGAGAGTGAGTGCAGAAGTTTTAAGCATGCACTTTGGATCTAAACTGACCTGAGTGGGAATCTCCACTCACTTAGTTATATATTGTATGATATTGAGCAACCTTCAATCTTTGGTTTCCTAATCTGTGTACCAGAGATGATAAGACCTGGAACATAGGGTGGTCTGGAGGTTTTAAAAAGACCTTATCCCATTACCTAGTACAAAATACATTCTGAATCCAGATTACTTAGGATCTGGATGTCGCTACTGAACCAAAGACAAGCAGCTACCACTACTTATACTGAGCCTGGGATTCTGCATTTCTAATACACTCCCAGTAATGCTGATGCTGCTGGTTTGGGGAACACGCTGAGAGACCACAAACATATAAACAACCTGGAAAATGATATTAATTTTAATTTTTTTCTTTGTCATTATTTTAAATCCATTCACTTTTATAAAAATTAGAAAGGAAGTCTACCTCATCTGAGATCATAAAGATTTGATTTATGGTTTTGGTGGAGGAATTGCTTTTGTTTTTTAAGAAAGATTTATTTCTAAGAACTACCTTGCTGCTGATAAGGTACATATTTACTCATATAACTATATTTGGACTGGATATTAGATACCTGCATTATGTTTGACAATCTCAGCATACATTTTAAAATTCAATTTGTGCAAAAATATTAATTTTTTCATCTTTAGATTAGTCATTAAAGATGTCATCTCCTATATAATCCTCTGTTCTGAAGTAGTCTGTCCATTAGAAGAACATGGAGTTTGTATATTTTCCAAACTCTCTTATCTTTACAAAAGTACCAGAAAAAAAATCCAAATCCATCTATTAGCATTTAGAGTCCTACTGCATATATTATACTTCATCTGATTTGGTAAAAAAAAAAAATAAATAAATTAATTAATTAATTAAACTTCAAAAGTGCCAGTCAGAAGTCACAACACTGAAAAATACAATAACTGAACTGAAAAATACACTAGAAGGGTTCAACAGTGGACTAGTGAAGTAGAAGACCTAGTAACCTAGAATACAGGGCTGTGGAACTTACCCAATAGAGCAACAAAAAGAAAAAAAAATCTTAAAAAAGTAAAGATAGCTTAAGAAACCTATGGGACAACATCAAATTCAACAGCATTTGGATTATAGGGGGACCAGAAAAAGAAGACAAAGAGAAAGAGGCAGAAAACTTACTTGAAGAAATAATTGCTAAAGTCTTCCCCAACCTGGGGAAAGAACCAGACACTTAGGTCCAGAAAGCCCAGAGAGAACCATACCAAGACAATTATAATTAAAATGTCAAAAGTTAAAGATGAGAGAATCATAAAAGCAGCAAGAGAAATAAAACTTAGTACATGCAAGGGAATCTCCATAAGACTCAGTCAAGCTGATTTTTCAGCAATAACTCTGCAGAAATTCCAAGATGGAATGACAAGATGTATTCAAAATGTTAAAAGGAAAGAACTTTCAACCAACAATACTCTACCCAGCTAATCTGTCATTCAGAATTGAAGGAGAACCAAAATGTTTTCCAGGTAGACAAAAACTAAAGGAGTTATTACCACTAAACAGGCCTTACAAGAAATGTCAAAGGGGTTTTTTAAGTTGAAAAGAAAAAAGAAAAGAAAATACACTAATGCATAATAAGAAAGCATATTATCTTTTCACTGGAAAAGATAAATGTATAGTAAGAATACTGGATTAAACACTTATAAAGCTAGTATGAAGCTTAAGAACAAATTACTAATATTAACTATAATTATAATAGTTAAAGGATATATGAAATAAAAGATGTAAAATAGGAAGTCAAAAACATAAAATAGGGGAGGATAAAAATGTACAGTTGTTAGAATACATTCAAATTTAAGTTGCACTAACTTAAAATAGACTTCTCTACAAAGAGAGACTGTTATATATGAACCTCATAGTAACCACAAAGCAAAAACAATAGAAACACAAAAGATTAATGAGAAAGGAATCTGAACAATCTGAACAAAAGAAGTTCATCAAATCACAAGGAAAGAACAAGAGAAGAAAGGAACAGAGAGGAACTACAAAAACATCCAGAAAACAAAATGGCAATCCGTTCATACCTATCAGTAATTCCTTAAAATATAAATGGATTACACTATCTAATCAAAAGATACAGAATAGCTAAATGGATAAAAAAACAAAACTATTTGTTGCCTATAAAACACTCACTTCAGATGTAAAGACATAGAGAAAGTGAAGGATGGAAAAAGAGTTTCTATGCAAATGGAAATGAAGCAAGCTGGGGTAACTATACTTATATCAGACAGAATAAACTTTAAAACAAAAAACTAATAAAAGACAAAGAAGGGGATTACATAATAATAAAGGGATTAATCCAACAAGAGGGTATAACATTTAAGAATATTTACACCAACATAAAATCACCTATATATATAAAGCAAATATTAAGAGACCTAAGGGAAGAAACTGAATACAATACAATAATAGTACGGAACTTTAATACTCCACTTACATCAGTGGATAGATCAACAAGACAGAAAATCAATAATAAAACATAAGCCTTAAGTGACACATTAGCCCAAACGGACTTAATAGATATATGCAGAACATCTATCCAAAAGCAGCAAGGTATATATTCTTCACAGGCATACATGGAACATTCTTCAGGACAGAACAGATGTTAGGCCACAAAACAACAAGTCTCAATAAATTCAAGAAAATTGAAATCATATCAAGTATCTTTCTGAGTACAGTGGTATGAAACTAGAAATCATTTACAAAAGAAAACTGGAAAAATCACAAATATGTGGACATTAAATAATGTTACTACTGAACAACCAGTGGGTCAACAAAGAAAACAAAAGGGAAATAAAAAAGATACCTTGAGACAAAGGAAAATGGAAATATAGCAATCCAAAATCTGAGATTTGGCAAAAGCAGTTCCAACAGGGAAATTCATATCAATACAAGCCTACCTAAAAAAAAAAAAAAAAGCACACACACACACACACAAAAATATCTGGGAAAATATTACACCTTGCACTTAAAGGAACTAAAAAAAAAAAAAAGAAGTACAAAACCCAAAGTTAGTAGAAGGTAGGAAATAATAAAGTTCAGAACAGAAATAAATAAAATAGAAACTTTAAAAATACATAAAAGGTCAAGAAACTAAAAGGTGCTTCTTTGAAAAGATAAACAAAATTGACAAAACTTTAGCTTGATTCACCAAGGGGAAAAAAAGGCTCCAATAAATAAATTCAGAAATGAAAGAGGAAAAGTTATAACTGATACCACAGAAATACAAAAGATCATAAAGGACAACTATAAATAATTTTATGACAACACACTGGACAACACAGGAGAAATGGATAAATTGCTAAAACATACAACCTGCCAATATTGAATCAAGAAGAAAAAGAAAATCTGAATTGATCAATTACTAGTAAAGAGATTGAATCAGTAATCAAAACCTAACAAAAAAAAGTCCAAGAAAACACAGCTTCACCAGTGAATTCTACCAAACATTTGAAGATAAAATGCCTATCCTTCTCAAGCTCTTCCAAAAACTTAAAAGAGGAAGGAACACTTCCAAACTCATTTTATGAAGCCAGCATTACCCTGATACCAAAACCAGACAACGACACCACAAGGAAAGTTATAGGCCAATATCTCTGATGAACATGGATGCAAAAATCCTCAACAAAATACTAGCAAACCAAATTCAACAATATATTAAAATGATTTTACACCATGAACATTTGGGATTTATTCTTGGAGTACAGGGATGGTTCAACGTCTGCTTATCAATCACTGTAATATAATACATTAAGTTATATGATCATCTCAAAAGATGCAGAAAAAAGATTTGTGCCAAATTCAACATCCATTTATGATAAAAACTCAACAAAATGGGGACAAAGGGAACATACCTCAACATAATAAAGCCTATATATGACAAACCCACAGTAAGCTGAAATGGTGTAAAGCTGAAAGCTTTTCCTCTCTATCAGGAACAAGGCAAAGATAACCACTCTCTCCACTCTTATTCAACATAGTACTAGAAGCCTCAAACACACCAAGTAGGAAAGAAAAAGAAATAAAGGGCATCCAAATAGTAAAGAAGTAAAATTGTCACTATTTTCAGATGACATGATTCTGTATATTAGAAAACTCTGAAGACTCTGCCAAAAAATTATTAGAATTATAAATGAATTCAGTAAAGTTTCAGGATACAAAATCAACGTATAGAATTCAGTTATATTTCTATACCCTAATGAACTATCAGAAAAATAAATTTTAAGAAACAATCCCACTTACAATGACATCAAAAAGAATAAAATACCTAGGAATAAATTTAACCAAGAAGAAGAAAACTGTATACTTAACACTATAAAACTCTGAGAAAAGAAATTGAAGAAAACATAGATAAATGGAAAGATATTCTGTGCTCATGGATTGAAAGAATAAACGTTCCTAAAATGTCCATACTACCCCAAAAATTCTACAAATTCAATATAATCTCTATGGCTTTTTTTTTGCAGAACTATAAAAAATAATTACAAAATTTGTATGGAAGCACACACAGAAGACCCCAAATAGGCAAAGAAAGAACAAAGCCAGGTACCTGGATGGCTCAGTTGGGTAAGCTTCTGCCTTCAGCTCAGGTCATGATCCCAGAGTCCTGGGATCAAGCCCCACATTGGGCTTCCTACTCAGCAAGGAATCTGCTTCTCCCTGTCCCTCCCCTACCCCTGCTTGTGCTCTCTTGCTTGGTCTCCCTCTCAAATAAATAAATAAAATCTTTAAAAAAAAAAACAAAACAACAAAGCTGGAGGCATTAGGCTTCTTGATTTCAAACTATACCACAAAACTGTAACAATCAAAACAGTGTGGTATTGGTATTAAAAACAGACACATAAATTAATGAAATAGATGGAGAACCCCAAAATAAACCTATGTATACATAGTCAATTAATTCATGACAAAGGAGACAAGGATATACAATAGGGAAAGAACTGTCTCCTCAATAAACACTGTTGGGAAAACTGGACAGCCACGTGCAAAAGAATGAAACTGGACCACTTTCTTACACCATAAAAAAAATTAACTCAAAATGGATCAAAGACTTGAATGTAAGACCAGAAACGATAAAAACCCCAGAAGAAAACATAGATGGTAAGTTCCTTGACATTGGTCTTGGCAGTATTTTTTGGGATCTGAGTCCAAAAGCAATGGCACCAAAGCAAAATAAATGATTGGGACTACATCAAACCATAGCTAAGGAAACCAGAGACAAAATACAAAGGCAACCTTCTTAATTGGAGAAGATATTTGCAAATCATATATCCAATAAGAGACTAATATTCAATATATATCACAACTCACACAACTCAATAACAACAAAAATCAGATTAAAAAATGGGCAGAGAATCTGAATTGACATTTTTCCAAGGAAGACATACAGGTGGCCCATGGCACATAAAAAGATGCTCAATGTCAATAATCATTAAGGAATTTCAAATCAAAACCACAATAAGGTATCATCTCACACTTATCAGAATGGCTATTATCAAAAAAACAAGAAATAACTTGTGTTGGAGAAGTTGTAGAGAAAAGGGAACCGTTATGCACTGTTGGTGAGAATGTAAATAGATACAGACACTATGGAAAACAGTATGGAGTTTCCTCCAAAAATTAAAAATAGAATTTCTTTATGATCCAGTTCTGGATTTTTATCTGAAGAAAATGAAAGCACTGAATCGAAGAGATACCTGAACCCCTATGTTCATTGCAACAGTGCTTATAATAGCCAACATGTGAAAGTGTCCGTCAATGGGTGAATGGATAAGATGTGGTATATATACACAGTAGGATACTACTCAGTCATTACAAAGAGGAAATCTTGCCATATGGAACATCATGGATATACTTTGAGGGTATTATGCTAGGTGAAATAAGTTAGAGAAAGATAAATATTGTATGATTTCACTTATATGTGGAATCTAAAAACAAAACAAAATTCATAGATACGAAGGACAGATTGGTGGTTTTCAGAGGGAGAGAGGGGCTGGAGTGCGCAAAAAGGGGCAAGGGGGTCAGTTATATGGTGACAAATGGTACTAGACTTATTGTGGTGATCTTTTGTAATGTATGCAAATATCAAATTGTTATGGTATACACCTAAAGCTAATATAATGTTATATAATAATTTTACCTCAATAGTAATGAGAAGAAGAAGTTAAACTGTGTCAGTGGTAACACTGAAAATTCAAATCTATTGAACTGAGCATTCTGAGAAAATTAATTTGTGATTTAAATGTACCAAAGAACTGCTAGCTTATTGGACAAGAATATAGGCCTATAAATCACAGGGCCTGGATTCTAGTCTTGGATTTGCCACAACTAATTGTGACTATATGGGGCCTTGGAGCCAACAGTTGCTTGTTTTTTTATTGGCTACTGAGCATCCATCTCCCCATTCTTTGGTAACAGTGCCACAGTTTTATCCAGTAGAATAACTCCTTCTCCATGTATACATTTTAGTTATCAAAATCCCCTAAGCTAAGGGGTTAGGGGATGGGCACATAATCTCAATAAGGCAAATTGGATCTTTTCTCACAGAACTTTGAAACCTGATTAAAATGATGTAAGGGTGGGATGAGACTGGAAGTTCTAGTCAGAGTAGTAAGTGGCAAAAAAAGATATCTAAATTGGAAATGAAAAAACAAAACTATCCCTACTTGCAGATGACATGATTCTAAATATAGAAAATCCAAAGAACTTTTTAACAAACCAAAAAATTACTAGAACTAATAGACAGCATGGCAAAGTTGCAGGCTTTCATGATCGACACATAAATACAGCTTTGTTTCTAGAAACCAGCAATGAAAAATCTGAAAGGAAATTAAGAAAAAATTCCATTTACAATAGCATCCAAAAGAATAAAATATCTGGGAACAAATTTAACAAGGAAGTGAAACACTTATACACTGAAAACTATAAAACATTGATGAAAGAAATTTAAAAAGACATAAATAAATGGAAACACAGGCTACGTTCATAGATTGGAAGACTTGATATTAACATGGCGTTACTACCCAGAGTGATCTATAAATTCTGTGCAATCCCTATCAAAATTCCAACAGGATTTTTGCAGGAATGGAAAAAGCAATCTTCAAGTTCGTATTAAATTGAAAGTTACCCTGAATAGCCAAATAATCTTTAAAAAGAAGAACAAAGTTGGAGGATTTACACTTCCTTATTTCAAAATTGACTTTGAAGCTACAGTAATCATTTCAGAATGGTACAGGTATAAAGGTCAGACACATAAACTAATGGGATAGAACTGACAAATCAGAAATAAACCTTATATGTATATGGTAAATTGACTTGGGACAAGAGTCCAAAGACTATTCAGTGGGGAATAATAGTCTTTTTAACATATGGGGCTGGGAAAATTAAATATCCACATGCAAAAGAAAAAGATATCCACTTGCAAAAGAAAAGAATGAAATTGGACCCCTACCTTTGTATATACCTTTTCTATATACAAAAATTAATACAAACTAGATCAAAGATCTAAATATAGGAGCTAAAACTATAAATCACTTGGAAGAAAACATAATGGACAGTCTTTACAACATTGGATTTGGCAGTAATCTCTTGGATTTGACACCCGAGAGTATAGACAAAAAAAGAAATGATAAATTGAAATCCATCAAAATTTTAAACTTTTGTGCATCAAGGACACTATCAAAGAAGTGAAAAATACAGAGAAACTATCTGCAAATCTTACATCTGATAAGGGTTGAATATCTAGGATATATAAAGAACAAATCAACAAAAACAAACCAATTAAAAATTGGGCAAAGGATTTCAATAGACATTACACCAAATAAGATACGTAAATGGCCAATCAGCTCATGAAAAGATGTTCCACATCACTAGTTATTAGAGAAATGCAAATCAAAACCAAAATGAGTCATCACTTCACACTCATTAGGATGACTATTATGAAAATAATAGAAAATTAAAAATGTTGGCCAGGACCTGGAGAAATTAGAACTCTTGTGCATTGTTTGTGGAAATGTAAAAATAAAATGGTGCAGATGCAGTTTGGTAGTTCCTCAAAAAGTTAAACATAGAATTACCATATGATCCAGCAATTCCACTTCTGGGTATGTAGCCAAATAAATTAAAAGCAAGGACTTAAACACATTCTTGTATGCCAGTGTTCATAGCATTATTGACAATAGTAAAAGCTGTAAGCAACCCAATGTTCATCAAAGGAACAGACAAACAAAATATAGTATACACATATAATGAAATATTATTAAGCCTTAAAAAAAGAATAAGATTTTGATAGAAGTTACAATATAAATGAATCTTGAAAACATTATGCTAAGTAAAATAAGCCAGGCAAAAAAAAAAAGGACAAATACTGTTTGATTCCACTTATATGAGGTACTGAGACAAGGCAAATTTACAGACAGAAAGTAGAACAGAGGTTACCAAGAGCTGCAGGGTGGGAAGGATGGGGAATTGTTTAATAGATACTGAGTTTCTATTGAGGATGTTGAAATATTCTTGAAATGGATAATAGTAATGTTTTCACAACACTGTGAATGTATTTAATGCCACTGAATTACACACTTAAAAAATGGTTAAAATGAAAAAAATTTTATTTTGGATATATTAGAACAATTTAAAAAATCCACAACTAGAAAAAAAATAGTAATGACCAGCTCACATCTTTAATTTATCAGACCTTCAGGTGACAGTACACCATTTAACACATAGTATAAGAACCGTATAGTAACATACTTCTGTTTCTCCCCCCACCCAGCCTTTGCACTATTGTTGTCATATATTATACTTTTACATACATTATACTTTTACATATATTATATTTTTATATATATTATAAATCACATAAAATATAGTTATTATTTTTTTCAGTCACATATCATTTGAAAGAACCTAATAATTTTTTAAAAACTTTTATATTTACCCATTTCCTTGCCTTTTCTAACTCTTCACACCTTAGTATAGATCCAAATTTCCATCTGTTGTCATTTCCCTTCTGCCTGAAGACTTTGTCATTTTTCGTAATGCAATCTGCTGTTGAAGAGTTGCTTCAGCTTGTCTGTCTTTGAAGTCTTCATTTTGTCTTCATTGCTGAAACTAGATGGGTTATTTTTCTTTCGGTACTCTTATGTTTTTTGAGGTAAGAATTTGTTGAACTTCTTAGATCTATGGGTTTGTGGTGTTCATCAAGTTTAGAAAAATTTTCAGTTGTAATTTCTTAAAATATTTTTCTATCCATCTCCTTCCAGACTCCAGTAACCTTTGTAATAACAGACTGCCTGAAGCAGTCCTACAACTCAATGACATTCTACTTATCTTTTTAATTCTTTGCCTTTCTTTGTTTTATTTTGGGTAGTTTCTACTACTCTGTCTTCAGTTTCACTAATTGATTTTTTTTTTTTTAGATTTTATTTATTTCTTTGAGAGAGAGAGAGAGAGCACAAGCAGGAGGAGGGACAGAGTGACAAGCAGACCTACCTCCAGCTGAGCAGGAAGCCCAACACGGGGCTTGATCCCAGGACCCTGAGATCATGACCTGAGCTGAAGTCAAATGCTTAACTAACTGAAATACCCAGTCACCCCTGGGAATATTCTCTTAAGGGTCAAAAACTGAGATGTGTTCTTTCACACACACACCCAAGGTCCATCCTCCCACTTTGTCTGTTCTATGTCCCAGAAAACTGACCTCAGACTGCATGTCACAGGTTCATTTGCCTTCTGGCTTCCTGGTTTGGATTTACCCAAAGGGCATCACCAGCAGGAGATCAGAGGTTAGGAAGTTGGAGAGGTCAGGGAAGGATTCCTCTGTCCCTGACTTCAGCTCAGTCCTTATAGCTGTGACACTCTACAGCTGCTGCTTGTCACTTCTATAGGAAGACCCTGTTTCTAAATCTCCATTTCTCACTCAGGGTGCAATAACAACATCCTCTTCCCCTTTACCTTTCAGATCCCAGGAAGATAACAGCATGGCATCCCTCTGTTGTGAGGCGGTGGGTGCCTCAGCATCCCTTGTCAGTTCCTTAGCCTTGCCCTCAGCTCAAGTAGTCCCTTCATTAAAGTCTCTTCAAAATCCAAGTTGAACATACCATCTGTTTCCTCCTGACTGATACCCTCTCCTTCTCTATTGTATCAAATGGGGTGGCTAAAGGCAAGCAAGTACAAGAAATATTAGGAAACTTCCACTCGCTGAAAAGTTCAGTTGATTAGAGAACAATGCTAATGAGGCTGAAATTAGTGTCTGGCTGTGCTCCAGGACCACAGGCTGTATCCCTGACCAGCCATTTTACACACCATCAGTTACAAGGAAGACCATGCCAAAAAGGAGACATGACTCTGTGCCAGTCCCTCACCATTTCTGGGAACATATTTCAAAAACTAGCTGTTCATTGAGATAGCTTCAAAATCCTCTTTGTTCCCCAAAGACAGCTTTTGTAATGTGATTCTAATGAAAATTTTATATGGAGCATTTTAAATCATAAAGCCATACCTGTCAATATCTTTGTCAAGGAAACACTTTCATTTGCTTACTTAATCTGTAAATAATTCATAATAGCATAGGTTAAAAGTCAAGCTTATTGAAATATGTCTTATATTGGTAATGGGATTCAGGGTTTATAAGAATATATATGTATCTCATTTCTTTAAAATTTTTCAACTGTTATTAAATAAGTGAAACTACATAACTGTTGTTTAAAGAAAGAACAGTTAAAATATTATTTGAGGGGCACTTCAGTAGGTTAAACATCTGCCTTGAGCTCAGGTCATGATCCCAAGGTCCTGGGATGGAGCCCCATGTCAGGCTCCTTTCTCAGCAGGGAGCCTGCTTCTCCCTCTCCCTCTGCCTGCTGTTCTCCCCCTGCTGTGCTCTCTCTCTCTCTCAAATAAATAAATAAAATCTAATAAAATCTAACATATATATATATATACACATACATATATATATGTATACATATATATATATTATTTGAAGTAATTTTATTTTATTTATTTATTTATTTTTTTTTTTTTTGAGAGGGAGAGAGAGAGAGAATGTGCTTATGCAAGCCAGGAGGGAATGGGAGAGGGGGAGAGAATCTTAAGCAAGTTCCATGCCCAGCATGGAGCCCAATGTGGGGCTCCATCTCAAGACCTAAGATCATGACCTGAGCCAAAATCAAGAGTCAGATGCTTAACTGAGTCCCCCAAGTATTCCTTGAAGTGATTTTCTGACTATCAAGTGTAAATGATGAACTTTCCATTTTTCGACATATTTCCTCCAAACAAAACACTTCTCCCCCCAGTCGAGTTGCCTTATAAAACCATGTTGTAATTAGGCCATTGTAAATGTACTATTATATTAATATTGCTATACTGAGCTTACTTCTATGGTGTTAATTTTATATGATTTGAATACATGGAGGGAGGAAGGAAGGGAGACACTGATTTTTTCAGAAATCCGTTTCTGAAACTCTCTACTATCAGCAAGAAAGAACTATTTCCACTAAAGTTAAACCTATGGCTTTAGGTAAAATGTGCTGAAATGCTAAAGCAAAATATAATTTTATCATTAATAATGGTATAATGCTAAGATCACCCATAAGATATGATCATTTTTATGCATAGTATTTATTCTTAATCACTTTCATAAAACACAATCTGAGTTTTATTTTTTAACAAAACCTTTTGAGTCATTTTGATAAGGTCAACAGAAAGCACAATCTTTTAACATTAGGTGATCAACTTTTTGACAATCGCAGGACCAGCATAGCTAATGGAATAATAGCCTGCAGGGTCCAGCTAAATATGATATACGAATGTAATCAACCTCTGTGATGACTATTCAGAAGTAATCCTTTTAGCTTTGAACTGCAACATATATTTCAACAAGGCAAAAACCATAGGAAGAAATTCTCTGCAGACCGCACTGATACAATACAGCCTTCATATCCTGCTCTATGTGCTTGCTGCTTATAGTGAGTTTTAAATTTAAGGTAATGACTACTGTATATTCATGTGAGCATACAACAATACTTTTGATTTGTTGTGGAAAGGTTGAATCCATTACCAGGGGTCTAGTCTATAAACTCTGATACAACCTTTATGTATGAGTTATTATTTACCCTTTTCTAGAATAAGGCCACTAAAAATGTTTTGCATACCAAAATTATAAAAACTCATTTACCTTCTCATTCTCAAAAGTGCTAGTCAGTGTCTCCTCCATTTTAATTCACATTCCTCTACCAATACATTTTTAAAATCACATTTGTATATAGTAATGTATTATATGAAAATTACACGCCATTGTTTTCAAGGGAAGTGATGGGATGGTAGATTGATTGCAATTCAGCATTTGCTGACTTACTCTGTGGTTCTTTGGTACAGTGTAGGCTAAGTGGGGGTATAAATAAGATCCTTTTTTTCCCCACCTGAGGGAATCTAGCATTGGATAGTCTACTATTAGCAACAGAAAAGTGCCTCTTTCTACTGAAATGGTAGACAGTATAAGCAAATATCATACTCTCAAATTTGTATTGGTTCTGGTCTCCTTGTCGGAGTGGTAATGGTTCTAATTTTCCAGCTTCCTTGAAGTCCTACAGATCAAACATCACAAATCACATTCTAAGTCAAACCCACAGTACAAAACCTAGGTTAGGAATCAAAATGAGTGCTTTTGCAATAGTGTAACCAAGAACAAACAGTCCCGTGATGCTCTTCTTGTTGCAAGTGAATAGAAGTATCAGAACACCTGAATGATGAGTTCAGGTGTTCCTGTGTATAAATGAATCATTGCTAAGGCTTCCCAGCACAGAGAGAGTGTGACTGTCTTTTATTTAAACAAGCAATTGTGGCCTAAGTTTAGTAAAAGAATAGCTATAGATATAGCTATTCTTCCCAGAGAATTTACTTGGGAAATTGTCCCAATAAAAATCACCTTCCCTCAGCATCTGGGGAATGAATGCAAAACAATTATTTGAGACAAACCAGGCATAATTTTAAACTTGGAAAATCCAGAAGAGATTTTCCCAGCTTAAGATATATTGTTACATCTTGCCAAACCAAAGGGAATGCTGTGTTAAAGACATTACATAGTACAAAATTGGTATTAGGATGTTAGGATGTTCTATATATTGTCATACAATGACAAATATTAAACTGAGAAAACCCAAGGTAGTTCCTTACCTAAAAGAATGATGTTACTTAAGGTAAAGGCTAAGCTTCTATTTCAAAGAGTCCCCAAGGTACAGTAGCTTAAGAATACACAAATTTGTTTCTTCCTTAAGTGAGCAGTCTGCATACACAAGGTAGCTCCACAGGCGTTTAGGGGACCATGATCTTGTGTTCTGTTGCTCCACCATCCCCTGGAGCAGGGTTTCTCAAAATTGCACTATTGAAATTTTGAACTAGATGATTTTTTTGTTGGTGAGAGGGCTGAGGTACAGCTGTCATGGTCACTGCAGAATATTTAGCAGCACCCTTGGCCTCTACCCCATGGATGCCAGTAGCATTTCCACCTATGAGTCGTAACAACGAGTAAGTTCTTCAGATATTTCCAAAAGCCACCCGTGGGACAAAATCACTCCCTAGGGTGTTGTCATTATCTTCACATTAGAAACTGAATCATGGGGGTAATGGCTCTATTGTCCAATGTTGAGGAAAAGGGAAAATTTAAGAAGGAATAAATGCCCGATGTCTAACACTCAGACCCAGAAGCAGTGTGTGTTACTTTGTTTACATTTACTGGTGAGAATTTAGTCATGTGGGTTCAACTAAATATTTATTTGTTAATAAGGGAGATCTAATGGTGGGGAGGGGACTCTGGTAAGTGGGAGGCAGAAAGAATTATTGGAGCCATGTCTTGTGTGGGCAAGAAATGGTAAAGTCTGGGGTTAGCCTTAGATGGAAGCATAGGTAAGATAGAGCATATAGAACGAAAACAAGTAGGAAAGTAACTGTTAATACAGAGCTTGTGGAAGTTTTTTCCTGTTGTCTTTTATTTCCTCCATGAAACCAGGAAATACATCATCAGCTGAAAACAATGATCCATAGGAAGGGTCAGAGTTTTGGGAATATAGAAGAAAGAGCTAAATAACCATCTATGGGAGGAGAAGAATGAATAGACCAGGAATGTTTAATAGGATGGCTAGCTAATGGCTGTGAATTTAAAGTGAGGCTTGGTTATTCGTTTTTCCTGTCACACTGAGGTATATAGTACAGGATAGGAGTAAGGAGACAGTTGGATTTATCTAGAATTATAGTTTTGTCAAGTGAGTATGATGAAGTGGGAAAAGGGTCATGAGGTCAGGCTATATGCAAGGGAGAGAAGGGCCATAGAATTTAAGTTAAGTAAGGGAGAGGGGGATCAAAATGGGGAGGAACAATGAAAATGTGGCAGGACTGGGAGTCCCAGGGAAGGAGAAGAATTGCTGGTGTTAGGGAACTAGAAGGAGTGATCTAGAAAGATAAAGCTAGAAGTCAAGTCTTTGAATGTTGGCAACTGAATTTGAGGGGGACTTGAAGTTATTGCTAATGACGGGGTCTAAGTTTATCCACAGGAATCAATGGCTACAGTAGGGTGTAGGACCAGATACAGAAGAACAGCACTCAAGGAATTGAGATCCAGGGTGAAGAATCTTCTGCGTGGACATTTAAATTGCAAAATGAAGAAAGTGGTAGTAAGGTACAATGAGCCAATGATAAAAATCAACTGAGAATGAGCCTTGTTGTAGGTAAATCACGATAGTTGACTGTATAAACTGATGACTGAATTTTAGGAAGGAAAGGAAAGAAAGTGAATGTCCTGGAGGGAAACAGTAGGGTGTAAGCAGAACACCTATCCAACTCCAGGCCCAATGGTAGCAAGACTGACAAGAAGAAAAGCAAAATAGGCTGCTGGGTTGGCGGTGTCCTCTGAGGACAGCCACATTTCTGTTAGAGCAAGACAGTAATGGGAATTTTGGAAAATGGAATAAGGATACAGAGGAAATGTTTCAGGAGTTATGATAAGAGATGGGGACAAAATACAGAGCTTTGCAGAACATAAAATATAGAAAATGAAGGGAAATCTGGAGACTGAGGCCTGTGATAAGCAAGAATAAAGAGAATATTATTAGATTAATCCCAGTGGATTCAACTCGAAAGTTAAAAGGACAGATACGAAACTTAAGTACAAAATTAACATGCCTATTTATATGTATAATTTCCCATATCTGATTTAATTATTTAGATACTTTATATTACTCTCTAAATTCATTTTCCTTCCAAGTATTGTTTTAACAAATCATTTTATCCCTCAAAAGGTAGCTATTGTTGTTACCATTTTATATGTATCACAAGAATTCTGTGGGTTAGGAATTCAAGCATGGTTTGAATGCTTGACACCAGTTGAGGTCACCCAATGGTGGTGGTCAGCTGACAGGTGGGCTAGTTTGAAGGTTCCAAAACAGCTTCCCTCACAGACGGGAGCCTTGGAGGAATGGCTGGAACTCTGGACTCAGCTGGAACTGTCAACTGGAGCATCTTCTATGGGACCTCTCCAGAATGGCAGGGTGGTAGGGCTTATTATATGGTGACTTGCTCCCTCCAAAGCAAGCACCCCAAGAGAACCAGAAGGAAGCTGCACAATCACTTCTCAGCCTTTTGGCTAAGATCAAGTGTAGAAGGAAGCTGCACAGCTTTTTCTGACTGCGCCTCAGAAATCACGTAATCACTCTCACCACATTCTAATGACTACATAAGAGTCTTAAGCCTAGCACAGGTTCAATAGAAGATGGATTAGATTCCACCTCTCGGGGGGTGGGGGGAGTGACAAGCTCATACTGTTGAGGAACATGTAAAGCAGGAGATATCGTGGCCATCTTTGACCAATATACTTTGCCTTGGTGACACAAGTGATACATACAGTTCTATCATACAGATGGTAAGGGTAGATACCTCTGAAAACAGATTCCCAGTAAATTGTAAACTGTAAATTGTATTGGTGACAAACAATTAAATTTATACATCTTTTTTCCTGTAGGAGAACCTAGAAAATCCACAGTGGAAAGTTTAAGTCAAGACCCAGAGAATTTGGAAGAAGAACATAGTAGGTATGGTAAATCAAGTAAAAAGTTTCTGTTGCATACAAATTAGGCAAGAGGCTATATATAAACTGTTTCTCCAAGCACAAAAGGAATAATTTCATCTAGTACTTGATAATACTGAAACACTATCTAAAAAAAATCACAGATTTACTTTTAAATATCACATAATATTAAGTGTTTTTTATCTTTTAAGCTATGTCTGAAAATTACAAAAAAAGTAAATGTCTTTCAAATGAATGTTTTTTATTTTCTGCCTCAATGTAAAATTAAATTTTGTAATTTATTTGTTTCAGATTTCCAGATAATCAAAAAAATGAGACTTAAACCAGCTTTGGACTCATCAACAAAGCAAGAAGAAATTTATCATGTCACCTTCATCTTCAATAACTGTAATAGGAGTATGTTACAAGTAATACAGATAGAATTATAATAAATCTATGCCTATGTTTAGATTGGATTTTGTATTGCAGTGTACTACCACAAATTTAATCTAAGTCATCTAAATCCATGAAAATAATAATACATCTCAAATGCTTAGAAATATCAACGATTATTCTAAGAACAAATTGTAAAATTTTCCTTTTATCCACTATTCCACAAGGAAGAGCGTTATTATAGAATCAAAATTCAGTTATATCTAATGAGAAAATCATTTTAAACTTAAGGAAATCTATGCTTAATAAATAAATACGGGAAAAATATTTATTAAAATTTCCGGAAGCTTTTTCAAGCTATAGATGAAAGGACTATAAGCAGTAAAGACTCTCATATTGTACCATTCAAAATAGTTTCCTTTACAGAGGTAAAGCAAACTTTACCTCTGGAAAGGAGACTTCTGTTTCCTCTACTCACACCACTTCTGACACCAAACACATGATATTTTACACACCAAGCAACTCTCCAAGTCTCAATAGATAGACTGGGTGTCTTACAATTTAACTCAACGCTGACTCTAACTGCCAGGAATTAGCACAGATCCCAGATTAAGGGATCATTTCACAAGACTGGTTCCCACCACAAATGCCGATCACAAATCCCAGACTGTCACCTACACTCTGACTGACTTGGTTACATACTGGGGATTCCCACAACCCCCCTTCCTTAACATCAAAAATTTGCTATATCAGCTCCTGGAACTCAGGGTAAGATATTTACATTGCCAGTTTATTATGAAAAACGCAATGAAAGAAGAGATAAGCAGCCAAATAGAAGAGATACATTGGCAAGATATGGGAGAGGGGGCCCGAGCTTCCCTGCCCTCCCTGGGTGCATCACCCTCCCAGTACCTCTGTGCATTCACCAACCCAGAAGCTCTCCAAATCCTTTCAAATCCTGGGGTTTGTATGGAGACTTCACAACATAGATATGATTGATTAATCATTGGCCATTACTGATTAACTCTCCAAAGGTCAGGGGATGGGGCTGAAAGTTTCAATCCTCTAACCAAGTGGTTGGCTCCCCTGGCAACCAGACCCCACCCTTAAGGGCTTTCCAAAAGTCACCTCATTAACATAAACTCCAGTGTAATTGAAAGGGTCTTGTTATGAATGACAAAAGATGATCCCTTCACCTTTATCATTCCAGACCTATTTCAGGAACTGGGGACAAAAACAAAAATAAAAACAAATATTATAACAAAAGATGTTCCTTTGACCTTTAGCTCTCTAGAGCTGTTTATGGAACCAGGGACAAAACCCAAATGTTAATTTATTGTATTATATTAGGAGCTCCATGCTAGGAATCAGGTACAAAGACTAAATATATATTTCTTACACTATTACAACATTATACTGTGTAGAACTATATTTTATGATACTTTTAGCTGATCATATATAGTTGACCCTTGAACAACACAGGTCTGAACTGTGTAGGTCCACTTATATGTGCATTTTATATATATAAATACAGTACAATACTGTGTATTTTGTCTTCCTTATGATTTTCTCAATATTTTCTTTTCTCCAGTTTATTTGTCTCTAACTTAATTTCTCTAACTTACTTTATATAATACATATAACATACAAAATATGTTTTAATCAACTGTTTATGTTATCAGTAAGGCCTCCAGTAAACATTAGGCTATTAGTAATTAAGCTTTGAGGGAGTCAAAATTATATGTGGATTTTGATTGGGGAGGCGATTGGTGCTCCTAACCCCCACTTTGTTCAAGGATCAACTGTATAATAAAATGTGTCCATGTCAATTTTAAAAGATTAATAAATTCTTCAGTCTTGGGTCCCTCCCCTAATGTGTCTTACCATAATAAATGAGCTGAAACCAATGGTTTTCTATACAAGAGCAAAATCTCTGGTTCCCCATCTCACATTATCTGATCAGATAGAACTATCAGATAGATTCAAACAGAAGGGCTCGTGTTTCTAACTTTGGGTTGGAGAATGCCTTCCTAACTAAGAAATTAACAGAATTAACAATAACTACAACCTATGTGATTACATTAAAATATTCATGCAGTGAAAAGGTCACTAAACAAAGTTAAAAGATCAATGACAGAACAGAAGAATTTGCAACAACAATAAAAAAAAAACTAATGCTCATAAAAAATAACTTAGGAAAAAAGATTAATAAAGAAGAAGAGGAGGAGGAAGAGGGAAAGAAAAAGACAATCTAATAAGTTAAAGGACAGAGCATAGTACTGGAGCTCACATTTGTTATCAGCTTAAAAGAAACTGTTACATTTTGTGTAAGCCTTATGGTAACCACAAAGCAAAAGCCTATAGTAGTTACACAGGACATAAGGGAATATGAGCGTAACACTACAGAAAATCATCAAATCACAAAGGAAGAGAGCAAGAGAAGAAGAAGGAAATGAAAGAATTACAAAGCAGCCAGAAAACAAGTTTGAAAATGGCAAAAAGTCCAATCTATCAATACTTATTTTAAATGTAAATGGACTAAATACTCCAATCAAAAGACATTGAATGGCTTAATTGGATGAAAAACAAAACAAAACCCAACTATATATCACCTATAAGAGACTCTCTTCAGCTTTAAGGATACACAGGACTGCCAGTAAAGAGATGGGAAAGAATGTTACATGAAAATGGAAACCAAAAGAAAGCTAGGATAGCTATATTTATATAAGATAAAATAGACTTTAAGTCAAAGACTGTAACAGGAGACAAAGAAACACATTATGTGATAGTAAAGGGAACAATCCAACAAGAGGGCATAACATTTGTAAATATTTATGCACCCAACATAGGAACACCTAAATATAGAAAGAAAATATTAACAGACCTAAAGGGAGAAATAGACAGCAATACAATAATACTAGGGAACTTTAATACCCCCACTTTCATCAATAGATAGATCATCAAGACAGAAAATCAATAAGGAAACATTGGCCTTAAATGATACATTAGACCAGAAGAACAGACATATCCAGAACATTTCATCCAAAGGAAACAGAGTTACACATGGAACATTCTCTGGGATATATCATATGTTAGGCCACAAAACACATGTTTAAAAACTTAAGGTGGAAAACATATTAAGCATCTTTTCCACCCATAATCGTATAAAACCTGAAATCAATTACAAGAAGAAAGCTGGAAAAATCACAAATATGAGGAGAGTAAACAACCTGCTACTGAACAACCAATTGGTCAACAAAGAAATCAAAGAAATTTTTAAAATTCCTTGAGAGAAATAAAAATAGAAACACAGCACACCAAAACTTAAGGGATGCAGCAAAAGCAGTTCTAAGAGGGAAGCACAAAGTGATAAATGCCTGCATTAAGAGGGGGAAAAAAAAGATCTCAAACAACCTAACTTTATACCTCAAGGAACTAAAAAAACAACAAATGCAGCCCAATGTTAGTAGAAGGAAGGAAAGAACAAAGATCCGAACAGAAATAAATGAAATAGAGACTAAAAAGACAATAGAAAAGATCAATGGAAATAAGAGCTGGGGTTTTTTGAAAAAATAAAATAGACAAAACTTTAGCTGGACTCACCAAGAAAAAAAGGAAGAGGATTCAAGTAAACAAAACCAGAATTGAAAGAGTAGATGATACAACTGAAAACACAGAAATACAAAGGGTTATGAAACTGCTATAAGCAGTTATACACTAACAAATTGGACAATCTAGAAAAAAAGGAGAAATTCCTAGAAACATAAAACCTTCCAATACAGAATCATGAAATAAAAAACCTGAATAGACCAATTACTAGTAAGGAGATTGAATCAGTAATCAAAAACCTCTTAACAAACAAAAGCCCAGGACTGATGTCTTCACTGTTAATTTCCACCAAATATTTTTTTTCATATTAATTAATTTATTTTTTATTTATTTATTTTCTCACCAAATTTTTATTTAAGTTCTAGTTAGTTGACATACAGTGTAATACTGATTTCAGGAGTAGAATTTAGTGATTCATCACTTACATACAACACCTAGTTGTTCATCATAACAAGTGCCCTCCTAATACCCATCACCCATCTAACCATACCCCACCCACCTCCCTCCATCAATCCTCAATTTGCTCTTTATCATTAAGATCTTTATAGGCCCCTGGGTGGCTCAGTTGGGTAACCATCTGCCTTTAGCTCAGGTCATGATCTCTAGGTCCTGGAATTGAGCTCTGCCTCAGGCTTCTTTCTCAGCAGGGAGTCTGCTTCTCTCTCTCTCTCTCTCTCTCTCTGCCCCTCTCCACTGCTCATTCTCTCTCTCTCTTAAATAAATAAAAAAAAACTTTTTAAAAAAGAGTCTCTTATGGTTTGCTTCCCTCTCTCCTTTTTTCCCCTTCCCATATATTCATCTGTTTTGTTTCCTAAATTCTACATATAAGTGAAATCATATGGTATTTGTCTTTCTCTAATTTATTTTGCTTAGCGTAATATACTCTAGCTCTATCCATGTCATTGCAAATGGCAAGACTTCATTTTTTATGGCTGAGTAATATTCCATTATACACATATATCACATTTATCCATTCATCAGTTGATGAACACTTCTACCAAATATTTTTAAAAGAATTAGGATCAATCCTTCTCAAACTCTTCCAAAAAATACAATGGGAGAACATCGCAAAACTCCTTTTTCGAGGCCACCACTACACTGATGTTGAAAACACTAGAAGAGAAGAAAATTACAGACCAATATCCCTGATGAACATAGATGTAAAAATCCTCAACAATGTATTAGCAAACTGAACACAACATATTAGAAAGATCATATACCATGATCAAGCAGGATTTATTCCAGGAATGCAAAGATGATTCAAAAACTGAAAATCTATTACTGTGTTACATCATGTTAACAAAATGAAGGGTAAAAATCTTATGATCATCTTAATAGATGCAGAAGAAGCACTTGAGAAAATTTAACATCCATATATAATAAAAATACTCAACAAAGTGAGTGTAGATGGAACATACCACGACATAACAAAGGCTGTATATGACAAGCCCATAGCAAACATCATACTCAATGGTGAAAAACTGAAACCTTCTCCTCTAAGATGAGGAATAAGACAGGATGCCCACTCGTACCGCTTTTATTCAACGTAGTCCCAGCCCACAGCAATTAGTCAAGTAAAAGAAAGAAAAGGCACTAGAGAGGAAAGAGTAACAGTTTCTATTTGTAGTTTCTATTTTCTATTGCAAAATATTGACATGATTCTAAATATAGAAAGCCCTAAAGACTTCACTAAATAACTCTCAGGACTAATAATAAATTCAATAAAGTTGCAGGATAGGGTATCAATATACAAAAGTCAGTTATGTGTTTATAAACTAATAATTACCAGAAAGAGAAATTAAGACAGTATTTCCATGGCATCTAAAAGAACAAAATACCTAGGAATGAATTTAAGCAGGGAGGTGAAAGACATGTACACTGAAAACTGTAAGATATTGATAAAAGAAACTGAAGAAGACAGAAATAAATGGGTAGATAATTCTATGCTCATGGATTGAAAGAATTAATATTGTTAAAATATCCTTTTACCCAAAGCAATCTACAGATTTAGTGCAGTCCCTATCAAAAGTCCAATGGCATTTTTCACAGAAATAGATAAACTACCCTAAAATTTCTATAGTACCACAAAAGTTTCTGAAGCTAAAGTATTCTTGAAAAAGAACAAAGCTGGAAGCATTGTACTTTCTGATTTCAAAGTATATTACAAAATTATAGTAAAGTAGCATGGTAGTGGCATAAAAACTGATCAATAAAACATAATAGAAAGCTCAGAAATAAAACCATGCATATATGATCAATTAATTTACAACAAAGGAGCCAAGAATATACAACAGGGAAAGGATAGTCTTTTCTTTCTTTCTTTCTTTCTTTCTTTCTTTCTTTCTTTCTTTCTGTCTGTCTTTCTTTCTTTCTTTCTTCTTTCTTTCTCTCTTCCTTTTCTTAGGATGGTCTTTTCAATAAGAGGTTTGGGAAAACTGGACAGTCACATGCAAAGGAATGAAAATGGACCACTGTTTTACACCAACCACAAAAATAAACTCAAAATTGATTAAAGAATGTAAGACCTGAAAACATAATACTCCTAGTGGAAAACATAGATGGTAAGCTCTCTGACATCAGTCTTGATGGTGATTTTGTATTTGACACCAAAAGCAAAGGCAACAAAAGCAAAGTAAACAAGTGGGACTATCTTAAACTAAAAAGCTTTTGTGCTGTAAAGGAAAGCATTAACAAAATGATAAGACAACTTAAATGGGAGGAAAATATTTACATATCATTTATTTACTAAGGGATTAATATCTAAAATATAATATCTCATAGCAAAAACAATTCAATTTAAAAAGGAGCAGAGGAACTGAACATTTTTCCAAAGAAGACATACAGATGTCCAATAGGTACATGAAAAGATGCTCAACATCACTAATCATCAGAGAAATACAAATCAAAACCACATTGAGATGTCACCTCACACCTGTTAGAATGGCTATAACCAAAAAAACAAGAGATAACAAGTGTTGGCAAGGATGTGGAGAAAAGAAAGAAAATTTCTATCTCAAAAGATTTATGCACCTCCATGTTCATTGCAGCATTATTTATGATAGCTAGGACATTGAAACAACCTAAGTTTCCATTGATGGATAAATGTATAAAGAAATGTGATATAGAAGCAAATTATATATATATATATATATATATATATACACACACACATATATAAGTATATATATATATAAGTATATATATATGTGTGTGTGTGTGTGTGTGTGTGTATACATATATATATATATCGTTCATTCCATGCACACAGACAAAACAGAATTTTATTCGGCCATCAAAAAGAAAGATATTCTGCCATTTGCAACAATATTGTTGGACCTTTAGGGCGTTATGGTAAGTAAAATAAATCAGACAAACACTATATGATCTCACTTATATGTGGAATCAAAAAAAACAAAAAACAAAAACTCATAGATACAGAGAATATATTGGTAGTTGCCAGAGGCAGAGTGGGTAATGTTCAAAATGGGTGAAGGTGGTCAAAAGATACAAATGTCTAGTTATAAAATAAATAAGGGGCACCTTGCTGGTTCAGTCAGTGGAGCACGCAACTCTTGATCTTGGGGTTGTGAGTTCAAGCCCCATATTGAGTATTTAAAAATTATTTAAAAATAAAATCTAAATAAATATAATAGTAAAATAAGTTCTGGGGATAAAATGTAAAACATGGTGACTATAGTTACCAATGCTATATCATATATTTGAAAGCTTCTAACAGAATAGATCTTAAAAGTTCTCATCACAAGGGATAAAACAAATTTGTAACTGTGAGATGATGGATGATAACTTACTGCAGTAACCATTTTACAATATATATGTATATGTATATACATATGAATCAAATCATTGTGTCATACACTTAAAACTGATACGTTATATGTCAATGATATGTCAATAAAATTGGAAAAAATTAAAAAGTTCTTTAAAAAGGAAAATAAAGACAGATCACAAGCTAGAAGAAAATATTTGCAAAAACCTATCTGATAAGGACTTGTGTATATATGACTCTTATATGCAAATATATAAAGACTCATAACTCATAAGTCAAAGAATGTAAAGTAAGTCTTTGAGAAAAGATTTGAAAAGCTATTTCACCAAAGAAGACACATAGATAGCAAATAAGCACATGAAAAGGTCCTTAACACCATTTATTAGAGAAATGCAAATGAAAACCACGATATCACACTATGTGCCTTAGAAAATGGCTACAACTTAAAAGTCTGACATTTCCAAGCATTGAAAAGATGTGGAACATCTAGAACTCTCAAAATCACTAATGCAAATGCAAAATTGTACAGCTGTTTTGGAAAACTAAGTTTAGTAGTTCGTTATAAATTTAAACACACACCATAGGACCCAGCAAATCACCCTTAGTTATTCACCCAAAAGAAGTTATATACCCAAAAGAAGTTATATACCCAAAAGTTATATACCCTTAGTTATATACCCAAAAGAAATGAAAAAAAAATGTCCACACAAAGACCTATGTGTGAATATTTATATCAATTATATTCAAAATGGCCAAAAAGTGGATATAACCAAAATATGCATCCACTGGTGAATAGATAAAAAAATTATGGTATATTATATAGAATGAAATACAATTCAGCAATAAAATGAAAGCAACTATTAATAAATATACAAGACGAATTTCAAAAACATAATGCTAAATGAAAGAAGCCAATCAAAAAATTACATTTATATAATATTCTAGAAAAGCCAAAACTGTAGAACAGAAGTCAAATTGATGGCTGCCAAGAGCAGGGGATAGAGGAAGGGAAGTAACTATTAAAGGACATGAGAGATTTTGGGGGGCTATAGAAACGTTCTCTATCTTGATTGTACAACTATATACACTACTCAAAGTTTACTGAGCTATATACACGAAGATGAATTTTGCTACATCAATTATAATACAATAAATCTGACTTAAATAAAAACAAAAGGGACATGTGGCTATAGAGTAAATTCAGCCTAATCACAGTGTTATTTACATATAATTGTTTGTACTTTGTGGATATGTATATACGTATGAGTATAGGAAAAGGTCTTAAGTAATCTAAACCCAAATGTGAACTCGATTCTCCTTAGGGAACGGGAAACTGGGAATGATTTTATTTTTTATACTTCTGTATTAGTTAAATTTTTTTCACATGTAAGACTATATGTGCTGTGGGTATGCGTTTTAACAATAAAAAATATTAAAGACAAAGAAGATTCTTCTACCATGGTATAAAGTGTTTCCTTAAACATTTTCATTAAAAATATCTTATCTCATATGACTCTACTTAAGAAGGAAGTCTATAGGCGCCTGGGTGGCCCAGTGGGTTAAGCGTCTGCCTTAGGCTCAGATCATCAACCCAGGGCCCTGGGATTTAACCCCAACTAGGGCTCCCAGCTCAGCGGGGAGCCTGTTTCTCCCTCTCCCTTTGCTTCTCCTTGCCCTGTTCATTCTCTCTCTCTCAAATAAATAAATAAAATCTTTAAATAGATAAATAAATAGTAAGTTTAGCCATGAGAAAACTTTTTCCCCTCATGAGAACAATTCTAGCTTTGAAGTTCTAAATTCAAATTAGAGATACTTATTTTTTTCCTCTTGAAGCTTTTTCTGTAACAATAGCCTTTTATGGTAGTGTCTTCTTAATTTTAAGATATCTTAAAACTACGTCTGGAAAGTTTTGTGAGAATATTTTTAATCAAAACGCCCACATCTCTGCAAACACTTCCAGAAAATTAGATCAAACACACACCTCTTGGGAAGGTCAACAGAAACCAGAACATACAATCAAATGCCAGTCACCCTGGATCCCTTCTGACGGATCTAATTATAAGGTTTCTCTGGTGGTTTCTCTTTAAATTTCAATTTGGGGGGCGCCTGGGTGACTCAGTCAGTTAAGCATCTGCCTTCAGCTCAGGTCATGATCTCAGGGTCCTGGGACTGAGTCCTGCTCAGCAGGGAGTCTGCTTTTCCCACCCCCTCCCCTGGCTTGTGCACGCTCGCGCAACGCACTCTTTCTCTCTCTCTCTCTCTCGTTCACACTCTTTCAAATAAATAAATAAATTTTTAAAAAATAAATAAATTTCTATTTGAATCAGTTTTATTTGTGAAAACATACATGAAAACAAAAGCAAGTTTCATGATGACAGATGCCAATCCAATTACATCAAGTGCTCGTTCTTTATAAAAGGCTCTTCCATAAACAGTGCAGCAAGGACCACTCACCGAGAATGTGTAAGCATTTACGATGGTCTCTAATACCCTTTTTTAAATCAAAATAACATGTCTAAAATACAACATTGCATAATGTGCTATAATTACTTTAGTTTTTAGCATCTCCTTTAAAAATTTGTAACCATATCACAGCTTCTCTAGTTTTTTTGTTTTGTTTTGGTTTGGCTTTTTGTTTGTTTTTTAAAGATTTTTTTTTTTTTTTTAATTTTAGAGAGAGAGCAGCAGCAGGGAGGGGCAGAGAGAGAGAGGGAGAGATAATCTCAAGCAGACTTCCTACCGAGTGCCGAGCTCCCTGTGGGGCTTGACCTCACAACCTTGATATTGTGACCTGAGCGGAAATCAAGAGTCTAACGTTTAACCAACTGAGCCACCCAGGCACCCCTGTTTTTTATACTCTTTAGTAAGATTCCCCAAAAGTTGTTTTTAAAAATGCATCCCAAGTTATAATAAATAAATATCTTTGTGCTCCCATATTTTAGGTAATACTGAAAATATCCTGGTAGATACCTATTGATCTAATTTTTAAAGGACCCTTTAACTTTCTTCCCTCCTCCCTTTTCTTCCCTTTAGGGCCTTCCTTTTCCCTACAAGGAATAATAAGCATAACTACATAGGGATGATGGCACATATGGAAATGTAGAAGACAGAGACATGTTTGTTTCACAAGAGCCACATTTAAAGCTAAATTATAGGGAGTCTTTAGAAAAAGAAATGAACATGACTTCCACTAAGGTGAATAATTTTAATGCCTTCTTTCCAAAGTTACTTTGCCCAGATATCTTTGAAGAAAGGTATTACATTATCTTTATCACTGATGTATTTATCTTGCCTCCATCCACACACACATACCATAAAAATTGTAAACTATTTTATGGAGAGTAGTATGACCATGTCATTATTATGGGATTTTTATATTTTAAAAAGTTGATCTAAATTGACTAAAAATCAAAAAAAGAAACCTCTACCACTGCAGGTTTAATTACTACTCCACCAAAAACTGCTTTTCTTTCCAAACATCTTGCTTTTGTATCTAACTTCTCCAGCTCTATCTGAAATAACAGTTCTTTGTAGAATCATACCTATAAACTTTATGAAACTGTAATTGATTCTATGAGGTTATTGTCTCCAAATTTTGGGATTTTGAGCATATATATATATATATATATATATGAATTAACTCAAAGTTTCTTTTAAATCTCACTATTCTCACAATTATTCACTTGGACAATCTAGAATTTACCAGGCTAAGTAAATTTGGCATCAGAGAACAATGTTTATCACCATTTTATAATCCTGAAACTTTTAAACATGTTTTGCTTCCACAGGTGTTCAAAGAAGTACAAATTAAAACAATGTGAGACTAATATTTTGCCCATTATATGATCAAAATTTAAAAAGAATAAAAATAACTAGTGTTACAACAGTTGAGTAAACAGGAAGTGGAAATGTAAGTTTTAAAAACAAAAACAAAAAAACCTCTGTGATTTGACAATAGGTACCAAAAGCTTTTAAAAGTTCGTTGACCTTGCAATTTCATTTCTAAGAATTTATCTCAAGAAATAATCAGACAAGTGAGAAATGATGAAGGTATGATGCTATTATTGAAATTTCTTTCTCACGCTAGCATAAGAACAAACAAATAATACATAGATTCAACCTAAATTCCCAAAAATAAATAATGGGTCCAATAATTTATAGTCCCTTCATACTAGGTATATTAGTTTTCTATTGCTGCTGTAATAAATTACTCAAATATAGCAGCTTAAAACAATGCTCATTTATTAACCTCACAGTTCTGCAGGTCAAAAGTCTAGGCTGACTTGGCTAGATTTTCTGCTTTGGGCCTTAGAAGGCCAAATCAAGGTACCTACAGAGCTGGGCTGTTTATCTGACAGGTCTGGGATAGAAGCTTCTTCCACCTTCCGTTAGGTTGTTGGCAGAATTTGCAGCTGTAGGACTGAGGTCTCTGTTTCCTTGCTGGCTGTCAGCCCAGGGCCACCCTCAGCAGTTGAGACAAGCTGCATTCCTTCCTAGAGCTGCCTCATCTTTAGAGGGAGCAGTAGTGCCTGGAGTCCTTCTCAGGCTTCAAGACACTCTAATTTTCCTTCTGTGACAACCAGGATAAGTTCTCTGATTTTAAAGACTTGGGTGATTAGATTAGGCTCACCCATGTAAATAATTTCCCTAACTTTAGGTGAACTGTGCCATATAACGTAATAAAATCATGGAATGATACCTCCTCATTAGTCACAAATTCCTGGGATTAGGGTGAGACAGTGTGGGGGGCTGTAGGGGGGTCTGGGTGGGTGAGAAGCCTAATTCTATCCTACCACACCATGGAACAAAATACAATAAAAATGATGACTATAGAATTGAATTTGGCTTTCCTGCCCCAAAATATAAACTAGGCATTAAAATACTGAAATGTTTCCTTAGCCTTTGGCTGCGGTTCCATAGTATGGCCCTGGGTTGTTCTATCCAGGGCCTGGACACTCTCCCAGCCCCTCCTCTAGGACAACCACAGCCCCGCCGTCTCTAGCAATTAAAGGACTGATGCCTACCACAGCAATAAACCTCCGGGCTACAGTCTGTCCTTTCATTGCTTGGTGCCCACGAAATATCCGTCTTTAAATATTTTTAATGCCACCATTGGATTTGGCTGTGTATTTAGTGGCAGAAAAGAAGGATACTACAATACTATTAAGTGAGGAAAGAAGACATGTCTATTTAGAATGAATAGATAGATATACAGATACAGTCATGATAGATTTGATAGATACAGAGATATACATATATGCATGTAAGTTGGTATTGGCTCCCTTGCTCTAGTGAATATACCTAAGAACAATTCCTGAAATTTGCATGGTTTATTTATATTACTGAATATGCATAGAAGCAATTCCTGAAAGACATACCATAAAACATTAACAGTTGTTATTTCCAAAAGATAGAATTTCAGGTGATATAAATTTAATTTTTAGAATTTTCTATCTTTTCCAATGAACACATATTATTGGCATAATAAAAAGAATATATGATAAAGACAAAACAAGTTTTGTACCTTTCTTTCTATGACCTTAAGGGAAAAAAATCCCTTATTTTTGAGCCTCTATTTCTTAATCAGTAAAATGAACTACATGATATTTTTCAACCTTTCCAGGTATAAGAGCTTCTCATTTTAAATAGACCACTCAACAATATCCTTAAGTTCAACCCAGGTTAAAAGAAGGAGAAAGGGAAAAGGAAGCCACTGGAGTTACAAGAAATTAAGTCTTCATTTTGTCCACTTAAAACGTGGCAGAAAACTGATTTCTTTTTAGGGTGATGTGATTCATTTAAGATCAAGGTTCTCACTGCAATTATTCACCTTTGTGAATTGTCAAGGAGCTGTAGGTTTATTCTTGCTTTTATACTGCATGTCCTGAACAGTCATTATTGAAGCAACAAGCACTGAGGATACTGTAGGTTACAGTGGACAAGACAACGAGGCTACATCCACGGGGCCAACGTTCAAGATGGAGAACACAAATGATGTCCTAAGGAGTGGGGAGATCAACAAGACATATTGTTACAAAAACTTAAAGGAAATAAAAGAGGAAGTAACATTTGAAGTGAGACCTGCAGGATGAGAGGAATACAGCAGAAGAAAAAGCCAAAAGAAGCAGCAGAGAGAAGAGCAATGCAAAAGCTCTGAGACAAGAAAGGGCTGGCGTGTTTGTGGAATACAAGTGAGAATGGTGTGATTGCACCGGAATGAGCAGGAGACAGTGGCACCGAGGAAGTTAAAGCAAAATAGGCAGGTACCAGGTTATATAAATATCCTTAGACCAGGGTAAAGAATTCAGATTTCATTATAAATACCAATGGGAAGTCATTCAAAACTTTTCACTGTGGAAGAGATGTGTTTTTGAAAGTGTTAAAAGACAACTTTGGCTATTGAGCAGGGAAGAGACTGTAAGAGGGCAAAGGTGGTACCTGGGAGACTTGCCAGGATCACTGCAGTAATCCAGGCAAGGGATAGATGAGCGTCACGAAGAATATGAGGGTGTCAATGAAGATGCACAAAAGCAAATGGTTTAAAACATATTTTGAAGGTACAGTCTGCAAAATTTGCTGATGAGATTGGTTGAGATGGTGAGAAAAAGGGGAAAGACCAAAATGGATCCTAGAGTTTTTCCTTGAGCCAAGTGATGACTGGTAGTACATTTACGAAGACGAGAAAGGCCAGAGGGAAGATCAGTGTTTGAAGGCGAAATCAAGAGCTTTATTTTAGAGACAAGTATGAGATGCTTGTGAGACCTCCTACAGCAAAAGTCAGAGGCAGACATGAAAGTGCAGAACTCAAAGAGAAGGCTAGGGTAGAGATAACAATTTAAAGTCAACAGAATATGGATGGTAATTAAAAAAGAAAGGCTAGGATGGAACATAGTCAATTCAAAATTTAGGGACAGTAAGCATGAGTATAGGAGAAAGAAATCAATTATGTTAACATAAAGCACACTAACATCAAGAAGAAATTATAATTACATATTCATGATTCATCAAAAAGAACATGCATTACTGAATGCACATATTTAAGACTAAAATTTAGAACCCAGAATTCCTTATTAAGTAACAATTGGAGAAAAATAGTCTCATTCCCTAAGAGAAATACAAATCTGAAATATCTAACTTCTTGCCAGCAAGTCACCTACTCGTGAATGGAAATAGCAAAACCAAGTCAGCAACGGTCACTATGAGCCCAACATTGCCCCACTAATTACTCTGCCATGGAATATGGTAGCCACTAGGACTTCAAGGCAAAAATCTTCACAAATTTCTAAGTAGCAGATAAGTATAATGAATTCATAATGCCCTTAATTCTGAAAGTGCTGCCATGTCTTATGTGGACTTTTATATACTGCAAATGTTGAATATAGAAAATTATATTAAATGTTAAAAAATGAAATGCAGGGGTGCCTGGGTGGCTCAGTTGTTAAGCATCTGCCTTCAGCTCAGGTCATGATCCTGGGGTCCTGAGATCGAGACCTGCATCGGCCTCCTTGCTCAGCAAGAAGCTTGCTTCTCCCTCTCCCATTCCCCCTGCTTGCTTTCCCTCTCTCGCTGCATTTCTCTCTGTCAAATAAATAAATAAATAAATAAATAAAATAAATAAAATCTTTAAAGAAAAAAAAAACCCGAACTACAGTTAGTTCAGTTTGGCAGACAGTTTAATGATTCAGTAAGTTGAATTTTTTTCTCTAATTTTCAGTAGATATTGACATCAATAGAAGAGATTTTCAAAATGTATATTGTTGGACAATTTTGCAAATCAATTTTAAGTATACTTCAAACCAAACTAATTTTTTGAAGTTGTCTTTGAGAAAATATAATGTTCATATATAATATGTCAGTTCAGAATATAAACTGAAATATTTGTTGGCTTAGGATAATGTTTAACATACCTATATACAAAATTAATTTTACATAAATCCAATACGTTTGATAGCCTTCAGATGTTTAAACTGATTTATTGAGCCTCTTTTATGCTAAGCAATATGTTAAATATGTAAAACATTTTTAAATATGTTTATTAAACATATTTAATGTTTAGGTGCTAGTCCTAAATATAAGGTGCTAGTCCTACTTCCAAAGAGATTAAGAATTTGTATCAGTTTTCTGAGAATCAAAATTTCAGTTTGATTATAGGTTATGTTAATATAGGTCAAGAACTTATGTGATAGAATATAAGCAAATGTTTTTATTTCCTTTGCTATTATAAAAATATTACTTGAGCAATAAATTTTAAGACACACAACATTATTACTTTTCATCATGATGTATTTCCAAAACCCAAGTCCTAAATTTTAATCTGACCCTATTTCTTATAGGTAATACTATAACTTCACTACAGATTTCACACAGATGGGGTGAGCAGTGCTATGAGACAGAACAGCATAAAAGTTAATAGCATGGACTCCATCCAGAGCCAGACCACTTGCTTTCATATCCTAGCTGCACGTGGCTTTAGACAAGTTACTTAACCATCCTGTACCTGGTTTCCTTCTCTTTAGCATAAAGATAATTGACATGTAAATAACTTGCAACTCAACAACAAAAAGGCAACCCAGTTAAAAATGGGCAAATGATTTGAATAGATATTTGTCCTAAGGAGATATACAAATAGCCAATAACATGTATAATGATATTCAATATCATTCATTAATAAATGCAAATCAAAACCACAGTGAGAACCACGTTACCCCCATTTGTATGGCTATATTCAAAAAGGATGGACAAATGTTGAAAGAATGCGGAAAAATTGGAACACTCATACATTGCTGGTGGAAATATAAAAGGTGCGGCTGCTTTGAAAAACAGTTTGGCAGTTCCTCAAAAAATTGAACTTACAGTTGATTTATGACCCAGAGATTTCACTCCAGAAGAATCGAAAACAAATGTCCAAACAAAAACTTGTACACGAACACTTGTAGTAGCACTATTTGTAATGGCTGAAAAGAGCAACAACCCAAATGTGCATAAACTGATGATTGGGTAAACAAAATGTGGTATGTCACGCGATGGATATTATTCAGCAATAACAACAAATGGGATGCTGATCATTTTACAATACAGATGAACTTCGAAAACATTATGCTCAGTGGAAGTAGCCAGACACAAAATGCCACATATTGTATGAATCTGTTAATAGGAAATTCCCAGAACAGGCAAAAATAAAGAAGCAGGAAGTACACTAGTGGTTGCCTGGGACTGGGGACTTAAGTGAAAGTACAGAGTTAGTGACTCCTAATCAATGTGGGGCTTCTTTGTTCTGAGATCGCTTCACAGTAATGTTGCACTTCTCTGTGAATATACTAAAACCACTGAATTGTACATTTTTTAAAAGGGTATGTTTTATGGTATGTGAATTATATCTCAATAAAACTGCTGTTTATGAAAGTATTGATAAAAAAAGAATATAGTATACTGATAGCACCTGTTTCATGGGTGTCATCAAGATTAAAATGAGTTAATATTTGTAAAATGCTTAAATAAAAACACTTGACCCATAGTAAGTTCAAGTAAGTGATAAGAGAATTTCTCATCAGGGGCACCTGGTTGGCTCAGTGGGTTAAGCCTCTGCCTTTGGCTCGGGTTGTGATCCTGGAGTCCTGGGATCGAGCCCTGCATTAGGCTCCCAGCTTCATGGGGAGTCTGCTTCTCCCTCTGACCGCCCTTCTCATGCTCTCTCACTCTCTCTCTCTCTTTCTCTCAAATAAATAAATAAGTAATCTTTTAAAAAAAGAATTTCTCATCAAGGTAAAAGTTCACATTTTGATACCCATCCCACCCCACGCTCCAAACACATTGCGTTAATAAGCATAAAAATAATTTGTAATTCATATAATCAATAAAATATTAATATTTAGAATGTAATAAAGTACATAAATAAATAGAAAAGGAAACAATATAAAAATTTCCAAAGAATAGACAGTTCATATGTTAAGAACTCCAGAGTCTAGAAAAAATATGAGTCTATAATCAATCTTACAGTTACTCAGGAGAATATGTAATAAAATAACAAGATACATTTTCTACATTTCAGTTTGGCAAAAAAAATACTAAATTCCAATAACCCCAAGTATTGGTGAGAATGTGGAGAAGTAGAACAAACACTTTAGAGAGCAAGTGACCACTATCTAGTAAAGTCGAAGACACTTATACTCTATGAATTGCAGAGCACATACTCTAAAGAAACTCGTGCATATGCATAAAACAAAATTTTCATTGCATCTTTGTTTATAGTAATGAAAAATCAGAAATATTGGTTATTGTGAGAATAGATATATTGTGGCATTCATACAGTGGAAATCATATACAGCAGTTAATGAATGAACTAGGATTGTGAGTATCAACATGGACGAATCTCCAAAAACATAATTTTGTACAAAAACACACGATTAAAAATACATGAGTAAACCCTACAAGCTCTGGGGCACAGCCTACTAATCTCAGATGATAAATGGTGGCTGAATTATGATTCTGCAAAGGTATTCCCATAACCGAACATCCAAGGAAATTTTACAGCCCATGGAATTCTTAGACCAAAAAATAAGTAGCCACACATACAGGACCTACATACTGTGAATTGAAATGGTGATATTTTAGGGCTCCTGAAAGAGCCAGAGCAGGAAGGATTGTTCAAACAGAAGATCCTTGTCCTTCTCTTCAGCCAAAGATTAGCAGGCTCTATCACTTCCCCAGCCGCCCTCCATTGCTCCAAGTCCTTCTCCAGTTTTTCCTTGAGTCTTTTTCTTCTCCTGAATTGTCCTTAGCCTGTAGCACTCTTCTCACTCTCTCTCATCCAGCTCTGTGATAATATGAGCAAGGGTACTTTCAGTCTGGGGAATGATGACATGTTCTGTGGCATTTACATGCCTGTTGGTTATCTTAATAGCTTCGTCCAAAGGAACAAAGGAAGTCTGTGGTGAAGCTACTCCCACCCCTACTTCCACTGCTCTGGCTTAATTCTGGCCAAACCAGTCGGTTCACGCCTGTTGGTTCATCCTTCAGGTAATGTTCAAATTACTGGCAGAGCCACATCAGCTGCATTATCTTTCTTCTCTGGAAGCTTCACTTGGGCTTTCTGTACATTGCAGACAACGTAGTACAGAAGTCCCTTGCTGTGAATGTGGCCTCAGCGAATGAAACGGTGGCTTTTCTCATCAGTGTTCACCCATCAACATTTGGGTCTCTATTATCTTCTCTAGGATCTGTTGAAATGGAAGAGTTAAGACATCAGATTTTTTTTCTTCAGGAGATTTCAAGCTGTCTGAAACCTTCATGACAATCTGAGCCACTTGGGAGGGAAAGATTTCAGTTTGGTAGTTGGCCGACTGGATTGTGGGACATTGATAGTTTGGCTGCAACAGCCCCAGCCCCAGTCTCTCTCTACCCGAGTCAGCTGGTGGTGTCAGGGTTGTGCTTCCTCAGGGAGGGAAGGAGGAAAACGGAATCAGAGAGGGAAACGGAGATAGCAATTATATCTGTAACGCTGTATTTCTTGAAAAATGAAGTGAATGAAGCAAACACAGAATAATAGAAAGATCTTATAAAGGTAAGTGGTGAGAACACAGGTATATATTACATTTTCCACAGTTATCTGCATAAAGAATAACTTTTAAGAAGTAAGATTTAAAGTAAAAATTCATACCTTCCAGTCCCCAAGCAAAAGTTTTTTTCAAACACATGCTCTACGTTTTCTAATTTTTTTCTTGATATTTTATTCCCTAATGATTCAAATTCTTTCTTATTAGCCTTAATGATTAAGTACCTTTGGTTGTAATTAAATAACTACTTAATTAAGAGATTATTTTTAACACTTTTATAAACAATATCCTTTTATAGTTATATGGTGGGAAAGCATGTCCTTTTACAAAGCATAATATATAATATAAATTATTACAATTTGCAATAAAGTTCCTTCCATACACTAAATATTATTATGAATGTATACTCTAGTTGTTCTTCCATTTCCAGAATTTCAGCGGAGTATTTTTAACAGCATAGACATTTTTAATATTGTTCAGTGATTTAAGGAAGAAATTGCTCAAATCTTGACATCATTTTTATCACAATTTATTCATTTTAGATTAACTTCCCCTTTTAAAAAAGTATTATTGCTATGATTGACTTCTAATATATTCTTAAACCTGTGACATTTTTGGTAGACATAAATAAGAAAAAAGAATAGTCTTCAGTCTTCCTTTACCAAGTTAATTCACCAGAAACAAATTAAGTCAAAATGCTTAGCAATAATTAAATTTCCAAGCAAAAGTATAAGGAGAAATATAAGGTTTAGAATTTAGTACAATAACTTAGCTAACAAAGCAAATAGAATGGGATTAGGAAAATCATAGTCACTCCTACAACATATACAGATGAGTGGAAACTTTTTTTTTTTTTTCCAAACCATCCAGATTAACAAATTCATTTTTTCTTATGGTTATCCAGTTGGTTGAAAAACATTAAGGAAATTGTTTTGTGAGAAGACTGTGATACACACTGTGTACATATTTTTTAATAGGCCATATTATCTCCATATTATCTCTGCTCTTAAGAAGTATACATAATAGTGAGGAATAAAGACTCCATTAGAAACACTTTGGAAACAATCATAATGCAGAACATTAGCAAGTTAACCCATTCCAACATCTTATTTCTAATATCCAATTCCAACATCTTATTTCTAATGTCCAACTCCAACATCTTAATTCTAATATCTGTTTGGAGTGCAAAGAAATGGCACATCACGTGATATTTTATATCTTCAGCACAAAATTATGGCAGAATCAAGAAGTAGTCAAGAAGTTTGGTTTTGGAGCCCCACCCTTGTGATTTTATAATGGTTTCTCTTTAACAGCTATATTCCTTCAAGGTTACATTTATTTATTTAATATACATTATGTGCTAGATACTGTTATAAGCACATTAGGAATAACTCATTTATATCAATAAGATGAAAGTTAAAAGATGCAACACGACGAAATGACCCCAAATCTCAGTGGCTTATAACAGTGTGTGTATCTCACTACATGTTGACTTTGACTGTGGCTCTGCTTCCTGTCCCCTTTACTCCAGGATACAGGCTGAAGAAATCCCTATCTGATATATCATCATTCTCATGGCAGAGAGGAGAGAAAGAATGGTGAAAATATATGATGGATCTTGAAGTTTTTGCTTATAACTTATATACATCACTTAAGGTCACATTTCAAAGACCAAAAAAAAAAAAAAAGTGACTTGGCCAAGTCTGACAATGGAGCAGAAATGGGTAATCCTCCCAGGAGGAAGACCCATGAAAATTGAAAATGCTGTAGCATACCATCATCATAGCATGGATACTAGGACAGACGTTATTATCCCCATTTTACAACTGAAGTAACTGAGGCATTAGGATATTAAGTAACTGATGAAGGCCACACACACAGCTACTAAGTAACAGAGCCAGGATTTGACATCCAGGCAATTCATGCTCTTAACAACTATACTACACTGACTCCTTATGTTCTTGAACTATTATTTTCACTTCTTCATCAAAATTCTGAAATTCATGCACACAGAAATATTTGACAGGTAAATGTTTAAATAGACACTCTCCCAAAGGGATTTGCATTTTAAGGCAATAAAGCCTTAAGATAAAGATGCAAAGTTCAGACAGCTGGATTTCAGAAGTTTAGTGGAGAATGCAGCCTTTCCAATGCCTCTGAAATCACATCTAATAATCAGCCCCTTATTCTGTGTATAGACAGTCACTTAACTGCTTTGCTTGAGGTCTATGTTCCAAATATCGCTTATTCAGACAGGTCTTTCCTCAAAATCCTATTTTTAAAAACACACATGCATCATTATCACCACAATAACTACCTCTTTTATTCTTTATCCCTTTCCCCTGCCTTATTTTTCCTTCACAGAATACTAATTTTATCCAGGCACCTTGGTGGCTCAGTCTGCCTTCAGCTCAGGCCACGATCTCAGGGTCCTGGGATCGAGTCCCACATCCTGCTCCTTGCTCAGCGGCAGCCTGCTTCTCCCTCTTGCTCTGACCCTCCTCCCCACTTGTGCTCTCTCTGTCTCAAAAAAATAAATAAATATTTTTTTAAAAAGTACTTATTTTATGTTATACAGTTACTTATTTCCCTATCATTTGTTTCTCCCACTGTTAAGACTTTGTTAAATTAACATTTCTTTAGAGCACAGGGTGCCAGATGGTGAGCAATAAAACACCACAAGAGAAATTAAAATAGAGAAGTTTATTAGTGACAGTTCCTAAAGGAAATACACAGCATTTCTTGAGGGATCACATGGGGGGAAGTTGAGGCAGAGTGCGGTCAGAAGGAGGTAGGTCCTGGGGCATGTGCCTTTATTAGGGCCTATGGGTGGAATATTTGGGGATTCCCAGACTAAGTCTAGTCAATTCAAACTAAAGAGGCTTTGTAAGCCCCACGGCTGTCTTATATAAAGGGCATGCAAGGGTAAGTCCCTGGCTGCTGGGGAAGGCTGTTTACTTTAAGGGCTACTGGGGAAGTGATACCAGGAGCTTACAATTACCTATAACTCTTAAACGAGGGCATGTGCTTACAGGAGGGGTTGTCTAGGCTGGTTGGCCAAGGCGGCAATACCATAGAGTAGCTTAGCTAAACATCCACTAATTCATAAGTCCTATGACGGTGTGAACATTGTTCATCTTATCACTGTTGTGATCACAGCACCAGGGCAGGAACTGGCATGTGGTAGGTTCTTAGTAAATATTTGTCAAATGAATAAATGAATGAATGTATGAGTTAATGAATGAATAAACTTAATATTTGCTGCCTATAAAAGTTAAGTAAGACTAGCTATGGAAGAAATAGTGGACCAAAGTCCAAAGGATCACAGCAAGACACTCCTCTTGTCATTAAGAACAATAACTTTTCTTGAATGCCAGCTGTGTGTCAAATGCCAAGACTACAAATAAATATAAAATAAAGATCAATCCCTGAGGCTCACGATGTAATTAGAGAAATAAAATATACTTACAAAGAAATTAGTAATAATAGAAGGTAATAATTTAATGACTAGTAATGTATTTCAAGCGATATGAGATGTTGCAACTTCATGAAAGTAGGTATGTGTGTATAAATGTATTTATGAGAAATTTTTATGATTTTTGCAAATAAGTACAATATAGTGAAAAAAAGTCACAGCAGAATTATCGTGACCAAAGCGATCTGCCAGTAATTTATTGTGCTTTATAGCATATCACTCAAGAGCTTTCAAAAGAAGAAAAAATCCAGTCTCCCCAGAATATATCAAACCATTGTCTAGCATAAAATAGTTAATTTTTAGACATGAAAAATTAAGAAACCATGACCCATAACCAAGAAAACAGCAAGCAATAGACACAGACTTGAGATGATCCACATGTTAGTTATCAGCAGATAAGGACTTTAAAGCAGATATTACAGATTTGATCATGGGCTTAAAGGAAAAATGATGATAATAAGTAAATTATGAGCAATATCAGCAGAGCAAAAAAAGAGCTGAAAGGAAGTCCTAGAACTGAAAGTTATGCTGATAACAGATTTATAAACTACTGGATACGCTTAGCAGTATATTGGAGACCACAGAAGAAAGTTATAGTGATCTTGAAGGCAAATCAAAGGGAATTACCTAACAGAACAGAGAAAAAAATGATTGAAAAAAATTAATGGACACTCAGTTACCCGTCTAACATGTGTAGTGCCACTAGAGTCCTAGGTGGAGAGTGTGTGTATGTATATGTGTGTGTGTGTGTATATATATATATAAAATTTCTTTTTTTTAAATAATGGCCAAAATTTTCCAAATGTGTTCGAAAACATTAACTTAGAGATCTAACAAGCCTAGTGAACTCCAAGCAAAATTAATTCAAAGGGGGAAAAACTGGGTACAAAAAGTCAAACTGCTGACACTGAAAGTTAAACAGTAAATCTAAAAGTACTCAGGGGAAAAAGGATACATAACATACAACACAAACAAAGGAAGACTTTGCATCAGAAATAATGGGCCAGAAGACAAACGACATTTTTAAACTGCTGGAGGATAAGGTCATCCGGGTGGCTCAGTCAGTTAAGCATCCGACTCTTGATTTCAGCTCAGGTCATGATCTCAGGGTCATGGGATCTAGCCCTGAATCAGGCTCTGCACTCAGTGTGGAGTCTGCCTGGGAGTCTCTTTCTCTGCCTCTGCCCCTCTCCATCCCCCATTCATGTAGGCACATGCTTTCTCTCTCTAAAAAATATAAAAATAATAATAATAAAATAAAATAATAATAATAATATAATTTTTAAAAATAAAGTGCTAGGGACATCTGGATGGCTCATTTGGTTAAACGACTGCCTTCCACTCAGTTCATGATCCCAGGGTCTTGGTATGGAGTCCTACATTGGGCTACTTGCTCGGCAGGGAGCCTGCTTCTCCCTCTCCCTCTGCCTGCTGCTCCCCCCTCTCCCTCTGCCTGCTGCTCCCCGTGCTTGCACTCTCTCTTTTTCTCACAAATAAATAAATAAAATCTTAATTAAAAAAAAAAAAAAGGAGCCCTCCCTCAGTTGCTAATAAACACTATTCTGAAAATAAATTCAAACCACAGTTAGGGAAAAATTATCCACAATACAAATATATGACACAGGTCTTACATGCAGAATATAGAAGAATTCATACAACTTAGTAATAACGAGATACACATTCCAATTTATCAAACAAGCAAAAGACTTGAACAGACACTTCACAAAATAACAGTTCTGAATGGACAATAAGCACATGGGAAGCTGTTCAATCTTACTAGTCATCAGAATAATGCAATTTAAAAAAAAAAATGAGAAATTACTTGGTGCTCACCAAAATTGTTAACATTTAAAAACTTGACACCTTTAAACATTGGGCAGGGATGTGAAGAAACCAGAACTCTCATGCATTGCTAATGGGAATGCACCACTTTGAAAAATAATTTGACAGTTTCTTATCAATTTAAACATATTCTTACTATACTACCCTTCAATTCCACTTTTAGGTAGTTCCCAAGAGAAGTCTAAATGACTTGTATGCAAATATTTATAGCAGCTTTATTCATAATATCCAGTATATGAAAACAGCCCAAATGATTATCAATAGTCCTATGGGTCAACAAATTGTGGAATACCCACACCATGAAAATTACTCAATAATAAAAAATACTTATCTGAAGATATACAGAAAGCACGAATAAATTTTAAAAACATATTGAGCAAAAAAAGCCAGACACAGAGACTGCTGGGGGACTCAGTTGGTTGAACATCTGCCTTTGGCTCAGGTCATGATCCGAGCATCCTGGGATTGAATCCTTGATTGGGCTTCTTGTTCAGGGGGAAGCCTGCTTCTCCATCTGCCTGCTGCTCCCCCTACTCATGTGTTCCCTCTCTTTCTGTCTCTCAAACTGACAAATAAATAAAATCTTAAGTAAAATAAAAGCCAGACACAAAAGAGTACACACCAAATGGATTTACTTATTTAAAATTCAAGAGCACACAGAACTAACTTCTGATGATAGAAACCAGAACACTGGTTGCTTCTTGCAGGTAAAAATTAAGAGACAGGGGCCAAAAGGGAACTTTCTGAGGTGACAGAAATAGTCTATATCTTGACTGGCTATGTGTTACATGAAGTTAAACACTTTTCAAAACTCACCGAATTGCACATTTAGATCTGTGTTTTCCTACACGTAAAGTATACTTCAAAAAACAAAAACCACAGCAGAATTTTCAAATAAACTGCAACCTAGTTTTAAAATTTGTATGAAAAAGTGAAACATAACAAATAGTCAAGACATTGCTGAAGACGTAGAAGGAAAAAAGCAAGAAAAACACTTTTTGCACATAAAAATCATGATTTATTATAAACCTATTGGAATTTTTAAATGTGACATTTGTGAAGGGATAAATTGACCTATGGAATAGAATAGAGAGTCTCCAAACAGAATTTCACACAAATGGAACCTTAATATATGCTGCAAATAGCACTGAAAATAGCTAAAGCTATATTTGATGAATAGTACTGGAAGAATTGGTTATTCAAACTAATATGAAATATACACATAAAAAATTAATTCTAAATTGACTGGAGATTTAAATGTGATGGGTAAAACTTCGCAATTTTTAGAAAAATATGGCAAAATATTTATATGACCTCATGCTAGGAAATAACTTAAAAAAAAAAAAAAAAGACACTGATAGGGTTCTGGGGCCAAGATGCTGAGGAGTAACAGACTGAAATGACCTCAGGTCCCAGGAGTTCAGCTAGATAGTTATCAAACCATTCCAAACACCTACAAACTCAACAGGAGATAGAAGAGAAGAGCAGCAATTCTAGAAACAGAAAATTGACCACTTTCTGGAAGGAAAGTGAATCTGAAGTGACAGGAAGATAGACCATGGGAGGAGGGGCCAGCTCCCAGCAAGCAGTGGAGCAGCAGAGCCCAAAATCAGAACTTTGAGAAGTCTTCTCCACTGAAGGACATCACTCCAGAGACTAAGCGGGGGTGGAGTCCTCATGGGGACACTGTGGTCTCAGGTCCCGAGGGGATGGGTGAATGTGGCAGATCCCCCAGGTATTGGAGTCAGGAAACTGACTACAGAGACAGAGCCGAAGAGTGAGCTCTCAGCTCAGGGTTACCTTAAACCAAGACCCATGGCACACTCGGGCCACGGCTCTTTGTGTGGGGAGCCCACAAATGGCAGATCCGCAGAGAACTCCTCCTTCCTCCTCCTCTAGGAGGAGCAGTTTAGGAGCACGGGGCAGGAATCTGCTGGGTTTGGAGACTCCAAACAGGGCCATGAGCCAGAGACAGAAACGCTTGGTCACAGGTTTGGTGAGGACAGAGCACAGCCAGAGACCAAGGAGACAGGAGCGATTGACAGCCTTGCTCTAAGGCACACTGAGGAGTGGGGCCCTGAGCTCTTGGAACCTCTGAGCCAGAGATTGGGAGGCCGCCATTTTCATTCCTGTCCTCCAGAGCTCTATGGAAAACATTCAGGGAACAAAAGCTTCTGAAAGTGAACCCGAGCAGATTGCTTACCCTGGCCTCTGGCAAGGGCAGTGCAATTCCGTCTCAGGCAAAGACATTTGAGAATCACCGCAACAGGCCCCTCCCCCAGAAGATCAGCAAGAACATCCAGTCAAAACCAAGCTCACCGATCAAGGAGAACAGTGGAACTCCAGAGCTAGGGGAAAGCAATGCATAGCATTCATGGCTTTTCCAGCATGATCCTTTAGTCTTGCATAGTTAATTTTTTTTAATTTTGTTTTTTCTCATTCTGTTTTTTAATTTTTCCTCTTCCTCTTTCAACATTTTTAAACCAGTTTATCTTAATATCTTTCATTGAAAAAAATCTTTTTAAAACATCATTGTTATATTTTATGTCGTCATTGTATTTAAGCCTATTTTTTATATACATATAGGTTTTTCTTTCCTTTAAAAATTTGGGATACAATTTCTTTTAATAGATCAAAATATACCCTAAATCTAGCACATGGCTTTGTTCTAGTCTCCAGTCTGAGCACATTCTCTCCTCTTTTTTTTTTTCTTTTCCCAACGAACTTATCCTATCAATTTCTTTTTTAGATTTTTAAAAAATTTTCATCCTTAAAATCATATTCCAACACTTCATTCTGTTTACCCTTATTTTTGTGTATACATATAAGTTCTTCTTTCTTTAAGATTTTCGGAGGCAGTTTTTCTAAGAGACCAGAATACACCCACAACCAAGAGGGTGCCTCTGTTCTATTCACCAGTCTAAAATATATGTATGTATGTGTGTGTGTGTGTGTGTGTGTGTGTGTGTGTGTGTGTATAGTTATACTTATAGTTATTTTTTAATTTTTTATTTTTATTTCTTTTTTCCTCCTTTCCTCTACCCCCCCCCCCAAGTTCTGAGTCTCTTCTGATTTGATTAGCATACATTTTTCTGGGGTCTTTGCCACCCTTTTAGTATTTTATTCTCTCGTTCATATATTCTCATCTGGATAAAATGACAAAGTGGAAAAACTCACCACAAAAAAAAAAAAAAAAAAAGAACAAGAGGCAGTACTAAAAGCAAGGGACCTAATCAATACAGACATTGGTAATATGTCAGAACTAGAGTTCAGAATGATGATGCTCAACGTGCTAGCTGGGCTCAAAAAAGGCATGGAAGATATTAGAGACACCCTCTCTGGAGAAATAAAAGAACTAAAATCTAACCAGGTTGAAATCAAAAAAGCTATTAATGAGGTGCAATAAAAAAATTGAGGCTCTTTGTTTGCCATTGGAGACATATCTTGAAAGAAGTTCCTATGGCCAATGTTGGGGAGGTTACTATCTATGTTCTGCTCTAGGATTTTGATAGAATCCTGTCTCACGTTGAGGTCTTTTATCCATTATAGTTTATCTTTGTGTATGGTGTAAGAGAATGGTCGAGTTTCATTCTTCGACACATAGTTGTCCAATTTTCCCAACACCATTTATTGAAGAGACAGTCTTTTTTCCACTCTATATTTTTTCCTGCTTTGTCGAAGAGTATTTGACCATGGAGCTGAGGGTCCATATCTGGGCTCTCTACTCTGTTCCACTGGTCTATGTGTCTGTTTTTGTGCCAGTACCATGCTGTCTTGGTAATCATAGCTTTGTAGTAAAGGTTGAAATCAGGCAATGTGATGCCCCCAGTTTTGTTTTTCTTTTTCAATATTTCCTTATCAATTCGGGGTCTCTTCTGGTTCCATACAAATTTTAGGATTGTTTGTTACATCTCTTTGAAAAATCCTGGTGGGATTTTGATTGGGATGGCATTGAAAGTAAAGATTGAAAATGAAATTTTGGGATTTCCTCAAGATCAAAAGCTTCTGCAAAGCAAAGGAAGCAGTCAACAAAACAAAGAAACAATCCACAGAATGGGAGAAGATATTTGCAAGTGACACTACAAAGAGCTGATATCCAAAATCTATAAAGAACTCCCAAACTCAACACACAAAACAGATAATAACATCAAAAATTGGGCAGAAGACATGAACAGACACTTCTCTAAAGAAGACACACAAATGGCTAACAGACACATGAAAAATGTTCATCATCAATAGCAATCAGGGAAATTCAAATCAAAACCACACTGAGATACCACCTCACACCAGTTAGAATGGCCAAAATTAACAAGACAGTAAACAACAAGTGTTGGAGAGGATGTGGAGAAAGGGGAACCCTCTTCCACTGTTGGTGGGAATGCAAGTTGGTGCAGCCACTTTGGAAAACAGTGTGGAAATTCCTCAAAAAGTTAAAAATAGAGCTACCCTGTGACCCTGCAATTGCACTAATGGGTATTTACCCCAAAGATACTGATGTAGTGAAAAGAAGGGCCATCTGTACCCCAATGTTCATAGCAGAAATGGCCACAGTTGCCAAACTGTGGAAAGAGCCAAAATGCCCTTCAACAGGTGAATGATAAAGAAGATATGGTCTATATATACAATGGAGTATTATGCCTCCATTAGAAAGGATGAATACCCAACTTTTGTATCAACATGGACGGGACTGGAGGAGATTATGCTGAGTGAAATAAGTCAAGCAGAGAGTCAATTATCATATGGTTTCACTTACTTGTGGAGCAAAAGGAATAACACGGAGGACATTGGGAGATGGAGAGGAGAATTAAGTTGGGAGAAATCAGAGGAAGAGATGAACCATGAGAGACTGTGGACTCTGAGAAACAAACTGGGGCTTTTGGAGGGGATAGTAGTGGGGGGTTGGGTGAGCCTGGGGTTGAGTACTATGGAGGGCATGTATTGCATGGAGTACTAGGTTTGGTGCATAAACAATGAATTTTGGAACACTGATAAAAAAATAAAATAAAATGATAAATAAATAAATAAATAAATAAATAAAGTAGCAGCAAATATCTGGGAAAAAATGGAGGCTCTTATTGCTAGGATAAATAGGCAGAAGAGAGAATTAGTGATATAGAAGACCAAAGGAAGGAGAATAAAGAAGCTGAGAAGAAAGAGAGACAACTATTGGACCATGATGGGAGAATTCAAGAGATAAGTGATACCATGAGATGAAACAATAGAATAATTGGGATTCCAGAAGAATAAAGAGAGAGGGGGGCAGAAGGTATATTGGACCAAATTAGAGTTGAGAATTTCCCTAATATGGCAAAGGGAACAAGTATCAAAATCCAGGAGGTGCAGAGAACCCCACTCAAAATCAATAAAAATTGGTCCACACCCCATCATCTAATAGTAAAACTCACAAGTCTTAGTGACAAAGAGAAAATCCTGAAAGAAGTTCAGGACAAGAAGTCTGTAACATACAATGGTAGAAATATTAGATTGGCAGCACTCTTATCCACAGAGACCTGGCAGGCCAGAAAGAACTGGCATGATATATTCAGAGCACTACATGAGAAAAATATGCAGCCAAGAATACTATATCCAGTTAGGCTATCATTGAAAATAGAAAGTGAATTAAAAAGCTTCCAGGACAGGGGCACCTGGGTAGCTCAGTTGGCTAAGCCTCCACCTTCGGCTCAGGTCATGATCTCAGGGTCCTGGGATCGAGTCCCGCATCGGGCTCTCTGCTCGGCAGGGAGCCTGCTTCCTCCTCTCTCTCTCTGCCTGCCTCTCTGCCTACTTGTGATCTCAGTCTGTCAAATAAATAAATAAAATCTTTAAAAAATATATTATAAAAAATAAATAAATAAATAAATAAAATAAAATAAAAAGCTTCCAAGACAAACAAAAATTAAAAGAATTTGCAAACACCAAATCAGCCTTACAGGAAATATTGAAAGGGGTCTCTAAACAAAGAGAGAACCTAAAACTAGTAGACCAGAAAGGAACAGAGAAAATATACAGTAACAGTCACCTTACAGGCAATACAATGGCACTAAATTCATATCTTTCAATAGTTACCCTGAATGTAAATGAGCTAAATGTCCCAAACAAAAGACACAGGGTATCTGAATGGACAAAAAAAAAACAAGACCCATCAATATGCTGTCTTCAAGAAACTCAATTTAGACTCAAAGACACCTCCAGATTTAAAGTGAGAGGGTGGAAAACAATTTGCCATGCTAATGGACATCAAAAGAAAGCTGAGGTGGCAATCCTTATATCAGAGAAATTAGATTTTAAGCCAAAGACTATCATAAGAGATGAGAAAGGACACTATGTCATACTTAAAAGGTCTGCCCAACAAGAAGTTCTAACAATTGTAAATATCTATACCCCCAACATCGGAGCAGTCAGCTATATAAACCAATTAATAACAAAATCAAAGAAACACATCGACAATAATAAAATAATAGTAGGGGACTTCAACACCCCCCTTCACTGAAATGGACAGATCATCCAAGCAAAAGATCAACAAGGAAATAAGGGCCTTAAATGACACACTGGGCCAGATGGACATCACAGATATATTCAGAACATTCCATCCCAAAGCAACAGAATACACATTCTTCTCTAGTACACATGGAACATTCTCCAGAATAGATCACATCCTGGGTCATAAATCAGGTCTTAACTGGTATCAAAAGACTGGGATCATTCCCTGCATATTTTCAGACCACAATGCTCTGAAGCTAGAACTCAATCACAAGAGGAAATTTGGAAAGAACCCAAATACATGGAGACTAAACAGCATCCTTCTAAAGAATGAATGGGTCAACCAGGAAATTAAAGAAGAATTGAAAAAATTCATGGAAACAAATGATAATGAAAACACAACGGTTCAAAATCTGTGGGACACAGCAAAGGCAGTCCTGAGAGGAAAATATATAGCTGTACAAGCCTTTCTCAAGAAACAAGAAAGGTCTCAAATACACAACCTAACCCTACACCTAAAGGAGCTGGAGAAAGAACAACAAAGAAAGCCTAAACCCAGCAGGAGAAGAGAAATCATAAAGATCAGAGCAGAAATCAATGAAATAGAAACTAAAAAAACAATAGAACAAATCAACAAAACTAGGAGCTGGTTCTTTGAAAGAATTAATAAGATTGACAAACCCCTGGCCAGACTTATCAAAAAGAAAAGAGAAAGGACCCAAATAAACAAAATCATGAATGAAAGAGGAGAGATCACAACCAACACCAAAGAAATACAAACAATTACAAGAACATACTACGAGCAACTCTACGCCAACAAATTTGACAACCTGGAAGAAATGGATACATTTCTAGAGACATATAAACTACCACAACTGAACCAGGAAGAAATAGATAACCTGAGCAGACCCATAACCAGTAAGGAGATTGAAACAGTCATCAAAAATCTCCAAACAAACAAAAGCCCAGGGCCAGACGGCTTCCCAGGGGAATTCTACCAAACATTTAAAGAAGAACTAATTCCTATTCTCCTGAAACTGTTCCAAAAAACAGAAATGGAAGGAAAACTTCCAAACTCATTTTATGAGGCCAGCATCACCTTGATCCCTAAACCAGACAAGGATCCCACCAAAAAAGAGAATTACAGACCAATATCCTTGATGAACACAGATGCTAAAATTCTCACCAAAATACTGGCCAATAGGATCCAACCTTAAAAGGATTATTCACCACGACCAAGTGGGATTTATTCCAGGGCTGCAAGGTTGGTTCAACATCCACAAATCAATCAATGTGATACAACACATTAATAAAAGAAAAAACAAGAACCATATGCTACTCTCAATAGATGCTGAAAAAGTATTTGACAAAGTGCAGCATCCCTTCCTGATCAAAACTCTTCAAAGTGTAGGGATAGAGGGCACATACCTCAATATTATCAAAGCCATCTATGAAAAACCCACTGCAAATATCATTCTCAATGGAGAAAAACTGAAAGCTTTTCCGCTAAGGTCAGGAACACAGCAGGGATGTCCATTATCACCACTGCTATGGTTAACTAATCTTTAACAAAGCAGGAAAGAATGTCTAATGGAAAAAAGACAGTCTCTTCTACAAATGGTGGGAAAATTGGACAGCCACATGCAGAAGAATGAAACTGGACCATTTCCTTACACCACATACAAAAATAGACTAAAAATCGGTGAAAGACCTCAATGTGAGACAGGAATCCATCAAAATCCAGCAATCTTTTTGACCTCAGCTGCAGCAATTTCTTCCTAGAAACATCACCGAAGGCAAGGGAAGCAAGGGCAAAAATGACCTATTGAGACATCAGGAAGATAAAAGCTTTTACACAGCAAAGGAAACAGTCAATAAAACCAAAAGACAACTGACAGAATGGGAGAAGATATTTGCAAATGACATATCAGATAAAGGGCTAGTATCCAAAATCAATAAAGAACTTACCAAACTCAACACCCAAAGAACAAATAATCCAGTCAAGAAATGGGCAGAGGACATGAACAGACATTTCTGCAAAGAAGACATCCAGATGGCCAACAGACACATGAAAAAGTGCTCCACATCACTCAGCATCAGGGAAATACAAATCAAAACCACAATGAGATACCAGCTCATACCAGTCAGAATGGCTAAAATTAACAAGTCAGGAAACAACAGATACTGGCGAGGATGCGGAGAGAGGGGAACCCTCCTACACTATTGGTGGGAATGCAAGCTGGTGCAACCACTCTGGAAAACAGCGTGGAGGTTCCTCAAAAAGTTGAAAATAGAGCTACCCTACGACCCAGAAATCACACTACTGGGTATTTACCCTAAAGATACAAATGTAGTGATCCGAATGGGCACGTGCACCTGAATGTTTATAGCAGCAATGTCCACAATAGCCAAACTATGGAAAGAACCTAGATGTCCATCAACAGATGAATGGATAAAGAAGATGTGGCATATATCTACAATGGAATATTATGCAGCCATCAAAAGAAATGAAATCTTGCCATTGCAACAACATGGATAGAACTAGAGGGCATTATGCTGAACAAAATAAGTCAATCAGAGAAAGGCAATTATATGATTTCCCTGATATGAGGAATTTGAGAGGTAGGGTGGAGGATTTGTGGGGTAGGGAAGGAAAAAATGAAATAAGATGGGGTGGAGATGGAGGCGAACCATAAGAGACTCTTAATCTCATAAAACAAACTGAGGGTTGCTGTGGGGGAGAGGGGTAGGGAGAGGGTGGTTGGGTTATGGACATTGGGGAGGGTATGTGATTGGTGAGTGCTGTGAAATGTATAAGCCTGATGATTCACAGACCTGTACTCCTGGGGCAAATAATACACTATATGCTATTTTTTTAAAAAAGATATTGATAAATTTGATAAATTAAATTTTAAGTTTCTGTCTATCAAAAGACACCAAAAGAGAGTAGAGAAAATTTTACAAAATGAATAATAAAACAAGAATAAAAAAATTTTATGAAGAATTCTTACAAAACTGTAAGAAAAAATATAAACACGCCCAAAATGGACAAAAGTTTGATAAACATGTCACAGCATCAACAACAACAAAAAAACCCACAGAGGAAAACAGCAACCTTATTAGCAGCATTGTGAGCTCTTCCCTTTTTTATGTACTATGTCTGCAGGAGTAATGCTTAGAACATTAGATAGAGAGGTGTGCCAAATTATGGGTAATGCAAAATAAACAAATGTTAAAATCAATATTCAGCTTAAACTAAAATCCAAACCTGAGTTCATAGTCATAAACGAACTTTTCAGATGTCAGAATCTTGGAATTTTACCTGAAAGTAATTTTTACTATAATTTAATCATTAAAACCAGTAGTAAATTCTTAAAAATTTGACACAGTAAAAGAAGGACATTTTATCTGTACTGTCAACTGACAGATTCTCCTGTGCTCACCATTCAACTCAGGTGTGATACAAAATAGATGCATCCTTGCAACTGAGGTTGGCAGAACAACATAATATTTTAGGAGTTTCTCATTTTTCCTTAACACTGTCTTCCTTTATTTGGTATATTTTTTGTTATGCCTAGATCAAAACTGATTTACCACAGGTGTTGTACATGATTTAGGTTGTTTTCCCACCTTGTGAAATTATAACAAAGTAAACAACATTTTGCTTTTTATCCATTCCTCAAGTTGTGAAGAATTTTCAAAGTGAACTTTTTCCTGAAAGGCTCAGGCTTAATGGACCTAAGTTACCAAAAACAAACAAACAAACAAACAAAAAAACAAAACAAAAGCAAAAGCAAACAAAAGCAAATAAACAAAACAACAAAAACCACACAAACTATAAAATAAAAATAATCTGTTGGGTACCTGTGCAGCTCACTCGGTTAAGCATTCAATTCTTGGTTTCTGCTGCTCAGGTTATGATCTCAGGGTGAGATGAAGCCCTGTATCAGCTCCACGACTGGTGTGGAGGGCATGCTTGGAATTCCCTCTCTCTCCCCCTGTCCCTCCTTCCCCTCTTAAAAAATAAATAGACATGGTTTTTTTTTAAGTATATATAATAATAACTTGAAAAAATTTTAAATTAATATTTGACTACTGATACAACTCCAAAGACTAATTCTAATCTTCATAATAGGATTTCCATTCTTTATTGGTTTTTGAAGATTTTATCTATTTATTTGAGAGAGAGCATGGGGGGGTTGCAGAGGGAGGAGGGGAAGAAGCAGGCTCTCTGCTCAGTAGGGAGCCTGAAGGAAGGCAGATGTTTAACTGACTGAGCCACCCAGGCACCTATTACTTTTTCTTATGTTATTTAAATTTTATAACTATTTATTGACTCTAAGAGGATATGATATTCTTCCTAATGTTATCTAGTTAATATATGTTCCCTAAATATTAATCTTTACTTTAAATCTACTTCCTTATAAATTTATTATTTAAAATCTTCTGATTATTTTTGTATGTAAAGTTAGCAATTAGCACAATCCTCATTAAGTATTGCCCTAATTTACTCTTACAATAACATTTACATTTATATTTCAATGGGTTGGTAGACTGTCAACATCTTAAATCTATTGATGTATTTCTCATTCCAAACCACATAAACCACATGTAGAAGGTATATCTACATTTGAAGAGAATATTCAGATAGAAGCAATAAATCTAAATTATATGCTTTGTTCCTGTTGTTGGCATTGCTATGCAGATTCAATGTGATAGGAACCTATAGGACCACATTGCTGATTCTGCAAACATATAGGATGACAACTGAAGTAGGCATTTGTCTTCTAAACCAAAGACAAAAATTTTGGCCAAATATTTAGGCTAACATCAAACCATGGGTGCATCTCTAAAAGGAATTATGAAAAAGATCTATTTCTTAGACAGCAACTTATCCCAAATCCACATAAATTTATACACAAATTCTTTATCTTCAGCCTTTAAGTTTGCCCAGATACAAAAAACCAAAGGTGGGACATAAAGATGCTGTTGTTTGTCTTGTTCTCACTGATAACAATGACTTATTCTCATCTATACCCCACTACCACTTATACAACAGAAGACCCTAGGCAACCACACACAGACATATCCCGTCCCCAATCCCGTTCCCAACATACACCCACCCACCACCCCCCCGCCATGGTCATAACAATGCCTCAGAATGGACTTGGAATTTACTTAAACAATAAAAAATTCTTAAAGAAAGAAACAAATTTAAAAACCCCAAAATGTCAATTTCACTTAAAAAAGGTGGGAGGAGGTGGGCCTGGTTGGCTTTGTCAATGGAGCATGTGACTCTTGCTCTACTAATCATGAGTTTGAGCCCCACTGTAGGTGTAAACATTACTTAAAAATAAAGGCTTAAAGGGCGTCTGGGTGACTCAGTGGGTTAAGCCTCTGCCTTTAGCTCAGGTCATGATCTCAGGGTCTTGGGATCAAGCCCTGAATTGGGCTCTCTGCTCAGCAGGGAGACTGCTTTCCCCCCTCTCTCTCTGCCTGCCTCTGCCAACTCGTGTTCTGTCATATAAATAAATAAAATCTTTAAAAATAAATAAATAAATAAAGTCTTTAAAAAAACAAAAACAAAAACAGAGACACCTGGGTGGCTCAGTCAGTTAAGCATAGCCCTTCGGCTCAGGTCGTGATCTTAGGAGTTCTCGGATGGAGCTTGGTGCCAGGTTCTCTGCTCAGCAGGGAGTCTGCTTCTCCCTCTCCCTCTCTCTCACTCTCAGTCTCTCTCAAATAAATAAATAAAATCTTTAAGAAAAAAAGGAACAGACTTGGAAAAAGTGGGTTTCATTGTGAATTATGAATAAAAGAACAAAAACAAGGTTATTTAAGACATAAAAGACAGTGATACGAATAGGAATCATCTAGCTAGAAACAAAATGGTAAAAATAGAAAGGAGAGGACTGAGCAATGTTCACAATAGTTTATTTAGCTCAGTTGATGGACTATTCTAAAGCAAACAAATTTCTACTTGTGGTAACAGAAACCTGATTGACTCAGAATAGATCATGCATGTAACAACAACAACAACAAAAACCTAATGTATAGTTGGCCTTGAGCCTCCAGACCTCACTCTTTCAAATCACCCGATAGTAACAAAGAACCAAGAATCCTGCTCTCAAACATTTTGGTTTCAGGGAGCTTCAGAATCTAAAAAAGTTATTGGGTGATACATATTGATACTTAACCATATTCAAAATTGAAGCAAAATTTTTAAATATGTATTTATTCTAAAGTAATATAAAAATTCCACTACATGTTAATATAAATGGCATGTTTTATGAAAATAACTGTTTTCAAAATAAAAAATTCAGTGAGAGGTGTTTTGTATTTTTTTTTTACATTTTTTAAGGATTTATTTATTTATTTATTTGACACAGACAGAGATCACAAGTAGGCAGAGAGGCAGGCAGAGAGAGAGAGAGATAGAAGCAGGCTCCCTGCTGAGCAGAGATCCCGATGCGGGGCTCGATCTCAGGACCCTGAGATCATGATCTGAGCTGAAGGCAGAGGCTTAATCCACTGAGCCACCCAGGTGCCCCGAGAAGTGTTTTGTATTTTGCAAGTATCTTTAATAGACCTTAATAATAGGCTTAATAGAATACAGCTGGATTCTCATAACTGCTTCTGAATTCAATCTGTTAGCTATTTATTGTTTGGAAGTATATAAAGAAAATATAAACCCACACAGATGGGGAAAAGATGGGGTATTTAACAGTCTTCAGATAACTGTGGCTTTTCTTCTTTGATAATATATCAAAATTTGACAAATGATAGTTTCTTTAAAGTTGGAGGACTGACACCACATGACTTTAAGACTCACTATAAAACTACAATAATCAAGAAAGTTTGGTATCGGCAAAAAAAAAAAAAAAAAAAAAAAAGACAAATAGAACAGTAGAATAGAATAGAGAGCCCAGAAATAGACTCGCATAACATAGTAAAATGATCTCTGACATAGAAGCAAAGACAATAAAATGGAGCAAAAGTAGTCTTCCAACATATAGTCTGGAACAACTGAACAGTCACATGCAAAAAGAATAATCTGGACTCAGACCTCAAACCCTTCACAGAAACTAACTCAGAATGGATCGCAGACCTAAATATAAAACTATAAACTCTAAAACTCCCAGAACATAACATAGGAGAAAACCTATATGACCTTGGATATAGTGATAAGTTTTTAGATATAACACCAAGGCATGATCCATGAAAGAAAGAATTGATAAGCAGGACTTCATTAAAATTAAAAACTTCTGCTTTGGGGCCCCTGGGTGGCTCAGCCATTAAGCGCCTGCCTTCGGCTCAGGTCATGATCCCGGGGTCCTGAGATCAAGCCCCGCATTGGGCTCTCTGCTCAGCGGGAAGCCTGCTTCTCCCTCTTCCACTCCCCTGTTTGTGTTCCCTCTCTCACTGTCTCTCTGTGTCAAACTAAAAAAACAAAAACAAACAAAAAAAAAAACTTAAAAAAAAAACCTTCTGCTCTGCAAAAGAGAATGTCAAGAGAAAAAGAAGTCAGACTGGGAGAAAATGTTTGCTAAAGACACTTGTTAAAGGACTGTGAGGCAAAATATACAGAGAATTCTTAAAACTCAGTAAGAAAAAAACAACCCAGTTAAATAATGGGCCAAAGCCCCGAACAGACACCTCACCAGAAAAGATATACAGATGGCAAAATGGCATACAAAAAGATGCCTTACAGTGTGTGCCATTAAGGAACTGCAAATCAAAACGACACACCACTGCACACCTATTAGAATCTGAAACACTGACAAAATCTAAACACTGACAAAACCAAATGCTGCCAAGTATGTGGAGCTACTCTCATTCACTGATGGTGGGAATGGACAGCCATTGTGGAAGACAGTTCGGCAGTTTCTAAAAAACTGAACATATTTTTACCGTACAGTCTGGCAATCATGATCCTTGGTATTTACCCAAAGGTGTTTAAACTTATGTCCTCACAAAAATCTGTTCATAGGTATTTATAGCAGCTTTATGTATAATCGGCAAAACTTAGAAACAAGTAGGAAGTCAAATTTTTTAAAAATTCATTTGGTAGTTTGAAAATAATTTAAGCAATTTGCTCTTTTAAAGTAAGTACTGAGTATTCTTCATGGATGGAATGCTTTAGTAGAACAAGTTCAGAAAATTTACCTCGGGAACCAGGAATTTGTAAGGATTCCTAAGTTGCTCTAAGTGCTTACATTGAGATAGTACTTTAATTATTCTCCATTAATTTAGTACATCCAGACAATGGAATATTATTCAGCACTAAAATGAACAATTAAGCCATGAAGAGACATGGAGGAATCTTAAATGCATATCACCATGTGAAAGAAGCCAAACTGAAAAGACTACATACTCTACGATTCCAACTATATGGAGTTCTGGAAGAGGCAAAACTATGGAGACAGGAAACAGATCGGGGCTTGGGGGCAGGGGGAAGGATGACTAGGCAGAGCACAGGGAATTTTAGGGCAGTGAAAATACTCTATACAGTACTGAAAGCTGGATGCCTGTCATTATACATTTGTCCAAACTCTGTAGAAGGATTTACAAAAACCTAATGAAAGTGGGTTAGAGTAACAGGGAAAATAGAGACATGAGGGAACACTAGACTTCAAAATGCATACTTTAGTAGATTTTTAAAATTTTGTGTTACAAAAATTAATTCATTTAATGTCCCCGAAACCAATTTTACTATTTCATATCTAATTAATGAATGAAACTCATGCAATGTGTCCATCCATATATATTTTTGCATTGAGAGATAAACAAATACTTCCTTTTCATAGACTTCCCTAGAATGTTTTTATTGATAGCCTTGTCTTTATTGCTTAAACTCATTTGGATTCTCTTCCAATACATGTCCATACATAAAGATGAAAAGTGTAAAACTATTTTATTAGAAATATTGATTTTAAATTTAAAACTGTTGAGAATAAATTGCTTGTTTAAGAAAAGCCAGAGGGGAAACAGTGAACTAGGGTGTTCCGAGTAAATAAGCCCTGTTAGGGCATGCCATTCTCCTTACAATTTCTGTGAGGAGATATTGTGCAATCAAGTATAATTCATGTCTCTGAACCTCAGCTGCAGAAAATGAAGAAATCTGTGGCACAGTATTGTCATAGCTGATGTCCATCAACGACTTAAATTCATGGCACATACATAATGCCTGCATGTTCATTGTTCTTCCCTCTCATCCACTAAATCTACCCGCAAATAAACATTTTGTCCGACTCAGATCATAAAACGCTTCCAGAAAACACCTGCAACATATTCTAGGCAAAACAAAAGGAACTTTGAGTCAGGTGCAATCAGCAACGATCCAGCCTGTCAATATTCTTTAGCAAACACCGTTGAAGCCCCAAAAAGCTGGTTAATCCGTGGGCAGGAATGATTCTCCCACCAAGGATTCTTACCATAACCTTCAATACACCCCAGTATACCCTTTCTTCGAAAGACTTCCTAGGACTCTTTGCAGTGTGGGGAGGAGAATGCCAAAGGACAGCCTCCTTTAAAAGAAAAAAAATAATTCAAGGTGCCTGAGTGGCTCAGTCAGATAAGCGACGAAATCTTGCATCCAATTCTTGATTTTTGTCATGGTCTAGGGGTCCTGATATGGAACCTTGAGTCCAGCATTGGGCTCCATGCTCAGCGGGGAGTCTACTAATCTCCGCCCCCCTCTCTCTCTTTCTAAAATAAATAAATAAATCTTTTTAAAAAATGAAAAATAAGGAGGGGGGAGACAAGATGGTGGGGAAGTAGGAGGAGGCGCCTTTTCAACCTGTACCCTAAAGTGAGCTGATTACCTACCAAAGAACTCCGATCACCCATGAAATCAGCCTGAGATCAGAATTATACACGTCTGGATCTCTACGGGGGCCAGAAGACACCAGTGGGCAGGTAAAGTGGAGTGGGAACGTCGGACTGATATCGGAAGATAAACAAAAGGGGGAGGGAGCCACCAGAGGCGACCGACTGGAAAATAATACCCCGATACGAGAGTGCCCGGCATCTGGGGACCAGCATTAACTTGGAGTCTTGTTGAAAGCACTCAAAAGAGCAAAGACTCGAGCGGGGAAATTGTGGGAATCGGGGCGGATAGGGATAGGGGCTTAAGTCCCCAGACCCAGGGCAGCCTCCCCTGGCGCTGAGCCAGAGAGTGCGGCGGAGAAACCTGGTCTTTGTCCCGGAGCCGCCAGTGCGCCCGAGAACGGGTGGAGTCCGGCTCCCGTGAGGGGCTGGGAGCCACACCAGACGGCAGAACGCGCACCTTACTGAAGATGGGCGCGTGCCTCACCCTCCCCTGAGAGAGGTGCACGAACGCCCAGCCTGGTGTTCTCGGACCCACGCGGCGATAGACCCACGCGGCGATAGAGCCGATAGAGCTGGAGGCGCCGCGCCCCAAACCCTCCCCTGGGAGAGGTGCGCGCAAGCCCGGAGCTCTTAGCCCCAGCCAGCGGGAAAATCTCAGTGTGCGATCGCTGCTTGGAACCTCTCTGGCGCTCTGGAGCTGCCCAGACAGCCACAGCTGCCTTGGTTTTGCGTACAAGCAGGAGATCCTGCGTCCCCAGGGACCGCGACTTAGAACCTGCTCTGCCAGCGGCCCAGCAGCTGCAGCACCTGCAGGGGAGCAGACTGAGGCTTCTCTCTGAGAGGGAGGTTGGGGTACAGTTTTCTTTCCTCTAAACCTCCAAAAACCATCAAAAGCTGTCAAGGCGAGAGAAAAGAAGTGAACAAACATAAAAACCTCCAGAGAACAAAAACCTGAAAAAACTGTTTTTCTCAGAGCCCACCCCCTTGAGGGGGTCGGGAGGACTTAACTCAGGGAACATCATTGACTGAAAACCCACATGGCAGCCCCCTCCCCCAGAAAACAAATCAGGAAAGGAAAAAAAAAAAAGACTACAAGAGAACAACCACCACTACTTCATAGATACAACTTTTATTTTTAATTCTTTCCCACTATTCTGGTTCATTTTTTTTCTTTTTTTATATAGATAATTTTTTAACCTATTTACCATCACAGTGAGATGTCCAGTACATCAAATTCCATGATAAACTTCTAACCTGAATTTTTTGATACATACACATGTGTTTTTCTTTTGCTTTTCCATTTTCTTAATTTTTAAAAAAATTTTTAATTTAGTTTAGTCCAGTTTATTCCTTTTTTATTTTTATTTTCTAATATTCATATAGAGTTAAACTTCAAGGTAACCCCCTTTCTCCAAGCAATGCTACCCCTATAGGTGAACCAATTTTTAATCCCCCTTTTTCTTAGGAAAGTTGAGTCCTTTAACAAAGATATCAAGATACATCCAGGAAGAATCAAAATAACCTTCCTCGCCCACACCGAGAATCTATAACCATGCTCGCATCTTTTTCTTCTGCCAGTGTCTCTGTGTATTTATGTTTGTCCTGATAGTATATAAATCTTATACTTGGGGTTCTTCTTGACGAGGCTCCTCCTTTTTTTTTGCTTATATATATATATATATTTTCTCTCGTCATATACTTTTATCAGTCTTTTTGTTTGTCTGTTTTTGTTTGTATACGTCACAAATCTTACCCTGGGGCCCATTTGGGCTGAACCTTCTCTTTTATCTTCCCTTTTTTTCCTGTCTCTCTCTCTCCCTCTTTTTTCTTTTTCTTTTCTTTTTTCTCTCATTTGGGTGGGGAATCCTGAGTGCTCAGAAGCGTTCCAGGGTGCACCTTGACTGCACCACGGTCAATACATCCAGCTACATCTGTCCAGTCATCTCTCACCAAAATGACTAGGAGGAGGAATCCCCAACAGAAGAAAAATACAGAGGATGGGCCTTCTGCAACAGAGCTAATGGCTATCAACATAGACAATATGTCAGAAAGAGAATTCAGGCTAACAATTATCCAGGCAATAGCTAGGTTGGAGAAAGCCATGGATGACCAAACGGAATTGATTAGGGCAGAATTGAAAGCGACCAGAGAGGAGGTTCATAATGTTAGGGCAGAGCTGAAGGCCACCAGGGATGAGGTTCACAATACTCTCAATGAGTTCCAATCTAATCTAAATTCTCTAAAAGCTAGGGTAACTGAGACAGAAGATAGAATTAGTGATCTGGAGGACAAACAAATAGAGAGAAAGGATCAGGAGGAAGCCTGGAACAAACAGCTTAGAAGCCACGAAAACAGAATCAGGGAAATAAATGATGCCATGAAACGTTCCAACGTCAGAATTATTGGAATCCCTGAAGGGGAGGAGAAAGAAAGAAGTCTAGAAGATATAGTGGAACAAGTTTTTCATGAAAATTTTCCCAATCTTGCGAATGGAACAAGTGTTCATGTACTAGAAGTAGAAAGGTCCCCCCCCCAAGATTATAAATTCAAAAAAAAATCCAGGCACCTCATAGTAAAATTGAGGAATCATAATTGTAGACACAATCTCTTGAAAGCCGCTAGGACAAAGAAGCTCCTTACATACAGAGGAAAGCCCATCAGAATAACGTCAGACCTGTCCACAGAGACCTGGCAAGCCAGAAAGGGCTGGCAAGATATATTCAGGGCACTAAATGAGAAGAACATGCAGCCAAGAATACTTTATCCAGCAAGACTGACATTCAAAATGGATGGAGAGATAAAGAGTTTCCAAGACCGGCAAGGCTTGAAAGACTATGCAACCACCAAGCCGACACTGCAGGAAATATTAAGGGGGGTTCTATAAAAGAGGAAAAATCCTAAGAATAGCATTGAACAGAAATATAGAGACAATCGACAGAAAGAAAGACTTCAAAGATAACACAATGTCAATAAAAACGTATCTCTCAATAATCACTCTCAATGTGAATGGCCTAAATGTGCCCATAAAACGACACAGGGTTGCAGATTGGATAAAACGACAGGACCCATCCATATGTTGTCTACAAGAGACCCATTTTGAACCTAAAGATACACCCAGACTGAAAGTGAAGGGATGGAGAAGCATCTTTCACGCCAATGGGCCTCAAAAGAAGGCGGGGGTAGCGATTCTCATATCAGATAAATTAGATTTTAAACTAAAGACGGTAGTCAGAGATACAGAAGGACACTACATCATTCTTAAAGGGACTATCCACCAAGATGATCTAACAATTGTAAATATCTATGCCCCCAATATGGGAGCAGTCAATTACATAAGAAAACTATTAATCAAGATAAAGAGTCATATTGATATGAATACATTAATAGTAGGAGATCTTAACACGCCTCTCTCAGAAATAGACAGATCATCGAAGCAGAAAATCAATAAAGAAATAAGAGCATTGAATGACACATTGGACCAGATGGACCTCATAGATATATACAGAACATTCCACCCTAAAACAACAGAATACTCATTCTTCTCAAGTGCACATGGAACCTTCTCCAGAATAGACCACATACTGGGTCACAAATCAGGGCTCAACCGATACCAAAAGACTGAGATGATTCCCTGCATATTCTCAGATCACAATGCTTTGAAACTGGAGCTCAATCACAAGGAAAAGTTCAGAAGGAACTCAAATACCTGGAAGCTAAAGACCACCTTGCTTAAGAATGCTTGGATCAACCAGGAGATCAAAGAAGAACTTAAACAATTTATGCAAACCAATGAGAACGAAGACACTTCACTCCAAAACCTATGGGATACAGCAAAGGCGGTCCTAAGGGGGAAATTCATAGCCATCCAAGCCTCCCTCAAAAAAATTGAAAAATCCAGAATACACCAGCTGTCTCTACACCTTAAAGAACTGGAGAATCAACAACAAATCAAACCAACTCCACACGTAAGAAGGGAAATAATCAAGATTAGAGCAGAGATCAACGAGGTAGAAACCAGAGATACAGTAGAACGTATCAACGAAACTAGAAGCTGGTTTTTTGAAAGAATCAATAAGATCGATAAACCATTGGCCACACTAATCCAAAAGAAAAGAGAGAAAGCCCAAATTAATAAAATTATGAATGAAAAGGGAGAGATCACAACTAACACCAAGGAAGTAGAAACAATCATCAGAAGCTATTATCAACAGTTATATGCCAATAAGCTAAGCAACCTAGATGAAATGGATGCATTCCTGGAAAACTATAAACTCCCAAAATTGAACCAGGAAGAAATTGACAACCTGAATAGACCGATATCTAGTAACGAGATTGAAGCAGTGATCAAAAACCTCCCAAAAAACAAGAGCCCAGGACCTGACGGATTCCCTGGGGAATTCTATCAAACTTTCAAAGAAGAAATAATACCTATTCTCCTGAAGCTGTTTCAAAAAATTGAAGCAGAAGGAAAACTTCCAGACTCTTTTTATGAAGCCAGCATTACCCTGATCCCCAAACCAGGCAAAGACCCTACCAAAAAGGAGAATTTCAGACCGATATCACTGATGAATATGGATGCTAAGATTCTCAACAAGATCCTAGCAAACAGGATCCAACAGCACATTAAAAAGATTATCCGCCATGACCAGGTGGGATTCATCCCTGGGTTACAAGGATGGTTCAACATTCACAAATCAATCAATGTGATAGAACAAATCAATAAGAGAAGAGAGAAGAACCACATGATCCTCTCCATTGATGCAGAAAAAGCTTTTGACAAAATCCAGCATCCGTTCCTGATTAAAACGCTTCAAAGTATAGGGATAGAGGGAACATTCCTGAACTTCATCGAATCTATCTATGAAAAACCCACAGCAAATATCATCCTCAATGGGAAAAAGCTTGCAACCTTCCCATTGAGATCAGGAACACGACAAGGATGCCCACTCTCACCACTCTTGTTCAACATAGTATTAGAAGTCCTAGCAACAGCAATCAGACAACAAAGAGAAATAAAAGGTATCCAAATTGGCAAGGAAGAAGTCAAACTCTCTCTCTTCGCAGATGACATGATTCTTTATATGGAAAACCCGAAAGACTCCACCCCCAAACTACTAGAACTCATACAGCAATTCAGTAATGTAGCAGGATACAAAGTCAATGTCCAGAAATCAGTGGCTTTCTTATACACTAACAATGAAAATACAGAAAGGCAAATTAGAGAATCGATTCCATTTACTATAGCACCAAAAACCATAAGATACCTCGGAATAAACCTAACCAAAGAGGTTAAAGATCTGTACTCGAGGAACTACAGAACACTCCTAAAAGAAATTGAAGAAGACACAAAAAGATGGAAGACCATTCCATGCTCTTGGATCGGAAGAATAAACATCGTTAAAATGTCTATACTGCCCAGAGAAATCTATACTTTTAATGCCATTCCAATGAAAATTCCACCAGTATTTTTCAAAGAGCTGGAGCAAATAATACTAAAATTTGTATGGAATCAGAAGAGACCCCGAATTGCTAAGGAAATGTTGAAAAACAAAAATAAAACTGGTGGCATCACGTTACCTGATTTCAAGCTTTACTACAAAGCTGTGATCACCAAGACAGCATGGTACTGGCATAAAAACAGACACATGGACCAGTGGAACAGAGTAGAGAGCCCAGATATGGACCCTCAACTCTATGGTCAAATAATCTTTGACAAAACAGGAAAAAATATCCAGTGGAAAAAAGACAGTCTCTTCAATAAATGGTGCTGGGAAAACTGGACAGCTATATGTAGAAGAATGAAACTTGACCATTCTCTTACACCGTACACAAAGATAAACTCGAAATGGATAAAAGACCTCAACGTGAGACAGGAATCCATCAGAATCCTCGAGGAGAACATAGGCAGTAACCTCTTTGATATCAGCCACAGCAACTTCTTTCAAGATATGTCTCCAAAGGCGAAGGAAACAAAGGCAAAGATGAACTTCTGGGACTTCATCAAGATAAAAAGCTTCTGCATAGCAAAAGAAACAGTCATCAAAACAAAGAGGCAACCCACGGAATGGGAGAAGATATTTGCAAATGACAGTACAGATAAAAGGTTGATATCCAGGATCTATAAAGAACTCCTCAAACTCAACACACACAAAACAGATAATCATATTAAAAAATGGGCAGAAGATATGAACAGACACTTCTCCAATGAAGACATACAAATGGCTACCAGACACATGAAAAAATGTTCATCATCACTAGCCATCAGGGAGATTCAAATCAAAACCACATTGAGATACCACCTTACACCAGTTAGAATGGCCAAAATTAGCAAGACAGGAAACAACACGTGTTGGAGAGGATGTGGAGAAAGGGGAACCCTCTTACACTGTTGGTGGGAATGCAAACTGGTGCAGCCACTTTGGAGCACAGTGTGGAGATTCCTCAGGAAATTAAAAATAGATCTTCCCTATGACCCTGCAATTGCACTACTGGGTATTTACCCCAAAGATACAGATGTAGTGAAAAGAAGGGCCATCTGTACCCGAATGTTTATAGCAGCAATGGCCATGGTCGCCAAACTGTGGAAAGAACCGAGATGCCCTTCAATGGATGAATGGATAAGGAAGATGTGGTCCATATACACCATGGAGTATTATGCCTCCATCAGAAAGGACGAATACCCAACTTTTGTAGCAACATGGACAGGACTGGAAGAGATTATGCTGAGTGAAATCAGTCAAACAGAGAAAGTCAAGTATCATATGGTTTCACTTATTGGTGGAGCATAACAAATAATATAGAGGACAAGGGTAGATGGAGAGGAGAAGGGAGTTGAGGGAAATTGGAAGGGGAGGTGAACCATGAGAGACTATGGACTCTGAAAAACAACCTGAGGGTTTTGAAGGGGTGGGGGGTGGGAGGGTGGGGGAACCAGGTGGTGGGTATTAGGGAGGGCACAGATTGCATGGAGCACTGGGTGTGGTGAAAAAACAATGAATACTGTTACACTGAAAATAAATAAAAAATTTAATTTAAAAAAAAATGCAAAAAAAAAAAGACATTGAAATGACAATTACAAAATACTTGTAACTGAAAAACAAATAAGACTTATCAAAACTTGTGAGAAGCAGCTGAAGCAGAGCATATAGAGACAATTGCAACCTTCCACATATATGTTGGAAAAGAAGAAAGGTTGAAACATTTCAAGAAGCTACAAGTTGAAGAGTCATCAAATTTCCTGTGTTTGAGTCTCATTCTACCTTTAGGATGGTTATTCTCAGAGCATTATTTTATTTATAATTTATATATTTTCTACTGTCACAATGATTTCAAATATATTAAAATGAAAAAATTATATATATATACACAGCAAGGAAAATTAATCAGTATAATGATGAGCATGTAATGTATATATAACAGTAAAACTACATAAAAAAAGGTTAATTTTTTCAGTGAATTTATCTATTGTCTGTCAACTCTAAATTAAACTTCTATACTCTGAAAAAAAAAATGAAAAATAAGCCATGCTGTGCAGGATTTTAAGTGTTTAAGTGTGGTAATTCTCATGCTAGTGAATGCCATTAATCTGGAAGTTTTCAGCAACTATAAATAGGTCAGTTTCCTTATTAGGTATGAAACAAAAGCGAATATTACTAATAACAAGGAACCATTATCTGAAAACATTTTTTTCATTTTAAACATGTAAACAACTTCTGCGTACCATATTATCTTTTTTTAAATTTTTTTTAATTTTTAAATTTTTTTATAAATCTTTTTTTTAAATAAAGAGTGAAACAAAAATAATTTTGCTTTATATCTATGGAAGCTCATGGAATTACCATAAAATCCCACGGAGCAAGGATTGAGAGGCATAAGGCTGTTTGTTTCTATATACCAGATGGCCACTAATGACCGTGCTTTTATAGTTTTTCTGTCAACTTTTCGTATTTTCTCCTTTCCTTGCTACTTGCTATTATTTCAACTTACTAACAATATGTGCTTCTTCATTTCTTTTTTTTTTTCTTTTTTGAGAGAGAGAGACAGACTGGCAGTGTGGATGGGTGGGTGGTGAGGTAGGAAAGGATAGAAGGAGAAGGAGACAGAATCTTAAAGAGACTCCACACCCTGCATGGAGCCCCACACAAAGCTCGATCTCACAACCCTGAGTCAAGACCTGAGCCAGACAAAATCAAGAGTCAGATGCTTAACTAAATGAGCCAACCAGGTGCCCCATACTGCTTATTTTCAAACACTGAATTAGGACTAAATGGTAGCCCTCAACCTCTTACAGAACCAAATGCTTCTGCTCTGGGTAGGTCCCTGGTGTTCAGAAGTCTTTTATCAATTACCGCCTGGTTTAAGAAAAAATATGTTGTAGTTAAAATCTGGCTTCTGGAAGAGAGGCAGATTCAGTCAGTATAATTCCAATTCTTTCCAGTAACTCTTTTAAGTTCTAATCTGCCTCGTGTCACAAACACTAACTACAGTTAAATCAAAACCCTATGGTACCATCTTCTCAAGGTTGTCACTGATTTCAAAATGGTGAACTCAGTCAGTTTCCCCAAGGGCATCCCTCAGAACAAGGATCTGCACAGGCAATGTAGTAAGTGGTATTACCCTTAGAACAAGATATGGGGAACCCCTACCCTACCTGCCCCCACCACCCTCGGTGCTCTGGGTTTCCTCACCGCCAGGGGGGTAGACTTCGGATGAAAGCACTGTGATGTTCATAATCATGCAAGCAAAACTTATTTTGGGTTTGGAAGAGGCCCAGGAGCAGAGAGCCAGGAACATGCTCTCCCTTCACCATCACAAAACACCAAGGAATCCAAAGATTTCTAAATGAAAACTTGGTCTTCCGGGTCATTTTGCTGATGTATCAGTCAAGGTAAGAGCATGGGACACATTTGGAGAATTTGAACAATTTGTTAAAAGCTTAATGTATAGCTTTCAAATATATAGATATATGTTCTATGGGTGCTCATTTGTATGCACGTTCCAGCAGAGCAAATGATTTCTAAGTAATACAAATTCTGTGGAAACAAAGAAACTGTTCATCTTGCTTACTGCTATATTTCCAAAACCAAACACATAGCCAATGAAATGTTAAATGAAAAAGGTGTCTCATGGTTTAAAAAGGTACAGCTTTTTGGGAAGTCTGGGTGGCTCAGTTAAGTGGCTGCCTTCTCCTCGCTCAGGTCATGATCCCAGGGTCCTGGTATCGAGCCCCACATTTGGCAGAGAGCCTACTTCTCCCTCTCCCTCTGCCTCTGCCACTCCCCCTGTGCCTCTTGCTCTCCATCAAATAAATAAATAAAATCTTTTAAAAAATAAAATAAACATAAAAATAAAAATGTTGGGCCTTTTGCAGTTCCCTTTGGAGTATTAGCAAATTAGCACTTAAAAGTCTTTGAGAATCCAACTATTTTAACCAAGTCCCTCCCTCTCTTATACTCTGGAGACTTTCTCATATCTACTTTATGGTGGAAAACTTTTAGGAATTGCTCAAATCAATGGCATATATCAATCAGCTCACTTTGGCAGCATCTCAAGATACCTTGGAACAGACATAATGTACCTACAAGTATAGTCCTAGGTACAACCCAAACATTAGAAAAAACTAAGAAATATATTGGATGCTCTTGAAGGAAATAAATAAAAGATTTTCTTTTTGTGGAAAAAATCAAGAGTTCAATAATAGCAAAACATTAATCTTTTCCTGGAATTTTTCTACCTAAGAATTAAAGAGGGATGGAGAGGAAAGAAAAAGTTACAAACCTATCATATTAAATTTAAGGTGAAGAATAAATGTCCCATGAACTTTTAATACTCATTCAACACCTCATTTATCAATTTAAAAAGTATTTACTCTTGTTGTCACTAATCTTGATTCAAATGCTAGCCAACTTAGGATTTTTAGTTTCTGCTTGGATGTGCATTGTAATTAATACTGATGCTAATTATGATTAACACTTGGTATCAGTGTAGGGTAGAGTAGGAAATTTACACTATAGATTTTTAATTTAAACTGAAACTATAGAGGGGCGCCTGACTGGCTCCGTCATTAGAGCGTGCAGCTCTTGATCTTGGGGTTGTGAATTCATTGCCTGTAGAGATTACTTAAAAAAGAAAAATCTTTTAAAAATTAAATAAATAAATAAACTGAAAGTATAGGAAAAAGTGGGAATATATATTACAACTCTTTCAGAAACAAGCAACAGAAACCCTCTTCAAACTAACTTAACCACAAAAAAGGATTTATTGGCTAAGGTAACTGGAAAAGACATGGATGCCTTTGATGCCAGGAATAAATGAATTGAAGAACTCAACTGTCACCTCTAGCCTCTGCTCTCCTACTTCCTTCCTCTTTTCCCTCTCCCCTTTCTTCATTCCTCTTCCTCTCACCCTCCCTTTATGTCCTTCCAGACCCCCACCCAACCGACAGGGTCTCCTCTCAGCTTCCCTCCGTATTGCCCTTCTCTCCAATCACAGAATTTCTGCCCTACATCAGGAATCCTGGTAGAAGAAAGTTCCAAATTATATCACCAGGCGACAGAACACCTCCATCTTTCGTATCTAAAAACTCAAGGAAAGAAGTCTAATTGGCCTAACTTGAGTCACGTGTTCTGATTAGATCAGGATAGTTAAGACCTGAGAAGATATGCTGCTGCCTTGTAGCACCCCCTGTTCCCACAATCACATCATTGGGTGGGGCAAATCAAAACAAAGAAGGTACTCTTACTGCAGGAGGAATCAAGGGATACTTGATGTACAGGACTTCAGATGTCCCAAGTGTAAGCTGCTAAATTGGGGGGAAGTAACTTGACAACATCTATCAAGACTCTGTAACTTCATGACTCCTATCCATACTAAGGAAAGAATCCAAGCCCAGAGGTCATATGTATCAAGAAGTATACTAGAACATTATTTACATACCAAATATTACACTCAGTCTTCAATGTGCCCAATAAAAGGAAGACAAATAGGTAACTTATAACTTCACTTTAGAGTCTGATGTTGCTGTACTAAAGAGCACTGCCTGCTGCCTGGAGCTTGCCTGCTACCAGGACTCCTGACCTCCGTGAAAAAGCAAAATACAAATCTATATATACAATTCTGGAAAAATAAGTGGGTAGAAAAGATAGAAGAACGAAACAACTCCAAAATGTTAATAGATTTTGTGTAATGAGGCAATGAGTGGTCTTTTATCCTTTAGGTATATTATCATATCATATTTTAAGTGTTTCATTATTACCATAGTTCCTATTACAAACATATATAATGATATAAAAATCATATAATGATGAAAAATCGTAATGATGAAAAATCATTAACTTCAAGGTTTAATAAATGATAAAACTCAAGCATTTAAACATAAGACGGGTGTTCTTTGAACTTCTTCCCAAATTTACAAAATGTTTCTCAAAATCAGTCATTTATTTCAAAATATTATGGCATACTACAAAGATCTGGAATGAGGTACACGCTAGGCAATCATAAGAGGAAAGAATATTTGCTTCCCTAATTTTCTAAAGTCTATACCAATCACAGACAAAACATCATTACACAGCATGCAGAGCAGGTCAGCTATTTCTTTAATGATGAATTTAACTTGTACAGAATGAAACAGAAGCAACTCTTTCTATGATTAAGGCAAGGTCTAGCAGCTGTATCCCCAGCCCTACCCCATGGTTCAGACTTTCCTATCCCTTGACCCTGAGCCATGTATACTGACTTCACCTACCCCACTCCCAAACCACCTATATCCCTCTTCTTGCCCAACCTCAACATAACCTATTTGCACTATGATTCACATCACTCTTCAAGTTTTTACTCAGGAGGTAGAGGAAGGTCATTAAGAATTACCTCCTAGCCAAAAGGTCAATGGGCCCAGATCCCTGTCTGAGAAGTGTAGCAGGGAAGTGACAGCTTCAGAGACAGAGGCCCAGTGGCAGCTGCCCCATCTACTTACACTGAAAGACAACAGGCTAGTTCCTTGCCATGGTCCCTGTGAGTGCAGCCTCACAGTCAGCAAAATGAAAAACTGCTTTGAAACTAAGTCTGACAGAGGTGCAAATATAGTGGCTAATACTTGTGATAAGTTCTTTGCTTTTATGATACCCTTATTTCTTGCAAGGTCTTCATCTGGTGAAAAGGCACATTATGTACGCTCCTTCTACCTGACGCCGAGCACAAGTTACATTGCTAGCTTGCCATGTGACGTCAGATAAGTCACTTTGTCTCTTTGTTCCTGTAATACGGGATGTTTGGGCTAAACTGTTCCTCAAACTTATTCTGGCTGTAACAGGTCAGTATTCTATGGAAGCCTTTTTACAAAGCCTTAACTACTGGGCTTCAGAACATAGGGCACAATAAATCCACGATTTTCCGTATTGCTTGCTAACTCTCTTTCCCTTGAGTTCTTCTCACAGGATGAATTTAAAACTCTTCCATTTACCAATGCGCTTTTCACATATACTAAGTCTTTAAGCCCAACTATAAGATCAAAATGTTAATATTAAAAGCAAAAAAAAAAAATCATTCATTTGACATTTTCACAGACAATTTTTAGCTATTAAAATATAGCTATATGATTCGAGTTTAAATAACCACTGTAATGTAGAATCAGTTTTAGGTAAAATCTATGCTAAGGGAAAAAGAAAGAGTTTTGAGAGGGAGATTGAATGAGAGGAACAGAATGCAGGACGAGGGACACTAATGAAGGAAGAAGTGAAGGAAAGAAAGAAGGAAACTGTTTACCTTTAGATATTGTGGGAACAGACATTTTAAATCCGAATTACTAAAGTGCAGTTTAAACTCTATCATTTGTGTTTGAAAAATAACACCTGGTAAGTCAACTCTTGTCATTTTTATATCTATACATAATGTCTACTAAATCCCCCAGACCACAAATTAAGATCAGGTTCTCTTGAGAACACACGCTCAGCTCTGTTCCCAAACTCCCAGCAGAAGTCACAAGCAGCTGCCTTAGCCGCCAACCATGTCCTTGACTCCTCCACCTTGGCTACCTACACCACTGGCTGGTCTGCGTTTATCAAAGAGTCTGAGACTCCAATGACCAGTTCTGCTCTGTAGATCATGCTTGATACTGCACTCAGTGATAGGCCACTTCCTCCCGTCCCTGCAGTGGATAGTAGTTTGCTTTCACACGAGATTAACCAGCTTTAGGGTGTCCTCTCCCAGGACATCTTCATATGTGTTAACAGTAAACGTTCTCATCATTAAATATTTAGAAGCTGACTTCAGAGACAGTGGCCACAGAAGTGTATGATGACGCAGAACTGTGATCCATAAGAATTAGGAGATTTAAAAGGTTTAGACCGGGGGCGGGGGTGCCTGGGTGGCTCAGTCGGTTAAGTATCTGCTTTTGGCTGGGGTCATGATCCCGGGGTCCTGGAATGGAGCCCTGTGCCAAGCCCCACTTGGAGCCTGCATCCAACTCCCTGCTCAGCGGGGAACCTGCTTCTCCCTCTCCCTTGTCTGCTCCCCCTGCTTGCGCTTTCTCACTCTCTCTCTCTCTCTCTCTGTCAAATAAATAAATAAAGTCTTTAAAAAGATAAAATAAAATGAAATAAAAATAAAAGGTTTAGCACATGCCCAGACAAAGGACGCCCCCCCCCAAGGGTAATAGTCCACAGATATAAATAAATGGAATGCATCCAGTTGTATCTGGGTTAACTACATACAGATGGGTATTTGGAATGTGTTGAAATGTCTTATTACTTTCATAACACAGATGCCTTCCACCCCAAGAAGGCTGGCAGCAGTGGTTGGAGTAGAACTCCCAGCTCCTTGTGGTGTCCCACGCCTCTCCATCTCCGTGCAAACTCCTGCAGACTCCTGGGTCTGCTGAGTGGGTCTCGCTATAGAGCCCTGCTAGACCTCTGTACTCTCATACCTGAAGCTTAGGAAATGGTTTTATGGCTTCCGTCAATGAGTGCCTTAGCTTGGGCATTTGAGGTATAACTAAAGATCTGAGTCTCTACACATCCCTTACGACAGGAAAGGGTGAGTTAATTAAAAGCTTAACTAATTCTTCTCACCTGACTTCCACACTGCCTTTTCTTGTGGCCTGGCTCCTAGCCAAGTCCTGCAGGGCAATGCACGGCCAAAGCCAGCTCCCCAGCTGCTGGGAAGTGTGGGGCCCGGATTGTTACACAGCGGCCAGATTATTATATATTAAAAGCAAATAAGAATTTTAAATAGATAGCTGAGGCTTATTGACATGTTATCATTCTCTCAGCTTTTTACCACTATGAGCGTCTCCTCTTGCAAAATGATCACTGTTTCCATCCACAAGCATGGGTTGGCAGTTTCACTCCCAAATACATTTTCCCAAAGCATTAAATTGATGCATTTTGCAAATAATAAATGTGAAACACCCTTGAAGTGTTAATGCAGAAAATATCACCATATAGTTCCACAAAAGGGGTAAGAGAGAAATTTTGCCCAGTTTGCGACCTACTAAACTTCTCAAAAATGTGTTGATTCTAAAAATAAAAACATACCATCCTTGTAAAATAAGGAAAGAAAAATTTTCCTCTTCTAGTTCTAATATCCTATTTTCTAGAAACCAAAAGAGTATCTATTCTCAATAAAGAGATAGTGGATAGAGTACTGTTTTCATTGAGCTAAGAAATGTTTACAGTAAACATGCGTAAACCTAAATTCTCAAACAAATGCATCAAAAAGTACCTTGACTGGAAAGCAAATGTTCAGAGTTCAAAGGCAAAATGGGATCTTTCCTTCAACGTCCACAACAGTTATCTCATTTCTCCACTGGACTTTAAGAAATAATCGTGGTTTTCCAAAGCCAAAAAAGGCTCCAAAGAAAAGAAATTCTTTACTCTGTCTGTGTCGATTCAGGATGTGCCTTGCAGGGGGAAGGGAGGAGTGCATTGGTATAAACCATTGTCTCACGAAATATAAATTGTCACTTCACCTTCTCTACTGTCACCCTCTGTCCTTAACTGGGTGTCCCAACTCTCAGCAGTTACTCATCACATTCTTCCGGGGTCTTTCTAAGGGGTAAATCAAGTCTTTTATTCTCAGCATCTCTCAAAATACCTGAAACTCAAGAATAGTTTGTTAAACTAATGATTTAAGTGTTGCATTTACAAATTAGTATAGTGATTTCAGGACACATGCTGTAAAAAAAAAAAAGGAAAGAAAGAAAAAAAGGCATGGTATCATGGGGAAAAAAGATCTCATACCTCATTCGAACCATGAACACAGCAGCAGAGTTCCCTAACACTCCATTACCCCCAGAATACGCCTCCCCCTCAGAGTCCTATATAAAGCCCGCACTAAGTATAAAGGAAACTAGAGTATTTTGAACACCCTTCATTTTCTAAATGCTGAACCCCAGCCTATCTGGAACATTCAAAACTGGGTTCTCATCCCCAGTGACCGACCCCTAGATCCTAGCCATCCAGCTTGTTTCTGATACCTGGTTCTGGGTTCTGCGAGAAGTCTGTGCGCCTATCTGACCAATTCTATTTGGCTGTGCAGCCACTACTTACCCCTCAGCATGTGCCCCTGGTGCCGAGGCAGTATCTATTCCTCATTTCCCTAGGCACACTATCACCACTCAGGATAGAAGAGAATGGGAAGTATTATATCTTCAATTTCCTCCAGAAATATAAACTTGCACCTAAAATACGAGTTAAAAGAAAAATCCGCACGTCATTAATTTTTTAAAAAACCTAATAATTGAAACTAGAAATGATATCCTCAGCACATCACGTTCTCTCTTCTGAGTCTCTTCAGGATCATCCTTGACACATACATGGGAACCTACAAATAATCCATACATTAATATTATTAACAAGTAATTCTCCAGTGTGATAATGACTATTATCTCCTGAACTTTGTAGATAAAGTCACTGAGAAAGACAAGATTATTTTCCTCTGTTTTAAAAAAAAAAAAAAAAAAAGCAAACCCAGATAATATAACTTCGACACATCAAACACTTTTGTTATCATGGGTCCTATTTACTTCCTTCCAAAATGGATTGGATTTGAAGTTACACACCATAAAAGGAAAGAAAGAGAACTAGTATGTTCTGAGCACCTAAAATGTGCTAAACACTGCGTTGGTAACTCAGATAATAATTAAAACAATGACGAAAACAGTATTGGTCTCATTTTGGGATGAGAATAGTAAGACACAGCTGGGTTACTTTTCTAAGATCACATAGCTAGGAAGTATTACAACCTAAATTTGTTTAGAATTTGCACCCAGATCAAAGCCGAGGCATGCCATTTTTTTCTATAGTATGCTGATATAAGCATAATAAAACCAGAAAGCACAAAATCAAACAAGCAAACGAATAAATAAATTAAAAAAATATACAAGTTATGAGCCTAGAGAACAAGAAGATAAATGTTCTGTATACAGAAAAGAACTGATTGTATTTTGTTTTTAGTCTTTATTTAAATGCCAGCTAGTTAACATACAGTGTAATATTAGTTTCAGGTGTAAAATTCAGTGATTCAGCACTTCCATGCATTACCCGGTGATCATCCCAAGTGCCCTCCTGAATCCCCATCATCTATTTAACCCATCCCTCCTCCCACCTCCCCTCTGGTAACCATCAGTTTGTTCTCTGTAGTTCAGAGTCTGTTTCTTGGTTTGCCACTTTCTTTTTCTCCCCATAATTGTTTGTTTTGTTTCTTCAATTCCACAAATGAGTGCAACCCTATGGTATTTTAACCCACATCTTAAACTTGCACTATCAGCCAGGGCAAAGAAGGAAGTCCCAGGGGTAGGGCCCTCATTTATCTTCTAATAAAAAGACGACTGGCTTATGAAGAAGGAGAAACAGTTTACAAGTTCTAAAAGAGGATTCTTATGTAGGTCACAAACTGAGCTGCACACAGGAGAATCCATTTTCTCCAGATCAGTTATTCAGAGATGGCAGAGAGGGCATTCACATAACTGCTTCTTACACGAACCCATTTCTATAACCAGGTGCAAGTAAACCCAGACAGCATGCTGCTAGCATAATTGGAAAAAAATAATAATGCGGGGCGCCTGGGTGGCTCAGTCAGTTAAGCATCTGCCTTCGGCTCAGGTCCTGATCCCAGGGTCCTGAGATCAAGGCCCACATCGGCCTCCCCAGCAGGAAGTCTGCTTCTCCCTCTGCTGACTCCCCTACCCTGCCAACTGGTCGGGACATGCACATTCGAGTACACTCTCTCTTTCAAACAAATGGATAAATCTTTAAAAAAAAAAAAAAAAGACAACCCCATGCAAAAGTTTATCTTTCTCAAATTGTTAGATCTGACTCTTCCTATCTCATCTTGTGTTCATTAGCAAAATGTCTTTCTTTTTTTTTTAAGATTTTATTTATTTATTTGACAGAGAGAGAAAGATCACAAGCAGGCAGAGAGGCAGGCAGAGAGAGGGGGGAAGCAGGCTCCCTGCTGAGCAGAAAGCCCAATGCAGGGCTCAATCCCAGGACCTTGAGATCATGACCTGAGCTAAAGGCAGAGGCTTAACCCACTGAGCCACCCAGGCACCCCAGCAAAATGTCTTTCTGATAACAAGAAAGGGCTATGGCTTCTGCCAGAATGGCCGGCCATTTTTTAAGTCGTTTAGCCTGTCAGTCCATCAGTCAGTCAGTCAACAAATATTGATTAAGTGTCCACCATTGGTCAAATACTGTGTTAGGTACATGTGAGATCAACAGATGTGGCCCATTTCAGTGAAATTTATACTCTAGTGGAGGACACAAATCACCTAGTCACACAAATATTTATATTCAAACCCCAGTAAGTCTTAGGAAGGCATCCTGTAGTGCTGGGAACTAGTATCAGGGGGACATGATCTAGGCTGGAGTAGAGGTGGGGAACAGGTTAAGAAATGCATCCCTTAAATTCCTCTAAAAGAAACGATTGAAGGTGCCTGGGTGGCTCAGTGGGTTAAGCGTCTGCCTTCAGCTCAGGTTATGATCCCAGGGTCTTGGGATGGAGCCCCACGTCGGGCTCCCTGCTCAGTGTGGAACCTGCTTCTCCCTTTCCCTCTGTCACTTCCCCTGCTTGTGCACTCTCTCTCTTTGTCAAATAAATAAACAAAATCTTTAAAAATTTTTTAAAAAATAAAACAAATGATTCCTAGATAGTGTTCCCTTCAAGTCAAGCATCTTGTTTAAATAAATATCTTGTTTTAAAAAAGAAGAAGAAATGCATCCCTGAAAAGGTGGCATGTGAGCTGAGGTCTGGCTTGCTCCTGCTAAGCATGGAATTAGCCATCTCCATTCGTGGATTGGGCTCAGCACCACATTGGAATCCATGAAGTATACAAAGAAACCTAACATATACACCTTTAAAGTATCAGTTCAATTAGGCAGAAATCACATGTACACATAAGACATGAATGGTACAAAAACACACGAGAGAAGTATCAAGTAAGTGGCACAGATAAATGGTGATGGGAAAAACGTTAAGGACTGGCATAACCCAGAAAGAGTTCTCAGTTAAGGTAGGACACAGCGTGGGCCCTACAACAATAGTTTTCTAATGTTTTGGATTAAAACACACAATAAGGGGCACCTGGGTGGCTCAGTCAGTTAAGCATCTGCCTTCGGCTTGGGTCATGATCCCAGGGTCTAGGGATTGAGTCCCGCATCAGGCTCCCAGCTCAGCAGGGAGTCTGCTTTTCCCTCTGTCTTCTCCCCTCTGCTCATGCTCATGCTCATGCTCATGTTCTTTCTCAATCTCTCTCTCAAATAAATAAAATCTTAAAAAAAAAAAAAACCACACACACACAATAAGAAATCCAGATATGGACCCTCAACTCTATGGTCAAATAATCTTCAACAAAACAGGAAAAAATATCCAGTGGAAAAAAGACAATTTCTTCAATAAATGGTACTGGGAAAACACCATTTTTTATGTAGAAAAATGAAACTCAACCATTCTCTTAAGCCATACACAAAGATAAACTCGAAATGGATAAAAGACCTCAACGTGAGACAGGAATCCATCAGAATCCTAGAGGAGAACATAGGCAGTAACCTCTTTGATATCAGCCACAGCAACTTCTTTCAAGATATGTCTCCAAAGGCAAAGGAAACAAAAGCGAAAATGAACTTTTGGGATTTCATCAAGATCAAAAGCTTCTGCACAGTGAAGGAAACAGTCAACAAAACAAAGAGGCAACCCACGGAATGGGAGAAGATATTTGTAAATGACAGTACAGACAAAAGGTTGATATCCAGGATCTATAAAGAACTCCTCAAACTCAACACACACAAAACAGACAATCATATTAAAAATGGGCAGAAGATATGAACAGACACTTCTCCAATGAAGACATACAAATGGCTATCAGACACATGAAAAAATGTTCGTCATCACTAGCCATCAGGGAGATTCAAATTAAAACCACCTTACACCAGTTAGAATGGCCAAAATTAGCAAGACAGGAAACAACGTATGTCGGAGAGGATGTGGAGAAAGGGGAACCCTCTTACACTGTTGGTGGGAATGCAAGTTGGTGCAGCTACTTTGGAGAACAGTGTGGAGATTCCTCAGGAAGTTAAAAATTGAGCTTCCCTATGACCCTGCAATTGCACTGCTGGGTATTTACCCCAAAGATACAGATGTAGTGAAAAGAAGGGCCATCTGTACCCCAATGTTTATAGCAGCAATGGCCACTGTCGCCAAACTGTGGAAAGAACCAAGATGCCCTTCAACGGATGAATGGATAAGGAAGATGTGGTCCATATACACTATGGAGTATTATGCCTCCATCAGAAAGGACGAATACCCGACTTTTGTAGCAACATGGACAGGACTGGAAGAGATTATGCTGAGTGAAATAAGTCAAACAGAGGGAGTCAAGTATCATATGGTTTCATTTATTTGTGGAGCATAACAAATAATAGAGAGGACAAGGGTAGATGGAGAGGAGAAGGGAGTTGAGGGAAATTGGAGGGAGGTGAACCATGAGAGACTATGGACTCTGAAAAACAACCTGAGGGTTTTGAAGGGGCGGGGGGTGGGAGGTTGGGGGAACCAGGTGGTGGGTACTAGGGAGGGCACGTATTGCATGGAGCACTGGGTGTGGTAAAAAAAACAATGAATACTGTTATGCTGAAAAGAAATAAAACATTAAAAAAAAAAAAAGAAAGAAATACATTTTGCACCAGGGCCCAATAAAGGCATACAGACATAAAACAAAAACTAAAGTTTCATGAAATAAAACTTGCTCTCACAACATGTGGTCCAAATCAAATGTTTCTACTGTATTTTGTTTTTAAAATTTCTTCTTTATGTTATTCACAGCCCCCTAAACTGAGCCCCTTGCCCACTAACACGTTACAACCTAACGTTTGAAATTTCTGTAACAGTAGGGAGTTCTGCACACAGTAAAGGTCTTCCACACAGATAAGAGGAAACCAAGAAGCTATTCTCATCTCCTATAAAAGTGGCCCAAGCACACATGACCTTTAATTCCTTCCCAGCATTTCTCCTGCTTCTCCTCATTTCCAGTCACGTAGCTACCTCAGCAATGAGGAATCCATACCACCTATTTACAATATAGCCTTGTCTGAGGGGTTATCCTCACCACTATCCTCACCACTACTGGCAGGACCAGCATGACTCTTGGTCCACACGTATGACGCTCCCTTACATGAGTAAGTGAAGATGGCTATCAGAGATATGACTGCATCAAAATTCTGGGCAGACCCACATTTCAGCTCCTGAGGCCACACACAAGCAGGGGAAATTTACCCATGAATCCAGTACCTTTCTTCAGAGGCATCAGTTTAAGGCCCAATTCAGTATTCCAAGATCAGTCCTTTTATAACTGTTCAGACCTCCAGTTACTAGACATAGAAGCAGACATATCATCCAGAGGAACCTGCCAAATTTCCATGAATTCTATTGCGATCCCTCATCAGTACCCACCAGTGGTGATAAACTTTCATCTAGGAAAGACACTGAATTCTTTAGCCACACCTACCTGAAATACTTAACTTTTATGAAGAATAGACTTACATGGGGCGCCTGGGTGGCTCAGTGGGTTAAAGCCTCCGCCTTCAGCTCAGGTCATGGTCTCAGGGTCCTGGGATGGAGCCCCGCATCGGGCTCTCTGCTCAGCAGGGAGCCTGCTTCCTCCTCTCTCCCTGCCTGCCTCTCTGACTACTTGTAATCTCTCTGTGTCAAAAAATAAATAAAATCTTTAAAAAAAAATAGACTTAACAAAAAGACTCAAAAATCTGACCTATAGATCTAACCTAAGAGTGTGAGAAGAATAGGGCTCATCATCACCAGCTTTATAAATATTCACAGCCATTTCCCAGTTGTTGTTGTTTTTTTTTTTTCAGGAAGAACTGCTTGTTTAAAAAATAAAATGTTAACTTGAACCAAAATAATAATCAGTCTGAATAACCTGAAACAGGTTAAGCAAGGCATCTATCACGTGTAGCGATACAAATTATGCAAATACATTTATTGAGTAGGTATTAAAAATTAAAACCAAAATTGATAAGTAAGTATTTCTCATTTTGCCCCACTCGTTTACACACCTCTTTTAGAGAAAATCTGAAAGAATGGTTCTGTTCCTCTGCCGGTGGGCACAGCTGAGGTTACCAATCCAGGAAGTACTAGAGAAATTCCTCTGCTGCTGTCACTGTCACTGCCTTTCATAAGTACCTGCTAACCCATTCCCGTAGCAGCTCACCTATCCCAGTACCTCCTGTACTGCCTCCTCACCTAATCTGGCTCATTCTGGGGTTTTTCATTTGTTTGATGCTTGTGTGTTGTAATGGGAAGAGTACTGAGGCTAAAAAGAAGGCATTTGGGCCTCTAAAGCTAACCCAGAAAGGTGGTGTGTGGTCACCTCTGTGCACTCTTCACCATACCCATTCCAAAAGCCAGCAGCCCTGCTAGAAATTGTCATACAAACGGGGGTAAGAGGGCCCCTCTGGCAAGCAGATCTAGGAAGTTTTCTATGGGGTTTTCAGCACTAAAGGACCTGTTAAGAGATTCGACTCAGACCTGATTCTTCTTCCTCTCATGTCAAAGGGAGAGGTTAGGTAGCATTTACACTTTCACGCTTCCGTAGGAGGAACTGAGAGCAGGCTGCTCAGTCTATTTAAATCGTCGGGAGGGAAACGAAGCTCGAAGCTCTTACCCGCCCAGTGGTTGGTAGGTCAGGGCTGGGAAGGGCACGTTTGCCCAAGGGCACGGAGAGTTGTTTTTCTCGGTTCCTACGTGCGGTAATGTAACATTTACTTGAGGAAAGGCTGGGTCCTGAGAGGTGGCCTGGGAGTCAAATGAAGGCCCGTGATGCACTCAGCGTGGGACTCAAGGCCCCGGCGCAGACCGGGCAGGCTTGGGCCGCTTCCAGGTTTCCGGCCGCGGCCGCTCCCGGGGCCGAGGCGCCAAAGATCCGCCTGCTGGGCTTCCTGGGCCCAAGTGGGCGGTGAAGGCACCTCCGGCGTCCCTTCGTCCTGGATTGGGGGAAAAGGCGACCAAGGCCCGAAGGCGGTGGGGCTGGTGCGAGGACGAAGCGGGGCCGCGCTTAGCCCCGGCGCGGGTGGTGCCCGGGAGGCCGGGGCCGGGGCGCAGGCTGGAGGCGCCGGCGCGGCTGCGGGGGGAGGAGCAGGAGGGGGCGCGGGCCGCGAGGCTGGGGACCGAGGCGACCCGCAAGTCCCCGCGGCCTGGGAAGGGCCCCGGGGAAGGCCCTGGTCCCCGACTGACCTCCACCTCGCGGCCGATCAGGGATCGAGCCTGTAGCTTTCCAGGCTCGGGACGGTCCCCGCGCGGTTTCCGGGGACCGCAGCCAGGCTGCGCCTCCCCAGTGCAATTTTGACCGGTGTGTCCCCGGCCGGCCGCCTAAGGCCACGGCAGGAGGGAGCAGAGGCCGAGAGAGAAAAAGGGAATGGGGTGGGGGAGGGGATCCGGAGCGAGGGAGCGGTGTCATTTCCACCAACTGGGCTCCTTCCTGACCCAGCCGCTCATCTGTCACCGCTGTCTCATTCCTGTTATTTACATCTGTCTTTAGCATTCTAATTACTCGCTTTATTACTTTAGCCTGGAGGAATCCTGTAAAAAACAACGGAGATGAGGATCCTACCACACAATAAAACTACCCAAAATCCCCACTGCACATTATACAGAGCACTCGAGAATATTTGTGCTGTTATATGACCTCAATATGTCCTTAGATTGATCTTATTATATCTTTCTTTCTCCCTTCTCTTTCTCCATGTGCGAGTAATAAGCTCTCTTAAGGTGTGGACGGCGAGAAGAAGCTGTTCAACAAATGATGAAAATGAGATTATTCTCGAAGAAGGAGGTAAAGGGGAGAGAGGCCTTAAAGAAGACTTGGAGGCATTTGGACCAACCCCACCCCCATCCAGTTCCTAAACTCTTGGTTTTATTTTTATTTCCTCTGATGAAGTAGAGCCATCTTCGCACTCGGGTCCAGGGCTGAAAGACTCTTGGAAATTTAGAGGAGAAAATAAAATGCCTAATGTCTTTCATTATCTTGCATTAATCTGAGTCCCCAGAAGGTCTCAGGAGGGGAAGTGGATTTAGAGGAGAGAGAGAAGTGGGGTTCAAAAATCATGATAGGTTTGAATGTTTTTCTTTTAATGTAAGATTTAGAAGTGGGGAAGGCAGGTGTAGGAAATCGTACTAAACCCCTCAGAGCAGCATTCACAGATCCACTCAGGACTTGAATCAAAGGAAGGCTGATACAACCTACCAGAAAATCCGGGACAAAATGCAGCTCTCTAAACTGTTATTTATTCCTGCTAGTGGAATTATTGTTGCACTCAGTTGCAATTTTCTGGCTGTGCTAATGGTTTTCTTTATTGTGTTACACTAACATAATCTCCTCCAGAAAGAAAATGACAAAATATATGGATTTTTAGATAAATAACTGAGGTAATTTATTGGCCTTTATGCTCTTCTGATGGGGTGGTTGATAGATAATGTAATAATATGTACATAATTAAGCGGGTTTACTGTACCTCAGTCAAAATAGGTTCAAGGGCAGTATCTCTGTCTTTCAGTCTATGGTTTTCTCAATGGATATTTACTTCCTCCACTCAGTGGAATAAAGAGCAGACCTCAGGAAGTAAACAACGAGGCATTAACTAAGGGATGGAGGTGTGAAGGAAAAAAAAAGAAAAGTAAAGTAAACTGGCAAATTCTCTCATCAAGGACTTTATATTAGGGCCCATTTTTCTATGCTCCCTGCTCCTTCTCACAGGGCTCAGTGAGCCACAGTCAATATGAGTTGATGAGAAAAAAGGAAACACTGAAGATAAACATAGGCCTTCCCAAAGGAAGGGATGAGTTACACCTCGGTCAGGGAGTGGCCCTTCAAAAACACCTCTGCAGGTCCATGAGACCTGCTGTCAGAGAAACATGAAGACTTCTGGGAGATCATTCATAGGGAACTTGGTCACCACATGGCCCCTTGCCCTGGCTTCTGGAGGTTGCCCATTCAAGGCATGGTATACTTGCTCTTCCAAACTCATCTAAATTACATCAATAACAGAGCGCACTCTTTAATGAGCTCTCAACTTTAAAGACTTGAAGGATATTAACAAGCCGCTTGACAAATGGTGCTTAGAAGCACATTAAAGATGCTGCTAATGGAGCGCATAATGACGGCTAATTTTCGATCAGATATAAATTAGAGCCCCAACAGTTATTTGCCTTAAGGACTTTATGTAAATGATTCTGTTCTGTATAAACTGAAAAGCGAAGAGAGCCTTGCCATTTTGGCAATCCTTGTGGATATGATTAATAGATCTGCAACAGAACTGGGCAGAGACAACTGATGGCATTTCCATCTAAAAGTCAGTGTGTTTAGGTAGTAAACATGATATCTTCTAGAGTCCTGTGTGCTTCTTCAACCAAAGAGTAAAAATGTACTTGGCATCTCTTCCACATGGTTAAAGAGGTTCATAAAAGGGCATCCAGACTCAACTCCCTCAGACCTGTATGTACCCCACACCCACCAAGACCTCCAGAACAGATACAACTCTTTCCTTCAGTAAGACCCAGGGCTGTTTGTATGCTCCCAAACCACATACCTCCATACCTCCACAAAGAAACAGACCACTTTCCAGGGTCTAAGCTCTACTGATCACAGTTTTAGAAGCTTCTCATTGTGAAGCCACTTGAGATCTCATTTTTAGCTTTGCACACAATTCAGCTTCTGTAAGAAAGTGCTGGGGAGGAGGAGGGATTGGGGGAGGGAAAGTGAGGAGGAAGAGGAGGGGGAGGAGAAAGATGTTGGTGGTAGTGGTGTGATGGGAAGAAAAAAGAGTGAAAAGAATTTGAGAGCAGAAGGAGTTCAGAGAGGAAAGGTTGGAGGAACTCTAATACCTACTCAATTTGAAGTGGAGGAGATATTTGTGGCTTTGCTTTTTTTTTCCCTTTCCCTTCTGTTACTCCCACATTATAAGTGTTAAGTCAAGTTATCAGAGTGTATGAAAGGGTTTGGGGATTGATTCTTAAAACTGATTCCTTCTGACCTGTTCCTGCCGTGACAGATAAATGGGAAACCTGGAAGAGGAGTTACTCTAATATGGTGTTACCTGTATCCACTTTCTGCTTTATCACGTCTACTTGGGATCCATTGGGGCAAATGCCATCTGAAACTCTGCGGTTGCACAGAGCTGCATCTGGCTGCAGTTTCAGGGATAGCATCCTTTCCTAAACAAGTAGAAAGAGTTTGTGTAAGAATGAGTTTGCAAAACCTGAAAAAGAGACAACTCTAGCTTGTCAATGGCTTATTATAAGTTACAAACAAAAGCTCAGCCTTTCTGCTGCAAGAAAGTCAAGCATTACTGCAACTCAGGACAGTTTTCTCTGCCTTCCCCATCCAAAATAAATATGGATTTGGGGGATCATTTTTATAAGCTGCTCTTGGGCAGTGTTAGAGTTGATACAGAAATCCTGCCTCAATAAGAGAGAGTAGCTTCTAAGATTTCTTCATCCAAGCCATTTGAAAGATGAGTGTAATGAGAAGAGGGCAGGGAGAGGGGAGAAATGGAAGGACTGAAAAGAAATGGAGGGACTGAGCATTAAAGAGATTTCTCCTAGACTGATTAAGTCATTTTATCTGGGAGCAACTGATGCCCAATGGCCAGGAGTTAAATGGTGGAGAATAAGGATGCTTCCTACTATCATTACTGAGTTATGAAGTAGTTTCAAATTGGGGCACAATAAATACGATTATTCCTATCGTCCATTAAATCTGTCCACTTCTTTCTCCAACCCTCTTTCCCAATCACACATACTTCTGGTGCTAAAGGGACATTCAGGAAACATCTGGACATTTCTTCTACCTACTAGTGTAGGATTCTGAAACAATGGGAGTAAGTAGAAAGAGCAGCCTCACCTCTCATTTTGTCTGACAGCAAAATCCTGCTCCTCTCTGTTTTCCACTGGCTGATTAATGCTCCGTGTTGATGCCAAAACTGGAAGAAAAAAACTATTTTTTAAAAATAAAACTTAGAGTTATGTAAATAATGAAATTAGTGACAAAACCAAAGAATTTTGATTTCACCCAGTTTTAAGAGGAAAAGTAGCTGAGCTTTTCAGAATGGGAAGTGGGGTTTGCCATATTTCAACTCAGAGAGCTAGATTTACTTATTCTTCCACTTTTCCCTCCTGCCCAGCGTATATAGTTCGAGTCACCTTCAGGAAAATTTTGCAATTTTATTTACAGTGAACAAACGCGTGTTACCAAGACTAATTACCAATTATCTGGGTACTTGGGGTTCTCCCGGATCTAATTAAGAACACCTGATGAAACGGGACTGGTCTGGTCCCCCTCACTATGGCCTTACTATCTTATCCTAACTTGCGTTTCTCTTTTGTGTGTCTACACTGTCTCCGCTAGGGAGAGGGCAGACGTGGTTATTCTTTGCATTTCTCTCTCTCCCTGGGGAAAGATAGAGATTACTCTCCTGTTAACCACCAGTCTCCCTTCACACTCCTTCTTTTTTCTTGCTCACCTCTCAAGCTCTGAGTGAATCCCAGGGGGTGGGGGGGGGGAGGAATAAGTCTTGCTGAAAAGGAAGGCAGCGTGAGGAAAAAAAAAATCAATGAAATGATTTAGGAAATAGAAGAATGGGCCCCTCTGACAATACTGTAATTAAAAGCTCTCAGGGCTGCAGAGCGAGAAGTTGATGAAAAAAAGTGCAAGTTGCCAACCGATTCTGACTTAACAAATTTAGGACCTTTTCACGAAGTTAGAGACACCATTTAAGGATATGAACGCCACAGCCCTCAAAAATGACTTTTCTCTCAGAAGGAATCAGAACTCCTAGTTCAGCAGCCAGGGACCGCGTTCTCTTCCCCACGCATCCTCCACGCCAAAGACCGAAGACGACTCCGGAGGCAGAGGAGAAAGCAGTGGTTTTCATTCTGGTTTCAGGCAAAGAGGCGGTCACATCCGGGTACCGAGATGGAAAGTTAGCCAGATCCCGCGTTGTTAGCTAGATCCTCCAAATTGGTACCAAAACGGGACTTCAAAAACGGTGAACCTGGATGCCCTCTCTGGAAGCCACCACTAAGTCCAGGAGAGCCCAGAGCCTGAAGCACTGAAACCTGATTCCAAATGGAGCACTCCGTCTCATTCTGGCCCTTCGCCCCTACTGAGCCCAGCGGCAGGCAGGCGGGTCCCCATGTTCTTCCTGGCAGTCACGGACAGCTTCAGGTTTGGAGCCAGAAGTGCTACAGCCAGAAGACACCGGATTTGGGCTGTGTGTAGGCAGGACTGGCAGGAAGGACACCTGTGGCAAACAAAACGTCAAAGCCAGTTAGGTGCCCTTAAAAAAAACAAAAACGAAAACAAAAACGCAGGAAGGTCAGTCTAAAGCACATTCCAGTCTAATCACTTGTCTGTGCGAGGTGTAAGAGGGAGACATTTTGAGTGAGTTTGTAAGGTTTCATCAAGGCATGCTGGCCCCCAGGGAACGTCCCTGTGTCTATCCCTGTGTTGTGATGTTGTGAACACCCATCTACCTGTGTGTGTTACCTGGATGACAAGTTTCCAGGAAAAACACAGAGTTGAAGTAAAGGATGTCTACCGCTCTTGGGGTCTGTGGCTTTAGGCCAAGCCTGAAGAGGCTAGGAAGTATGTATGTATGTGTGTATGTATGTATGCATGTGGGGGTATGAATCTTGAATGCTGTAAAGTGATTTGACTCTGGCCGGGTCTTGGCTCACCTTTAAAGTAGACCTTGCCTTTGCTGAGCCACAGGGCCCTCTGGGCCTCAGAGGACCGTCTACACCAAAGGGAGAGACACTTCACTCCCACCTACCCCACCCCCAGTGCAATGAATAGAAGTCCATGGGTTTAAAACAAGGAAATTGACAGGCCAGGATTGGAGCGGGGGTAGCTAGTCTGGGCAAGGGTCGGGGGATTCCCCAGGAAATCTTACCATTTCATATCTGGACCCTGGACCGCTGCTGAATTCAGAGCATGAGGTGACTGTTTTTTCCAAAGGAATTACCTCAAGCTCCCTCCTATATACACACCTCCATCACCTCATACACCAGGCCAATGATTCCCCAAACCAAGGCCTACGCTTTCTCAAAGTCAGGGAGTCTACACCCCCATTTAACCAAATTGCACAGAGATAGACTGCCATTTAGCAAAACCCTGGTGTCCCTTTGGGGAAGTAGGACTATCTGGCCCTGTGTGTATTAACCATCTATCTTCCGGTGAGCCCACCAACTCAGAGCCCCCCAGGCATTTCGGCCTGAGCCACTCCTGCAGAGGGTGTAGGTTTAAGCCTCTCAATCACTTTCAAGCCCATCAGGAACTTGTTTTTTGTTTTTGTTTTTGTTTTTAAAATCAAACTGCATTAATTTAACAGGATGACGTTGGCATCTTAAAGAATTCCAGAAGCCAGTTGGCTTCTTTCAAAAATAGTTGATACATACTTCTAATTTTCTTGTGGCCTCAGATTGTTCAGGGAAACCCAGAAACTACAAGGGAACCCCCTATCCCTCATCAAAGAAAAACAAACATTCACCAATATACACAAATAAGACTTTGAATATGTTCCCAGGATCCAGAAAATGAGAAGGTTAGGGGACAGAGGAAGGAGAAAGTATTGTATTTATGAAAAATTGAAACAAAAATTTAGGAACCACGACCCGGACACATCAGAGTGCGAGGGGGGCTCAGGTTTCCGTTAGCTACAGCAAAGTCCGGGGGAAGGGGGGAGGGTGCTCGCTTTCCGCTTTCCGCCGAGTGACAGCTGGAGTAATGGCTGCAGACCGGTGCGGAGGTGGGGGCGGGTGAGGCTGGGCGGGGGGGGGGGGGCAGTAATTACTAGCCAGGCTCACCCGCCTCCCTACTTTAGAGCGAACGCGTTCTTCTTGCGGGTCCAGCTGCGCGCTCGGCTTGCTGCTCCGCCTCGGGGCATCCTGGAGCCTGAATAGGGGGTGGGGTGAGTGCTAGAGGACTTTAAATCGAGGTTCCTAAAAGGCTTCTAAACTAGTATGTCCCTAAGGTCCCATCCTCGTAGGTCTGTGGAGTCAAGGAAGGCTGAACCGGGACGGCTCCACGCCCCGCAGCCCCCAGCCGGGCGGCCCGCATTAGGGACCTGGCCAAAAGTGAGGGTGGCGGGAAGTAGTGATGCAGAGTGGGTAGGAGGCCAAGAAACAGTGATCTATCAGACCTGGCTGCAGAGGACTCAAACACACCGGTCGAAGGGAAAGCTAGGCCAGGTCCCCCAGTCTACGCCGACCACCTCCCCTCCCGGTCCACAAAAGCGCAAACCTTCAGAAGGTGCACTAGCTCCTTTGGGCCCCAGAACCCTGAAGTTAAGCGTACACCAAGGCATCGCGCTGGGAAAGGCGGAGAGAAGGGTAGAAGAGTAGGGGCTAAGTTCTCCACCTCCTCCCGCCGCCTCCCTCCCGCAGGCTGGAAGCCTCACGTAGTCTGGGATTTTTTTCAGAATAATTGATGGGTCCAGTTCTCCAGAGCTTTCCCGGTGAGAGCGCGGCGGACCGCGCTAGAATTTAAATAGACGTGATTAGTAAAATACAAGGGGGCGAGGCGCCCGAGCCTCTCCTTCTCGCGGGTTCCTGGCTGCGCGCCTGGCAAGCCGCCGCCTCCCCCAGGCTCTGGGGGCCACTGGGGGCCAGAGCAACGTGTCCAGCGCGGGTGGACGGCTCTGCCCCCCACCCCCGACTCCTATGGACTCTAACCCTCACCCTTTCGCGACCAGCTTCTCACCAAGGTGCACCCCGAACTGGAGGAGAGGGGAATTGGGGTTGGCATGCAACCAAAGGCCAGCAGGTGCAAAGGGGTAGTAAGCCAGAGCTGTGGGTGCGAGGATCTTGATTCCTCCACACGGCCAGAGCCGGCCAGGCGCACGCGAAGCCTTAGCCTAGGAAAGCTAGTAAAGCCTCTCAGTAATCGCTCTCCCCACCCCTGCTTCTCTCACACACAGTTCCCTTTCTGTACCTCCGCTTTCACCCGTGGTCCTCTCTCCAGGTTGCGGAGCCTATGCAGCCAAGGCCTCGGAACTCAAAGCAGCCTCCACTTACCCAAATCTCTAAGAAGGTCCCCTCCACAAATAAGTGACCTAGGCTGGGAAAAGCCTTCGCCTTCGCTGACTCTCATATCCCTATCTCATCGATTTGTTCCTGAAAGGGGGGCTGTGCATTCTTATAACATCTACGGCCAATTAATATTGCATTAACTCTATTAAAAAAAAAAAAAACAAAAGCACCAGAATACTGCACCCTATCAAAGCCATCTATTATTCACGGAAATGTAATTGGAGACCTAAGATATGTGTGTTATGGGCCAATGGAGGAAAACAGAGTCGTGACAATATTTCAGAAAGGAAGGGGATCCGAGGGTATCTAATATTTAATTTCAAATCTGTGGTTTTCTAATTCGAGATTAAAAGCAGTCACGTCTTTGAAGCCAGACAGTTGGTATAAATGTACAGTTAAAATATTCTATTCCACGGTCCCTAGACAGAGCTCTCTGCTCGTCCCAGGCTTCATTAAATTTTTATTATCATCCCAGACTAGAGCAGGGAATGAGCAGAAAGACTGTCCATCTAATTGCAATTGATAAAAAAAAAAAGCTCTTAGATTTCCCCCCTCATTTTAATATATTAACAGCAGTTTTCTTCGTGTGTCCAGTCTTTCCTAACCCTGTGATACACACAATCACTTTATCACACAGATACATTTTCCACCTCCAACAGGCACCAGGCTTGGCTGTCTTCTCTGCCCTTCGAGAAGGCCTTGGGGGGTTAGTGGGAGTGGAGGGAGAGAGTAGTGGAGGCTGGCTTTGGAAAGTGATGCTATATGAAAAAAGGAAAAAAAGGTGACATCAGTTCTTGAAGCATCTGGTGGAAAGATCAACGAGAGACAACATTTGCACTAAGCTGGTTCTTCCTGTGGCAAGATGAAAGCATATTGTTACCCAAACAAAACAAACAGATTATTAAACTGGGCTGCACTTTTCGATAGCCTTTCTACTCTGTGAGATGAAAGCAAAGAGCAATATTTTCATTTTATTTCTTTATTTCTCACTGCTACCCCCCCACCTCTCTCTCCCTCCCTCCCACTCTCTATCTCTCTCACACACACAACTCAAAACATTTGTTCTTCTTGAACCTTCTATATGTGTTCCTAATCTGACTGTCATACCAGATGACTATAGATTGTGGTGTGTGTGTGTGTGTGTGTGTGTGTGTGTGTGTTCAGGGAGTCTATCTCAACAAGGGTGCTTTAAATTTTTTTTGAAACTGGGGTAAATAAAGCTTTTCATCTCCAGGCCTTGAAAGAACAGAATAAAACCCACAGTTTGCTTTCTGAGCAGCTTCCTATTATCACATCGCCACTTAATTTTATTTCTATTCTCTCCAAGTTAAATAGAAAGACTAGCTCACAAGGGAGCTGCCATGTGCCTACAGACTGGGGATGTCAAGCAGAGAGACTCACTGTGCAAAGTTAATTTCAATTCCCGAGGAGGATTTCACATTCCGGCTGGCTCTGACCCACAGTAATTAGCTGAGATAACTAATGATTACTTACTTATTCCTTGTAATTATCTGGATTTAATAATTTGCTGTGTAATTTATTAATTCACTCATAATAGCCTTTCAGTACTGTGAAAGGCTCCTTTAAAGGGGCAAAGCAGGAAAAATTTAGTGATTTTTTTTTTCTCATTGCCATAAATCTGTCTTCTGACAAATGTAGACTTCAGGAACATTTCTATCATCATAACTATCTGGGAACCTTTGTCTTCTTTTTTGTCCTATCAGAACACCAATCTAATTTTTTTTTCCTTAGCCTTGTGTTGCAGCCCCTCCCTCCAAGACCAAATGAACAGTGAAGTACAGTTTTGAGTTTTAATGTGCACCTTTTACCTGGAGTATAAATTGTTTTCACCAAATAATTTAAAATGTTTATTTCTAAACTTTCAGTCATGGCTTGCTTGGAAAAATTTGAGCTTCATCTTCTGAACAATATGCCTTTTAAAATCAAGTGAATTTTTAAATGCCCTTTCTACCATGTCTTCGAGAGTGTTCCCAATAGATAGACCAAAATGAATTCATTTAAAATTTGAAATAAAGCATTTTTACACCCCAAATTCCAAGTCCCTTGGCAAAGAGAGGCCTCAGAATCTGTCCTTGACAGTGAAAAGACTTAGTTATGTTTGTTATTTATTTTTAAAGTATGTTTTATAGAAAATTGAAGAACATTATGTTGAACATAAATCCTAATTATTTCACTTGCTTTTTCTTATTTCCATTATTTTTCCCCAAGCTATGTGTCAATGAGACGTAATCTAATGAAGAACTGACCAACTGATTTAATGTCAAATATCCAAAGAAACCTGCACTCTTTCTGGATAATATCAGAATACAATTGATGTAGAGAGTACTCAGAGATCAACCAGGCCTTACATGATCTTTGTTGTTGGACATTTATTCCATTCTTGTTTAGACTTAAATGATCACAATGCACAAAAAGATTGGATCAATTGCCTTTGGAGAAGTTTTAAGAAATAAATTGTATAGTTCTGAAATGTCAAATTGTGGATGACCATGTGTGCTGCTAAGTCAATTCATAAAATATCTCTTTCTAATTAAGTAGTAATTATTGTGGACCTTGAAGAGAAAAATTAGGAAATGAGTCATTAATGCCAATGGATTTGATTGATATGACAAGGCTCTTCAGGCGCAATTTGCTATCTATCCATTTCAGTATTTTGAATGTCAGTACTAAATAAATATTTCTCAATAATTTATACCAGATTCATTTTGTTCTTACCTTTAACTTCTTTAAGATCAATCCTCTTCTCTCCAAATTCCTTTGGTTTGTTTTGATATATCTCTGTGACTCTCATTAATAAAAACTTTCAGAATATTTCTTTTTTAAAATTCTGATTTTCCCATAAAACAAACACATTTAAGTAGGCTTAAATAATGGATATAATTTCCATCTTGTAGGCAAGACAGCTTCTTTTTTTACCTTTGTAATAACATAGAGAAGATGTACTTAAAACTGATACAGTTTTAAAAGTGCAGGAACATGGGAGACAAAAAATACTTGGTGAGTGAGAGGGGAAATATAGGTCTTCATTCTCAACTGTTGAAGTGAATGGATAGTTGTTGTTATTAGGTTATTTTTTTCATATAAATCTTGGACAAACATGCATACACAAAAGTTACTATGTACTTCAAATACACTAAAAGTATACCTATTTTATTTCTGTTCAATATATTTGTTAATTTTGACTTCTTTTACAGGATTTCTCTCTTCATTTAAAGATGTCATATTTGTAGGAAAAAACACTAGCACATCTGTCTTTCTTCTATGACTCCCCTTTCTATTAAGGCACATATCCTAGACTTAGGTAACAGCTACATAGGAGAAGGTGTTATTTATTGAAGATAAGTTTAATCCTAGATCAGAAAACCTGGCTTGCTACACACTCAAGCCACTTAATTCATTTACTCTGGAAAAAGTAAGCAAAGAGAAAGTTCTCCAGCTGGCTGACACTGCTTGGTCAAATGTGTGCTGGAGTGGACACAGTAATATGGTTACTATCCGTGGTGCTGAAACCAGGACCCAGTGTAGTGAGATAAAGGCTGGCTATTTGAAAAGACTCTTCAAGAAAACTGAACCTAAGGATAGATAATAACGTAGAAGAAGGAACTTCCAACCTCCAAAATATAAGAATAAAATTAAACCACCAATATCACTATATCTGGATTCACAATTCTTTCTTTCAAATCCCTACAACTTTCAATATTTCCTTAAGCATCTATACAATATATCTCATCATTTCTACATGGACACATAGATTCTGTCTCTTCTGGTGTCTTCTTTAATTAAGTTGTAGAAAAAGAAGTCCCTCCACTTATTATCCATTAACTCTCACAGTTCTTTTTGTTACATCTGAAAATCATAATGTTCTCTAACAACATTTAATCCTAACTTGAGCCACTATAACAATTTTCATTGACTCATGGGACATTTCCTAACCTTATCTTCAAAATAAGAAAGATCGCCAAACAGTTCCACATTAGGTCACAGCTCAGAGTAGCAGAATTTCCCCTGGTTCCTTCCTCTTGTTGGATCTATAGATTAGTAAGATGTTCTTCTTGTTAACAATGTAAATATCTAAACCAGAGCTTTCCTGGGGAAAAAAAAGAAAGAAAACTTTGAAAACCTAATATGTTTCTTAAAATGGGTGAGAAGATACCTTTAAACCAGGATCAAAATTAAAATGGGTGAGAAGGTATCTTTAAACCAGGATTAAAATTTTTAAAGTCTGTATATCAAAGGACTAAATTTCTTTGTGCCAGACCACCATTAGATTCCACCAACTTTGGTGTCTGATTGAGTGATAGGAAGGGAGCAAAAAGTCTACTTCTTCTAACCACCCAGAATTTCTTCCTTAACCCACACTGTCTATTGCAAATACAAGTTTGTGTAAAGGTTATGGAAATGGAGGGAGAGAATGAGAGAGAAACAGAGATGTACTTTATTTCATAACCCAGTAACCGAGGTACTTCCTACTCTGGTTGGGCCACTGCTCTCCAGGGCTGGTGACTCAACTGAGAATTATGGTGGGCCAGCCCCTAGGCCTAAACCAGGGTGTCCTACTCCCAGAAATAGGCCTCTTGCCACACCCAGTCTCCCAGTGTTGCTGAAGACTAAACTGAATTTCCTTCCTCCTTTTCTCAAGTAATGCCTCTGCTCACAAAGATTCTCTTTGCAGAATTATTGCAGATCTGGAATAGAGATTCCAAGGGATGTATCTAAAGCCAAATATCACAATCTCATCTTGGACAGAAAAGCAAAGCACCCCATGAGATGAGCTCTAGCTATTAGAAGACTATTATAAACCCTGTTCTTTTACACCTTCCTAGAGAAACACCCCCTACTAAATTCCAAGTCACACTATGATAACAACTCTATAATAAGCCATCAAAATATTTCTGCTTTGAAAAAATCCCCCATCAAAATAATTCCATGTAAATAATTGAAAACAGCATCACATTTTAAAAGCCATTTAATTTTAATAGTATATTTTAATGAAAAAAGCAGCATACTTTGCCAATAAAACATTAAAATCATCTTTTCAATGAAAGACAATCAAACAACACCAAAAATAATACATTACCATAGTAAATAAACCATCTATTAACAAAAAACAAGAAACCAGCTCATATACAGAACTCAAGACTTCAAAGAGCCTCAAATGGAACAGCAATACAGCAAAATTTGTAAGAATATATCTATATGTGCATCATTTGAATGGAATATTTACAATAGATAAGGTACCAGTCACCATGTACCTAATTTTTTTTTGTTCCAAAAGAATTCTACCAAACAACGTGAATTTACAAGCAGTGCACTGTCTTTCTTATAGTTCAGATTAGTTTTTCTACAAACAAACCTCCAAAAGGAAAAACTGAAGGATTCTTGTAAATGTTAAAATGTAGTCAATAAAGCAGTTCAAAACAAGATGATTGAAATACCTTGGTGAAAGCTTAGCATCTGGAAGGGCAAACACCAAGTGGCAAATGCACCTAAAGCTAGAAAATGATGCATCACAGTCATGCTTCCAACTGCTTCACTTCTTCTCTTCCATTAGAGGTGAGTGTGTGTGTGTGTGTGTGTGTGTGTAAGGGTGAGTGAGAGAGCATGTGTAGTGGGGACAATGTGGGAATCCCCATTAAATATGTAACAAAGTAAACAATACTTTAGACAGTGAATCAGGTCTACACGATTAAGACATCCATTACTGAGTGTCGACTCACAAATCAGAACACTACCAGTAAAAACAAAGAAAAAACAATCACCATTCAAAGTGAGAATATACAAATGGGCCAAAGGAACACAGTATAAGAGGAAAGCCATAAAAATTCAGTGAACTCATGAAACATAAAATTGTTTAACTCCACTAGCCATACATTTCCCCCGTTTGTTAGACTAAAGAAGTTTAATTAATTAGAATGTGCACAAATTAAGTTGCTAGAGAGATAAATTAATAATTTACAGAGGGTTGTTCGGCAATAATCTAATAATAGCTTTCAAGATCAGTGAACACAGCAGGCGAGACTCCTTTCTTAAGCATTAACACTTCAGAGAAGGAAGAAGGGGGTAAGAACCACAATAAAAATATATATATAATATACAGTGTAAATGCAGAAAATCTGCCATCTTTTTTAATTCAAAATACTTTAGAGATGTCTCTATCACATTAAGCATCAACTCTAGTTTAAAGTTTCAGTCCTGAATCGATTTCTATTTCTGAAAAATAGCTGCAAAGTGTACTTTTAAACTTGAACAAGGGTGATGTCTTTAGAAATAAAAACAAATCTTACTTGATCATTTTGGGGGCCTTTTAAAAGGCTGTCTCGTCTGCCTTTCTGCAAACAGCCAGCTCCAGACTTCTTGGGAAGAAGCCGAGGTGCCTTTTCCGGACGGGGTGGGGTTAAAAGGGACAACTTTGCTACAACTTGACAAATCCCTTCTTTTGTTTTTCTCTCCTTTGAGAAATGGTTTCACATTCTCACCGGGCTTGGGCTCATTTGCTCGCTCGTTCGTTCGCTCTCCAATCCTCGCTTTCTCCTTATTCACATTTACTGGAATTGTTTCTGGTAGCCAAAGATGGAAAGAAAAGAGGCAGGAAAGAGAGAGGGAGGGAAAAGAGGGGATGAGGAGGGGCTGTCCCTGGAGAGGCCGAGGGTCTCCTAAATGCCCGCAGAATATTTCATTCTTTTCTGTTTCTGCCTCTGGTTGCAGAACCAGACGCGCACCACATTTTTCTTAAGGTCCAGCTTCTCCGCGATGGCGGCGATCTTCTCCGAGGAGGGCCGCGGCTGGATGGCGAAGTAGGCTTCCAGGGAACGCTTCTCTGGCGCTGCGATAGAGGTGCGCTTGCGCTTCTTCTCCGCGCCGTTGAAGAGCTCGGGCTTGGTGAGCTTCTCGCGGTGGGACTTCTCGGCTTCCTCGAGCCACGCTTGCAGGATTGGTTTGAGCGCGATCATGTTGTTGTGCGACAACGTCAGGGACTCGAACCTGCAGATGGTGCTCTGGCTAAGGGAGCCCACGCCAGGGATCTTGAGGTTGGCCAGCGCGGAGCCCACATCGGCCTGGGTCACCCCCAGCTTGATGCGTCGCTGCTTGAAGCGCTCCGCGAATGCCTCCAGGTCCCGGGGGTCGGCGTCCACATCGCTCATGCAGCCCATGTGTGAGGGCAGCCCATGCGCGTGGGCCATACTGAGCGCTGCTTGGTGCATGGGGTTCATGGTAGCCATGTGCGGCGCGTGAGTTGGCGTGGACACTACGGCGCCGTCGGGGCCGGCCATGGCACCCAGGGCCAGCCCGGGACTCAGGTGCTCCAGCAGCTCGCCTTCAAGCGCCTGATGCGGCTGATGGTGGTGGTGGTGGTGGTGGTGGTGGTGATGGTGCGTGCCCGCCAGCGCGGATGGGTGCGAGATGGGCACCGACGAAGAAGAGGCAGCCGACGTGCACGGGATGGTGTTCATGGTGTGGTAGGTGGCGTCCGGCTTGAAGGGGCTGTGGTGGGGCGGGTGGTGGTGGTGGCTCTTGCTCTGGGAGACGATGTCCACGGCCGCCAGAGCCTCGGCTCGGGCCAGCAGACTCTCATCCAGCCCGCCGAATATATTGCTCTGCAATTGCAAGTAAAAGGCACACATTACGCTCAGCAGGGAATTGTGCGCACTCTCTCCGGAAGCCCCGGCACAGCGCTCGACAACACCGCCGCGCCTACAACATTCCCAAAACGTTGAAATAATAATAATAATAATAATAATAATAATAATCCTGAAAGTAGCAGGTGAGGCGGAGAGGGAAGTGACTGAGAAAAACCGAGCGTGCACGAGGAGGAGGAAAGTGAGCCTGCAAACAACACAACACAACACGCGCACAGGCAACATCCCAGGTCATAAAAATTAATATGAAAGAAAAGACCCGCTGAATACATAAGAGAGAGAGGGGGGAAATTGGTTGGAGGTGTGGGGTGATTTGCTGTGCAGACATGAAAAAAACATCAAGCAGATAAAGGGGGCTGTCAAAATGTGCCTTTAAGCGGTGATTATGCAGAAATACGCACCGGTGGGGTTGGAAGACACGCTCTCCGCATCGCCTCGGAGCCCCCGCCGCTGCTGCCGCTGCTGCCACTGCTACTGGAGCTGCTGCTCCGGCCTCCACCGCCCCCGCCACTGCCACCACCGCCGCCAGCGTTGCTCGAGCTGCTAGGGGAGCTAGCTGAGGGCGCCGCGGGCGCGGAGGAGCCGGGCGAGGCGCTGTGCAGTGCCGAGTACTTGGGCTCCACGTGCAGGCTGCCGCTGTGCGGCATGCTGAACGCCTGCTTGCTGTTCAGGGACATCATCATCATCTTCCCGGTCCGCCCGGGCGCTCTTCCGTAGCGCACTCACAGGTCCCGTCTGCCAGGACCCTCTTAAGAAGTGCTGGGTGAACGCAGGAGCAGGGAAGGGCAGTGCAAAGTTGCGCTTTCCCGCCACCGCTCCCAGCTCTGTGCTCCTTGCCGGGACTATGCGCTCCTCCTCTGGCTCCGCGGTCAGATTAAGGATTTGCTGGGCTCCGCTAGGCGCTCGTTGCAGACCTGGGCGCCCGAAACTGCCCCTGCGCCTCGCGGCCGCTGAGTTATACTCCCCTCTCCCCGCGCCTGCCCCTACCCCCGCCCTCTCTCCCTCCCTCCCGCGCGCCTCCGCCCTCCTTGCCAGTAAGTGCCGGTTTCTCCCGCTTGGATTCTAGCGTCGCCCCTTCTCTCTCTTTGCTCCCTCCCGAGCCGGGTCCGTTCAGCTCTCCTGATACCCGCCTCCCTCTCCCCGCTGCGCCCTCCACCTCCCTTCCGGCCCCCTCCCGCGTGTTGAGGCCTCCGCCCCTTCCAGGCGCCCCGCAGCTCTCACTTTCTTTAGTGTCCCCGAGCAACCCCACCCCACTAAGTCTGCGCTCCAGTCGCCGGGCAGTCCCTAAAAGTCGGCCTCCAGCCCCTCCTGCTTCCTCCGCCTAGTCTCCGCCACGCCGGGAAAGAAACTCTTAAATAAAGTTGAGGGCAAGCCAGCGTTGGGTGGGTTGTTTTTTCCCCAGACTAGTAGGAACGTCTTACCTGGCTGCTTCCCCCCTCCTGCTTACCGCTAAGTTCCAGGCTTCCACCCCCACTTGGCCCGCCCCTCCCCGCAGCGCAGGTGACCCCGATCTCCGACTCCCGGCGGAAGGAGAGTACGCGGACACCGCCACCGACCCAGCTCCTCCGCGCTGCTCTGCGCTTCCGCCAGGTGCAAGCCTCAGTTGGCGCTCAGCGCGGCGCCCCCTCGGCCCGGCGGGTGCCTGGTGCCGAAGAGACATGGGGTCGAACGACAGGGCTGCAGGGCTTTCTCTCACTCGGTTTCTCTCAGCTCTCAGCGGATTGGACGGCCACGGAGCCAGCTTGGGTCGCATATGCGCATGCGACTTCCCCCCTCCCCAACCTTGTCTATTCCCCCCCACCTTACCCCCCCTCCCCAGCCGACACGCACTCCTCTCCACCCTCTTTTCTCTTCCTCCGGATATTCCTCCTCCTCTTCCCAGTATCCAAGTTCAGCGTGAGTTGGATCTTGGGCGGCTCCATTGGCAAATCCTGCCACTCATTTTATTATTCTTCGTTAGCCACAATCAAAAGAGGAAGGGGCAACTGATGGAGGGAGAGGCAGGGCCAGAGATCACAGAGCGCATGTGCTGCTGAACACCCCCCCCCACATACACACACGCACACACACACGCCCTCGGGGGTTGGCACAAACCCCACTTATCTTCATTTCCACAGCCGCTCAGTGCAGAGAGCCTATTTTTAGCCAACACTTTGCTCGCACTTTTGTCCCAGTGTGGACCACTCTTCTTAGACGTGGACACACTCTTAGTTCCGATTGTAAAAGCAGGAGACAACCTTTCCTACACACACACAGACACACACACCCTCCTCTCCTCCCCGTTCCAATCTTCTACTTCCCTTGATGTTAGGGGCTGCTGTCACCTCCCCAGAGCGCGGAAGGAGCAGAGTATAGGCGAGGGTGAGAAGACCCTGAGACCCGGACACTGGAGTCTGCGGGTGGCCTGACCCGGACTGGGGTGACTGGGAGCAGGTGCAGGCACACGGTGCCTGGGGAAAGCGAGCAGGTGCGAGAGCAGGCGGCAGGCCTGAGAGGCGCTGGCGCGCGCTGGGACAAAATAGAGTGGAAAGGAGCGTGGCGAAGAGGGGCCCTCGAATGGTCTACGCCCGGAAGCCCCGCGGTTGCAGAGAGCGGGGGGCCGCGGTTCACCCATGACCTCAACGGAGTGGCAAGGCTGGTTCAAGTTGGGAGCACGGTGCCCGGGAGTCGCCAAAGAATACTGGGAAGGCGATGGCAAACGGCGCACGGCGAGCTCTGTCCACGGTCCTTAACCCCTCTGCGCTTTCCTGCGCTATCCCCAGACTTGCCTTTTTCCTCCTCTATGTGGAGGAAAATAAATAGTAGCTGAAGGAGATTCCTACCAGCACTGCTCCCGAGCATGAGACCAGAGAAGTCTAGACATGAGACTGGACAGGGGGTGTTGACATGAATGAATGTGGCTTGCGCTGGACGGTTCAAGTAAATGCTTAGGTGTTTAATTTCTACCTCGACAACAGCCACGGTAATTTTCAAAGAAATAAAAAAAATGACATTGTACAGCCCTCACTGTCTCAAGCTTCGAGAAATGAAATAAATCAAAGTTAAAAGCTTGAGTATCATTTAATTATAGTGCGAATAGCGCTTTGAAAGAAGTAGAACAACATCTCTAAACAAATTATGACTGGGCCAGGAAGGAATTATTAGATTGAAATTTCATTTAGGCTCGGGAGACACCGCGCTTCACTGTGTAATCTGCTATGCCTCATCTGATTTGTATGCTTAATTCAGCTTGACGAATTTATTAGTTTTCATAATAGTGAAAAAATTGAGCAGCGCGATGGGCTAATGCATTGTGTGTACTATAAATTGTATGTCATCGTGAAAAGGCTGAAGTCTATAGAAATCTTTTATTAATGTGGGTATAGGAGGGAGGATTTTTGTGCAAGCCTTGGAGAGGTTCACGCCAAATTCCACTGTTGCTGTGTCTCCCTGGTCCATTAACACATCGTCATACTAATTAGACTACTTCATCAATGATATAATTTCAAACTTCAAATTATGTTCTAATTAACAAGGGTTGTCCAATTTGCTTAATCTTCAAAAGGCTTTGGATGGTCTAATTAGTGTAAACTGTTGAGCATCTCTAAAGCCTAATAAAAATATTAAATAAAGTTAAATATTTGGGGTGTGTTTTCTGTCAGTACTGCGTATGGGCCACAGGGCTAAATTGAGTGTGGAGGAAGAAAATACCAGGAAGACAAATGCTCACATCTACCTCGTCCCCCCAGATTATAACACTAACTGAATCACAGGAGAAACTTGAGCATTGTACTTCCTAAACAGTGTGTTTATGTGTTTAAATAAAAGCATAAGAATATCAAGGAGAAAAACCACATGGGGAAAAATTCTTCTCTTTCATTAGGTGCCTAATTAGATGTAAAGTGAAAAGCAACCCTGAGGAGTTTCCCAAGCATTATTGTGGCAACAGTCTGCTGAACTTGGATTGCAAAATCAAATATTTGGGGGTGTTTTGAACCTCTCCCTGTCCCCTCCCCCTTCATTGAGCTTAATTACTTGCAATAGTTGTTTTAATGTATGTTGTCACCTGGGAGTATTGAGAAATGCATATCGTTAATATGAATTAATCTTGATTTTAATAGCAACTGACAACTGATCTCCAAAATGCTAAACACTTGTCACCACTTCATATGGTAAATAAGGTAGTATAGTAAATTCATGAAATAAAGAGGACACTGTTGAAATGACTGGACAAACTTTGTTCGATATGGAATTGATCAACTAAAACTATTTTAAGCAAGACAACTCCTAGGAGAATATAGTCCTGATGGCTCAAATCCATATATCATTAAATTAATTTGCTACAACTTTTTTTTAATCTCTCAGAGATTTCTCAGTGATATTTAAACCCAGACAGAAAAAAGAGGAAGCTCTGTATTCTAATTGCCAAGTTGAGATAAATTAATATGTAGCTGAGCAATTTGAGTTTATTTACCTGTATTCCATTACCCCTAGAAAACACATACTTTAAAAAAAAAAAAAAGGACGTTGCAGCAGAGCTAGATCTCTCCTTTTCCCACTTAAAGTGAAAAATAAACAGCAGTGATTGTGTTGTAATAGAGAGAAAATGCCATTCTTCCTTAATCACCAGGATTTGCAATTTTGCGATGTCTCCTTCCAGGAGTGTGCAGAATACCAACCTCATTGTGATATCAATAAAACCCATTTTGGTTTTGCCCACAGGCATTGCTGCAAAGTGCTCCAGAGAGTGTGGAAGCCGCTTTCCGCTTTCTGAGGAAGACTCCAGCCGTCCAGGTAGGGGAGGCCTTCTAAAGAATGGAAAGTTGGGGACAGACTCAAAGGGTGTGAGTGAGCGGCCCAATATTCAAAATCTTCATATGACCTCAAAATTCACTCTTATACCCAAGTAGCTATCTGCTCTGGCGCTCCTGCATCCTTACAGACCTACTTAATAAACTGAAAACAGAGAAGTTATTTTTTAAAAGCAGAGAAATGGAAAATGAATCAAATGTGTGACTACATGAGGAAAGCCTTTCTTCTCACCAAGCCTCTTTGTTTGACAATAGCTTCTGTCCCATACGCTGCCAGATGCAGACAGATGTGACCAGCTTCCCTCTGGGCAGGCCAGGAGTCGCTGGAGGTTCTACCCAAGCTCTCCAGCAGCGGCATCAGGGTCCCTGCAGTAGGCGCCCTCCCACGACCCCGAAATCCGCCCGCAGTCATCCCAAGGGGAGAAATCACTGTCCTACCCTGTATCTGGGTCCTAATGTACTATTAAAATTTTAAGCCGCGCATTCATATTTTACCGTACCTAATGTGTTTTTATTAAATTTTAATCTAATAAAGGCAGTGTGATTTCTTTGTATTTCACACAGAATTGAGTTGGACTACAGGGAAGATTTCTTAAAGGACAGATCTGACTCGATTCATGCACCATTTCGATCTCAGGTAGACAAGGTTTGGGGGAGGAAAGAAAGAAAGGATAAGTGTACCCCCATGGTATCTCCTCAAGGAAGTCACTCGCTCTGGATTCTGAATAAAATCAGACCCTCTGAGCTTTCTCTGGACTCTGTAGCTTGGGGCAGAAAGGTAAGGGGTGATTAAACTCCTCCGTGGCCTCGCTCTTCCAGGAGATGAAAGGAAAAAAAAAAAAAAGGAGGGAAATACCCCTGAAATTGAGACTCCTGGGAGCGCCCAGCGAACTGGCCATGGAACGGAATGCCCGGGAAGGAGGGCTCTCCTGGGTTTGATTCGGCCTGAGACAGGGGTTACGTTGGAGGAGTGATGGGGGCTGGGGGCGCTTTGTTCAAATGTCTTTCCTCCGATCATGTCCACCCTGCTCTTGTGTTTTTCTCTAACTTTCTATCTCCGCTGGCTCCCCTTGAGCCCCAAGTACCCCTCACTTAGAGATCTGAAGGAGTCTCTCTTTTGTCCAAAGATGCCAGGAGCCCCTTCTGTCCAATGACACAGCCTCTTCTCCGTGCTTTCCTGGCTAAACTCCTTCTCTCAACCTCCCGTTGCCAGTATTCAGCACGTGTCTCCGGAAATCTCAGTTTCCGGCACTCCCCAGGCCGTTCTAGATTGAAATCCGGACTCGTAAACCTCCCAGCTGGGCAAAGGGAAGGGGACAAAAGCAAGTGGCTAACTGCGCTTTGGAGAGCGCGCTTTGGTGGGTAGGGAGAGACTCGCGACTGGGCCGGGGGCCTGCAGTAACCCAAGGAGCCACGTGGAGCTTTCTCTAGGTAATTCCGGACTGAGAAAGGTGGCTGGGAAGGGGACAAGGGGATGAGAGGAGGGACAGCAGTAAAGAAAGTAACCGTTACCTCTTCCCCGAGTAGGGAAAAGAAGCGGAGCTCAATTTCTTAAAAAAAAAAAACACACACACACACACACACAGATTGGGAGGACAGGGGCGCGGGACACAGCCAGCCCCAGGCCCGCAGGATGCCTGCCAGGCTCTTAGATGCCTTCACGATTCCGTCTGGTAAGTGTGCTGAGGCTGAGTGTGGCGAGGAACGCGCACGCGGGGACAGCTGATTGGACCCTCTAGAGTCGACCAAGCTTTGGAGCAAACACAACATGCGCCAAGAAATTAAAATCTACCAGGGGGAAGGATTCGGTCCTCGGTATCCAGCTCTGCGCTCCCTAGAGCGCGGGGGCGCGAATTCTCACGCTCACTCACCGATCCACGCACCCAGACACGCTCACCGACCCACGCACGCAGACACGTGTGTGCTAACATTCACGCACACTCGCTCAGACGCACAGATGCTGCTCCCCTCCCCCTTTGGCGGGCCACGATCCAGGGGACTGGGGCACGGGAGAGACCTCCGCGTTGCGCCCACCAGCCACCACCCGTGTGTTTACTTGCCCCGGCGAAATTGTTATTTTTCTTCGCAGTGAATTTGTTGGGTCCGTGTATTTACCTCGTCCCAAAGTTAAGTCCAGTCACGAAACCAAACTTAAAGCATTGGAACAATCAATGAAGACTTTTGCAATCCATGGCGCCTTGCGCTTCCTGGAACTAAAATAAATGCAAGAAATCGAAACTTAATTACTTGAAAGAAATCCAGAAATCCCTCTGCATAATTTATCCAGTCATTTTTAGTAGCGTTCGTGTTCGGTGCAGTGTATGTTAACTCTATGCTTTTGGCTACGATCTAGCTCCCTTCATCGATTCCGTGGGGGTCGCTGCGCCCCACTTCAGCAGGGAATTTTGTACTGCACTGGGTCCCCCTTTCCTCCCACTGCTCAGAGCTGATCTAGTGACATTTCTTTTCAGAAGTCACCAGCTACAACGGTACAAGAATCCCTGGTGCTAAGGGTTGTGTGTCGCTTAAAAAAAAAAATCTCACCCATTCTCTCTTCTTTTTGTTCACTAGGGCTATTATTTGAGTCTCTGTGAGTTGCTTAATACTAGATCTGAAATCAGGCCCTTTGATAAATACAAACCAGGACCATTTCTCTGAGGGAATAGTGCACCATCAAGAAGTGCTATTCTACTGGTGATGGAAAAATTGATTAAAAAGTCGACTTGTTTCCCTTCTCTCCAGAGAAGTTCTTTTCTTTCTTTCTTTCTTTCTTTCTTTCTTTCTTTCTTTCTTTCTTTCTTTCCCTTTAGTGGCATTATCTTCCTAAGGCACAATACTAGAATATTCGTTCTGAGTAAGCTACTCTTCAAGGTATTTAGCTGGACCACAATCCCTGGACACTAGGTTCTTCCTCAAATACCTATTCCTTTCAGACCCATTCATTTTCTCCTGTTCTTTGGTCTCTATTTGATAGAGAATCTTCATACCTAGGAAGTGCCAAAAGACCTTCACCTGGAGACACTAAATAAAATAGAGGCTTGAAGAGGTGAAGATCAAATGACTTTTGTACATATTGTGACTCTGACATTGGGTACCATTGGGAATTTGGAAATTTGGTGTTGACTAATGTTATGGCCAACGGATTTGCAGAATAAAATAGTCCCTGAACCTATTAGCATGGTGTGGGTCGCTCCAGAAAGACAAGCTTTATCATAGACACCTTATAGGAATCTGAAGTAATGTTATGAAAGAATGAAAAATACATTGGGGAACAGCTTGGAAACTGAAGTACATTTTGATTTAACTCACATTAACAGAAATGTAATGTAAAAGTGAAAGGATCTAACAAAACCATTAATAATTAAAAAATAATTACAGATAGTCTATCCTTACTATTCATAACCACTCAACACTTTAGACAAAGAAAACGGAATACTCTTAATGGGAATGAGATGTGAGCAGACTGCTAATGAGAAGTTAACCAAGGACTGGGCATTTGTCAAAGGAGACGAGTTTCCTTGTTTCCCCCCCACCTGCATATTTTAATTCTCTGAGTTAGCTTGGACCTTCCTCTTCCATCAACATATATACTGCATGTCAGAGTTTATGCAACAAAAATCTCTTGAGCAATAACAATACAGACTTTATCAAATTCTGAAGATCAGGGGCACCAGATGGCTTGTCTATTAACCATCTTCATTGACAAATATTTATAGGTAATAAGAGATACATGCCTCTGTAATAGATTTTGGTTAGCCACTCCCATCCCTCCAGGATTTCACAAAACAATGACCCTCTAAAGACAGCAGTTTGTTCCTTGCTCCTTGTGGTCATTAAAAAAAAAAAATCATCCTTTAATGATTCAGTGTTAAGCTTTTTCTTGTACTCTTTCTTCACCAAAGGAGTTGCATTCTGGATTAAAAAAAAAAAAAAGATTGTGAATGTATTTTTTTGTTACCTAAATTGTATTTATTTTCTTTCCAGTGTGTATTTTTCTATGTCCGAAGTCTTTAGAGCACTATTCTACACATAATCATGCAGTGAACCTTTAGTCATGCACTAGGTGCATGATTAAAAAGGGTGTTGGGAAGGAAGATACTGTGACTCCATTCTGATCTTTACTGCATATTCTTCTTTATTTTGTTTGAGAGACACATGGGACTGCCCCTAGAGTGCTCTGTTGACGTTTGGAGGCATTGGGAGGAAATCAAAGCAGACTGGCGGAAAGCAAACTTCGCTGCCTCTTTTCAGAGATAAAGGGAAATCTTACAAAAGGAGAGATTTGCAGACATACAACTGGAATTCAATGAAGTCATGGCTGAGGCATCTGCTGGGAAGCCACCAGGAAGTGGAGACCTACAGCCCATGTCAAATCTTCTGCATCTAAAGAATTTGAAGCCTCCTTCCTTCCTTCCCCATTCCCGAAAGAATTAGAAACTAAACAACATGCCTTTTGTAAGAAACAGAAAAACCTAAGGAAAAATGCTAATAGATTGAGTGCAAGGATGATAATTACTTCTTAGCTATATAAATTTGAGTTGAGCATAGAAAACCTGTTAGATTCCTTGTAGGCATCCACTCTCAGTTTTTTATTACAGCCGAAGGACATTACAACAACAATGGCAACAAACTCACCTTTAAACATTTATCCTTTCATGAATTTACATATGACCTGTGATCTGTCTGTAAATCTCATATATACGAAAGTGTGCAAATCAATGGTAGAATTATACAGTATTTGTACCCACCTATGTGTCATCACCTCCCTCTTCTTTTCTCTCCTTTTATATGTGTATACAGATCATCAAGATATAACTCAACCAACATGTGTTCTGGAATATATTATACCTTTGTGCCTTGACTAGTTTTTCCTAATGTGCTTGTAGGGCATTAAAGAGCTCTAGCATCATGACAAGAATGCTGTATTTGAGAGTACTAAGCTCTCTTCAAAACACAAATGCTTTTTACTTTATGATGCTATGTGCTCATTACACCCCTTCTTTACCTTTCAAGGGCAAAACCAAAATAGGCATTATCAACATAGTGCTTATCTGGCATATTCTTATCCTCATATTTCATTGGTCTCCTGGCCTCCATTCACTGCTCTGGACCACATGATCAGCCATTTCTATAGTAATCCTGTTAGTTACCTTGATCTCTTTGTTCCTTTATCTTTTCATTATCAAACTACCTATTTCTCCATCTTTCCATTATCAAACTACCTATTTCTCCACGTTTGCGTACAGACTACTGATAAATACACACTATTACATAAATACATATTTATTTCTTTAATAACTTGGCACTCAATATCATCTCCAACCTTCTTCTGGTGTTCCTTCCTCTGCCGCAGTCTATAAAGCTGAAAACTGTATTTCCCAGACTCCCTTACAGCTCTGGGACTGTCTGTGATTGAGAGGCAGAGGCACGGATCATTTCTTCTCTATTGGTGTGCATCTAAGAGGAGTGGTACTTTATAGCCAACAGTCATGTGCTGCAAAAAATGTTATATTCCTGAGGTCTGTGCTTCACCAATGCTCTCCTTATTCCCCTCCTTCCTGATTGTGGTAGAGCTCACAGCTTTCCTGGCAAGCCAGCGCTGCACTATGGTTCTGGGAGTCATTCCCAGAAGTTCAGCCCAGAGTTGCCTACTTCAGCCTTTCCAAAGATTTATAAGCATCTACCTGTATTAACTCTCTCTGCTTAAAATAGGTGAAGTACGTACTTTCTGTTGCAACTTGAAACTAAACCCTGACTGATAGGCCAGCCTTAGCATTATTTTCTCTATTGCTCGGTATTCTTTTTGCTCACCTTTAATTGACTCTCCATCTCATTCCCTACAGAGTTTATTGCCGACAGTTCTACTTCTCTCACAACTTCGAACATACAACTTTGCCCCACAGTTTACTAAGAAAATAGTTTACTACCACACATTCCCTCAAGTTTTCCACTGCCATCCAATCATTTGTTCCTATGTTTGCACCCAACATCTCCTCCTGGGATTCTGCCGTAAGTGTTAGCATCCTTCCTCAAGTTAACCCTCCACGTGTTCAGGATTTTTCACCCTCTCCCCTCCTTCAGAACCTTGCACTATCAATTTAATCTTTTTATTTAATCTTCAATTCTATTTCTCCACTCTCTCTTTTCTATACCACAATTGTATTCAAGTAGCTTTGGCCATAAAATGGCCAAAAACTGCCTTTAAATCTCTTTTCTCTGGTATCTCTCAAAAGCCTTGCCACCAAATTTTGGAAATGATAGTTGCACTCACTGTCTCCTTCTCACCATCCAGTCACTTCTTCACTTCTGGAAAGTGTAGTGTCCTTCAATCTCTACTGATGGTTCTGTCCCTTAGGGCACTGATGGTCATGTAGTTTATGTATCCTGTGGTACTTCTCCTAAAAGCATGGGCTTCAAACTTTGAATTTTGTGCTAGCTCTATCAGTTATTGATTTCACTTTTCATTTCACTTCTCTGAAAAAAATGTGCATAATAATAGTATATTCTTCTCCCAGATTATTTAGTGAATTAAATGGCATATCGTATGTGAAAGGTTTAGCATATTTCTTTGTATGCAATAATCACCTAATAATACAATAATATCAATAATAATCTCTGCAAAATGTGAGGGCTGGCAATTCTCTCTTTCTTGAAAAGGATTGGCTTGGATCTAAGGATATGATTTGAAAAGGCAGAATGTGTCAACCTTAGCAGAATCATCGTTTAAAAGGCTCTGTCCTTTCTTGGTATTCTTTGCCTACCCTTTCCTGTCCATAAAACAAGCTTCCCAATGGCTCATCTCCCCAAGGCAGTTTTATGTGTGTGTGTATATATACATATGTGTGTATATATATATATACACATATATATATATATATATATATGAAGTAGGCTTATATATCATTTGTTCATTATCTCAAAGACAAATTCAGAGAAGTAAGGACTTAATTATTATTGGTTAAATTCCTTATCTTGTGCAGGGAAACCCAGATTTTTGCGACCAGGCTTTCCTTACTAGTATAACAGCATTTCTAACTTATTTCCTCAAAAAAATTAATGAGTTCTGAAAGAAAAACATACTCAATATCGAAGCCTGAGCATGTCCAATACTGTTTCTTTCCTCAAGTCAAGAGTATTCTGCATATCTACCTTCTGAGACACTGTTTCTCTTTCCTTCCCCTGGCTGTTCTCCCATTTCCTGAAAGGTAGTGATTATTTAAGGATCTATCAACTCTAGTTTTGCTTCTCCCTGTTAATTCCATCAATTTCACAGCTTCTACTCCTACCCCAAACTATATTACTCTGATCTCTCCTGAAGTCAGTTTCATATTCCAACAACTTATTAAATTTCTCCATCTGGGTACCTGCTCTATCTGCCAACCCACCTCCTGCAGACTCATACCACTTTATCAATATTTCACTTAGGTATATATTACTTTCCATTTCTATACTTTTTTTTTTCTTGTCTGATCTCCTATCTGAGACTGTGAGATTTCTGAAGGCAAGGTCTATGTTTAACTTCTCAGGTAGCCTCAAAATGGTTATCATTGCATCTTTTCTAGAGCAGGTGTTTGATACGTATTCACTGACTGACTGAATGGATGATCATTATGACAGCAAGTAACATGAATGTTGTGCATTACAATTTCTAATTACTAATTAGAAATGACTACTAATTAGAAATCACTAATTAGTAATTATATTACTAATGCTTGTTGTTTTCTAAATCTTTTCAGTACCTGACCGAAAGTTAAGGTAGGTGGCAGACTGAGAGAAAACATTTGCATTGGCTAAAAGCTACAAAGGAAAAAGATAGATTATACCAGTCACCCCTGCAAACTAACATGAAAAGAAATCTAAGAGAAAAGTGGACAAAGGATATCAATAGGCAATTTATAGGTTGGCAAAATCTAGTGCTAACTAGAATTGGAGAGATGCCAAATCTTACTAAGTAACAGGACAAATGTTAAATAAAACAGTGAAGTAATACTTTATGACTATCATCGTCATAAAATTGGAAAGTTAGATAATGCCAAAAGTTATTAAGGATATCATCATGTTGGTAGAAGTGTGATTATTGGATGGCTACTGAGAAAAAGAAACTGGCACCCCTTAGAAAAAAAGACCATGCAAAAACCCCTCTGGTCTACCAATTACACCGCTGGGTTATACTTCAAAATAATTTTCTATAGATCTGAAAGGGAATATGTTTGAAGATGTTCCTATTGGTGTTGTTTATAGTGGCAGAGAAGTAGAGGCAGCAGATAGAAGCAGTGACTCTTATGACAATATAGAAAGACCTTAAGAAGTTGAGTGAAAATGAAACAAGTCCTTTAATATAATATACACCAAAAAAGCTGAGTATTACATATACAAATACACACACACACACACACACACACAAAACCTGTGTATTTTTCAAGGAGGTATCTATATCCAAGGACCTATCCAACTCATCGGACTAAATGCCATTGAATGGCAGGACTGTGACTGGATATAAATTCATTCATTAAGACATATCAAGGACCTTAAAAGAGTTCATTTCCTTCTATGAACCTTACTTCTAAGAATCTCTCTTAAGAAAACAATAAAAAATGCACAAAAAATGAAAGGCAGTCTTGTTTATAAGGGTAAATGTCTGATATTGGAGAAATCATTTAATACACTGAAGTACAACTATATTATTAAATAGTGTTCAACCACTAAAATATTTTCAGAGAATATTTAATGGCATGGGAGAGTACATTATTTGAAAAAAAAAAAAAACCTGATACAAAACAATGACTCTTTGTGTTCAGAAGAAGTATATAGATATACAAAAACAGTGAAAAAATATTTCATTTTAAGTGTTACATCATGAGGATTTAAATTTTCCAAATTGTCTACAATAAGCTTTTATTCCTCTTTACCAGAATTATATGTGTGTATAGATTTAGATATAGTTATAGATATAACTTTCCCAGGTTACATACTTTTTCATATAAGATTCATTGCATCTCTTATTTAAAGTGCTGTAACTAAGTGATCCATCAGCTGAACCATCAACTGAACTCATTCACTATCACTAGCTGCAGTGAATATTTATAGATCAGAAATGGTATTTAATTGACTTGAGAAGGATATATTCAGCCATCTGAGTTTTATAGTACATCTCTGAAATGTGGAAAAGCTCACAGGCTTATACAGAGAAGCCAGCCTTGCCTATCAAACACTTAGCTGGGGATCCCACACAACGATCCTCTAAATATGGCCTAAATCATTTCAACTGCAATGCATAAGACTTTCTTTGCCTATAGCTGGACCAAGATGCTTCCTAGGCAGCTAAGAGACTGGACAAGAAGGGGTTTATTATAAGACTCCTTATTTTCATCCTTCCCAATTCTTTATTAGGGAAAAGAATGCACACTATTTTAGCTTAAAGGAAAAAGACACTTTATTAAGAATTAAAATAGTATATCTAATCTCAGAGGCAGGATCCATTACATTTTCTATCTTGGATTTCCTAGATGATACATACTTAGAAACCTTCCATAAGTTTGTTGTTATTGTTGTTTTTAATTGAAAAACAATAACATACGATGATGATTGCATTTACGCTTAAGATGATGTGGTAACTTCTATCTTTAACCACTCTATTAGCTTGCAAATACATGGCAAAGTTAGAAAATGTAAAAAAAAAAAAAGAAAAACCCATAAGGGCATGATGAGGAAGGACCAGCGATGGGGAGGGAACAAAGCAATTACTCACAGTTGTCCAGGAGGGTAGTTTCTGGCTCTTTGATAAGAACATTGGATTCAACTGCACACATATCACATCACATCACATTTCATGACAAGGGTTCAAGTGCAAACTGGTGTTACTATGACGACTTATATTCTCCCAATGACCAATGAATGTCTTGACAGTGAACCATACACATAAGATTGTTAGGTTGCATGCTTTTAATATATGGCAGGAATAATGTGATCTGTATTTTTCTCTTTTCATCTCTTAATATTCTTTACTTAGTAATTCACTACAAGTTGCTAATTGACATTCAAATATTTCTTCAATTGAAACTCGTAATGGAAGAACCCAAAAGACTAGAAAATTCTTCTTGATGCTACTTAGAATGAATGGTCACAGAAAATCTATAGTGAAAAGAAAATGTAGAGCTAAATAGTTCTCTCATAAAATTAATTTGTAACTGAATTTGCTAAATTAACACAAATGATTTTTTCAAATTATCAACTTAATTGTCCAAATTACTTATTCCCCATAGTTTCTCCACCAATATTTTTATATTGATTCAAAGAAAGACAATGATTTAATATGAGACCAAGTATGCTAAGTCCAGATAAAATCTAAAGTGATATTTTTCAAAGAGCTGGAGCAAATAATCCTAAAATTTGTATGGAATCAGAAGAGACCCCGAATTGCTAAGGAAATGTTGAAAAACAAAAATAAAACTGGCGGCATCACGTTACCTGATTTCAAGCTTTACTACAAAGCTGTGATCACCAAGACAGCATGGTACTGGCATAAAAACAGACACATGGACCAGTGGAACAGAGTAGAGAGCCCAGATATGGACCCTCAACTCTATGGTCAAATAATCTTCGACAAAACAGGAAAAAATATCCAGTGGAAAAAAGACAGTCTCTTCAATAAATGGTGCTGGGAAAACTGGACAGCTATATGTAGAAGAATGAAACTCGACCATTCTCTTACACCGTACACAAAGATAAACTCGAAATGGATAAAAGACCTCAACGTGAGACAGGAATCCATCAGAATCCTCGAGAAGAACATAGCAGTAACCTCTTTGATATCAGCCACAGCAAATTCTTTCAAGATATGTCTCCAAAGGCGAAGGAAACAAAAGCGAAAATGAACTTTTGGGACTTCCTCAAGATCAAAAGCTTCTGCACAGCAAAAGAAACAGTCAACAAAACAAAGAGGCAACCCACGGAATGGGAGAAGATATTTGCAAATGACAGTACAGACAAAAGGTTGATATCCAGGATCTATAAAGAACTCCTCAAACTCAACACACACAAAACAGACAACCATATTAAAAAATGGGCAGAAGATATGAACAGACACTTCTCCAATGAAGACATACAAATGGCTATCAGACACATGAAAAAATGTTCATCATCACTAGCCATCAGGGAGATTCAAATCAAAACCACATTGAGATACCACCTTACACCAGTTAGAATGGCCAAAATTAGCAAGACAGGAAACAATGTGTGTTGGAGAGGATGTGGAGAAAGGGGAACCCTCTTACACTGTTGGTGGGAATGTAAACTGGTGCAGCCACTTTGGAGAACAGTGTGGAGATTCCTCAGGAAGTTAAAAATAGAGCTTCCCTATGACCCTGCAATTGCACTACTGGGTATTTACCCCAAAGATACAGATGGAGTGAAAAGAAGGGCCATCTGTACCCCAATGTTTATAGCAGCAATGGCCACGGTCGCCAAACTGTGGAAAGAACCAAGATGCCCTTCAACGGATGAATGGATAAGGAAGATGTGGTCCATATACACTATGGAGTATTATGCCTCCATCAGAAAGGACGAATACCCAACTTTTGTAGCAACGTGGACGGGACTGGAAGAGATTATGCTGAGTGAAATAAGTCAAACAGAGAGAGTCAAGTATCATATGGTTTCATTTATTTGTGGAGCATAACAAATAATAGAGAGGACAAGGGTAGATGGAGAGGAGAAGGGAGTTGAGGGAAATTGGAAGGGGAGGTGAACCATGAGAGACTACGGACTCTGAAAAACAACCTGAGGGTTTTGAAGGGGCGGGGGGTGGGAGGTTGGGGGAACCAGGTGATGGGTATTAGGGAGGGCACAGATTGCATGGAACACTGGGTGTGGTGAAAAAACAATGAATACTGTTACACTGAAAATAAATAAAAAATTTAATTAAAAAAAATCTAAAGTGATATTTCAGCCATAGTTAAAGTTTGTAATTTTATTACTTCTGTTGGCATGTGGGTAAACTGGATTTCTTCATCCATCCCAACTGCTTATTAGACAAGTGTTTATTGAGTGCCTACTCTATTAAGCAGTATGCTAGGATAGCTTGAGCGAGAATGAGAATATGCCTATGACTGTGTGAAATAGATAGCTGTGCTGGGGATAGGAGAGGTAAGCTACTACAGATCACTCATGGTTACTTAGGGATCCCACAAGAAAGGAAGACTGTTATTTCACCCATTAGCTGGATAATTACTAAGCTTACAAATTTTCAGACCAAGCCCCAGTTGAAAGGTATGGTGAGGGAATTTTTTGAAAAACTTTCTGAGGATAGTCCTTTTAACATAAGGACTGGGTGGCTGGATGGCTCAGTCAGTTAAGTGCCTGCCTTCAGCTCATGTCATGATCCCAGAGTCCTGGGATCAAGTCCCACATTGGGATCCTTGCTCAGTGGGGAATCTGCCTCTCCTTCTCCCTCTCCCCCTCCCCCTTGCTCATTCTCTCTCACTCTCTCTCTCAAATAAATAAATAAAATCTTAAAAAAAAAAAAAACATAAATACCAGTGACTGCTCCTTATCTGGTGATTTCAGAAGGTGGGAAGCTTACTGAAGGGGCCCTCAGGAGAACAACGTATAAGAATATTGATAATATTTCTGAATCTAATATCTTCTGATTCTATGAAATACTCTGTTGGGTAGTTTTTTGCTACCATTGCAGGAACAAAAACAAAGATAATTATTAAAAAATGAAATTTTTTAAGATATTGGAGGACTATGGGAATAATGATCCTTGGAAGAATTGAGAGGATAATAAGAAACTTAACAAGGATGTTATAATCCTATAGACGGGAAGATGCATGGAATCTATAACAAGGGTGAAGATATTCTATAAATCAGAGTATAAGGCAAATGGAAAATTCATGAGATGAATAGAGGTGTTTTTCCTAGAAAATGATGACCCACACAGTTGTCTGAGTGATCCAGATCATAGCTGATTGACTGAACACATTGCCAAGGCTTTTTGCTTTGCTCTCTGTCCCCATCTAAAGCTTCTGGAGGAAGACGGAATAACTAACTGGGACTACACGTGACATTTCACTCAGATCAGGTTAACTATCAGGCAGGGAGCAATAGCCAACCTTTCTTCACAATACATGAACAATCAGACAGTGCTTGCACGTCATGATCCATGGAGGGAACTGCCAGCTCAGTGAGGGCCTCGTCATCACAGAACTCATCTTTATATTCTGGGAAACATCACATAGAGAGGACTGCATTGTCTTTCTGTCTAGACCTGTTGCAACATCAGTTATACACAAATCATTTGCACTTTAGAACAGGAATATTAAGCTTTTGTTAACACTTTTAATGGAAGGTGGGGTGGGAGTGGGAGTTTGGGGGACAGGGGTGGGAAAGGATGGTCAGGGGGACAGATTCTAAGTATTCTATAGATTCATAGTCTTCTATGTCTTCTTTGTCCACCAAGAAGATCTGGGCAGCTTTTTTTGTTGTGCAACACTTATGCTATTCTTGCCACTGTTAACCCTCTTCCATTACAGTTTAGACAAAAATTCTGTTCCTCTGTTTTAAGACTTACTTATGATCTTAGCTTGGAAATGTTCAAATGGGTACAACCATCACCAATGATGGGGTTGAGAGGGCAGAGAAGAAGTAAAAAATGAAGCATCAGTCCTGTAAAATAAAATAAATAAAATAAAAAGTACTGCTTGGATGGGCCATGCCTGAGAATGGAGAATTTTTTTAAAACAATGTATGATATTTGTGAAAACATTATCAGTCATATAAAAAACAGGACAAATGACTAAAAACAAGAGAAAAAAATAGATGATAGAATGGACCCCATAGATGATACAGATATTTGAATTATCAGACAGGGACATTTATTTATTTATTTATTTATTTATTTATAGCAATGATGATTATTTTTTTATTTTTTTATTATTTTTTGTATTTGACAGAGATCACAAGTAGGCAGCAAGGCAGGCAGAGAGAGAGAGAGAGAGAGGAGGAAGCAAGCTCCCCACTGAGCAGAGAGTCTGATGCAAGGCTCGATCCCAGGACTCTGGATCATGACCTGAGCCAAAGGCAGAGGCTTTAACCCACTGAGCCACCCAATCACCCCAGACAGGGACTTTTAAATAACTGTAATTAATATGCTTTAAGAAAGTAGACCACATTGAGATACCACCTTACACCAGTTAGAATGGCCAAAATTAACAAAACAGTAAACAACAATTGTTGGAGAGGATGTGGAGAAAGGGGAACCCTCTTACACTGTTGGTGGGAATGAAAGTTGCTGTAGCCACTTTGGAAAACAGTGTGGAGATTCCTTAAGAAATTAAAAATAGAGCTACCGTATAATCCTGCAATTGCACTACTGGGTATTTACCCCAAAGATACTGATGTAGTGAAAAGAAGGGCCATCTGTACCCCAATGTTCATAGCAGCAATGGCCACAATTGCCACACTGTGGAAAGAGCAAAGATGACCTTTAAACAGACAAATGGATAAAGAAGATAGGGTCCGTATATACAATGGAGTATTATGCCTCCATCAGAAAGGATGAATACCCAACATTTGTATCAACATGTATGGGACTGGAGGAGATTATGCTAAGTGAAATAAGCCAAGCAGAGAGAGTCAATTATTATATGGTTTCACTTACTTGTGGAGCATAAGGAATAACATGGAGGACATTAGGAGAAAGAAAGGAAAAGTGAATTGGGGGAAATCAGAGTGGGAGATGAACCATGAGAGACTGTGGACTCTGAGAAACAAACTGAGGGTTTTGGAGGGGAGGGGAGGAGGGATAAGTGAGTGTGGTGGTGGGTATTAAGGACAGCATGTATTACATGGAGCACTGGGTGTGGTACATAAACAATGAATCTTGGAACACTGAAAAAATTAAATTAAAAAAAAAAAAGAAAGTAGATAACAGTTGTAATCCATTTAAAGAATCAAATGGTGAGGCATCTGTGTGGCTCAGTCCCTTAAGCATCTGCTTTTGGCTCAGGTCATGATCCCAGGATCCGGGGAACAAGGCCCTGGGCTCCCAGCTCGGCAGGGAGTCTGCTTCTCCTGTCCCTCTACATTGCCCCCCCCAACATGCTTGCACACGCATGTGCTCTCGCTCTCTCTCAAATAAATCTTGAAAAAAATAAAATGGAAATCTAGATGTGTGTAAAATAACAACTTATATTAAAAGCCCAGCAAATGTGTTTAATATCAAGTTAGTTATAGCAGAAGAGAGGATTATTGGCCTGGAATATGGATCAGGATTGAATCACAGGAAGGAAAAACGATGAAGTATGCAGAAAAGAACTATAGCTTCAAAAAACTTTACAAACTTCCAGCAGGATAAATACAAAGAAAACAATACTTAAGCATTTCATAATAAAACTCCTGAAAGCACGGAGGAAAAAGAAAGTCTTAACATAGCCAGAGGAAAAACATACAAGAACTTCAAAGGAACAACAATAAAACTTACAGCAACATTATATGTTAATAAAAATAATTTTTTTAAAAAAGCAGACTTTTCAAGAAAAATGTGGAAATGAGATCTTTAAAGCATGGAAAGACAGTAGCTGCCAATCTGTAACCTAATTTAACTGAGAAAATATACTTGAAAATAAAGGTAAAATGAAGACTCCAGAAAACACTGAATTTTTTTTTTACCAACAGACTTATACTCAAAGAAATTCTTTAGGAAAAAGGAAAATAATCCAAGAAAGCAGCATTAAACTTCATGAAGAAATGAAGAGCATTGTAAAGGATTAATACAGGGTAAACAAGAATGTATACAGAATTATAATACATGACAACAACAGCACAGAGGAGTTGGAAGGGGTTAAATAGAGTTAAAATGTTCTAAAATCCTTGCATTATCAAAGAGGTGATAAAACGCTAATGTATAGTAAACACTTCTAAGGACGCATGTTATAATCTTTAGGTACTATGAAAGGAATAATAAATGCTAATACAAAGGGGAAATATAATTTTTAAATATCTGATTAAACCAAAAGAATTATGAAAGTAAGTAATAGGAGCCAAAAACCAGAGCCGGTGAGCAGGAAACAAATAGTAATATGGTTAATTTAAACTCAGTTTATTAGTAAGTACATTAAATATGAATGAACTAGATATTGCAATTAAACAGGCACCCTGTAAACAAGGGGTTAGCAAACTTTTATGTAATTGGCCTGTTAGTGTTTTAAGCTTTGAGAGCCACATGTGTCTTAGCTCAATACTCTTTGTTTTTTGTTTATAAACCTTTAACATGTAAAAACTATTCTTAGCTCTACTAGTAACCCTTACTTTTTGTTAAAAAAAATAAATAAATAAAACAACTATACAGTTAAGTTGTTTCTTGCTCAAATTACAGGGCCAATATTTTTATTAGCTAGGATGTAATATTTAGATATTTATCAAAGATCAATACACAAATGGCCATTTGCAAAAACTTTTAATGTTTTGTATTTTCAAAAGTTTTATAGAAGAAAAGTGGATATCATTGAGATCTATAGTTTATAAATAACTATAGGTGTAAATACCAGTTTTACTCTTTTAATGTTTTTCAGAAAAAAATGGTTGGAAGGAAACTTTTATTTTTATTTTTTTATTGTGTTACATTAGTCACAATACAGTACATCACTGGTGTTTGATGCAGTGTAAATAACCATTCATTATGCATAGCATAATGCAGTGAATTTTTATTTGAAGTTCAAATGCTGGATTAAGCATTTTATGTACTATCATTTGGATACTGAAATATATTGTCTGAGATTGATAACTTAGGTTTAAAAATGTGCCCTTGTAAAAGTGTCACCATTCAGCATGGGATAGAGACTATTTTCAGGGCCAGGTGTCCGATATACGAAAATATATTCAACCATATCATTATGTTCTTACTTATTTCTCCCTGAAAGTTATTTTAGTTCTTAAATAGGTACTCCTGCTATATTTGAAAATATTATTTTGAATGGAAATAATTCTGAAAAGTACTATAGCTTTAGAACAGCAATATAAAGATAAGCATTTTCTCTAAAATCTCAGTTCATTTTGTAAAACCCTAAAAGCTGTAAGGAAATCACTTGGATATGAGGCCATGAATGAGTGAAGCTCTACGGCAGTGAACACACACACACACACACACGCAAGTGTCCAATTCTGGTTGGCACTCGATGTTTAAGTGCAAGTCTAAAATCTCCTTCCCTTTACAGATGAGATGTTTAAAGTCCCCGGTGGTAAACTCATTTCAATTTTTCTTGTTTACATTGTTCATTCCTCTGACAACCTCAGTCTGTTGCCAAATAACTGTCCCTACCATTTGGCCCAGTTGTTTTCTGGCAACAGAAAAAGAGAGGAAAATCACTGGAGATGTTCTTTCTGAGACCAAACATGTGAGGTCGCTGCAGTTGGCAGCTTTCGATTATTCTCCACTGACAAGAGTCCACAAAGAGATTTCAGGGGCAGCTCGTCTTGTTCACTGAAGATTTCTCTAGGAAGGCATTTTCAGTAGGAAGATGGCCTGAACGCCTCTTGCAAAGGACTGTTGGCCTCTTCTGCCTTTTCTCATTCCTTCTCCTGATTACTCAATTCCCTCTTTTTTTCCCCAGGGCCTTTCTGCTCCCGTTCTCCTCAAAACCAGCTCTCAAGAAAGGCTCTGATACCTTCTTCACATCACCGCTCTATCAGGCAAGCATCAAGCATCACCTTTTCTGGAAAAAACATGCATTTTAACAGAGTTCCTTGAAATGACTCTCCAGTTGTAGAGTGTCCAACGTTAACAAGGAAGACGATGGTGGAGAAGGGGAAGTGACAAATTGCCGTTTATTCTACTTAATTTTTAGGGTGGACATGACCACAAAAAGAGGCTAAACTACTTAGGTTCACTTGGTAAAACAGGCGGAGAATCAACCTCTTGCCAAGTGAACTCAAACATGTGAACAGACAACATGGAAAACTGAAGACAATGTTGAGGTAGTGTGTTCAATAATTCAACATGCCTATGTGTATCTCCGTGGGTATAAGACTGGTGAGCGATAACATATAAACATAAATATATAAATACATACATAAATATAAACATAAACATAACACATATAACATATAAACAAACATATATAACATATAAAGGAAATATGTATTTAAATTTTACCTACTTGGGCCTTATTGCTCCTTCAATTACTTTTTACCATTTTTATGGATCAAATAACAGAGCTGAAGAAAAACATGGCTTTAAAATGGTGAAAAAATATGAAGGATATAGCTAGAATTCTTTCTTCAGGAAAGCGGTCTCGCTACTTGTGCAATTTGAGATGGCAGCAATTAGTTTCTTAGCAGGACCTAATCACTTGCACAAAGAGAAAACATATCACTTCAGATACAGAATCAGCATTTGATTTGATCAGCAGATTCCTAATTTGAAGAAAGAAAAATAGCTTCAGGGCCTGGGTGGGCCAGAGTAGTGAACCACGCATGTAAAATGCTGAGCCTTTGATTAGGAATATAAATAATTATTAGCTTATACCACATGGTGTTTCTCCTTTTTTCTCTCTCATGCTCTATATCTGCAGTATTTTATAAAATTTAACTGTGTGGAGGAGGGCAAACTAAAGGGCCCTTGGACCTCTCTTACCTCATACTAACACAGAATTCCAAGTGTGTTGATTAAATGCAGATTCCTGTTGTCAGAGTCATAGGAAAAATCATGATGTTAGTTATGGATAGAATGCAGTAACATTTTGGAGATTTTGAGACACCTTGTTTCTGGTTCCTTTCTTCTTTCTTTCTTTCTTCCTTTCTTTCTTTCTTCTTTTTTTTTTGCTGTTTTAAATTACTTTTTTATTTTTAATTATTTTTATTAACATATAATGTATTATTTGCCCCAGGAGTACAGGTCTGTGAATCACCAGGTTTACACACTTCACAGCACTCGCCATAGCACATATCCTCCCCAGTGTCCATCACCCAGCCATCCTCTTCATTCCCTCTCCCCCCCAGCAATCCTCAGTTTGTTTTGTGAGATTAAGAGTCTCTTATGATTTATCTCCCTCCCGATCTCATCTTGTTTCATTTTTTCCTTCCCTACCCCCCAAACCTCCCGCTCTGCCTCTCAAATTTGGTTCCTTTTTTCTAAAATGAAAACTAATTGTATATTCAAAGAGTAAATATGGATATATTCAGTTTTAGATAATAGTGGTTTAATGCCAAAATTACCACTGGAATTATGCAGCCTTTTTTTCCCTTGGACTTCTTACATACAGAATTAATCTTGATCAAGTAATTCTTCTTCTCCAGTGATATAAAGCCGTACTATTACCTTAGTTTCTTAGTAAAAGACAAATAGAGTGTATTTTGGCTAAACATTTTTCTGAGAATCATAACATTGAAATTTGATAGAGTCACTTTTTTGGACTTTAAATTTGAGGAAACTTTGCCTGAATATACAGCTATACAGAATAACATGGGAAGTGTAGGTAGTTGTTCAAAAAATCCCACATCTACTCTCAGTCTGTCTCCTCTCTTGGGAGAGTTAGTGGCAATATCTCAGATCCACGCTACACTGTGTGTGTCAATTGAAGGGACTAACCCCCTACACAGAAATGATAACGATTTTACATAGGGCCTGGCTTCCTTTCTGTATCTAATAATGCAAATGTCAGACCAGACCCCTCAGCTCACCTCCTTAACATCTAAAAAAATTATGTTTGCTCAGTCCTTGACTGAGACAGCGAATGAGTATATTGACCACAACCCTATGATGAGCAGTTTATTTTCAGCTAATTTATTTTTTTTTAAGATTTTGTTTATTTATTTGACAGAGATACAAGTAGGCAGAGAGGCAGGCAGAGAGAGAGGGAGAAGCAGGCTCCCCGCTGAGCAGAGAGCCCGATGCAGGGCTCGATCCCAGGACCCTGAGATCATGACCTGGGCTGAAGGCAGAGTCTTAACCCACTGAGCCACCCAGGTGCCCCTCAGCTAATTTCAATAAAGAATAATGCCCAGTGTCGGTTTGTAGTTTACCTTCAAGTCGCCATCCTGAGGTTATGAACCGGTGCCTGTCAGGATCTCCGTCATGGCTCATTGTCCTACTTCTGTGTCTCTGATCCCCCATTTTGCTCCTCATTTTATTTTGACCCACATTCATCTGGCCACTTTCAAACACTAATATTTATTCAGTAATGGTAGAAAACTGGAGTCACTTTGTCTACAACCATTCAAAGCTCTTTCCTTAGATTATTGGCTTTCTGTTTCTTAGCAGAGCTCATTAATTTTTGCCTTATCTGCTTCTAATCTTGTCCCTGATTTCCACTGTTCAAGTGTACAACGCAAGAGACGCAAGAGGAAGTCTCTCCTGGGTCACACTCATTCTACATGATCTTTTACTCCCCTTGTGTACCTCCTGAAACATGGAGGGGGTTTAATAGTTCACCATGGCTACAGGTAAGACGAGAAAGAAATCTTTCAACCTAGAGTTGTGTGGAAGGCTTTTCCCATTATTCAAAATTTTAGTTCCCTCTTGTTCATATTAAAGGTTCCTGCTGTCAAGGAAGCATTTTCCATGGTGGAGAGAATTTGGTGGATATATGTAGAGAAGGGATAATTAGTAATACAATCCAAGTCTTTTATGAAAAAAATGAATTTCGTTTGAAGTCTTTTATTTCAGAAGTAGAATGCATCTTTAGAAAGTTTAACTTTAGATGTACAATAAAGAGGTTTTTGAAGTGTAGATGTGTTTTAAAATATCGAGAACAGATTTATATTTTAAAACATTCTCAGTATGGCCTGCACTGGAGGGAAGATGAAAAATGGAGGTTTAAAGTATTATATATTCTTCCTGCCAGTCATACAACTCTACAAACTTCATAAGACAAAAAAAAAAATTCAGTCATTCACTTGATAGAAATTTATTAAATGCTTGCTATGTGTGAGATATCATTTTTAGATGTGATGAAATCAACAATGAGGAGGATAAACTCCGTAACTGCCAATCTAGTGGGATGGCCAGGTAATTAACAAATGGCCTAGTAGTTGTATAAAATGAGATCTTTAAAAACAGTGAAGAAAAATAAAAGAGGGCAAGGAAATAGAGAATATCAGGTTGTGCTCTTTTAGATCAAACTGTCTTGGGAAGACTTCTTTAGAAGAAGAGTATTCTAGAAAGTTGGAAGAGTTGCACAGTCTTGAGGCAAAACAGAGCCTGATCCTTGAAGGAGAGCGAGGAGGCCAGTATGACCAGAGCATGATGAAGGGGCTGGGAGGTGGAAAACCCCCAGAATGCTTGTCTTGGTGGGGCCAGTATACTTTCAGTCTTGCACATGGTTTTGTGGGTCAAGAAATATGATTTTCATCAGCTTAACCCAAGGTAATCATCAGATTTAGGGTCCCTGAGTCACACTAATGAAGCAGAGAAGAGGCAATTCATTTTTTAAAAAGATTTTATTTATTTATTTGACAAAGAGAGACAGGGAGAGAGGGAACACAAGCAGGGGCAGTGGGAGAGAGAGAGAGAGATGCAGGCTTCCCGCTGAGCAGGGAGCCCAATGCGGGGCTTAAGCGCCGGACTCTGAGATCATGACCTGAGCCGTAGGTAGATGCTTAATGACTGAGCCACCCAGGCGCCCTGGAGCAATTCATTTGTTTAAGAAATACGTAACTATCCATTGGGACACAAAGTTCACTCAGACAGTCTACTCTGCTTCTGTAGGATTATTCACATAGGAAACAAGATTATAATCAAAGGATTATTTAGTGAGTGTGAAATCAGAGCCAGGGATGTTCTTAATGGTGAGTGTTATTGAGTTGTGATAAGTTAATGTATCCATTTCAAATTGAATTAATTTAATTCAGCAATTGTCTGTTGAGCATCCTCCCAAGCCCTGCCAGGAGGTCCCAGCAGCTGTGATGGCCAGTTTGTGCAGTCTTGTACCTAGACAGCCCTGGAGACATCATGACTGAAGCTCGCTCTCTCAGCTTCCTGCTGCCACACCCTGATGGTTCTTTCCTCGGGACCAGTCGGGGTCGCATCTGTGAAGCTAAAACTTTCTAGATGCTACTGCATTCCAGCTCTGCCTTTATGGGACCTGCACAGCATCCACATTGAACTTTAATCCCCAAATCTCTTTAGTCACACTTTACAGTCACTTAGGTAACTACTAAGTTACGTTGATGCTTACGCGAGTCACCCCTTTAAAATGGAATGATCACTCTTTTAAGAAGTTAATTTTTTCATGGATGTAACACATATACGTAGTATGCAAGTCAACAATACAAAAGGATGTGAGGCAAAAATCTCAGCTTCCCTTCAACCTCTATCATCTATTAATTTTTTTTTTAATCTCTCTCCGACTTTTTTTTTTTTTTCCTGCTGCTGAAACCTAAGGAGGGTGCTTGGAAATCACGTTCTGGGTTAGGTTCTTCTCATTTACGTCCTCCCAGCACCCCATACTTTTCCTCTCAGTAGCACATTATTTTTGCTTACTTGTTTGTATCTGTTATAAATGATCAGCTTCTTGAGTGATGGGATATTCTCTGTCTTGTTTTATTGCCAGCATCTAGCACAGTCTATGTACCTTAGCACATGGTATAATAGATATTTGTTGAATGAATAAGCATAATTATAAATAAATATAGTAAATTTACTATACAGTAACTAATAGTTTTACTGTTAGTTTACTAACAGTTAATGATTTACTAATTCACTTACATTGGTCCTCAGCCAATGACTGATGGGAAGTAGGATATAAATATCCAGTTCTTCTGCCCCTAGGGTGGGATAACTCAGAGGCATGTGTCCTACATTTGCTCCAAGGATTTTAAAGCAAGATTAAGACTCAGTCATCTATAATGGCAAATTTTGGAAAATGTATTAGCTGACACCAGTGCCCTGAAATTAACCTTGTTGTCTCTAAATGGCCCAACTTAGAACATATGTTCATCCTGAACCAATCACTGTTCCTGGTCTGACTGACTAGACTTGGGTCACATGTTCACTCTTGGCATTAGGGGTGGAATAAACTTTACCAGAATCACAAAGATTAAAAATGATAAAGAAAAGAAAATCAGAGACCATTTCCAGAAAGTATTGTGATTAGATGTGGAACAGCCAAAGAACAACTATGTTCCATTATAGACACAGATCTAAGAGTCACTGAAAAAGAAGAGATTTTTTTTTCATTAAGATTTATAGCTGGTCTGAATTATTTATCAGGCCTTCTAAAGAAAATAATATTTCTCTATTAAAACTTTTCCAGAGAGCCTAAAATGAAAGATTCCTTTCTTAAGTAAAATAGATATTTTTCTTTGGTTGGAGCATGATAACAACCAGCCCCACTGAGGCCATAGGCCAAGCATTTGGCTTTTACAAACATATTGAAATATTATTCACCTCTGCAAATATAGCTGAATTGATAAGATTTTTCAAAACTGTATTTGGAGAAGTTTTCAAAAAGATAAATATTTTGAAAAAGTTTGTGTCAGCAATTCAACATGCTTGAAGTTTCTCACATTAAAAGACCTAAAACCAAGCTTTTCCTTAAAGTGTTCTTTTTTTGTTATCAATAAATTCCTCAAATCTAAAGAATTAGCCTTCTCACTGAGCATTCCTATTCTTTTTAATATCTCTGACACATGCACATAGAATGAATGTCCAGTACTATCACAGGAACACTGTATTTCTTATTAATTCAGTATGTTCAAATATAAGAATAATAATATCTCCCATCTTCAACTTACGGTTTAATTAGTTACAGAATCACTGACTCTGTGGAATGGACAGATAGTTCAATCTTACCTCAAGACTGGTTATTTGTTTAGTTCTCTCTCTCTCTCTTTTTTTAAGAAATCTCTACACACAACTTCGAGCACAAACCCAAGATCAAGAGTCACACACTCTACTGTGGTTAGTCATCTCTTAAATCAAGACACATAATAGAGGCCTATTCTCTGCGCATATACTCTGAGTGTCTTCCTCTTAGGTACAGCAAACAGGAAGTGCATCCACACTATCCCCAAGAAGTTCGGAGAGGGCAACAGCCACTTATGCTTTCATTGACCAATTTTTCCTAATAATAGCTTGCAATAAAACATAAAATGTTGGTGAGAAAGCATTAATTAGAAAACTGGAGAATTGGTTGAGTGGCATTTCCCTATTGTCTTTGGAGAGCACCTTCAGGTTGGGACAAAGAAAATGACTATATCTTAAAGACTAAATCTCTTCCTGGGCCTATAGGGATCAAGAGAATGATTGAAAAGAGATGACCAGAAAGAAAGATCAAAGTATTCCTCCAGACCTGATGTGACATAAGAAATAAAACTGCAAAACCCCCAAAAGTCAGGAAGAGTTGGTAGGGAAACATCAGAAAAATATTTTAGAGCATAGAGGACAGCGGTGAGGAAAGAGGGAAAATTCCTACAAAAGCCAATACATGCAAAATAGAAACACATATTTTACATACAATTTTGCTTTTTCCTTAGACGCCCACATACAAAAATCCTGTCCTTCCCTTCCTGCGCTGTCTTGGACATTTATGTTCCCAGGATGGTTGACCAGAGCACAATTAAGGCCTGCTTGACTTGAGTTATATCAATGTAAAGGAGAGTTTACTTTTAACAGAAAGAAGAGACTTTGTGGGGATAGTAATTGCTAGAATGAAATTCCGGCTTGACATCTGTTCCAGATTCACCAGCAGCTGTTGCTTACCTACTTAGAGACAGCTGGTGACATGGCAAAACACGAGATGTGTGAGAGAAGAGCTGGGAGAACTGAATCTCTCTATGCTACCCCCTCCCCTCCCCCACCCCACTCTCCTTTTCTCCTCCCCCACCCAACCCCCGCCCCGCCTACTGAGTTCCACTGGGGTCACACAATCATTCCCTCTACACCAGTGTCCTCAATTTTGCCTGTACATTAGAACCACCCAGCAGCTTAAAAAATCCTGACATTCAATCTATGCCCTGGATCTCTAAGAATCTCTAAGCAGAAGATCTAGGCATTAACAGTTTGTAAGGCTCCGAAGGTAACTACAATGTGCAGTTAAGACTGAGAACCATTGCCCAGAACCTTAGGAATTTTGCTTCATTGCTGGTGGGAATTAGAGATGATGGCAAGTGAAGATACAAAGAATAGAAGCATCTGGGAAAAGACATGTGGGGGACAAGGGAGAAAGGAAGTGTTACATTTCTCAAAGACTTGATCATCTTACAGAGGACATATTTGTGGAAGAATTCTGGTGTTAGACATAATAAAGGGTGCCCAGGTGGCTCAGGAGTTAAACGGGTGCCTTTGGCTCAGGTCGTGATCCCAGGCTACTGGGATCGAGGCTCACATCGGGCTCCCTGCTGGGTGGGAAGCCTGCTTCTCCCTCTTCTGCTCCCCCTGCTTGTGTTCCCTCTCTCTCTGTGTCTCTCTCTGTCAAATAAATAAATAAAGTCTTAAAAAATAATAATAATAAAAGTAAAGCTAGAACATATTAAAATCATGTTTACAGTTTTATTCCTTAAAACAATTCAGAATAAATCCAATCGTCTTCTACTCACAGCACTTTGAGCATAAGATATATTCCGCCCACATCCACATACCCACTGCATTTCGGTTAATACTAATATTAATGCTTCAGTTCACAGTTATAAAGAACTTTTCATATTTATTATGTTGTTTGGTCCCTACCAAGTCCCTCTAAAGTAGGCACTACTTTACAGATCATAACTATCCCAGTGATTTATGATTATGATTATGATTTAGAAAAGTTAATACTTAGCCAAAATTGTACCAGTAAATGCCAGAGTCATAACTTGAACACAGGCCTTCTGATTCTAGAGGGGTGCCCTTTTCACCATATTTGTATGGACTCTGTACTTTTGCTAATGCAGCAAGATGTCACTCAGTGTTTTCATTTCTTTTTTAAATATTTTATCGCTTCTCAGCCTTTTGGCTAAGATCAAGGGTAAATATTTATTTATTTATTTATTTGAGAGACAGTGTGAGAGAGAGAGAGAGTATGTGACTGCAGAAAGAGCAGAGGGAGAGGGAGGGAATCTCAAGCGGACTCCCCACTGAGCATGGAGCCCAACTTAGGACTCCATCCCATGACTTTGAGATCATGACCTGAGCCAAAACCAAGAATCAGATGCTCAGCCAACTGAGCCACCCAGGAGCCCCTTGTTTTCTTTCAGTTTTTTATAGCAGCTTTATTGAGATATCATTCACATATATGAAAGTCTCCTTTTTAATGTGTACAATTCAGTGGTTTTAGTATATTCTCAGAGTTGTGCAGCTATAGCATCAATCTAATTTTAGAACACTGTCATCATTCCATAAAGAAACCCCATATCCGCTAACAGTCACTCTCTGTTACTGCTTCCTTCTAGTTTCTGGAAAAATGTAGTATATTTATACAATGGAAAATCACTCAGCAATAAATGTAGATAAAGTGTCAACACATACTACAACACAAATGAACCTTGAAACATTGTAGGAAGTGAAAGAAGTCCGTTACAAAAGATCACATATTGTATGATTTTTTTAAAAGATTCTGTTTATTTATTTGTCAGAGAGAGAGAGAGAGAGAGCACAGGCAGAGTGGCAGGCAGAGGCAGAGAGAGAAGCAGGCTCCCAGCTAAGAAAGGAGACCAATGCGGGGCTCCATCCCAGGACCCTGGGATCATGACCTGAGCCGAAGGCAGCGGCTTAACGGACTGAGCCACCCAGGCATCCAGAAAAGATCACATATTGTATGTATGTATTGGTTCATTTACATGGACTGCCCAGAATAGGCAAATCTACTAGCTTTTCAAAAACATTATAATAAAATACACATAACATAAAATTTACACTCTTAACCATTTTTAAGATGGTTAGTAATAATAAAAAGCATGTTATTAAGTACATTCACATTGTTGTTTAACCATTACCACTATCCATCTCCAGAACTTTTTCAACATCCCAAAATAAAACTCTATTCCCATTACACCCGTAACTTCCCATTTTCCCTTCCCTGCAACTCCTGGTAACCACCCTTCTACTTTCTGTCTCTATGAATCTGTCTACTCTAGGTACCTCATATAAGTGGAATCATACAATATTTGTCCTTTTGTGTTTGGCTTACTTCACTTAGCATAATGTCTCCAAGGATCATTCCTGTTGTAGCATGTGTTAGGATTTCCTTCCTTTTAAAGGCTGAATAATATTCCATTATACATATAGATCACCTTTTGTTTATCCATTCATTCGTCCATGGACACTTGGTTGCTTTCACCTTTTGGCTATTGTGAATACTGTTGTTGTGAACAAGAGTATGCAAATATCTCAAGTATCTCTGGTCCCAACTTCAATCATTTTGGGTGTATATCCTGAAGTGGAATTGGAGTTGCTGGGTCGTATGATAATTCTATTTTTTAGTTTTTTTGAGGAACCACAGTACTATTATCATCAGCTTTTGTAAGCAATCACAGGAGCTTACAATAACTGAATAATTTCATCTTCTCTATTTTTTATATGGAGGCAGGCCAAACCTGCTGGACATAGTTAAATTCCAGCCTTTCAAACAAAGATGTTAGAAACAAGCAACTTAGCAACATATTCCCCACCAAGAGCACTGCTTTTCATAAACTATCAAATCAGTGAAATGTCTTATTTTTAAAAATTCAGTGACTAAAACCAATATCATTCTGTTTAATGTCTGTTAATTTCAGGAAACCTTTTAAAGGATTACTTTCCTTTTAATAATCTTGTGAATCAAACTTTTCTCCATGCTTGAGCAAGAGCCTGCCCATGAATGTTCAGAGGAAAAGCCCGTTTGTGAATGGGTAGCTTCTGCATGTGGTCCAAACAGTATATTATACACTGAATTTTAGTCATAGAGGATTCAATTTGCATCCCCTAATGGTTTAGTTATATAGTCGTGCCTCAAGGCATAAGAATAGACTGGATTTTGTATCACTTTATTTTTCTGACTCATGAGGATGAAAGCAGATTGAAGCAGTCTCTGACTTGGAAAGAAGGAAAGAAGTACTACCCATTTTCCCTTACCCTCCAGTGCTTTTCTTTTTCTCCCTCCTAAATGTCACACTGTCTGAAAAAAAAAAAAAAAAGATATTCATAGTCTTAAATTCCTCAGTTTATTACCAGCATTTTCTTTGGAGAAGCAATGGATAGGAAACCACCATATGATCCAATCAGTGTCAATGCCCTGTGGGAAGGTCATGGGCAACGGAAATAATCTTCTTGTGTTGGGAGATATACTTCAAGACTGGCCCTTAAAATGGGCTTCGTTTTAATAAGCCAATGAATGTTTCCTACCAAAAGTCATCTCCTTCTCAATGAAACTCATAATAAGCCACTTCAGAATGCCTTCATCTCTCAAACTCCAAGCCAACAAAAACTAGGAATCTTAAGTAATTTTTGTTTAAGTTTGCCTCAATTACCTACTCTGTGGAGCACTCATTTTTTTCACTAAGAAGAAATCAATCTGGTCCTCCCTTCCAGTTATGCGTAGGGATGAGTGTGTTCTTGAGAGCGATGTGTAGAAAAGACCAGGAAAAACATGTGCTACATTGTCCTTTTAGGTGGAGAAAACCAATTTGTCCCTACTGATGGAAGGCCATCAAGAATGTCTTAGTTAGCTCATCACTAACTCAGGACCCGTTGCCTAAACAGACTGCGTCAGAGTGCCTGACAGCTCCTGGTGCTATTACAGCCTCAAAAGCCATCATCAGAATGACTCACCCATGAACTCTTAGAGCTCTGTTGGCTATGGGTAAGAGCTCTGACTTCCCACTGGAATGTACTTACAGCCTCTTCACCTTTACCTGCCCAAGAACCCACCAGGAATAATCCCATCATATTCCTCATCCCTGCTTACTTCGGCAACCTCAAGAGGACCACCGCTCTTTAGATCATGTCTCTTCACTCCAGTATTCTTCCCCTAAGGCTCTTTTGATCCTGTAATAATCTGATTCAATCTTTTTTTCCTCTGCAACCACAGTCCCTTCTGGTGTTCCCTCTAGAACTCACATATGTATTCAACAAAATCTCCTATATCCTCAATCACATCCTGCTAAACTCTGACCTGCCTCTTCCCTGAGGATATACTTCCCCTATGGTCCATCAGGTAGTGACTCTTTTTGTCTCCCACAACTGTGCCCAGAAGTGATAACTGTCCTCTGTGTCCTTCATTGTCACTTCCGGACCATGCGTTCTCATCTTCCCTATCAAATCCTTTGAAGCTCATGCCTTCTGTCAATTCTACCAAATATCCCTCCATGTTGCAGCCAGCTACAGCCCTCCAGGTCACTCTCCATTGGTCCTTAAAGATCACAGCTCTTGGCTCACTGTCAATCTCTCCAGTCATCTCTTTATCACTGGGACAGTCCTTCCATTCATGCTAGTTCTCAAGCCCTTGACTTCTCTCACCACCTACTCCCAAGGTCATCTAGACCTCATCATCACCTGTCCTATACCTCATTTTCAAGAACTTTTCTTTCTAACCCCACTTCACTCCCTCTAATGTCTTGACACAAATGATTCTTCAACCCCACCAGAACCTTAAAATCCATGGTTTTGGCCACATTTCACTTAGTCTTACTCCCCTTGTGTTTTTACTTCTCTCCTGACACAGCTTAGACTCAATTCTCCTTCATTAAAATTACATGTAGTTATACTGTATGTAGTTATACTGTCCAAATTAAAAACACATGAAACCTCTTTTGATTCAGCTCCATTCAAATCTCTATTAGTTATAAGCTCATTCTTTTTTTAAAAAAATATTTTATTTATTAGGCACCCGGGTGGCTCAGTGGGTTAAGCCTCTACCTTCAGCTCAGGTCATGGTCTCAGGGTTCTGGGATCACGCCCCGCATTGGGTTCTCTGCTCAGCGGGGAGCCTGCTTCCCCCTCTCTCTCTGCCTGCTTGTGATCTCTCTCTGTCAAATAAATAAATAAAATCTTTTTAAAAATATTTTTAAAAAGATTTTTTAAAAGATTTTATTTATTTATTTGACAGAGAGAGATCACAAGCAGGCAGAGAGGCAGGCAGAGAGGTGGTGGGGGCTGGGGGGAACAGGTTCTCTGCTTTTTTTAAAAAAGATTTTATTTATTTGACAGAGAGAGAGAGACAGCGACAGAGGGAACACTAGCAGGGGAAGTGGGAGAGGGGGAAGCGGGCTTCCCTTGGAGTGGGAAGTCCTATGTGAGGCTTGATCATAGGACCCTGGGACCATGACCTGAGCCGAAGGCAGCCGCTTAACAACTGAGCCACCCAGGTGCCCCATAAGCTTATTCTTTTCTCTTCTTTATAGCAAAATTCTTAGACAAAGTTGTCTATTCTCACTGTCTACTTCCTCTTTCCCTATTCTTTCCTGAGTCCACTTTATTTTTTAAGATTATTTATTTATTTTGGTGGGGGGGAAGGGCAGAGGGAAAAGGAGAGAGAGGATCTCAAGCTGACTCTCCACTGAACTTGGAGCCTAATTTCAAGACCCTGAGATCATGACCTATGCCAAAATCAAGAGTCAGATGGATGCTTAACTGACTGAGCCACCTAGGTGCCCTGAGCCCACTTTCATCAGACTTTTTGTCTCCACTGTTTTGTTAAGCTTCTCTTGTCAAGATCACTAATGAGCTCTGTCCTCTTCTTACTTGTCTTACCTGTCAGACACAGAAAATCACTCCCTCCTTTTTGAAACATTCTCCTCACTTGGTATATGAGACTTCACCCTTTCTAGATTCTCTTTCTAAAGGTGTCTGCATGGCTCAGCCATTAAGTGTCTGCCTTTGGCTTGGTCCTGGGATCGAGCCCTGCATTGGGCTCCCTGCCCAGCAGGAAGCCTGCTTCCCCCTCTCTCTCTCCCCTGGCTTGTGTTCCCTCTCTGTCAAATAAATAAATAAAATCTTAAAAAAAAAATTCTCTTTCCAGCTCTCAGTCTCCTTGGTTGATTCCTACTCCTCTTAGAGATCTCTTCAGATCTCTTCTCTAGTATATTCACCTACTGGAAATTTTGTCTAACCCCATAGCCTTATCTATTTATTTTTAAATTTGTTTTTGACTTAGAAAACTCCACTTATTAACCTCCAATTCTAATAAAACTAAGAGATCTGCACAAGTGTTTAAGAGGACTTTGAGGTTTTCCCCAACACTGCTCCCTGAAGTCAGCTCGTTTTTGTTTCTGGAGCCTCTGGATGTTTTCTGAGTTGCTAAGAGGACTTCATGTGCCCATTTCCTTTGCAGCCTCTCAGCATTTGTGATCATGATGGGATGCAGAGGGAAAAAGCCAGAAATACCTGAAAGCTACTCTACAGGCTTAGAGAAGTGGGCCCCAAAGTCGATTCAATGCTGGATCTGGTCCAGGTTGCTCTGGATTTTCTTCTCCATGACTGTAGGTCAGTGGATCACAGGAACCCAGCTGCTCCACGGAACGGACATCCCGGGAACACTTACTGCGAGCAGCCACATTGTGGTGGAAAAGCTGGTTGACACAGCCACTCGGGGCAAGGCGGACAGTTAACTGGCCTCCCTGGTAAACCTTGCAGAGGATAGCAGTGAGTGGGACCCTGGTACCGCTGGCCTGTGGTGCCAGCACTGATTCCCCAGCTCTACAGCTCCCGGCAGGATGGAGGAAAGATGTGGAGAGGCCCAACCCCATAGCTTTAAATGCTCCCTATTGAGACTCCCAAATATGTATCTTTAGTCCCTTTCTCTCCTCTGGATTCCAGATCCATATAACCAACTGCGTACTGAAACTCCTCATCGATGTCTAGCAGAATTTCATATTGAACATGAAAAAAAGGTCTTGATTTCAGCTATCCGCTCATCTCATCCCCCAAAATCTGTTCCTTCTTACAAAGTGGCATTTCCTGACTTCTAGCCATTCAGCCCATAATGCTGGAGTCATCTTTTTTTCTTTTGAGTCATCTTAAATAATGTCTTTCTATCACATTCCACATCTACTCTCTCCAATTCTGTTGACTCTACCTTCTCAATATTTCCAAAACCTTACCACTTTTTACTATTTCCACTAATACCATCAACTTCTGCTTGATGATGGCCTGTGGTTTCCTTCTGACTTCCTAACTGGCCTCTCTGCTGCTACCCTAGATGTTCCACATCCTTTGTCCCTTAATTTTATGCTTGCTTGTATTCCTTACTTTAATGAGACATTTCCCAGAAATATTACCAGCTATGACAGGAATCATCAGTGTTTGCATTTCAAAGAACCATTTAACCAAAACCCAGCAAAAACATATTGAGCACCTACTGTGTGCTAGACATTGTTCTAGGTGCTGGGGATATAACATTGAGCAAAACAAACAAAATATATACTCTACCCTCATGTATGTTCTAGAAGAGGAGACTAAATAAACAAGGCAAATAAGTACATATATAGAATGTGAGGTCATGTTAAGTGCTAAAAGGAAAAAATAAATTCAGGAAGGGAGAAACAAAATATTGGGGTTGATGAAATTAAAACTTTAAGTAGGGTGGCTGTGGAATGCCTGAAAAAGAAGGCGATTTTTGCAGGATGGGAGGGAGCTAGCAAAGTGAGAAATCATACGCAAAGGCCAAGAGAGCATAGACTGTCTGTTCTGAGACTGGTGAGGAGGTAGTGTGGCTGTGGCAGAAAGAACAGGGGAGGGAGAAGGAGGTGATAGAGAGGACAAGGGGCCAGAGGAGTGAGGCCTTTACTGTTACCCAACAGTGAACAAATTGTTGTTTACTGTAAGTGATGGAAAGCCATTGGAGCAGATAAATGACATGATTTGACTTAAGTTTTTCAAGGTAATTCTGGCCACTGTGCTAAGAATACATTGCAGAGGTAAGAGTCAGGAGAACAGGGGTTTTCATAATCCCAGTAAGAGATGAGTGGTTTGAACTAGAGAGATGATAAAGCAGATGATGAAACATGGCCTTATCCTAGATGTACTTCAAAAGTAGAGCTGCCAAGTGTTGCAAATGAACTTGTGTGAGTAGCTAGGAAAATAAAGCAGTCAAAGATGACATCAAAGTGAGACACCAGGGGGAGGAGATGGCCAGAAACTACGGTGGTGAAGATTGTAGGAGAAGGGACTTTGAGGAGAACAGCAGGAATTCAGTTTTGAATACATTTAGATGAAGATGCCTATTATGCATGGATCCAATTAAAATATCAAGTAACAACTAGATAGGTGACTCTGGATGGAAGAGCTTGGAACATTAAGTCCAGATTACTATAAAAATTTTTTAAATCATTACTTGTAATAGAAAGAAAAGGGTGGAAGTAGTCTGTATTTGTCTTGAATATCTACAGATTTTGAGCAGGACTAAATTATTCCATGGAGTTAGAAGCTCACATAATTACTGGAAGAGAGAAGTGTGAAGTCAGGAAGATTTTTCAGGAGATCCAGAAATACAGTACTCATAGAGAAGCATGTCCATTTCCTTGATGAAGACTCCAGTAAAATGCTGAGAATGGAAGGGGTAAAGAAGGTTGAGGAAGGGTTTGGGGGAGCTCGAAAAGTTGGATTGGTCCCTAAAATATTTCCTCTGAGCCTGCTCAGGATTTAGTTTTCCTTTCCTGTTGTAGCTTTATAGATATTTAAAGTAGTTCTGTTTAAAAGATCTTTCAGGAGCACAGTTGCATCCTAGTTGTCAATAGGAGGTCAAGCAGAAATTCAAATCTGAGTTTGTAAAAAATGCAGATTTTCAGCCTATCCCAGTGATCCTGACTCATTAGGTCTAGGATGAGGTCCAGAAGGTTTTGTTTGTTTGTTTGTTTGTTTGTTTAAGATTTTATTTATTTATTTGACAGACAGAGATCACAAGTAGGCAGAGAGGCAGACAGAGGGGGAGGGGGAAGTAGGCCCCTGCTGAGCAGAGAGCCCTATGTGGGTCTCGATCCCAGGACCCTGAGATCATGACCTGAGCCAAAGGCAGAAGCTTAACCCACTGAGCCACCCAGGCAACCCAGGTCCGGGAATTTTTAACAAATATCATAAGTGATTTTGCACACTGATAAACATGCCTGAGTTGCTTGCACACGGCACTTGCAACTGTTGATAGAAACAGCTACTGAGAGTTAGGAGTGCCCTCGATTGGTGCTAGAAGCTACCACACTTGCTCCGGTATCAGAGAGAAAAAGTTGTATTGTAACAAAATATCAAAGATCTCCATTATTTTAGAATATCCTTTATTTATTCTAGAATGTAGCTCAAGGCCCACTGGCTACCTAACAGCTGGGGGAAAAGTAGAGATTTCTGATCTTGTGTTGTAATTCCTAGTGAAGAGCAGAAAGAGCAGTTCTCTCCAGAACATTTCCTGGGGTTTAGCTCAACAACTCTGGTCTTTGAATCTTATACAAATTTTTAAGCAGTAACCTGGCCATCGAATACCTAGGCAAGATGATGTATGCGAGAGAAACTTAGAAAATATTAGTTTTTCCTCCAGCTAGTATTAACTTTTGACTGTATTTGGCAAAGTATGAGATGAAGGCAGAGAGACTCATACAGCATTTTAAATGTGCAAATAAATACCAGGCAGATCAGCTCCATGGGGTAGCTGTAGATTTTTCTCTTAAAAAGGCTGATTTCATTATAAAGGAGGTTGTTTGTTTTTATGTTTTTCTTTAAATTTAATTAGCCAACATACAGTACATCATTAGTTTTTGATATAATGTTCCAAGTTTTTCATTTTTGCCTTAGAAGATTATTTAATCCAGGTGTAATTGTATTAACATTAAAGAAGAGTTTTAACCATTTAAATAAAATCACTCTGGCAGTGCATACTTAGTGTATTTTCCTAAAAATTTAAAAACTTCTGTTTATTACTAGCAACCACTTTAAAACTCTTAACTAGTCAGCTCAATCAATTAAATTAATCCCATGAAATAAAATGTGCAATAGAGATGATATCTGAAATCATTTTTATTCATGGTTAGAGACTACTAAGGTTCTTTTGACAAGCCCTTAAAAATCTTGTGGGTGATGTTGAGAACTTCAACGTACAAGTGCTGACTCAGTGGGGGGGGGGGGGGTGCTCCTCATTGGATAAGAGTTAGTTCTACACATAGAACATGAGAATAGCAAACCCCCAAGCTGTACAAAGGCTCCTAGAGTTTTCACATGCTCGTTACTGGAATTTTCTAATGCTGAACAACTAAGGAATATGAATATGCAAAGCTCATAGACTCTGATCAGCATCTGCCTCTTTCAGCCTCTTCTCCTTCTGAAAAGGAAGTCACTGTGCCTCTGGCTTTCCAAGCTCTCTGTGCTGAATCCCCAAAGCAAGCAAGAGAAGAGAGGAGAGGGAGTGGATTTGTTTGTTTGTTTTTATAGCAAAAACTGAATTTGCCTTTTACGGAGCATGTGTTTTCAGATGAATATCAGAATATAGCCAGTGAGGTCTCATGCATTTGCCTACCTGTCTACCGAGATGAGTGCACATGGCTGTCCCAGAGGGAAAGAAAAGAAATCTCAATGGCTTGGCATCTTGAATTAACCTGAATAATCAGCAGATTCTCTCAGTTCTCTGTTTCTGATTATTTTCATCCAAAAAAGTTTTTTTTTAGACAAGCAAATATACTGTGTACTTAATGTATTTCCGTAATTATCTTTTTGCTCATAAAACAAAAAAACTTTCTGAGAATTAGTGATTGTTTGTCCATCCTAAGAAACGTCAGGTTTGTATACGAATGATTAACCCATAAAGAAAGATCTCCTAAATCTATCAGCATACTTCACCTCTTCCCTAGTTTTACCTAGAGCACTGCCTTCTCTCCATTATACCCTCCGTGACCTCATTCCCTTCCCTTCTCCCAGCGAACGAGCAACCAAACTATCTTGGGACAACAGTACCACCTACTGGTCATGGTAGTAAATTGTCTAGTAAGATTGCTTTAGTCTATGCACAAACTACATTCTCCCATCATTTTCTGCACTTGAGACTTGTAAATTGTGTTGGAAATTTCTCTTCAATTGCAAATCACATACACCCATGCTATCTCAGTCACCAAAAGTAGCCCCAACACCACACTCATCATTTTAAATCACATCCCCATACAGCTCTGTCCATCCCTTTATATGATCCAATGTCCTTCTTTCTCACGACACAAGCTCTTCCACTGTACCCTCTGGATCTCATGGGCATCAGCAAAATTCCCTATATCCTCAAGGTCTTCTCCGCATTACTGCCACCTCTTTATTCTAAGTGAAACTTGTTCATACAGTTATGAGTATTCACTGCCAATTCTTCCTTCTCCCTAAACATTTTTGCTTCCTTTGAAGCTCGGCTAGAAGCCCAGAAGTCATCTACTTCCCCATGTGTCACTCTATAGACTTCAGAGTCACTTCTCATCATTCCTGAAGATTCTCACGCCTGACCCACTATCACTTTCTCCCAGAGCACTTTTCTCACCGTTTCTTGGTGATTTCAAAATCATTGAGAAGATGCTTGCAATAGCCTCATCTCTCAGGCTTTGATGTCTTCTCCTCCAATGACATCAATTCAGCCACGTGCTCTTACGGTCATGCTGCAGATCTTATCAATACTGGTGACTGTGTTCCCTCCAGGATATCAATTTCAGGTACCATACACTCCTTCCACAACACCTCATCTCTCCCTCTCACTATAACTATTTGTTGAGCCCCAGGAGGAACACCTACCTGTTGACCTTAGCATTTTCCCTTACCTCCTTATGTGTTAATTTACCTCTTTAATCAATTAAGACTTAGTGGCTCAATATGGTAATCATTACCTTACACGTGTCCCAATTCCCCTGTTCTTCGCTCCCATTATCAAATGTACTTGTTCTTACTCCTGTACAAATACCCACTCCACTCCCTTCTGCCCCTGAACTGTAGAAGGCGACTGAAAGAAAACACACTTCTGTAAACAGATCTTACTTCAATTACTGACTGCTAATATCAAGTGGACTCTTAAAATGTTGCCAGGATAGTCTACCACCTTTGAATCATCCCATATCCCTCTCGTTCTTCTAGACAACTGTTTTGCACCTTTTTCCTCTCCTTAAATTTGCAACACTTCATCCTTTATTCTCACTCTTACTTTTAATGATCTTACTCTTCTTTTTACTAGAAAATAGGGGCAATTAGAAGAAGCTTCCACATGCTCCTAGTATTTAAATCTACAAACTTTCCTCCCTCTATGACCCTCTTCTTGCCGTCTCTTCTATTACATTGAATATACTGTCCCTGCTCCCACCTGAGGACAACCCCTCCACGTACAAAATGGATCTCCTCTTCCATCCAACAGCATCCTTCCTGGAGTTGCTTGTCTTCTCTGCGTCAGGGATATTTTCCTCTTTAGTTGGATCATTTTCATCTTTGAAAATAAATCCCAACCTTGACCACACATGCCCCTCCAGAAACTATCCCATTCCTCTGCTTCCCTTTTCAGCAAAAATCTCCAAAGTGGTGAGCTACATTTGCTATCTGCATTTCTTCTCCTAATATTTCCTGAACCACCTCTAATTAGGCAACTCAATGATCAGCAATAATGTCCATTTTGCCAAGCTAATAGTTACCTCTCAGTTCTCATTGTCCTCCATTATCAGCAACATTTGGATCAATTGATTTCTCTACCTTTCTTAAAATGCTTTCTTTGTCTGGCTCTTTTTTTTGTCTTCCTGTCTCTCAGATCGTTTTCCCTATCACATCCTTCTCATATTCCAGACCGCTAAACTCCACAATGCCAAAGGAGTCCATCCTTAAATCTCCTTATCATTCACTCTTCACATGATCTCACTCACTCCTCTAACATTAAATGGTGACTATCTATCGATTATTCCAAATTTCTATTGATAGTTCAGACCTCTCCTTTGAACTCTGTATTCATATGCTCAACCCCTATTTGATATTATTATATGGAATTCTAACAAGCATCTCAAACGTAACATATCCTGAACTCAACCCATGGTCATACCTCTCAAGCATGTTCCTTTCCCTGCTTTTGTTTATTGCTGTAAATGGCAACCTCAGTCTCCCAGTTTCTTGAGCCCAACATCTTGAGCCATTCTTGACTCTTTTGTTACTTTTGTTATATACACTAAAAAAATACAAAAAGTAGATTGAATTTTGATTCCACTTTTTTCTTTCATGCTTCATATCCATCAACAAATCCTATTTGTTCTACCTTCAGATAATATACAGATCACTTCTCAGCATCCCCACCATTTTCACTCTCACCCATCTACAATAAGTACTGGAAGAGTCTTCTAACTGTTTAACTTCTGCTTTTTCCACTGTATTTTCAAAACAACAGTGGGAGTCATTTTTCTGAAATCCATGCAAGATCATATCACTATTCTGCTCAAAACTCCCTTCTCATCTCCCTTAGAGGAAATTTTAAAGTTCTTAGTATATCTGTGTCCTACATCATCTGACCCACTGCCATGTCTTATTACTTCCCTACTCATGTCTTCCTTCTTTCATCTGGTCTTCTTTCTCCTATAACTCACTGTCCATTCTCTGGCCTCAGAACCTTTGCACTTCCTCTTACTCTGCCTAGAATGTCATTCCTTTACAAAAAGTCCTTCCCTGACCACCCTACATATGAGCATCTTCCTCCCTCCACCCTCATCTCTGAGATCCCTTATTTTGCTTTATTCTTCTCCACGTTTCTCATCTCCAGTGGCTGTCCTTATTTGTTTCATACTTCTTCCTGCTAGAATAGAAATTCCATGAGAGTAGGGACTTTGTTTTATTTACTGGTTTCTACTGAGTGTTTTCAACCTTGCTCAGTGCATGACAGGCACTAAATAAACATTGCCATACAAATCTTTTTTTTATTTTCTCTAACTCTTGCTTCTTCATCTCTCATCTTCTATGTCTTCTGTCTTTCACTGCTTTTCTTAATATGTATTTTCCTAACGTCTCCCAAAGTAACATAAGCTAGGACAAAGCAACAACAAACAGTAACAATAACAATGCCTTTAGGACCCAGGTAAATTAATGTGTAAAGCAGCGGAGTGTAGAAATACAGGTCAGGTGGAGTGCATCCGCCCCACCCCAAACTATTCAAATTCAAATTTTAAGAAGTAAAACAATTCATCTCTAAGACAACTTTGGGCAGCAGCCCTACATTTGCCACCCTCGTCCTGGCAGTGCCCCATACCTCTTGTAGCCAAGAAAATACCATAAATTTTGAGATTAAATTTGACAAAATACAAACACACAGTAGTCACTTTCAGAATTTCATGTTTCTCTCCAACACTTCATTTACCTTAAATGAAACCCACTTTTCCTCACGTTCTAGCATTTGAAGTGTTGTCTTTAAGTTTTCACTATTGGCATTTTGACCATTTTGAAAAATTGCCTTTCTACTACTCTTATGGGAATGTTGGTATTTAGTATTTTATAGACACTTTATATGGCCTCTGATTCCTAAACACAACCAATATGGTGACTCTTCCTATAGGAAGTAGATGGGATTAATGAATTGTGATCAGTGTCTATTTTTCCTAAGCAAGGTAGACCAAAATCAGTGTGCCACTTTCTAGAAGATAGACCAAAGAAAGATACATCATGTTTGAAAATCCTCAGCTTAAAGATACTTTATTTTAGAATCTTGCTTGTTTGTATAAAAGAACAGGAAAACAATGGCCCTTCAGGGTCCCCAGAGAAGGTAAGAGCTGTGTTGGATGTTCACGTATGGCTGTAATCTATGCCCTGCTCAACTAGAATGAATCATAACCCAACCCCTGACGCTACCTTTCCATGCTCCTCTCCTAGTCATCACCCAATGACGTGAACAAGTAATGAGTCACCCTCTGCTGTTCCCTTCAAAGGCTGAGTCTTCTCTGGACCCTGTACTGTTTCCACAAGGGGAGGATTCGAACAGCAGGCCAGAGTGGATCAGTGTGTGTATCATCTGTTTATTCCTCAGCACTGCCTCTGACTGGCCAGGAGCACGGAATAAAGGACAGGGCTTTTGTCGTCCTGTAATTCTGTTTCACTGAAAGTTTTAAAAATCATGCATATTCCGCCCTGCCCTCTTCTTTCTTGGGAGTACTTGAATCATCCCCCAAAATGCCTGTATGCGTTTCAGCCCCTGATTGTTAACAGTTTAGAAAACGAGTTCTAAGCAGCTGGCTAATGGATTAAACTTTGGAACCCCATCCAAGTACAAATTGGGAATATTGCTTCCTCTCAGACAGGACCAAATTTGAGAAAGGAATGTTCCGGTCAGACTGGGTGGCTGCAGATGAAGGTGTGGGGAGCCCAGCCCTGGTCTAGATATTATGAGTGTAGGCAGACCTGCAGGAAAGCAAGACTTCTGAAACACATGGGTTATTGTCTTCAAGAGCGTGATTTAATATCGCAGACAAAGACATTTTGCAGAATGAACCAGGTAACACTCAAGAGTGGGTGATGGAGAGAGCTAGACAAGCATGTCCATCCAAAATGGACCCTGAAAGAAGAATTCAGATGTTTCATCCTGAATGAGGAAACTGGCCAAGCTATGAACTGTGTTGGCAATGAAAGGTCACATTGGCTCTGGCTCCTGAGCTCAGCCATAAGATTTTCTGCTTCGGAGCTGAGTCCTAATATGCAAACAGAAAAGTCAAACTCTGAGGCTAACAGGAAACAGTATATTCTCAGAGGTCAAATTTGCTGAAACTTTTGAATAAGGAACGAAAGGGCAAGCAGACCAAAGACCCTGGCGAAATCAGGACCCTGTCCCCTGAAGCCAATGACTGAGTGGGAAAATAATTTCATATCCTCATGCCTGGATTTTAAGTGCAGAAAGCAATATAGTGTGGCAAAAATATGGAACATAAATTTAATAAAATGAGTTTTATGAGTTGGGGCATGGCAGAGCTTCCCTAATTAAACTTTATCCTCACGTTAGGGCAATTTTCTTTCTTTTTGAGGCCAGCCTACCCTTTATTTCTTAACTTCCTGTCATTCTTTTTATTGGTAAAGCAATTGTTTTTACTAAAACCAGTGGACAGAGCTCATAAAGTGACATTGTTTTGCCCATACTCTGCATTGTTGAAAGATATAAGGAATACGTATACACTTTTGGAGGGGAAATAAACCACCCAAGTATTACTCCTCTTGGGAGATTGTGCCCATGATTATAATTTTAAACTAGGTTTTCTGGATGAAGATTAGAAAAATATCCCTTTTCATATAGGAAAACAACGTTTGCTTTTGGACATATTATATGAAATAGATTTCAGATTAAAATATTAACTCATAGGATTGAAGGAAGAAGTCCCCCAGAGGTTTTAAATATATTCTCTTTGGTCAGAAAATCATACCTAAACCTATCGTGACTGCCAGGAGCATTGCATGAAAGCAACTCCAAGTGACTTTTTAGCCCCCACAGCCAAAATTGCTACCTGGGATTATATCCACAGGGAACAAAAACTTGTGATAGAAGTATCTAGAAACTTTTACCAAGAAAAAAAAATTGTTTGAAGTTTCATGATTAACTATCTTTATCAGTTCTTGAAAAGTTAACCAGTTGTATACTGAGCACTATCCATTGGGAAAGTACCAATACCAAAGTGACTTTGATAATTTAAGGCAAAATCCACCTAAAAAGATCTTAGTGACAAAGTTTTACAAATCATTTGCTTTATTATATCGGATTAATTTTAGATTAGATAGAGAGACATTTAGGAGAATATTTAGACTAATGAGCTCTAGTCCATTCAAAAAGAGTCATATTGTCATTTGTAGAAGGAGATGAAACACATAGGACCATTAGCTATAGTTCTGTTGTTGCTTTTAGATAAAAGACCCTAAACTGAGTGCAGTGATAAAACATACTACATTCTTTGAAGTCAGTATTTCCCAAGATATCAATGTAGTCTACCTGCTGGGATTCTATAAAGAAATGCTGAGTGGGGTTGGCAATAGCTTCAGACTGTTTTCTTTGAAAAAATCAAAATGATTCTGACTTATGGACCACCAGATGCCATGTTGGATGCAACTGTTACAAGGAGACCACAAGAACTTCAAAGCGGCTTGTCTAAGATGGTTTCATGAGGCAGTCTCTGTAAGATTAATTGGTTTTTGTTATTTGTTTTTCATGAAAAAAAAAAAAAAAAAACAAAAAACCTTCCAGGGATTTTGGCAATGTGAAGTGAGGTGGGGTGGTGTCGAAACTATGGGGCTAAATAGAGAAGAATCTGGAGAAGGGGACTCTGTCCATCAACATTACAGTTTTTCTCTCAGAAACAAAAGTTTTTGAATATAAATATAGGTGGATACCTTGCTGTAGGCTATGTTCCACAGAACCTAAATAAAATGATGCAAGTGTTGGTTCAATCGTGTCTCTTAATGTCACAATATAGGCTTTTTCTTAATTTCCAAAAGCAGAGTAGGAAAATTTAAAAAGCAAACCGGTGTTCAGGCATATTTTACTTACTATTTTAATAAACCTTTGTTTATGCCTAGAGGTGCCATTAAATTACCAGGCAAACGTGAATATACTGCTCCCTGGGGACTGGCGTCGCCGAGTGAATATTGCTGGGTGTTTCACTCGAGGCTCATTCACGGCTCTGTTTACACGCAGCTGCTGGACACAAGATTGGAAACATAGTTTGTGCTTTATCTATGTCCCTATTGTTTTTCTATCAGCCTTGGAGATGAATAGTGATTTGTGATGGGGATCAAATGACCACGATAGCAGGTTTGAAAAAAATACTTAAGACATCTCTAGTCATTTTTCCTGTGATTACAGTGGAAGATAATTTAATTTCTTTGTCATTTGAAGAATTGACTGAAAATACAGTGGTCGATGTTAAACAGTACAATGCCTCACCGGTTCCCAACCTACAGTGCCGAACTTGGCCTGAGAGTCAAAGGGTAGGAGACTGGGTGTACTTGGAGGAAAACTCAGAAGTTGACTTTCTCTTGTACAAATATTCGCCACTTATGTAGTTCGGAAAATCAATCAGAACATTGCCATGAAATCCGAGCCTAAATGTGTTTGGTACATTACCTCTAATTATAATATTTAGATTATAAATAATTCATCATGTATTAGTGCAATGGATTAATGGCATTACATTTCTTTTGATGGGTGATCTTGATTTTTTTCCCCAGAACCTAAAAAATAAGACTGCTGGGGACCTAACTGGCTCAGTTAGTGGAGTGAATGACTCCTGATCTTGGGATTGTGAGTTTGAGCCCCACGCTGGGTGTGGAGATTACCTAAAAATAAAATCTTAAGAAAAAAAAAAAAAAAGAATGCTACCAAGAAACTGAGTCTCATGGCTCTCTGTTGATTTTTTTTAAGTTTACAATGCAATCTGAGTATAGAAATCTATTCAATGATTTAAAATGCATTTTTATATTTCTTTCAGGTGCTAGAAGCAACTATTACAGTAGCAGGGTAAGAATCAGAAAGTCATGCTGGCAAAATGGAGTTGTTTTCTTCTGCTAAATGGAAGTCAGAGAGCATTCTTAACTTTAAGAACTGGTGGGACTAAGCATATGACTTCCCACTATGGCTCTCAGCACTGTCCGCGATCATTCTGTTTGACTGCCCAGCAAAGCTCTATTGAAAGCCCGTTTTCCTTATTTCGAAAATGTCAATGATCCATGAGCTAGGCCAAAAACTTGAGTAATTAATCAATTTTTCTAGCATCACAAATAATGTAAGGAGCCTATAGTAACTACCCCCAGTTATGTATAATTGTATGTATGCTGTATGGGGATAAATACTAAAAATAAATATTGGACAAAATGCAAAGAGGAAATGTAAACTGTTAACATCTTTTGAGAATGCAATTCTGGACATATCTATTAAAGTTACAAGTAAACACCTTTTCCCTGAGCCATTCCATAAAAATAAAACTATCAGCACATGAGGGTATGTGTGCAAGGATGTTTACCAGAGCTTTGTTCATAGTGGCAAAAATCGAAATACAAAGGAGTGCTCATCTCTAAGGGTCCAGATAAGCAAACTGTGGTTCATCCACACCACGAAAGAGAATGGGTTAGATCTGTATTAGTTGATTTGGAGGGATTTTTTACACTATGTGTTCAAGTGAGAAAAAGTTTTTTAACTTTTTTTTTTATGGTAGTGGTGAGGGACGATGGAGAAAAGAAAGAAGGGAAGGAGATAAATTGAACAAAACGTTTTAAAACTAACCTCAGTAAAATATGTATAGAATATGATCCCAGTCACTCAGAAATTTATATTTAGGTCTGCACATATGAGTCTGATCTAAGAGTTACCAAAGTGTTAATAGTGGTTATCTTGACTTGGGTGAATTTTAGTTTCTTTCTTAACATTTTTGTTGCTGTCATTCTGGTAGACTAGAATTTAACATATTTTATTTGTGTAATAAGTTGAAAAGAAGCTTAAAGAATTATCAGTAAAATAGCAATTTCAATGTTATAAATAACATTTAAAGAAAAGGCTTTAAAATACAGAGTATATAAACAGGTTTTCAAAAGGTTAAAAATAATATATTTTCAAATATGAGGCTTAGTATATACTCCAGACAACTGGTAATTTTTTTTTAATTTGGCAGATTTTTAAAAATTTGCATAAAGGATTTATACTATGATGATATGTTATAGCCAAAGTTCATAAAGTAGATCATTTGCAAACTCTGCTTCTGTTCACAGGCCCTTAATACCAACTAGATGATCTGTCAAATTAGATACTCAGGATTGGAAATGTTGGGTTTGATACAGAGAGCCAGAATGTATAGCAGAGTCTGTTCCTTCTGGGGAGGAATTAGGTCCCAATTTCCTCCAAGGACTTGAAGCACACAAGCCCAAGGCTTCCAACAAGCCAAAAAAAAGCCATCTAGAGATATGTATGTGTCACAACACCATGGATTTTTCTTGGCTTTGAATATAGTGAAATGAAGATCTTGGTTGCCACCTATAGAAATAACAGTCACATCTCCTTAGGGGGAAAAAGGTCTTTCTCCTCTACCTTCTAAATTCTTGCCTGGAATCTACAACACAATTAATTGATTATATACAACACAACAGATTAATAAGAGAAATCTTAAGTGACACAGAGAAGTTCATAAGGAAGTAAGACCTGAAGAAGTGAAAAAACCTGTGTTTTATGTGAGGCTCGATGAAGGGAGGGAGAGTTGTGGGAAAAACTGGTAAGAAAAGAAAGGATGGGGGAAGCAGCAAGGCCCACCCATTCAGATTCCTCGGGGTGTCCCTTGGTCTTCACAGGTGAGGATGCTCTTTCCGAGGAAGGCACCCCTCAAGTGGGGATTTTATGACCTACTTCAGGAGAAGGTGAGAAAGTCCTGCCGGCCCTCTGCCATTTCTTAAATCCTTCAGCTTGAAGTATTCAATATGCCAAGGTGTCTTACGTTGGGGTATGGAGTGTGAGGTTCTGAGCGCTGTCACCACCATTGCTGATCATCAGGGATGGACCAGGCACTGAGATTAGTGGTTTCTATGCATCATCTAATTGAATGCTTCGACAACAGATAAGCCATGGTATTTTCACATGACTTGCTCTCACTTCAGTCAGATCTCAAATAGCAGCTCCTCCAAGATGCATTCCCTTGTCACTCCGCCTAAGTTAGAACATCTAGTAGGGGTGTGGTTGTACTAGTTGAGAGCCTCTGAATCTTCTAGAACTTCTTAGGCACTCAGTCAGTATGTGTTGAATGAATGAATGATTTTTATTTTCCCAATCATGTGAGGTCATAAGTCTCAACCTCTCTGGTTCCTTTATTCTTTCACTTACTCATTCAACAAACATTTATTAAGCACTGACTATATTCCAGGTGCGTTCTAGGACTTTGGAATGTCCACTGAACAAAGAAACAAAGTTTCTGCTTCCTTGGAGCTTACTTTTTAGTCATTAAAATATTAAATTTTTTTTTCCACATAGTTTCACTGATTGCCATAAAAGTAGTAACAAATAAATAGACACTGACCCAGTTGCCTTCTATGGCATTTTTAAAATGTAGATATGCTCTTTTCAGAATTATAGAAATTAGCAAAACCTTTACATTTCATTTTTTGTAAATACGTAATTCTATACTTGAGTACTTGGGTAGTCTTAGGTGGCTGAAGATGTAAAATGGACTTGTTATAAGCTAATAACAGAAATGTCTATTTAATAAAGCCATTGTCCTAATATCCAAGGTTGTGATAAAGAGGTCAAGGAAGAATTAACTTTGAATCCATTTTTTCTATTCCTTGGTTGTATCATTAGATTTTTAACAACTGAAAAAATGGTTTTACTAAGCTTAAAATATTACATCCCACATATGCTCTTCTTAGGAAAAAAAGAATGTTCTGTAATTGCCTATGAAAAAGCTCTTATCAGGAATCAAATAACTTGATTTATTTGTTTGGTGTGAACCCAAAATTAACCCTCGGTAAATGTACTTGGAGTCAGAAACCACCCTGAGTTTTTTTGTCAGTAAAACAGGAGTAATAAGAGAATGCTATAGAATGGGGAGAAGCAAATGAATTCATTGGATTTTCATGATTGTAATGTACTAAATACAATTTTATATAAAATATAATTTTTTGGTAAAACTTTAAGAACACAAAAATGGAGACTTTAACAACATCTATACATATGTAAACAGGTTTGGATTGAGAAAAATAAAATTTAGTGATACTTTTCAACTATGCTCCACCTTAATGAAATGAATGCCAGACTCTAAGAATAACCAATGTCAAGTCTGCATTGGTCATTGAAGATAGTGTAAGAATAAGAATAAATAAGAACAAGAATAAACCAAGAATTCACTTCACTGCCAGATCAAATTTATAGCTCTTGTAGAATGCCAAAAGGCAAGCTCAAACTGCTAGGAAATTGTATCTTTTGGTATTTTTCCTTGATTATTGAATTGGGTGGATTAACATAAACATAAAAAGTAAGATGTTCTTCAGTGTAGGTAAGAGAAGATTTTGATTCAAAGCACAGGATTAAAACTGATGCTGGGCATTTATGGGATAATCCCCTATAGAGGATAGTGTTGGCAGGGAGGATTGGTCCCATAGCTGGGCTTTTCCCCCATTTTATATACAGGGGCTCTCCTATAATCCACAGCTGTCTTAGACAATGTCCAGCACACCTGATCCCCCAGGGGCATGGTGACCTTTTATCTTTTCTATCAATTGTTGCCCAATTCTCCTTAGTTCCTTTGCATAGGGTTTTCCACATATCATGCAGTAGGTGTTTGCTGGGGTTAGAGAAACATTAGAGGTACACATCATCTGCTGTCCTGGGAGTGTGAGTGGCACCTTCTAGAGGAAGAGACACTTAAATTTGTGTCCTGAAGAGTGAGTAAAAATTGTGCCAGAGAGAAAAACCACTAAGGCAAGAGAAGACAAACTGAATCAATGAAACAGGAAAGGTTCTAGATAACAGAAGTCCTGGTACTTTATGCCAGGAGGTTGGATTGAGTCTGATAGGCCAAGAGCACCTTGATGGGTTTTAAGTAGAGTAGTCAATAACTAAGATTTGGGTTCCACATAAATAAGGTAACTCAGCTACAGATTTGACATGAGAAGGAGTAAAAGGGATGGCAAATGGTTAGATGCAGGAGCCCAGCTGGGAGGCCATGTAATAGTTCCATGTTTCACTAGTGACCAGAGTAGCTGTACACAAACAGCAAAATTAATTTCAGCAACATGCATCATGGAAGCCTTTAATTTTTAGAACATCCCTTTATAGCAAATATGACAGGAAGTGAGAGAATGCTACCAGTTCCCTTTTTGACTCTGCCCAGATCCCACAAAATGAAATGATGGTGCAGGGGGCAGAGATGCAGGCAAGTGCTGCTTTGGCCTTAGTACGTGGACTTGGTAACAACCTGCCTCTGTGTCTAATCTCTCCCACCCCACCAAGATAAAGGGACAGACATGAAAAACATGTAGAGATGGAATCCAAGGGACTCGAGGATAGGCTGCAGGGGTGAGCAAGAGAAGACCTTGAATGGCTCCCCAGTTTGCCATTTGGGATGACTGGGAAAGCAGGGTTGTTGAGAATGCTTAGGCTGGCATTTCTCAAAATAAAACTTCCATTTGAAATGAAAACAAATAAAAGAACAGCAACACATAATTTTACACAATAGGAGCTCCTAATTGAACATTAATTAAGATCTAGATATTAATTGAATAGTTGGTTGGTTATCACAGTTTGGGAACCTTCCTTGGATATTTCTTCCTCCTATTGGCTTCAGTTCTCTCATTCACTCAAAGGAAGAGTCAGGTTCATGTGTAAGTTTCCCGCAGACTGGTAGGAATATTTATAATGAGTCAGCCAGTAAGATTCCCAGATTAGAGAATGATGACTTTATAGGAGATGCCAACTTCTTCTCCAGAGATTTCAGAACCTGCAGTGGGTTAGGCCATTGAAAATGGCTGTTAAAGTAAGGATATCTATGAACTATTTTTTTCAAAGTCTAGGTTTCTACATAATTCACGTGTTGTATATGTATGAGTATATATATATATATATATATATATATATATATATATGTATATATATATATATATCCTAAAAATATAAGTGTCTATTCAATTTTTCAATCTTTAGGTGTTAGGCTAAGGCTTTTTCTTTCACTTTTGCACCACCTTTCTTGAATAACCACAGCCATATGCATCATGTACAATCTTCAATTTCCATTTGAAGTTGTAATAAGAATTGCAAGGTAAAGGTGCCTTGGTGGCTCAGTTCAGGTCATGATTTCAGTGTTGTGAGATAGGATCCCCTTACCCCCACCGTGGAAGTGTGTGCTATGAGAGAAGTCTGCTTGAGATTCTCTCCCTCTGCCTCTCTGCTCACACTATCTCTTTTCTCTCAAACAAATAAAAAATACTTTTCTTTTTTTTTTTAAAGAGAGAGAGAGAGAGGATGCATGTGCACTTGAGCAGGGGGAAGGGGCAGAGGGAGAGGGAGAGAGAGAATCTTAAGCAGACTCCATGCCCAGCACAGAGCCAACCTGAGATCATGACCTGAGCTAAAATCAAAAGTTGGACCCTTAACCAACTGAGTCACCCAGGTGCCCCAAGAAATAAATCTTAAAAAAAAAAAAAAAAAAAAAGAATTATGAGGTAATGTCAATGTAGAATCTTGGCTTCTTTGTGGATTTCCCCCAGAATTTTCTGGTGTCTCACCCACATATATATGATAGCAATGTTAAACAGTGTGTTCTAGAGCATTCTAGTTAATCTTCATAAAAAAAATAAACCTTTGGGGGAGGAGCAAGATGACAGAGGAGTAGGAGACTTATATGTTGTTGGGTCACAGGAATTCAGCTAGATAGTTATCAAACCATTCTGAACACCTACAAACTCAACAGGAGATCTAAGAAAAGAAAAGGAGCAACTCTATGAATAGAAAAGTGACCACTTTCTGGAAGGTAGAACGTGCAGAGAAGTGAATCCAAGGTGATATTTGGGAAGATACACTGTCGGAGGCGGGGGACCCTCTGTCAGCTGGTTCCTGGCACATGATAGAGCAGCAGAGCACAAAACCAGACCTTTTAGAAGTCTGCTCCACTGAAGGACATTGCTCCAGTGGCTAAGTGTGGGGTGGAGCCCTCCCTGGGACAGTGTGGCCTGAAGACCCTCAGGGTCACAGAAAGAACGGAGGTGCCTGAGTGTGGCAGAGCTTCCAGGTATCAGAGTGGGAAGCCAGCTGCAAAGACAGAGCCAAGGAGTGGGCTCTCAGCTTGGAGTTGCCATAAACCATGATCTGCAGCAGAGGTGGACCAGTACTTTTGGAGCAGGGACCCCATGAGCGGCATATCCAAGGAGACTACCCTTCCTCCCCTGGGAAGAGTGGCATGGAAGCACACTGCAGGAATCTGCTAGGTTTGGAGACTCCGAACGGGGCTGTGTGCCAGAGATAGAAACACTCAGTCACGGGCTGGGCGAGCTCAGAGTGCAGCCAGAGACCAGGAAGATGGGAGGGATTGACTGGTTTTCTCTGAGGGTGCACTGAGGAGTGGGACCCTGAGCTCTTGGCTCCTTCGTGGCCAGAGATTGGGAGGCCGACATTTTCATTCTCCTCCTTCAAAGCTGTGCAGAAAGCGTCCAGAGAACAAAAACTCCTGAGAGCAAAAGCAACCAGATTACTTAGCATGCCCCTGGCAAGGGTGGTGCAATTCTGCCTCGGGCAAAGATGATTGAGCATCACTGCAAGAGGCCCCTCTCCCAGAAGATCAGCGAGAACATCCAGCCAAGGCCAAATTTACTGATCAATGAGAACTGCAAAACTCCAGCACTAAGGGAATACAGGACATAGAAATCATGGCTTTTTTCCCCATGATTCTCCAGTATTTCAAAGTTAATTTTTTAAAATTTTCTGTATTTTTTCTTTTTCTATTTTAAAATTTTTTCTTCTTTCCTTTTTCAACCAACAACTTATCAATTCATCATATTCTATCCCTTCATTGTGTGTGTGTGTGTGTGTGTGTGTATATATATACATATATGTGCATATATGTATATATCTATGTGTATATATATTTTTTTCTTTCTTTCTTTAAAATTTTGGGATACAGTTTCTTCTAATAGACCAAAATACACCCTAAATCTAGTGTATGGCTTTGTTCTAGTCTCCTGTCTGATCTCATTCTCTCCTTTTTTTTTTTTTTAAGTTTTTTTTTCTTTCTTTTTTCAACCAACTTCTTATCTTATCAATTCCTTTTTTAAAATTCTTTTTAATTTTCATCTTTATAGTCATAGTCTTTCACTTCATTGTATTTACCCATATTTTTGTGTATAAATGGGTTTTTCTTTCTTTAAAATTGCAAGAAGCAGTTTCTTCTAATAGACCAAAATACACTCAAAATCTAGTGTGTGACTCTGTTCTATTCACCACTGTGATCATTTTATATTCCCCCCCCCCTTTCTTTTCCTCCCAGTTTCAGGTCTCTTCTGATTTGTTTAGTGTATAATTTTCTGGGGTTGTGTTACCCTTTTAGCATTTTGTTCTCTCACTCATCTATTCTTTGGACAAATGACAAAATGGAAAAGCTCACCTGAAAAAGAAGACCAAGAGGCAGTACCAACAGCCAGGGTCCTACAGACATTAGTAAGATGTCAGAACTAGAGCTCAGAATGATAAGTATAAGGATACTGGTTGGGCTTGAAAAAAGTATAGAAGATACTAGAGAATCCCTTTCTGGAGAAGTAAAAGGACTAAAATCTAACCAAGTTAAAATAAAAAAGGCTATTAATGAGGTGCAATAAAAAATGGAGGCTCTTACTGCTAAGATAAATGAGGCAGAAGAGAAAATTAGTGTTATAGAAAACCAAATAATGGAGTATAAAAAAGCTGAGAAAAAAGAGAGACAACTACTGGATCATGAGGGGAGAATTTGAGAGATAAGTGACAATCATAAAATGAAACAATTTAAGAATAATTGGGATCCCAGAAGAAGTAGAAAGAGAGAGGGGGCAGAGGGTATATTGGAGAAGATAATAGCAGAGAACTTCCCTAATTTGGGGAAGGAAACAGCCACCAAAATCCAGGAGGCACAGAGAATCCCCTGCAAAATCAATCAAAATAGGTCAATACCCTGTCATCTAATAGTAAAACTTAAAAGTCTCAGAGACAAAGAGAAAATTCTGAAAGCAGCTCAGGGCAAGAGGTTTGTAACCTACAATAATAGAAACATTAGATTGGCAGCAGACCTATCCACAGAGACCTGGCAAGTCAAAAAGGACTGGCTTGATATATTCAGAGCACTAAATGAGAAAAATATGCAGCCAAGAAACTATATTCATCTAAGCTAACATTGAAAATAAGAGAGATAAAAAGCTTCCAGGACAAATAAAAACTAAAAAAATTTGCAAACACCAAACCAGCCCTACAGGAAATATTGAAAGGGGTCCTCTAAGCAAAGAGAGAGCCTAAAGGTAACATAGATCAGAAAGGAACAGAGACAATATACAGTAACAGTCACCTTACAGGCAATAAAATGGCACTAAATTCTTAACTTTCAAAGTTACCCTAGATGTAAATGGGCTAAATGTCAAAATCAAAAGTCATGAGATTTCAGATTGGAGAAAAAAAAAAGACCCAGATATTCTGTCTGCAAGAGATTCATTTTAGACTCAATGAAACCTCCAGATTTAAAGTGATGGGATGGAAAACAATTTACCATGTTAATGGACATCAAAAGAAAGGTGGGGTGGAAATCCTTATGTCAGACAAATCAGATTTTAAACCAAAGATTATAATAAGAGATGAGGAAGGACATTGTATCATACTCAAAGGGTCTATCCAACAAGAAGATCTAACAATTTTAAATACATATGCCCCTACCATGAGAGCAGCCAATTATATAAGCCAGTTAATAACAAAATCAAAAAAACTCATCAACAATAATATAGTAATAGTAGGGGACTTTAATATGCCCTTCACTGAAATGGACAGATCATCTGAGCAGAAGATCAACAAGGAAATAAAGGCTTTTAATGACACACTGGATAAGATGGACTTCACAGATATATTCAGAACGTTCCTTCCCAAAACAACAGAATACACTCTTCTCTAGTGTACATGGAACATTCTCCAGAATAGATCATATCTTGAGCCATAAATCGAGTCTCAACCAGTATCAAAAGATTGGAATCATTCCCTGTATATTTTCAGACCACAATGTCTTGAAACTAGAACTCAATCACAAAAGGAAAGTTGGAAGTTAACGAGCATCCCATTAAAGAATGAATGAGTCAACCAGGAAATTAAAGAATTTAAAAAATTCGTGTAAACAAATGAAAACACAACTGTTCAAAATATTTGGGATGCAGTAGAGGCAGTCCTGAGAGGAAAGTATATAGCAAGACAAGCCTTTCTCAAGAAACAAGAAAGGGCTCAAATTCACAACCTAACCTTACACCAGAGCAGCAAAGAAAACCTAAACCCAGCAGGAGAAGAGAAATAATAAAGATTGGAGCAGAAATCAATGAAATAGAAATAAAAAAACCCAGTAGAACAGAACAATGAAAGTAGGAGCTGGTTCTTTGAAAGAATTAATAAGATTGATAAACCCCTTGCCAGACTTATCAAAAAGAAAAGAGAGGGTGCCTGGGTGACTCAGTCATTGGGCATCTGCCTTCAGCTCAGGTCATGATCTCAGGGTCCTGGGATCGAGCCCTACATTGGGCTCCTTGCTTGGTGGGAAGCCTGCTTTCCCTCTCCTACTCCCTCTGCCTGTGTTCCTTCTCTCTCTCCCTGTCAAATAAACAAAATATTAAAAAAAAAAAAAAAAAGAGAAAGGACCCAAATTAATAAAATCATGAATGAAAGAGGAGAGATACACAACCAACACCAAAGAAATACAAACAATTATAAGAACATATTATGAGCAACTATATGCCAGCAAATTAGACAATCTGGAAGAAATGGATGCATTCCTAGAGATGTATCAACTATCAAAACTGAACCAGGAAGAAATAGAAAAGCTGAGCAGATCTATGACCAATAAGGAAATTGAGGAAATAATAAAAAACCTCCCAACAAACAAGAGTCCAGGGCCAGACAGCTTCCCAGGGGAATTCTCTAAACCAAAGATCTAAAGAAGAATTAATACCTATTCTCCTGAAACTGTTCCAAAAAATAGAAATGGAAGGAAAACCTCCAAACTCATTTTATGAGGCCAGCATTACCTTGATCCCAAAACCAGACCAAGGCCCCATCAAAAAGGAGAATTACAGACCATATCCCTGATGAACATGGATACAAAATTCCCACCAAAATAATAGCCAATAGGATCCAACAGTACAGTAAAAGGATTATTCACTTCAACTGTATGTGGGATTTTTTCCTGGACTGCAAGGTTGGTTCAACATCCACAAATCAATCAATGTGATACTATACATTAATAGAAGAAAGAACAAAACCCATATGATACTCTCAATAGATGCAGAAAAAGCATTTGACCAAGTACAGCATTCTTTCTTGACAAAACTCTTCACAGTGTAGGGATAGAGGGTACATACCTCAATATTATCAAAGCCATCTATGAAAAACCACACCAAAGAACATTCTCAATGGTGAATATTATTTCCCCTAAGGTTAGGAGCAGGGCAGGGATGTCTCCTCTCACCCTGCTATTCAACATAGTACTAGAAGTCTTAGCCTCAGCAATCAGACAACAAAAAGAAATAAAATGCATCTGAATCTGCAGAGAAGTCACACTCTCACTCTTTGCAAATGATATGATACTTTATGTAGAAAACCCAAAAGACTCCACCCCAAAACTTCTAGATCTCATACAGGAATTCAGTAAAGGATATAAAATCAATGCACAGAAATCAGTTGAATTTCTATATAACAACAAGACGGAGGAAAGAGAAATTAAGGAGTTGATCCCATTTACAAGTGCATCCAAAACCATGAGATACCTAGAAATAAATTGAACCAAAGAGGCAAAAAATCTGTACTCAGAAAATTATAGAATAGTCACAAAAGAAATTGAGGAAGACACAAAGAAATGGGAAAACTTTCCATGCTCATGGATTAGAAGAACAAATATTGTGAAAATGTCTATGCTACCTAAAGCAATCTACATATTTAATGCAATCCCTATCAAAATACCATCAAGTTTTTTCAAGGAAATGGAAAAATAATCCTAAAATTTATATGGAACCAGAAAAGACCCTTAATAGCCAGAGGAATGTTGAAAAAGAAAACCAAAGTTGATGGCATCACAATCCCAGACTTCAAGCTCTATTAAAAAACTGCCATCATTAAGACAGTATGGTACTGGTACAAAAATAGACACATGGATCAATGGAACAGAATAGAGTCTGGAAATGGAGCCTCAACTCTACGGTCAACTAATCTTTGACAAAGCGAGAAAGAATGTTCTGTGGAAAAAAGACAGTATTTTCAAAAAATGGTGTTGGGGAAATTCCACAGCCACATGCAGAAGAATGAAACTGGACCATTTCCTTATACCACATACAAAAATAGACTCAAAATGGATGAAAGACCTCAATGTGAGACAGGAATCCATCAAAATCCTTGAGGAGAATGCAGGCAGCAACCTCTTCAACCTCAGTGACAGCAACTTCTTCCTAGAAATATCACCAAAGGCAAGGGAAGCAAGGGCAAAAATGAACTACTGGGACTTTATCAAGATAAAAAGCTTTTGTACAGCAAAGGAAACAGTCAATAAAACCAAAAGACAACTGACAGAATGGAAGAAGATATTTGCAAATGACATATCAGATAAAGGGCTAGTATCCAAAATCTATAAGAACTTACCAAACTCAGCACCCAAAGAACAAATAATCCAATCAAGAAATGGGCAGAAGACATGAACAGACATTTCAGCAAAGAAGACATCCAGATGGCCAACAGACACATGAAAAAGTACTCCACATCACTCGGGCATCAGGGAAATAGAAATCAAAACCAGTGAGGTACCACCTCACAGCAGTCACATTTGGTTAAAATTAACAAGTTAGGAAATGATAGATGTTGATGAGGATGTGGAGAAAGGGGAATACTCCTATCCTGTAGCTGGGAATGCAAGCTGGTGCAGCCCCTCTGGAAAACAGTATGGAGGTTCCTCAAAAAGTTGAAAATAGAGCTACCCTACGACCCAGCAATTGCACTACTGGGTATTTACCCTAAAGATACAAATGTAGTGATCCAAAGGGGCATGCACACCCCAATGTTTATAGCAGCAATGTCCACAACAGCCAAACTATGGAAAGAATCTAGATGTCCATCAACAGATGAATGGATAAAGAAGATGTGGTATATATATATAATGGAGTACTATGCAGCCATCAAAAAATGAAACATTGCCATTTGCAATGATGTTTTATGGAACTAGAGGGTATTATGCTGAGCAAAATAAGTCAATCAGAGGAAGACAAATATCATATGATCTCGCTGATATGAGGAACTTGAGAAACAAGACAGAGGATCATAGGGGAAGGGAGGGAAAAAAACGAAACAAGATGAAACCAGAGAGGGAGACAAACCATGAGACTCTTAATCTCAGGAAACAAACTCAGGGTTGCTGAAGTGGAAGGGGGTGGGGAGAGGGATTGGGGGGCTGGGTGATGGACATTGGGGAGGGTTTGTGCTAAGGTATGTGCTGTGAATTGTGTAAGACTGATGAATCACAGACCTGTACTCCCGAAACAAATAATACATTATATGCTAATAAAAAAAAAAAGACTAAACCTCTTTCTTTTGTATTCATATTTCATTAGTCAAGTAAGATTTAATTAAATAATACAATCCAAACAAAAGGTACAAAAGATGAAAACTGGCTTGGGAACAAATGAAACCGACTCTTGGTAAAGAGTTTCTGCTATATTCCTGAGTAACTTCACATTAGCATATGAGAACAGCTCCCAAGCAGCTCTTTAGTAGAGTGTAGGAATTAGAAATGTCTGGGTGGAATCTGGACTCTACAGTTTACTAGCTGTGTAAGTTATTTATTGAGTCGACTCTCTATTCTTTCTGAGTCCTGGTTTCTTAGAAGTTAGCATGATAATCACAATTCCCAAGATTCAGTGTTATGTGAATTGCATGGATGAACTCATCTAAGAGTTCCTGGGACAGTATGGATACTAGATAAATACTCATTTCATGTCCTTTTTGTGAAAGAAAGGGAAAATTTTCTATCATCATCACCTCTTCCACCTCTTTTTTCGATGTTTTGTATAGTTATTCAAAGTTCCACTGAAGAATTTACATAGTTGAATCAAATTGATTTAATGTAGGAAATAAAAGATTCTTAGGATATCCTTAATGAGTTATCCTAAGCACTTGAAAGTGCTACAGAATAAAAATTAGGTAAGTATTTCGAAAACAAGTAGCAGGATGAACATTTCATGGGCTCACATACCACTTTGCTCCATGTCTCCCCTCCCAACCTTTCTATAGTAATAACAACTGGTAATGGAGAATGGAAGAAAAAAGCAGAAGGTAGGGGGGGTCCTCAACACAACAGGTTCATTTCATAAAACGTCTCTTCCATTCCCCCCCCCCTTCTGTCCTCAAGAAAGTGCTATTTGGTTGGGGTGATAGAATTATGTTTTCCAACCCTTTGCCAGTTTGAATATTCATGTACAGCCATAACAGGCCTATTCTTGGTTCCATCGTGAGTTCTATTCTGGTCTTCTAGAAACCCTCTGTGTTGGGCCTTTTGTGTGCTTTCATTTAAACATTGGTTCTGATGATGATGGGGGAGGGTAATATGGGCTATTTTGCCTCACAGAGATGTTATAAGGATAAATGAAATGATACTCATAACGGCACTTTAGGATGTTCTTATAAAAGGCACCTTTGTAAATATGAAGTATTCTAAAAGGCCAGCGACTGCAACTTCTATTTAAAATAAAAATTGCTGACAACGATTTCAACCCTGGAAAGGAAACACATCAGCTTGAAATTGAAGTGCACTTTGCCAGGTAGCAGAAGGCTGTTCTCATATTGGGTCCTTATTGCAAATAAGGCTAAATGTTAGCATGGATCACTGTGTACAGTTTATCCCACTCTGCTATTTGGAAGCTTCCGAAGGCAACGACCTTGTCCTGTTTTATTTGTGATCCAGGAACATCTGGAAGTGTGGCTTGGTCTTTGAACCTGTCTATCTCAAGAAACCTCAGATCAGGGACATCTCGAGGATGCTGAATTACAGCAGGATCTAAGCCTGCTCTCGTGATTCACTGCAGTCCCTTGGAGCACACTAAAGCCATCCATCGAAGTTACTCTGAAACCAGGTCAGAATGACTCTCTGAAAAACCTTCAACCTGGAGACGAGAGCAAAACTGTCATCTCTCAGGTGGCCATGATCCGGAGCATGTTTGCTGCTGTGTGTGTGCAAACGCTGTAAGTCACCCACTCACAATATACTGGATGGTGTTCCAACGTTGTCACAGGGTACTGGTGAGTTTTATACTCTATCAAGCAAGAGATGGCCTAGAGATCACACTCTAAGTTAGCTTCCTGAGAGCAGAAGGCAATGATCTAGCAGTGGTGAAACCTGTGTGAATTGACAGCCAAACCAACAAATGCAAAGGGGAGAAATAGGAAGCAAATGGGTCTTGGGGTGTGCAGCCCTGGTAGCTATCCCAGGCTACTATGTCATGGGACCTGCCCCTGGAATAGCATAGAATAAAGTTTCACAGATTCAGCAGTGCAAGCATAGGAATTTCAGTAAGAGTTAGAGAACAAGGACATCAACCACTGGAAAAAAAAGCTTGTCAAAGAACCACAGCCATGGCAGCTGTCTGTGCACCTGCTCACTTACAGACTCATTCTTTCCACTGCGAAGGTCTCCTTCCCCTGTGTATGCCTTCCTGATCTCAATGTGTAACTCACAGAAGAAATATACAAGTTAAAAATAACTGGTGACTTCACCACTGGCTGCTGATACACAGAAATCTACACCAATAATATCTCAAAATAACATGCTTGTTCTTAGAATTTTGAACTTCAAATGTGGAAATTCTGATATTCTTTTTGGATCAGTTCTATAAGAAACTTTAGGGAAGGTATTAACGTTTTGGTGATTCTGTATTTTTAAAATGAGACAAACTAAATGGATGAAGGGGAGTGGGAGGTAAATGCTTCCAGTTATGGAATGGATAAGTCATGGCAATAAAAGTCATAGCATAAGGAATATAGTCAGTGATACTGTAATAGTGATGCATGAGGGCAGATGGTGGCTACATTTATGGTGAACATAGCACAGCACATACACTTGAAGAATCACTATGTTTTACACCTGAAACTAATGTAAAATTGTACATTAACTATATTCAAATAAAATTTTTTTTTTAGAAAAAGGAAAATTGTAGGGTATTTCCTCTGAGCAAAGATTCTAGAAAGGTATTAGATGTCTCGTCATCATTTTAGGTTTTTCATTAAAAGCCTGAGACTGTCATCCTATCCTGTCCCTAAATCCATTTCACAAATATTAATGTTTGGAAACACTATTGACTTTCCCCCTCTTTAAGAACAGGACGAAGCGTGAAACAGAAATTTATTGACCATTAACTCTACAGTGGGGTGTTTTCTCTATATTTAACACTCATGACCATCTTATGATGTAGGAATTATGAACATAGCATGTGCCACTAGAAAGTGGAGAGATCACTTGTCTCTAAATGAGGTAGTATGACATTTTTACACAATTCTTTTTTGTTTGTTTTTGTTTTTGTTTTATTATTTTTTTTAAATTTCTTTTTAGCGTAGCAGTATTCATTGTTTTTGCACCACACCCAGTGCTCCATGCAACGTGTGCCCTCCCTAATACCCACCACCTGGTTCCCCCAACCTCCTACCCCCTGCCCCTTCAAAACCCTCAGGTTGTTTTTCAGAGTCCATAGTCTCTCATGGTTCACCTCCCCTTCCAATTTCCCTCAACTCCCTTCTCCTCTCCATCTACCCTTGTCCTCCATATTATTTGTTATGCTCCACAAATAAGTGAAACCATATGATAATTGACTCTCTCTGCTTGACTGATTTCACTCAGCATAATCTCTTCCAGTCCCATCCATGTTGCTACAAAAGTTGGGTATTCATCCTTTCTGATGGAGGCATAATACTCCATAGTGTATATGGACCACATCTTCCTTATCCATTCGTCTGATTTTTACACAATTCTTAAAAGTAAGAAAGTTTTTTTGTGTGATTTTGGGAAACTTAAGTTTGTAGGACCTTAACTCTGCTCCACGACATTCATCAACGAAGAAACAGACCTGTAACTGTGGTTAGGTAATTGACTCAAATGGTGGGTGTGGAGTTTGAAGCCTCCAGGTTTTCAGCTCTCTTGCATTCTTAAGTGTTTTAAAGTAAGGCATTTCAAATGTGTTTTAGAAGAGTATTCATCTGTAATCACCACTTAGCCTTCAAAATAAATCTTTAGGTAGATGACTAAAATGATCATGAGAAAATGATAAAGCATGAAAATGGGGTCATTTAAAACATGTTTACTCTTTCCTTCTTTATTGTTTGTAGAGTGTTTGGTTTTAAGAAATTCAACAAGTAGGGGGGCGCCTGGGTGGCTCAGTGGGTTAAGCCGCTGCCTTCGGCTCAGGTCATGATCTCAGGGTCCTGGGATCGAGTCCCGCATCGGGCTCTCTGCTCAGCGGGGAGCCTGCTTCCCTCTCTCCCTTTCTCTCTGCCTGCCTCTCTATCTGCTCTGATCTCTCTCTGTCAAGTGAATAAATAGAATCTTTAAAAAAAAAAAAAAAAAAAAAAAAAAAAAAAAAAAAAAAAGAAATTCAACAAGTAGGAACAATACTATCATGTGTGATAGTCCCCAGCTGTTTGCAATGTGGTATCAAGAGAGGAAGCATATGATTTCAGGAAAAAAAAGTGGGGTGTGGGGGGTAGGGGCGGGCAGGGCAAACAGACTGTTTGCAAAGCACTTTTTAAAGAAAATTTTTGCTTTGTTCTAGAAAGCAACATAAAAACAGATTTATCTTGTTTTGTCGTTAGTCATTTCTTAAAGTCTCAAGGTTTATACTTTGCTTTCTTCGATTAGGTGGTTAGTGGGTGTATAGGCATGCTTCCTACAACATATGCCTCAAATGTAGACTCAAGTTGTGAAGAGATCAAAGTATTTGTCAGATATTCCCAGCTCTTTACAAAGTTATCCCAGTGAAGACAGACCCATAACCAGAGGAAATGATGATCTTATTCTTTGAGAAAATCCCAGTCTTTTTACAAGTCTCAGAGCAGAGAATCAGAAATAGCTTTTGAAAAGATATTTTAGTTTAAAACACAACAGATGACAAATCCAGTCCGGGAGCCCTCTGAGGACTTGGTTACCAATCACTGATATATAGCAGCAACATTTATTTTGTAAGTCATGTTAATGATATCCTCAGAGCTCTGTGTTTATTGTTTAACACTGCTATCATTTATTGATGACTAATGGCCAATAAACAGAGCCTCTTGCCTTTACTCTGGTTTCTAGTCCGTATTTATGGATTAGGCACATTAGTCTCCTTTTGAAAGCCTTTGAGACAATGCAGCTGGTCCCCCGCTGACGAGGACATGCAAAAAGCATCTGCCACTCAAGTAAAGACAAAGAATTAAACTTGTTGGGAAGATATGCTATAGCAATCACAAAGAAGCACTTAACATAAGTACTATTATGACGAGTAGTATGTAGTAGTATGGCTCACATTTTATTCTAGCTTCTATCTCTAATAGTCTCCACATTCTCCAAAACTGAGAGTTCCATCAGAGACTATAGAATACAGTGGTTGAGATCCCTTTAAGGAAAGTAAATGCTCAGGCACTTCAGTATGTGGAAATAAAGGAATGACAGAAAAATTTAATTACTGAAGCAAGTGGTTAAAAGAAGATAGCACACAATTCATAGAAAAATACATAAAAAGACACAATAACTAAAATACTCAAAAATTTTTACTAATTCTATACCACATAAGGAAAGAGGAAAACGATTAGTAGAGTTTTCCTTCTCTAATCTTAATTTAAAGATACAGTAGTTCCCCTTTTCCTCTGGTTTTGCTCTCGACCGTTTGAGTTACTGAGGTAAACCCCAGTCTGGAAACGGATCATCCTCCTGACAGCCTCAGAAGGTCAATAATAGCTTGACCCTCAGTCTCACAACGCCTGTGACACCTGCCTCACGCCCTCTCGTCACACAGATACTCTGTCATCTCACATCATCACGAGAAGAAGCGTGAATACGGTACAATAAGGTATTTTGAGGGAGAGACGACATTCACATAACTTTATTACAGTATAGTGTTATGACTGTTCTTTTTTTAGCATTAGGTATTGTTGTTAATCTCTTATTCTGCCTAATTCATAAATTAAACATTATCATAGGAATGTATGTGTAGGAAAAGACAGTACATTTGGGTTCAGTACTATATTCCTGCAGATTCAGACATCCGTTAGGGGTTTTGGAAAGGATCCTCTGCAGATAAGGGAGGGATACTGTATGCTTGGGTTATCGATGTCCTGCTACATTATTTCCACTTTGCAGCTAGCACCTGTGTACTTAGGAATTCACTTTATCTTTCAAGTGAACTCCTAAAGGCTTATCTGCCAATTGTTTAAGATGACTCTAAATCTCTAAAGGTTTTATACTTTCCCAAAATTGAGTTCTGTATCTAATAATCTTTGCTACTAAAACAGCTCTTCTGGAAGAGGATGTCCCAGTGTTGTGTACATGGAAGAGAGAATGCTATGAATGGGAACTGTGACTGCCTGACCCAGCTGTCTGTAGTGTGTGATTTTTAGGAGGAGCGCAATCGGTTCTTGTTGATATAATGGACATATTGGACAAGAGTTATTTTAAAGTTCACCTTTGGTTTTAAATTTCTAAAATTCCAAATAGACAAATTCAAGTAGAATCAATTCCCTAGCAATCTTTTTTGATTAAGCCCTTGTGGCAGAAACATGTGAATACCTTTCACCCAGAAATGAGTGACTCAACCAGGAAAGTCAAACTGTTTGTCTTATCTGAATTACTTCTATCTCGATACACAGTCACACTGCCTTTTCCCTATGCTAAATTGTCTTAATTTTCTTTAACTTTACTTATTTCATTCAGCCATATATCTGTCTTCTGGATCTTTATCTGTGTTTCTGTTCTTGATCTTTGGTCGGTTTTATTTCCTCTGCATTTTTCCTACATTCCAGAAAGGAACAAAAATTATGTGAGAACAACCTCTGGCTACCCAAGGACGTGAGTTTCTAGATGAAGGTACTAATTTCCATCCATATACTTTTTGGGTTCAGGTCTTCATATTGTATTTTCAGGAAAGCGCTCCTTGTTTGGGATTGATGCAGACAAATTTGTCAGTGGGATTTAATAATAAATTTCTGCTTATACCCTAGCAAAGTCTGTAAGCTGCACCCAGGAGTAGACAGATCCAGGGTGTTATTTTAGGGTAGGAAGACCTTAAAACTCAAAGGTAAAACTTAGGAATCTTAACTTTTTCTTATTTAAGGTTTATAGTATAGGGATGAGGTGGCAAACTTCTTTTAAGAGGCAAACCTCTGACTGGGTCATATAATAAATAATTCTGGCTTCTGTGGGTGATAAAATCACCTTGTAACTATTCAGCTCTGCTGCTGTAATAAAGGAGCTATAGACAATAATAAAAAATTGGGCAAAGCTGTGACTAAGTTTCGATGTAACTATTTATAAACACAAAATGTGTTTCTATTTACAAAATCAAGGGCTTTGGTTTGCTCACTCCTGATATAATACAAATCCTAGGCTAGCAATTTGGAGATGTGAATTTAAGAGCTCTGCTTTGATAAGCTGTATAGATCAGGAAATGCCATTGGTCTGGTTATTCAACTCTTTCTTTCCAGAGAAACAAAATTGCAATGGCCCCTGAATTAGAAAAAGAAAGTTCCACTTCCTTTGGAGGATGGTAGTAGTACTTGTTTTCTTCCTCATTGTCCATGAGTTTCAATCCCAATACCCAGGGCCACTTGAAATTTGTGAGCCAGCCTCAGCACCAATGCTAAGAAATGCAGTTTATTATTTTTTTTAAAGATTTTATTTATTTATTTGACAGACAGAGATCACAAGTAGGCAGAGAGGCAGGCAGAGAGAGAGGGGAGGAAGCAGGCTCCCTGCTGAGCAGAGAGCCCGATTCGGGGCTTGATCCCAGGACCCTGAGATCATGACCTGAGCCGAAGGCAGAGGCTTAAGTTACTGAGTCACCCAGGCGCCCCAGAAATGCAGTTTATTAAAAAATAATACTTATAGCCTGGCTGGTGTGGCTCTAAGGTATTTTCAGATTCAGCTTCCGGCCTCCAGGCCAGACTTTTCTTTCTTCCAATATGCACAGGGGCACCTGGGTGGCTTAGTCGCTTAAGCAAGTGCCTTCAGCTCAGGTCATAATCCCAGGGTCCTGGGATTGAGCCCCTGTGTCAGGCTCCTTGCTCGGGAGGGAGCCTGCTTCTCTTTCTTCCTCTGCCTGCTACTCCACCTGCTTGTGCTCTCTCTCTCTCTCTGTGTCAAATAAATAAATGAAATTTTTAAAAATGCACAAGTTGGATTTACCAAGAAAAGTAGGCCAACCACAATAGCAAACTCCAGTCTTATTTTTTGACTTAATAATCAATCACTTTTCTTCAAGGCTATCAATTGAAGAAAGTACATAAAGCATTGTCAGCCAGCTGCCTAGGCACTGCTGGGGCCTTAACAGTACTATAAGGCCCATGAGTGTTGAAGATGTACCAAGAGTGTTGTGATAAATGTTTTCCAAGAACTTGTGATAGAGGATAGCTGTTGAAAAAAAACCACTAGGACCACAGCTGCATGTAATGAGCATATGGATAGCTGTAGCTGAAAGTTTAAGTATTTAAGTATAGTGTTCAAATGTTTCATTGCCTCAAGAGTGGCATGCAACAATTTGGAAGGAAAAATGAAGAACTGGTCAAGAAGACATGAATGGGGTGCCTGGGTGGCTCAGATGCTTAACTGTCTGCCTTTGGCTCAGGACATGATCTCCAGGTCCTGGGATCTTCATCAGGCTCCCCACCTTAGTGGGGAGTCTGCTTCTCCCTCTGTCTCTTCCTCTCCCTCTGCTGGTGCTCTCTTTCTCTCTCAAATGAACAAATAAAATCTTTAAAAAAGGAAGACATCAATAAAAGCAAATGATCAAGTTCAATATTTTATTTGACACTGATAATCTCACAATAAATGATATAGAAAACCAAAACAAAACCCACAAAATAATCAATCTATCACCAAAGATTCAGTTTCTACTATGTGAAAGTTCAAAACATTTTATGAGTTGAAAGCAATAATTAAGCATTATTCAGCATTAGCAATTCACTTTTTGATCACTCTTCGGATCAAGAGATTATTGCTTACTTTCCTAGTTTTCAAAAATGCATAAAACGTTAAGATTAGCCTTGGCTATAAGTAAAAGAAAACTCAAAATAATAGTGATAAATAAGATAGAAGTTTGTTTCTCTCTCATATACATCCAATCTGAGAGTAGGCAGTCTAGAACAGGTAGGGCAGCTCCACAAGATGCCTTTTGTGCTTTGCCAGTTTTGGTGGAAAGACAGATGCTGGGATTTAAGCCTTTCCATCCACATTCCAGCTAGCAAGAAGAGAAGAGTACAAAGAGGTGCACACCCTTTTTCTTTGAGGTTCTTCCTGGAAATCAGGTCCTTCCAATTACATTGCATTGGTGGAACTTGGTCCTATGCCAATTTACCAGCTGCTAAGGAAACTGGAATCTTTCTTTGGCAGTATGTGCCCTGCTAGAATCAGGAGTTCTATCACTAAGAAGAAAAGGAGAAAATGGACAAGGGGAGACTGCCAGCAATCTCTACCACCCATTCTGATTACACAGCCCTTGAATCAGCCAACCCCGTTTGTTCTTTGAAACATGCAGCCTTCAGGAGCATCAAGAACCTAGTAGAATGTACATAAGTCTGCAAATTACAGAGACATAAGGTTTCTAAGTTTCTTTCAGATCTTTGTTTGTTCTTAAACTGGACTTACTACTTCAGTTGATGCCCAATCTTACAGGACAATCAGAGATATAGCTGTACCTAACTTTCTAATAGGAGAAAAAAATGCCTTCTGGAGAATTTTAATATGTTTGGCAGTTCTCTCAGGAATATAAAGTGGACAGCTACTCTATGAATGATTTGGACCTGCCCTAGAGGAATGCAGGCAGCTATCTTTTCCCTAGCAACCAACATTTTAAGAAAAAATGACTCAGGTAATTATCATACATTAATTTTTTCAGATAATTGTAAGGTAAATCATACATTTATTTTAAGCAACAAAACATATAGTATTCATACTATTTTCTACACATACATGCTTTTGAGTTTTTCCTTCTTATCTCAGTCATTCTTCATTAATGGTGCCAAGTTATGTCTTTTGTTTTTAGCTTAGCTAGTTTTTCCAAGTGCTTCTGTGATACTGTTATGCACAGTGTTGGCTTTATTTCTTTTACTCTTTCTATCCTTCATCATTTATTAATGACATAGATTGTGTGATGAAGAGTTGTCAACATTATCATTTTTCTATATTTACAGGTATAATAACTGCATTGAAGTGGATTTGTCATCTAATAGCCTTAAATGATCCCTGTCTTTCGGGCTGCATTTCCCTCCATTATTTACTGTGCTTCCCAATAGCTTATCATCCACTGCTGTCTACTCTCCTCTTTGTCCTTAATTTCCTGAGACAGATTTCCACTTAAGAGACTGAGAAACTATTAGATGGAGACTTTCCACAAACCACGGGAGCATAAGGTCTTCTGCAAAGAGACACATTCACACACTATGGGTTAAGGAAAGAAAGTAGCATTATGTCTTCCACACGGACAAACCCAGTTGCTATCAGTGTGAAGAGGGCATAATGGCCTTTGAATTGAGGGGATCTACATGCATAACTCTCATTAACACAAATACAATAGAAGCTAAGTGCCTAAATTTCTGTGCAGAGAAAAGAGAAGTGGTTATACTCCTAGTCTAATGTAAAACATGACCTCCTATATTCGAGTTGGAATTTTCATAACTGTTTAATATTAGACTGTGTGTTGTTCTTTATCAAAGAATAAAATAGTACTCTATCTCTGTAAAACATTTTAGCAACACTCAGAGAAGCTGATTACCAGATATTTATTTTGGAAAGTAGATAGCTAGCTACAATCTGTTTTCAAATTAAGCATGTATTGGTAGTATTCTGCTGTAATTGGTGAGGCCACTATGTATCTTTATCTTTGCTATATTTAGAATACAGGAAAATAACTCAGCATTTTCTTTCATGATAACATTTTGGGGCTAAAAATTTCACTAGCATAAAAGTATTCTCAATCAAAATTATTGCTCTTAAATATATATGTGTTTGAAGGTTACATGACATGCGAAGAATTATGTCCTCATGGATCTTTTCACTTAAACTGTAATTACATCAAATAATTAAAAAAGCATACAGAAGACTTACTCAATTTCTCAAAAGAAAAATAAAAAATCATATCATCATGCCATGGTCATTTTCACAAATCATCCACCAGTGATAAGTAAATTACATGAGTTGACTATTGAACCAAATACTTCCATCTAAATTATGTTTCTGTACATCACTGGGGGGCTTTTTATTTAACTTGCCTGAATGGAGTTCTACACTTCCAATTCCCTTATAAGTCCATGTTGAGTCTTGAGTTCTCTCTCTTTCTTTTTTTTTTTTTTTTTAAGATTTTATTTTTAAGTAATCTCTACACCCAACGTGGGGCTTGAACTCACAACCCTGATATCAAGAGTTGTATGCTCCACTGACTGACCCAGCCAAGTATCCAGCCAAGACATGAGAAGTTCTTGATGAAGAGTGTGGGAGTTGGTTGAGTTAAGAGCATCATAAAGACAGGAAAGTGTTGGTAAGGTTTGGGTGAAGTATGACAGTATAGGTAGCCAACTTGGAGCACTGGGAAGGAACTAGTTTGATCATGAACCTAAGAATTAATAGACGCCAAATTTTAATCTTTTCATTTGTTTTTTTATTAGGTTCAAAGACTCATTTCCCTGGTATATACTTCATTACTCAATCTCATATTTATCGTGGGAGACATTTATGCCATGTCTACATTACATGCTCATCAGTATAGGACCTGAAACACCTGGTTTGCTGTGTCAACACAGTAAACACTCAGAATATATGCTACCAACAAGTGAATTGACAAGGTGATATGGAACTGAAACAAATAAATTAATCCAGGAAAATTTTAACTTCTGATACACGGCATAATAATAACATAAAGGTAAATCCTGCTTTTTTTTTTCTCTCTACATTATATCCTCTGATTCTGCATCAATTATTCCAGTCAATAAACATATCAAATGTTTATTATATCTCATGGTGCTATGTTAGTTGGTGTGGATGACAGGAAAACAAACAAACAAACCACAATCCTTATTCTTAAGAAGCTTCCAATATAGTAGAGGAAAGTAGGTACACAAATAACTTTAATTAATGTAACTGCAGCAAGGGAGGAAATGCACAACAGGGAAACATTATTTCTGGCTCAAGAGAGCAGGAAAGCTTTCAGAGAAGTTGCACAATTTGATGTGGGTCAAGATATAAGGGAGAAAGTATCATAATATTTTTTGACATTGGTTATGTTTCTGACATATTTACTTATCATCCTAACAGCCCATAAAGATAGATATGACAATTACTCCCCATTTTCAGATGTAGAAACTGAGGCTAAGTAATGTCAAGGGACTTTCCCAGAGTCACATGAGAATAGCAGTAAGAAATAGAGTCAGGATTTTAACCTGGACAGTTGGATGCTTGAAGATATATTCTTAGTTACTAAGGTCTACTGTCTGAGGTTCTGAGGTCAAGTCACTAAGGTCTACTGTCTGAGGTTCTGAGGTCAAGCTTACTCAAGTTTGAAGCCTGAATCTATCACTTGTTGGTCATGGGAAAATTGAGCTTATCTTTCTTCATTTTCACATTTGTAATATGAGGAAAAAAATTCTTATCATAGTTGAAATGGCAAACTACCACTGGGGAGTTACCAGGAAAAGACAACCTGGCTGGCCACTAAGAGGTTACTTACCGTGGTGGTTTCATTACCATTCAGGGGCTGTTTCCCAGTTTTGTAGTCTCAGAAGTTTGACCCTGTCAGCATCACACAGCTGACCGAATTCAGGGAGGCTTTCATGAACACAAAACCTATTGTGTCCCAGGCACCTTGTAGGAAGATATGAAATATTACCTGAGCAGAGAAGTGGTGCTATTAGAGTTACAGAGATGGAGAAATCAGTTACGCAGAGCCACTTGCAATGGTCCAGGTAAAAGGAAATGAATAATTGAACAAGGTTAGAAATAAAACAAACAGGGTTACACACAAATAAGTACAATTTTGGAGAAGGAAAAACAAACTAATATGGTGAGCGATTAATTATAGACTAGGAAAGGAAGAAATCAAGGGGAATGCTGTGGTCGGAGTGTGGATACTGGAAAGTGAGGATTCAGGGCTCAATCCCAGGACCCATGGGGTTCAATCCCGGGATACTGGGAATATGACCTGAGCCAAAGGCAGATGCTTAACCAACTGAGCCTCCAAGTCACCCCAAGAGCTGTATTAAGAGAAGTAGCTGGTTCATGTTTTAAGCCTCTGTTCTGGGGTGGTTTGTTACACAGTGATAATCAGAATATACAGCTGGCCAATTCAGTATCTCTTCTTTTCGATCTGTCTCTATGTGGTTACATATCCCTTAAAGAAATCCTAAACTATCATATAGAAAATATCTTTTTATAGGACAAATGGTCATTTGCCAGGTTAATATGGTCTGGTGATACAGAGGGTTTGCCTGTGCTCTAAATTCCTCCAAACCTCAGCTACATGAAGGCCAAAAGATTTTATCCTCCTTCCCATCTTTATAGAAGGGTCAATATTCGCCTTCTCACGAGTTAGCCATTGTATGAATTTTCAATAGCTGCTGTAACAAATTATCATAAATTTAGTAGACCAAAACGCCATAAATTTCTTATCCTACAGTTTTAGAGGTCAGAAATCTGAAATAGGTCTTATTGGGCTGAGACTAACGTGTTGGCAGGGCTGCTACTTCTGGAGGCTGGTAGGGGGGTGGGAGGGGTATTTCCCTGCCTTCTCCAGCTGCTGGAGGCTGCCTACATTTCTTGGCTCATGGACCCCTTCTAGTCATTTCATCACCTTAAATCTTCTACTTCCATCTCACATTCTCTGACTCCTGCAGCCCTCTTCCATCTTTTAAAGTCCCTTGTGATTACATTGGGCCTACTGGATAATCCAGCGTATTCTTCCTATCTTGAGGTCCTTAACCTAAATGCAACTACAAAGTCCCTTTTTGCCATGTAGAGTAACATAGTCACAGGTTCCAGGGATTGAGAAGTAGACATCTTTGGCAGAGGTCATTATTCTGCCTATCATAATCCCTATTTCTCCTTCATTGATAAGGTTTCTCTTTCTAATGGATCATTTTATCAACATATGGAAATGCTCTAATATCACTCATCTTCAAAAGAAGAAACTCCTCTTTGATTGACATCTCTCCACAGTTCCCAGATAATTCCTGTGTTCAACAGAATAATAAAACTTCCTGACTGAGTTGTCTATGCTTACTGTAGCCTTTTTTCAACTTTTTCCCATTTGGCTTGGGTATTAGTTCTCTATTACTGTGTAATGAGCTAGTCCCCAAATTTCCCATCTTAAAACAACAAACATGATTTATCTCACAGCTTTTAGGGGTCATAAATCTGGGCATCGCTTAGCTGGGTGCCACGGACTGCAGTCAAGGTGGAGGCCAGGCCTGCAGCCTTGACACTCTACTGAAGGATCCACTTCTAAGCCTTAGGTTCTGGCTGGTTATAGGAGGGAGAGATCACCTCCTTGCCTCTTGATAGTAGCTTATCTCATGGCAGTTGGCCTCCCTCAGCCAAAACACAAGCTGAAGAGAAGATCCCAGACAGAAGCCATAGTTTTTTTGAAATCTCCTCTTGGAAGTGTCATGTAATCACTTCAGTCACATTCTCTAAGTCCACTATTATAGGCTGAATCTTTTCCTCCCCAAATTCATATGTTGAATTCCCAACCTCCAGTTCCTGGAAATGTAACCTTTTGGAGACAAGGTCTTTAAAGTGGGACTAAGTTAAAATAAGACCATTAGGGTGGGGCTCCCATCCTACAAGACTATTGCCCTTATGAGAAGAAGAAAAAGACACCAGGGGTGTGTGGGCACACAGAGAAAAGACAGTGGGAAGAGGCAGCAAGAGGGCAGACTTCTGCAAGCCAAAGAGAGTGAAACTAGCTCTGCCACCACCTTGATCTTGAACTTCCAGTTCTTCCAGAACTGTGAGAAAATAAATTTTGTTTAAGTCACTCACTCTGGCCTACAGAATATGTAGATCATGGTATGTTAGACTAAGGAATGTAGATTTTGTTCTACAGTATATATAGGGCCACTGAAGATGTTTGAGTAAAGCAGGGCTGTATGTCTGAAAAGAGGGTGAGATCTCTGGAGGGTGGTAGTTTACCTGTCTTCTTTTATTGTGATTCTTTTCTGTACACACTGACTCTCTGGGTAATTTTACCCAATCCCATGGCTTTAAAGATCACTCATGCCAATGACTCCTAAATTTTTAACTCTAGCCCCACCCCGACTCTGAAATGTTTAGCCAACTGGCTAATTGCCAGGTGAATTTTTAACAGGTATCTCAAGGCTGTCTCAAAATAAATCTTGATTTTCCTTACTAAATTTGCTCTTTTCTATCTTTTACACCTTTGTGAATGATACCAACATTTATCCAACCAGTGGATTTAGCTAAATCTAGGAGTCATCCTGAATCATCTAAACCTAATCCAGCAGCAAATGCTGTCTCTGCCTCTGTAACAAAACGGAAATGATCTACCTTTCTTCCTCCACTACCAGTCTCTCTCCTGTGTAGGCCAACAAGAGCTCTCCCTTCAACTACTCCCAAAGCCCCCTAACTGGTTTTCCTTCTTCTTTAAAGCTCCTGCATCCCACAACAGCCAATATGTTCTTTCCTTGCTTAAAATTTTCCTATAGCTTCCCACCCCAGTTATATAAAATCTGTACTTCATAACCTGGGGTCTAAAAACACATACATGATCTGCCTCTTCCCACTCTGTCCCCTTCCCCTGCAACACACTACATTCTGGTCATACTGGCCTTCTTTCTATACCTTTAACGTGCCACATCGGCAGAATAAGTGCCCCCAAAGATGGCTACATTCTAATCCCCAGAACCTGTGAATATGTTACTTTACATGGCAAGAGAGACTTTGCAGTTGTGATTAAAGTAAGGATCTCAAGATGGAGACATTGTAAACTTAGAGAACCCATCATAATTAGAAGGGTCTTTATAAGTGAAAGAAGGGGCGGAGAGTCTGTATCAGAATGATTCGTCATGAGAAAGACTGGGTGGGCAGTTGCTGACTTTGAAGTTGAAGGTACCCAAAAGTCAAGGAAGGCAAGTAGCCCCTAGAAGAAGGAAAAGGAAATAGATTCTCCTGTAGAAAGCCAGAGAAGAGTGCAGACCTATTGATATGCTGATTTTAGCCCCGTGAGATCCATTTTTGACTTCTGAGCCTGAGAACTGGGAGATAGCACATTTGTGTTGTTTCAAACCACGAAGTTGAGGTAGCTTGTTACAGCCGCAATAAGAAAATAATACACATGCCAAGATCATCCTGTCTTAGGGCATTAATATAGGTTGTTCACCAATTGCTCCCTGTGCCTTAAAGTGCTCATTTTCCAAATATTAGCATTGTGGACATTTTCCGCATCATTTGGCTCTCTGCTTAGATTGCACACCTTCAGAAAGGTTTTCTCTGATCACCCAGAGTAGTCTCTTTGTTACTCTATCATGTGATTTGTTTTCTTTTCATATTGACATTTATCACTACTTATTCGTTTTCTTTTTTATGCAATTATTGGAATACCGAAGCAAAGCTGAAACCTTGTCTCTCACTTTTTCTTGTAACCCCAGTATCCAGAATAATGCCTCACACAAAGGAGCTCAATAAATATTTGTTGAGTAACTGAGTAACTAAGCATCTGTTCCATGCAAGGCAATGTATATACACTATCCCACTGAATCTTTTCAATAGCCTGATGAGCTCGAATTCCTATCAACATTTTATTAAATATAAAGTCCACGAGAGTAATCATAAGATGTACCGCTGTTTGAAGTGAGTTGGGGGAAATCGGAGGGGGAGACAAACCACGAGAGACTGTGGACTCTGAGAAACAAACTGGGGGTTTTGGAGGGGAAGTGGGTGGGGGGTTGGGTGAGACTGGTGGTGGGTATTATGGAGGGCATGTATTGCATGGAGCACTGGGTGTGGTGCATAAACAGTGAATTCAGGAATATTGAAAAGAAATAAAATGAAATGAAATGAAAAAAAAAAAAGATGTACCTCTGTTCTTGGCACATAGTAAACATTCATTAATATTATAAGTAAGCAAACCATCTTCAAAGAGACTGAGTAATCAATGTGAGTAATAAAGCTTAAAGGTAAATATTTGCTACATTAATAAGTATGATTTCCATAAGCTATTGTTGAAGAATCCAGGAGCTATAGCAACTCTGTTTTCATGAGCTCAAACCTTCATTTTTAGCTACCTTCTAGACATCTCTCCTTATATGCCTCAGTGGTCTTGCACACAAGGTACAAACTAGATTTCAAATCTCCTTCCCAAATCTGCTTTGTAAAGATTCCCTGGCTGAGTGAATGGAACTGGCATCTATTTGACAGGCATTCTGGGAGTTATTTTAGCTTGTTTCCCCATTCCCCTAGAGATGACTGTCATTTGTTTTTGATTCTTTCTGCTTAACAGTTTTTATACTAATTGCCTTTCCCAGCTCCGTTCACTTGGACACTTCTTCCTGAACTACTTGTGCAGAGTTTGCTTCTTAAGGAAACTTTCCAGCAAACTGGACATGTCACCACTAGCTAGTCTAAAATCCTTTAGTGGCTTCCTAGAATATTTAATAAAATCTGAATCCTTGACCAGGACATAAGAGGTCACACGTGATTTGACCCTGCCCAGTTCTCGCTGCCCTTTCCACATCATTCTCCTTCACTGATTCATCTAGCTACTCTGGTCTTTGAATTCCATGGTGTCAAGTTCTTCCTTGCTGAGCAATAGCTTTCTCCCACCTGCCTGCTCATCCTTCTGATCTCAGGAGAGCTTCCCCAATCTAGATTATTCACAACATACTGTTCCTTTCCGATGGCAATTTGTAATGACATGTTTGTTTACATCTTTCTCCTCTACTAGAGTATAAACTCCTGAGGGCAGGTTTTGTCTTTCTTTGTTCATAACTGAATGCGCAACATTTGCACATGCTGGCACATAGTGGAGACCATTAAATAATTGTTCAATATACAAATATAATATTTACTGAACAAGGAGCATTTCTCATTTGTCTTTTACAGATGTGTGTTTTCGCATGTACATTTTCACTGGAATGATGTCAGGTGAAGTGGCAGGGGTAATAAAGAGAAAAAACTAAGGTTAGGAGAGAGAAGAAAGGAAAAAATGACAGGAAAAAAATGAATGAAAGAGAAGAGGGATAGAAATATTGAAGAAATAGTAACGGAAGAAAGAGAGGGCAAGAAGGGGCTTGTAGTGGGTTGAACAGTGGGCACGCCAAAAAACAGGTCCACATCTAATCCCTGGAACCTGTGAATGACTCCAGTTCTAGTTTTCTAGAGTTGCCAGAACAAAGTACCACAAACTGGGTGCCGTGAAACAACAGAAATATATTCTCCCACAGTTCAAGCCAGAATTCAGGAATCAAGATGTCAGCAGGGGTTGTTCTTTCTGGGGGCTTTGATGGAAAAATCTGTTCTGTCTTTCTCCCAGATTCTGGTGGTTGTTTCCAAGGCATAATCCTTGGCATTCTCGGCTTATGGACACATCACTCTAGTCTTCTGCTTCCGTCTTCATATAACTTTCTCCTCCTTGTGTCTCTTTTGTGTATTACCTCATGTCCTCCTTAGAAGGACACCAGTCACTGGATTTGGGACCCATCTTAACCCAGTATGACCTCAACTAATTACATCTCCAAGACTTAATTTCAAATAAGATTACATTCGGAGGTTCCAGCTGCACATAAATATTTGGGGGATCTATTCAATGGAGTACAGTCACCTAATTTGGAAAGAGGATATTTGCAGGTGTAACTAAGTTAAGGATCTTAAAATGAGATCATTCTGGATTATATGGGTGGGCCCTAAATTTGATGGCAAATACCTTTATAAGAGACACAGAGAGGAGAAAACATAGACATAGAAGAGAGGAGGCAATGTGAAGACAGATGCAGAGACTGGAGTGATGTCGCCACTAGCCAGACACACAGTGGAGAAGATGATGTGAAGATGAGGGGCAGAGATTGGAGTGATATGGCCATAAGGCAAGGAAGCCAAGTTATGCCAACAATCACCAGAAGCTGGAAGAGGCAAGGAAGAATTCTCTCTTTAGAGCCTGCAGAGGAAATATGGCCTTGCCAACACTTAGACTTTGGACATTTGGTTTCCAGAGATATGAGAAAATGTATTTGTTATTTTAAGGCAACCAGTTTTAGATATTTGTTAGGGTAGCCATGGGAAACTCATATAGGTCTTACAGTCACAGAACAGAAATTGCAGCACACCGTATTTTCCTTTAAGTACCATTAAAAACAAACAAAAATCCTTCCCATGAGTTAGATTTTGCTTAAATAGATCAAAGAGCTTTTAGTAAATAGGAATTTGCAAGCAGCCATAAAATTAAACCAGCGCAATTCTCTGTAAGCATAACATTTAATGATTTTTTTTAAAAAACATAAGAACATACCTTCAATGACTGCAAATAATTGTGTTCTAAACTATCTTTCATCTCCACTTATCTGGTGACTGCCTGAAAATTAACATCAGATTTCATCACTGCTCATGTGCTTTTTCTGTTTTCAGGTTAAGTTGTTTAATGTCACCTGTGTCTTCCTATTAAGTTCTTTTTATCTTGAGTTTCACTTTTTGCTATTCTGCCTGATTTATAATTTGATGACACTCCATACTGTGTAACCTACAACTGGTAGCATAACTGCACAAACTGGCTTAAGTTTTGGGAAAACAAGTCATGTCATCAAGATAAAGCTAGTAAGTAGAAGACACTTCCAAATGAGTCTCTTTCAATCTTCGAATAAATTCAGATTTAAAGGCTGGAATCACTGAACAATCCTAGAAGGCTTACAAACCTGAGGTTCCACAGTTAGATACCACACTACTTCAAAATGTCAGATAGTATTTTATTTGTTCACTTATTTCGGTGCAGACTGGGGAGAAGCTGAAGTCCATTCATGAAATGATCAACGTCACTGGCACTGAGGTGCCAGAAAACACCTCAAGGGAGAAACTGGGGGACGCAAAGACTCCAGCACGAGGGCCAAAGATAGGCGGGAGCTCCCCTCTATTCGGTTCCTGTTTTCTTTCTTTCTTTTTTTTTTTTTTTTTTTTGCTTTGAGGCCCCTGGCCCCCTTCCCACAGTTGTCCAACTGCTTGGATGGGCAAGTGTTGAGGGTCAATCAAGAGAGTGCACTCAGGCACCCTCCAGACTCCTTTGCTCCCACACCATCCTGCCCATCCTTAGCTTCGCTGTGGAAGGAGTTTGCGCTCTCACGACTGCCCCCAAAGGAAGACCTGGTCCCCAGCTCCCGGGAGGGGACTGAACGCGTGCAGAGCCCCCCACTCCCAGGGGCCTGCGTGGGCTCGGCGACTCGGAGTCGAGCGTCCAACACGCAACGGACCTGGCTGGTCCCGTCCGCCCTCCCGGGATGAGGAGGATGCAGGAAGGCAGGGGTCTTGTGGACTTGGGCGTTGGCTCAACGCGCAATTTTCAACCCACCCTCGGGGTTAAAACTCCCCGAGAGAAGCAACCGTTTCCCGCGCGGACCTCGGAGCGACTCTAACTCCCGGGGCTCCCGCGGAGAACCTGGAGACCGAGAGTGGCCTCTCCTTCCCCTGGCGCACACGTCAACGCCGGCGTCGGGGAAGCGTCGTAATGCCCCGAAGAAGCACGCACCAAAAAGAAACCCCCCCTGCACTCCGCCGCCGCTGCTGTCAGCCGAGAAATCCCTGCGCAGAGTGCATGCTAGCCTTTCCCGCAAGTTCATGGCGAAGCAAAAGAAAGCTTCTCCATAGATGTGCTCCAGGGACGCGGCCATCTGCGCCTAAAGGTTTAGTCGGAGCGGGACCCTTGATAAGGCTGGGTGGCTGTGAAGCCTAACGTCGCTCCGAGAAGCAGTCATTCCTAAGGTTCCGCAGGTCCTGGCGGTGGCGAGTCTGTCAGTCCTAGCCGGCAGCCAGTTTCCCTTATCTGATCGCCTAGCGTTGGCCGACCTGGCCCAAGTGTCCGCTTCAGAGCGTTTGTGCTTGGGAGCCGCGGCCAGAGGTGCCGCGGTAATGTGCGCGTCTATTGTGAGGCGCGTGGTAGTGATGGCGGCGCTCTGTGAGACTTTCCTGTCACTGGATACTACTACTCCCAGCCCTCCTCAAAGCCGCCGGAGCAACCCCCTGGTCTTTAGTTTACAAGTGGCAATTTGACTTGCTCTGCTGCATGTCTGGAGGGACCGCGGAAAGTGTGGAGACGCCCCGGGGATTAAGCGATCTCAGCTTAAAAAGAAAAAAAGCCAAACAAATAAACAAAACCCACCCACCCTAACAAACATGAGGCTGCTGGAGAGAATGAGGAAAGAATGGTTCATGATTGGAATAGTGTTGGCGATCGCCGGAGCTAAACTGGAGCCATCCATAGGGGTGAATGGGGGTAAGTGCTGCACCTCCGAACGCTCCATCGGGATTCCCACTTCAAAACTAATTTTCGAGTCTCGGAAAGGAGGGGAGACCGTAGTCGGGAAGTGGCTGCTTCTCTCAAGAGCAATGACCAGCTCTGGGTGTCCTTTGGCCCTTTTGCTGATGTTTTAATTTACCAACCCCAGAGACTGTAATTAGGAATAGGGCAAAAGAATTTAAACGCAGGTTACCTTTTCCACGAGCTATCAGTGAGTATCCTTAGTGTTAAGGAGTGAGCTTACTGAGAATGAAACTTACTCCTCCTGCCTTCCAAGTAGCATCCTGTCCTGAGGGACGCTAGGTTGCCAGGAGTTCCTTATCTATCTTGGAGTGGCCACCATTACCTTGTCTGTTTCCGGATCCCACCCCTTCCCCGCCCCCACGTTTAAAAAAGGGGGTGGGGGAAGGAAAAGAAAAAGGGATACCCCTTCATCCTCCAACTCAGATTTTGTGGCCCACATGTTGCAGAGTGATGATTTGCTGCAGTTGCCGCCGCTTCAGAAACTCCCAAGCCTACTGACACGTTGCACTTTTTCATTACAGGACAGTACTTCCGTGTGCTGCCCGGACTCCGTTGTTAGTACTCAACAGATACAGCCTGTGTTAGGTAGTGTGTATTTTGGCAGGGAAATGTAGGCAGGCTAAAATCATACCCAGATTTCTGAATCGTGGGAGCCTTGTAATGTGGGGGGTGGGCATTGGTGGAAACGGCTGGAAATATCATTAGTCTTTTATTCTCCTCCCTCTTTCCACCCTTAGACAATCATGCCCTACTTTTAATAAATATTAATTGAATTTCCTCAATTCATTTTCTTTTTGACCTTGTCGGTTTCCACCTTTATTGACAGGTTTAATAGGTCAGTCGTACAACATACTTCCTAATCTTTTAGGAAGTGTTCAGGAGGCTATTTGAAGTTACATGTACCTCTTTGTTAAAACATGTTGGAAGTGAATGAAATGATCTCTCATTAGAACAGTGGTTCCTTCTACCCTCTACCCTCAATTCCTCCATTTAGAAGTAGCTTCAGGGAATATTTTAAAAAGAATTACTTGAACAAAGATTATGAGGATTAAAACTTTTTATTTATTTTATGTTTTTTCCTTCTGTGTTCAATTTAGTACAAGATGTGTAGAATATGTAACTGAGAATGAGGCTGATATTCATCATGGTTTCTCCTTCTGAAGATATTTGACCTGGCTTCTCTGTGAATGCTGGTATTTCAAGTTCTGCCAAATGAGTACCCTCTGTCCCTGGGACTAGCGGATAGGCAGAATTAAAGTTAGAGTGTCTTTGTGGTGATCTGGAATGTACACTTAACTAGCTTCAGTAGCACACTTTCTAGCTTATGGTCTTAGGTCTCTTATTTGCTCATAAGGTGTAAGTACAGATGATGTATTATCTTTATGTTTAAATCTGCAGGGGCTAGCTTTGGTAAAATACCTTTTATTTTACATTCCCAGGATGCTGTGGGAAGAAGGATTCTTGAAGCCTGAATCATTTTACTAGGGCTTCTTCAAAATGAAATGTGTAAGATGGATTCTGTAATCTTATTTGTTCCTTCTGACTCTGCTTCTCGAAGTTTTGCTATATTATCCTATCTTAGAAATATTGCTTCCGATTTTTATCCGTACTTATGCCATTAATCCAGGATAATTCGCTTCTTTGTTTAATTATAAGAGTAGAATGTTAAGAGCTGAAAGGGACCTTTAAGTATTTTAAGCCAACAAGCTGCTTTTCCAGTTGAAGATATTGAGACCTGAAGTCAGGTGACTCATCCTTGGTTAGTTGACTAGATCAAGGAAGAGGCACTGGACACCAGGGCTCTCCCTTTTTTTCATACTAGTTGCAAAACCCATACAAATATTCTTGGCAAAAAATAATTTGCAATGAATATTCAAAAGAAGGGCTCTATGCAATAAAGACTTTTTCAATGCTTCAATTTTAGCCCAAAAGAGCAGAGCAGAATCAGCTAATATTAAATAACAATGTACTCATGTGATTTGATAACTGTCCATGTGTAAAAGTTACTTTTTCCAAAAAATTAGAACAAATGATTGCTTAGAATTTCTTATATAGGCTGTCGGGCTAAATTCTTGATAATTCCGTTGAGCTTTTAATTGACCTTCCTACCTGTGAAAACTCTTAAGTAAAAATCAACCTCCAAATAGTACCAAATAACACTTTCATTTCACAAGTTAAAACAACAAAAATCTAGGAATAATGAGAGGAATGGTTGCTGAAAATGATTCTGTTAAATCTTGCTCTTTAGAATGGTCAAAAGCACCTCTTTTTTTTTTTTTTTAAGATTTTATTTATTTGAGAGAGAGAGAACAAGAGAGAGCGTGAGCTAGGGGAGAGGCAGGTGGAGAGAGCAGGGAGCCCCATTTGATTCAGAACTTGATCCCAGGACATGACCTGAGCTGAAGGCAGACACTTAACTGACTGAGCCACCCAGGTACCCCCAAAGCACCTCTTTGTACTTGTAATTTTTATTTTTTTATTTCTATTTTTTTTCTTGTAATTTTTAGTCATGGGTTCCATTTAAGAGCTCTGTACTTGGGAACTGTGATTTTTAGTGCATTTACATTGACTGAACAATTTTCAATAGAACAGTTTCCTAGACTCTTTTAAATAGGAAAAGTTTTGGTAGTCTTAAATTTGTTAAGATGTTCACTTCATCTTTATCTGGATCAATACCTCAATGACTACACTCTTCATACTAAAGTGATTTAATTGCAAGACTGCTGCACTTAGAAGTATCATACCTATGATCTGACCTCCCTTTAAAAACAGTCTGTCTGCCAGTAGGTGAGTTATATATCACAGGAAATTTAGAGGTAATGGAAACCTGAAAATTAGAGAAGTTGAATGACTTTCCAAATGGGAAAAAGCATAACATGTACTAGCCTAGATAATTTAATTCTTAGTTCATTGTCCTTTTTACTCAGGTACGTTTCATTTTTAAATATGTAGAAGACATTGAAAATAGAGAGCCAGAGTAAATGTAAATGTGTAGATTCTAAAGTGTTGATAATCTGTACCAGTTCCAGTGCAACCCAGGGAAGCCCTGAGCTATGCACGCCTTAGAGTTTACCAGAGTCTTAACACTGTGCTAATCATTCTCAGGAAGAGAAAGGTTTCCTTCTTTGGAAGTACCGAGTAAGTTTCTCATTTCTACCGGCATCTTAATTTAGATTACTGACATTAATAAGACATAAATCCTAAAAGCAAACTGCTTTGTTTTTCCTTTAAAAAACATAAGCAGAAACATACTAAAGCTTAAGTGTGTTAGCATTAGTATCTTAGATTAGGTTTAGAAGTGAAATTTATTTGGTGATGAGTAGGTTTTATGAAATGGTAATAGTTCATTGCATTCTTAAGCATTCCAAATCATTTTCATTTATTTCCCTCATTAAAAAGCATGGATTTGGGGAGCCCAAGAATTACCTCATTTTTTTTCTGGCTGATTTTTCTTCTGATTTTGCTACCCTATTCCATTTTCACTGAGAAACATTTTTTTTTTCTTTTGTTTAAAGGAAAAGCTAAAACTTTTATTTCTACTTTGAACTTTATAGCCATTTTAAGATTCAGGTCTTATTCAGATCTATTTTGGTGATATGGAGGATATAATTATTATCTTAGACATAGGCCAAATCTCATTTTTATTTGTTGTCTCAACTCTTGCCTCTGGGCAAATATTTACCAAGTGTTTATTTTTGCCCTGTGTGACTTCTAGGTCCCCATTCCCAACTTGAGCAATCTATTAGCATTTCAGTTGATCACATCTCAAAGGGGCTTTAGGTTTCTCAAAATCAGAATTAATTCCTTCTTCCCCCCATCTTTTTTTTTTTTTTTTTAAGAGGGAGAGAGAGGTGGGGGAGGGGCAGGGGAAGCGGGAGAGAGAGATCTTAAGCAGGTTCCATGCCCAGCACAAAGCGCAGTGCAGGGCTGGATCTCATGACCCTGAGATCATGCCTTCAGCCGAAATCAAGAGTTGAACGCTTAATCGATAGAGCTTCCCAAGCTTTTGCAAGGTACATTGTAGGAAGCCATGGAATATCCTCACCATGTTCTTCCATGGATTACAGTTGTTTAGATGTGCATCTGATACAAAAGACAGTATACCCCGTCTCTAGAATTTAAAACATTAAAAGCCAGGAATCATTCCACTGAATTATGCTTATCAGTTCATAGTTATGTGCATTTATGTGTGTGTGTGTGTAGCAAAAAGAATTAGCTTTTTTTTTTTTTTTTAAGATTTTATTTTATTTACTTGTCAGAGAGAGAGAGAGAGCGCGCACAAGCAGGAGGAACAGCAAGCAGAGGGAGAAGCAGACTCCCTGCTGAGCAAGGAGCCAGATGGGGACTCAATCCCACAACCCCGGGATCATGACCTGAGCTGAAAGCAACTGCTTAACCAACTGAGCCTCCCAGGTGTCCCACAAGTTAGCTTCTTAAAAAAATGTAGTTTTTGGCCAACTAAGGTAGATGCTTTAGCTGCCCCAAGGAAACATGCAGTCTAAGTAAACCATGTCCTTGCTGTGGAGGTACGTCTTTGGACACGTCCCCTGCTCTCCCTTGTGACCACATTGCTAATTTTAACTCATCCTATATAGAAATTCTGGGACATCACTGTGGGCAGAGGTGTAGTTGACAAGAATAGGTCTCATAAAAAGCAAGGGATTGGAGGAAAAGAAAAATGAGTACAAACAAACAAAGTATTTAAAATTCCTGGAAGGCATTTACTTCCAAAACAAGTCAGATTCCTTGACTTAAAAATCTGTTCCTGAGTCAGCTTCCTCAGTTGTAGAGAAAATATTTCTAAATGTGAGCTGCAGAGACAGATTCACTCACAAGTATAAAGAAACGCACCCCTTTTCAAGTTTTGGAACACTTTTACTGCCTTGAAACGTGATGCCTTTTGCACTTGCCTTCCTCCTTTTGCTCCCTTTTCTCAATCTCAGCAGAAGAATTTGTTTAAATGCCAACTATATACAAGAATTTATTGCTATGTTTGAGAAGATTGTTTCTTTTTGTTCATTGATATAGTACAAATGACTAAAATATCAGAGTTGCTTAGTAAGTATTTGCTGACTAAATGCTGATTTTTCCTGAGCTTGGTCTTATTTATTGAGCCATACCTGTGGGTATGGTGGTGGGCTGCAGGGAACAGAGGAGCTGTGATTGTGGTCTTTTGGCATAAGGGGGGTTCTTAGTTTCCTAGTGCTGCCACGCCAGATTCACACAAACTGGGTGGCATAGAACAGCAGAGATTTATTTTCCAGAAATGATTCTGGAGACTGGAATTCTGAAGTCAAGGGCCATGCTCCTATTGAAGACTAGGGATGAATCCTTTCTGGCTTCTGGCTTGTGGTGGTTGCCCGCTGTCCTTGGTGTTTCTTGGCTTATGACACTATAGCTCCAGGCCTTACCTCTTTCTTCCCCTGGCCATCTTCCCTCTGTGTGTGACTCTGTCCAAATTTACCTCTACTTGTAAGAATACGAGTCATTGGATAAGGGTCTGCTGTAATCCAACAAGACCTCATTTTGACTTGGTTACATCAGCAAAGAACCAATTTCCAAATAAGGTCACATTCATAGGTTCTGGGTGGACGTGAGTTTTGGAGGACACCATTCAACTCAGCATGAGAGGGTTGAATAGAATGCCAAATATGAGGTGATCACATTTTAAAATGTTGGCATATACCAGTGTTTCTCAACCTCAGCACTATTGACATTTTGGACATGAGAATTATTTGTTGTTGGGAGGGCTGGCCTGTGCCTTCTAGGTTGTTTAGCAGAACTGATTTCAGTCTACTAGATGCCTCTAACACACCCCACTTGCTGAGTTACGACAACCAAAAAGAGTTTCCAAACATTGCCAAATGTCTGTGGGAGGCAAAATGGCAGCTGCTGGAGAACCACTAGTACATAAGTACAAAATGGCATTTTCTCAGATGACATCTTTTAAAAGAGTGTTGTTCTTTGCTTAACACATTGGGTCTTTAAGACAATTGTATACAGATTATAAAAAGAAGTATCAGGGTTGCCGCTGTGTCCTCATAGAGTTAACACATTTGGGGAGATGCCAACCTGATTCCAGAGAGGATTTTCCAGAGGGCAAAGATCAGGATTGTCTGGTTCACTACAGTGTAGCCAGGGCCTGCACAGTGTAATAATAACTGGAAACCTAACCTATTGTTAGTACTCTATTACTCTGTATGCCTTATCTCATTCGCATAGCAAGTGCTCCTTCACAAAGTAAGTGCTGAATAAATATTTGTAGAAATGAACACCCTTGGGTGGAATTGAATGTGTGCATGAATAGCAGTTTTTATTTCTGGTATCCTAGAAAGAGTAAAGTAATATTTGGTAGAGAGAAGGGAACTTCTTCCACGGATTCTCTCTCTCTCTCTCCTTTTTTTTTGGTTTGGGGAATTTTGATTGTTATATAAACACTGACGCTGTGGCAGATGCAGTTAGGTCCTAATACTAAAGGATGTTGCCTATCTGCTCTCACCCAGGAGAGTGTTCTTCTGGTCTGAGGATCCTGTGCTGAACTGGACAGCCATGGTCCTTCCTTCTGGAAAATCCCCTTCAGAGTTAGACTGCATCACAGCAAATGCTTAACCCTGTCAGAACAGTAGTGCACTAGGGCAACGCTAAGACTTGAAGTACTGTTTGCCCTCCCCCAATGGATTCTTCTTTCATACTAAGTTATCTGCTGGAAATTCTTATCTAACAGTAACTCATTTCTCTCTCTTTAGGACCACTGAGACCAGAAATAACCGTCTCCTACATTGCTGTTGCAACAATATTCTTTAACAGCGGACTATCATTAAAAACAGAGGTACTATCACCTATTGGGCATGTGATAAGCAGGGAGAAAAGTTTAATTTCTGCTTATTATTGTGAAATTTCAGAATCCTTTCGTAAAGATATATGTAACTATGGCTTAAAGGCTTCACTGTAACAAAAAATAACTTGAACTTCAGCAAAGGACTGTGTTTTGAACTTGTATATTATAGAAATTTTGTAGTTGAACAACATGGACCCTGAGGGTGTGGTTATAATGGGCATATTTTTAATACAGCAACTGAACTGAATGAAACATCTACTTTAGGTCTTCCTCAGATAATGGTGGTGACTATGGTGGTGAATGCTATGGCACATTTCAGTTGTTGTTTTTTAGCTGGGTTTCTATAACTTTTGTGGATGAACTTTTGTTGTCAGGACTCATGCTGCTCAAGTGATGATGTTATGCTGTGACTTTTAACTAATTTGTATGTTTTAAAGTATATCCTTTGATGGCTTATCTATTAAATAGTAATAAGTGTTTTAAGAGGGAAATTGGGATTTTTCATACTATGTCACAGTTCATCATGGAGACATGTAGATAATATTATTTATCGATCCAGGTGTCACTGAACATGGGATTCTCCTAGAACTAAAGAAATCAGACATTTTTAATATCCAAGAGAAAAATTAGTAGAATTTATGATTCTCCAACTTATAATAGAAAGGAAAAAAAGGAGAAAAATGCCCGTTTATTTTTGAAGAAAATTCTTAGGGTTTTTGAAGTTCTTATTCTAAGATGCTTATTCTTATGCAGATAAGGAGATCTTACTATGCAAGATTTTTTTTTTTTGTGGAATAGCTTTAAAAGTTGAAATTTTGTTTCAACATCATGTTGCGCTTTACTTATTTTAAGTGTGATTTGAATGAGGACCAAATTTAGTTACCTCCTTCTTTGACCATTCTGTTGTTATCTGGTTGGTATAAATCTTTCTATTGGAGCTATTTTTGTATAGATGGGATCCCTGGGTGGTATCTGATAAATTTGTCTCAAAAATTCTGAATATCCTTACTACTTGTTCTTCTGGAAATAACTGACATGGGATGTAATTTCCTAAATGTGTTAAATCTAGTTTTTGCAAAGTGTATTGACACGAAAGGACTGTGATCAGTTCATAGAGGACACAGATTTTTTTCCGTCAACATCTTCGTTCTATTGGTTCTCAAATATGGGGCCTAGTGATACAGAAAAGTATTTGCTAGTCCCATGGTTCTGGTCTGTTCTTCCTTGGAGGTCTTCCTGCTGGTCGTGGCTAGCGTCCTTTGCGGAGCAGCTGCCTTATCCAAGTCCTCTTCTTGGGACATTGCTCTAACTGTGTCCCCTGGTGGTTGCTTAACGGCTACAGTTGTTACTCATGCCATGAGAAATCTGGCAAGAGGCTTGATTCTCTCACTCCTAGCTTCTTGCTTAATGTGATTCTGTAAGGCAGCCAACTTTTGGATGCAGGAGTTTAAGAAGGAAGAATGTCGCGGCTTATCAGCATTTCTCTAAGGACCAAATTCTTCTGTAAGCACCTAAGAAACCGTCAGAGTCATCCAGCTAATTTGGATCTAATGATGAAATGCCTTAATCCTGTGCTTTATCACGGTATCCAAGTAGCCATCAAAGCCATTTCTTCCATCAGTGGCCCTTTTCAAACTATTCTACATTAAGTCATTTTCAGGATCCATTTAATTTAAGATGTTCTAGATTACATCACTGTATAATGTTAAACCATCTTTAAGCCCCGCTAATTTCCTGGGCAACTGAACAGTTTTAAGTTAGGAGGTAGCAATCTTGTTATTTGTTTTCTAGTTGATAATCTTATGTTTATTTCAGCTGGGACTACTATTTTTGAGCCCTATTAGAATAGTGCATTTTCACACACAGGAGATAGTAAATTATTACTGACTTGAGTTTCTTTGAGAGCATTTAAATTGGTCCCATTCAGCTTTGATTTGTACTGAACATTTCATATAGTATTACCCATACATTGACATAATGGTGTATATTCTAAAATTATTTTGCTAGTTTATTAAAATATAAAGAACTCTGTGTTTAATACTTAATACTAAAAAGATTTAATGCTCTCTTCAGTTTTATGACTATTGATTTCTAGATTTTAAAATATCTGTTGAAATGTTTTCTGAAAATTTGTTGTATTAAAGTCAGATAAGTCACATTTGAAATATATTTTCTGTTTAACTAATTAGGAGCTACAGTTTCAGAGGATTGGTCACTCATCATACCATGGCAGGAACAATCTCATATAAACCTATGAAATCTCATGATACCTATGAAATGCCAGTAGCTACAAGGCACTGTGTTTGGCACTGGATTGGAAACAAAGATGAGCAAAATGCTCAGGGCCTGGAAAGGGTCCTGAGTAGGGGCAGAATATACAGGTCTTTCCTTATTTTCCTAAAAAAAATTATTTTTGAAGTTCTGTTACCTTAGAAGCAAATTTGGCAAATTTTAAACTTTAGGTTCTTCTGCTTATTTCCAGCCCAGAGCTATGAGACTGATTCTCAGGAAGTGAATCAAATAAAGGTCAAAGAAGGGTTAGAAGGGAAATTGGTATGTAATGGGAGTATTTCTACATCTCAGTCAGAAGCCCTGATTTTAAGCAATTCTTGATTCTGTCAATGATAACTCTGGTAATCAGTATTAGGAGTATCTCCTTAAGTTTATTTTAATGCAATTTGACCTGTATTCCATGTGAATAAATAAAATGTCATGTAGAATCAACTTTTCAGTTATTCGTGATGGCATTTATCTGAGTGTGTGGCCCTAAATTCTGCGTGGGTATGTATGGAATAATACTGTTTTGAATGTTATAGTGGCCACTTGCTTTTTCTTTTCCATTGTTACCTTATTTCCATTGTTATCACTGTATACAAATATTTTCCACTGGTACCTTATCTTTGTGGTTGTATGAAGAAGATATGGCTGGGTTTTGTGATAGCCTGTTATTTCTCTGTTGTCAAGAGGCTCCTTATGACCAATATGGTTGGCCTTTGTGATTCATTTTGCTGGATTCTTTATTGTTCCTTTGTTCTGATGCAATGGCAATTGCTTAATTGTCATTTATTGGATCAGCTAGTATTTTTAAACTACATTTTGTTTTTTATAACTTTATCTGATTATAAAAGTGGTATTTCCCCATTGTAGAAAGATTAGAAAGAATGGAAACAACTAGTAGTAACACGTCTGTGATTTTTAGTCCCTTTTTTCCTAAGCATGTTTTACATATAGAATATTTAAAAAAGAAATATTTTAAAAAATTATATATATATGCAATATACACATACGTATACTTGCATATGTATCACATATGTCCACACATATATAATCTTTTTTCCCTTGTAACATTGTATAATTATGATTTTCCATGTAATTTAATATATTAATTTAATTTTTCTTCATGTATATAAAATTTACATTTTGTTTGCTTTTATGAACATAAATCAAAAGGTACAAAGGTATATATGATGAGAAGTCCTTTTTTCTCCCCTCTGTCAGATATCTGGAGATAACCAGAAAGATAGTTTGTACCTTTCCAGAGATACTCTGTGTAAAACATATGTGCGCCCCTTTCAAGCTGTGGTGTTTGTACTGCTTGCCACCCTGTCTTGTTTTACTCAAAAAACCTGTCTTGGAGATTGTTTCATATCAACACATAAAGAACTCCTTGTTTCTTTTTGTATGCTGGAAACATTCCATTTTATGAATGTGTCATGATGTATTTTATTAGTCCTCATTGACAGACATTTAGATAATTTTCAAGGTCTCGCTATTAGAAAAATGCTGCAAAGGATAACCTAAAAATTGTCCTTTTCCCCACATTTGGGAGAAAATGTGAAGGATTAATTCCTCGTAGGAGAACTGCTAAGTCAAATGTTATGTGCAGTGTAAGTTGTGACAGATATTTGAAGTACCTAGAGGAGTGTTGGGTTCTTTGTTGACTGAAGGAATGAATTGCCAGATTGCTGTCCCCAGGTTGTGCCAATTTATACCCTTACTGGTTAAGTAGGAAAGGGACCTTGCGTTACCACATGCTTGTCAACACAGTTTTAACATGGTTTTCACTAACTTGTAACAGTCTTGTTATACCTCAAGTTATTCAATTATTCATTCATTTTTGGACTTTTAACTTGTTTCCTAATTTTTGCTATTGTGATCAATTTTGTACAAAATACTTAGAACCACATTTTATATCCTTAGAATAAGTACCTAGACATAGCACTTTGGGGTCCAAGACTGTGAGTCATATTATAGTCCTTGATACATATTCCCAAGTTACTTTTAAAAAAAGTTATGCTGTTTCATAGTCCTAGTTCAAGGAACTAAGGAATGCAAATTCCTTAGTAACTACATTCTGGCTAATCATTTTGTTATAGTTAAAAAATTAAAATATTAATATTTACTTGGTATTTATCAAATACATCTGAGTATATTTGAGTGGGATTTGGTTTTGAAACTGCTGAGCATTCTTGAAACTGCTGGTGCTCATCTTTTCTCTGGGTGAAACTTTAAGAATTCTAATACAGTGTAAGGATGGCTCCTTTGATCTTAGATCTGATCGGTGGACCTGGTGTGGTTTCTGGTCTGCCCAGGGCTTTGCATTTGTCTGAAGTTAGACCCAGATTGCCAGAAATTCCTTAGGTGTCATTAGAGATGTTTTGTGACCACACTGGCACTGCTGTGTGTTTTCATACAGGGAGATATGTAGTGGGAGCCGATGAGACCGATCCCTGAACGTGGCGAACAGAGTCAGCATTAACCTAGTGTCCGTTAAACTGATGGACTTTTGCTAATGTCTCTGAGGCTCAGGGTTTCTTGAAGGTCTTACTTGAACTAGGGGAGACATTCCAGTGCTTTGCTTATGACCGGTGAATCTCTGGCATCTTTGTGCTTTAATGACTTCTTGCATATTTTATAGGACTTTTTTTTTTAATAGTACTTATTTTTATAGTATTTTTTCTACTTCTTTCTGAATTTGTTTTATTTCAACTGAATAATGCTATAACTCAAAGAAATTTAAATACAAGTGCTTGTTAGTTTGTACATATTTGTTTTTTTAAATTTTTAATTAATTAATTTTAATAAACATATAATGTATTGTTATCCCCAGGGGTACAGGTCTGTGAATCGCCAGGTTTACACATTTCACAGCACTCATGATAGCACATACCCTCCCCAATGTCCATATCCCCACCACCCTCTCCCGTCCCACCTCCCCCCAGCAACCCTCAGTCTGTTTTTTGAGATTGAGTCTTTTATGGTTTGTCTCCCTCCCAATCCCATCTTCTTTCATTTTTTCTTTTCCTACCCCCCAACCCCCCCACATCGCATCTCCTCTTCCTCATATCAGGGAGATCATATGATAGTTGTCTTTCTCTGATTAACTTATTTCGCTAAGCATGATACCCTCTAGTTCCATCCACGTTGTTGCAAATGGCAAGATTTCATTTCTTTTGATGGCGGCATAGTATTCCATTGTGTATATATACCACATCTTTTTTATCCATTCATCTGTTGATGGACATCTAGGTTCTTTCCATAGTTTGGCTATTGTGGACATTGCTGCTATAAACATTCGAGTGTACGTGCCCCTTCCGAGCACCACGTTTGTATCTTTAGGATATATACCCAGTAGTGCAATCACTGGGTCATAGGGTAGCGCTATTTGCAGTTTTTTGAGGAACCTCCACACTGTTTTCCAGAGTGGTTGCACCAGCTTGCATTCCCACCAACAGTGTAGGAGGGTTCCCCTCTCTCCGCATCCTCGCCAGTGTCTGTCATTTCTTGACTTGTTAATTTTAGCCATTCTGACTGGTGTGAGGTGGTATTTCATTGTGGTTTTGATTTGTATTTCCCTGATGCCGAGTGAAGTGGAGCATTTTTTCATGTGTCTGTTGGCCATCTGGATGTCTTCTTTGCAGAAATGTCTGTTCACGTCCTCTGCCCATTTCTTGATTGGATTATTTGTTCTTTGGGTGTTGAGTTTGCTATGCTCTTTATAGATTTTGGATTCTAGCCCTTTATCTGATATGTCGTTTGCAAATATCTTCTCCCATTCTGTCAGTTGTCTTTTGGTTTTGTTAACTGTTTCCTTTGCTGTGCAAAAGCTTTTGATCTTGATGAAATCCCAATAGTTCATTTTTGCCCTTGCTTCTGTTGTCTTTGGCGATGTTCCTAGGAAGAAGTTGCTGCAGTTGAGGTCAAAGAGGTTGCTGCCTATGTTCTCCTCAAGGATTCTGATGGATTCCTCTCTCACATTGAGTTCTTTCATCCATTTTGAGTCTATTTTCGTGTGTGGTGTAAGGAAATAGTCCAATTTCATTTTTCTGCATGTGGCTGTCCAATTTTCCCAGCACCATTTGTTGAAGAGGCTGTCTTTTTTCCATTGGACATTCCTTCCTGCTTTGTTGAAGATTAGTTGATCATAGAGTTGAGGGTCTATTTCTGGGCTCTCTATTCTGTTCCATTGATCTATATGTCTGTTTTTGTGCCAGTACCATGCTGTCTTGATGATGACAGCTTTGTAATAGAGCTTGAAGTCTGGAATTGTGATGCCACCAACTTGGCTTTCTTTTTCAATATTCCTTTGGCTATTCGAGGTCTTTTCTGGTTCCATATAAATTTTAGGATTATTTGTTCTATTTCTTTTAAAAAAATGGATGGGATTTTGATAGGGATTGCATTAAATGTGTAGATTGCTTTAGGTAGAATAGACATTTTCACAATATTTGTTCTTCCAATCCATGAGCATGGAACGTTTTTCCATTTCTTTGTGCCTTCCTCAATTTCTTTCATGAGTACTTTATAGTTTTCTGAGTATAGATTCTTTGCCTCTTTGGTTAGGTTTATTCCTAGGTATCTTATGGTTTGGGGTGCAATTGTAAATGGGACTGACTCCTCAATTTCTCTTTCTTCTGTCCTGTTGTTAGTGTAAAGACATGCAACTGATTTCTGTGCATTGACTTTATATCCTGACACTTTACTGAATTCCTGTACAAGTTCTAGCAGTTTTGGAGTGGAGTCTTTTGGGTTTTCTACATATAGTATCATATCATCTGCAAAAATGATAGTTTGACTTCTTCTTTGCCAATTTGGATGCCTTTAATTTCTTTTTGTTGTCTGATTGCTGAGGCTAGGACTTCTAGTACTATGTTGAACAGCAGTGGTGATAATGGACATCCTTGCCATGTTCCTGACCTTAGTGGAAAAGCTTTCAGTTTTTCTCCATTGAGAATGATATTTGCAGTGGGTTTTTCATAAAGGACTTTGATAATATTGAGGTACGTGACCTCTATCCCTACACTTTGAAGAGTTTTAATCAGGAAGGGATGCTGCACTTTGTCAAATGCTTTTTCAGCATCTATTGAGAGTATCCTATGGTTCTTATTCTTTCTTTTATTAATGTATTGTATCACACTGATGGATTTGCAGATGTTGAACCAACCTTGCAACCCTGGAATAAATCCCACTTGGTCGTGGTGAATAATCCTTTTAATGTACTGTTGGATCCTATTGGCCAGTATTTTGGTGAGAATTTTCGCATCTGTGTTCATCCAGGATATTGGTCTGTAATTCTCTTTTTTGATGGGATCCTTGTCTGGTTTTGTGATCAAGGTGATGCTGGCCTCATAAAATAAGTTTAGAAGTTTTCCTTCCCTTTCTATTTTTTGGAGGAGTTTCAGGAGAATAGGAATTAATTCTTCTTTCAATGTTTGGTAGAATTCCCCTGGGAAGCCGTCTGGCCCTGGGCTTTTGTTTGTTTGGAGACTTTTGATGACTGTTTCAATCTCCTTACTGGTTATGGGTCTGTTCAGGTTTTCTATTTCTTCCTGGTTCAGTTGTAGTAGTTTATATGTCTCTAGAAATGTATCCATTTCTTACAGATTGTCGAATTTGTTGGCGTAGAGTTGCTCATAGTATGTTCTTATAATTGTTTGTATTTCTTTGGTGTTGGTTGTGATCTCTCCTCTTTCATTCATGATTTTATTTATTTGCATCCTTTCTCTTTTCTTTTTGATAAGTCTGGCCAGGGGTTTGTCAGTCTTACTAATTCTTTCAAAGAACCAGCTCCTAGTTTCGTTGTTTTGTTCTATTGTATTTTTAGTTTCTATTTCATTGATTTCTGCTCTGATCTTTATGATTTCTCTTCTCCTGCTGGGTTTAGGCTTTCTTTGCTGTTCTTTCTCCAGCTCCTTTAGGTGTAGGGTTAGGTTGTGTATTTGAAACCTTTCTTGTTTCTTGAACCTTTCTATGTTCTTATAATTGTTTGTATTTCTTTGGTGTTAGTTGTGATCTCACATCTTTCATTCATGATTTTATTAATTTGGGTCCTTTCTCTTTTCTTTTTGATAAGTCTGGCCAAGGGTTTATCAATCTTATTAATTCTTTCAAAGAACAAGCTCCTAGTTTCGTTGATTTGTTCTATTGCTTTTTTTTTTTTTTTTTTTTTGGTTTCTATTTCATTGATTTCTGCTCTGGTCTTTATGATTACTCTTCTCCTGCTGGGTTTAGGCATTCTTTCTTGTTCTTTCTCCAGCTCCTTTAGTTGTAGGGTTAGGTTGTGTATTTGAGACCTTTCTTGTTTCTTGAGAAAGTCTTGTACCGCTATATATTTTCCTCTCAGGACTGCCTTAGTTGTGTCCCACAGATTTTGAACCGTTGTGTTTTCATTATCATTTGTTTCCATGAATTTTTTTAATTCTTCTTTAATTTCCTGGTTGACCCATTCATTTATTAGAAGGATGCTGTTTAGTCTCCATGTATTTGGGTTCTTTCCAAATTTCCTCTTATGATTGAGTTCTAGCTTCAGAGCATTGTGGTCTGAAAATATGCAGGGAATGATCCCAGTCTTTTGATACCGGTTGAGACCTGATTTATGACCCAGGATGTGATCTATTCTGGAGAATGTTCCAGGTGCACTAGAGAAGAATGTATATTCAGTTGCTTTGGGATGGAATGTTCTGAAGATATCTGTGATGTCCATCTGGTCCAGTGTGTCATTTAAGGCCTTTATTTCCTTGTTGATCTTTTGCTTAGATGATCTGTCCATTTCAGTGAGGGGAGTGTTAAAGTCCCCTACTATTATTGTATTACTGTCGATGTATTTCTTTGATTTTGTTATTAATTGGTTTATATAGTTGGCTGCTTCCACGTTAGGGGCATAGATATTAAAATTGTTAGGTCTTCTTGTTGGAAAGACCCTTTGAGTATGATATAGTGTCCTTCATCATCTCTTATTATAGTCTTTGGCTTAAAATCTAATTGATCTGATACAAGGATTGCCACCCCGGCTTTCTTCTGATGTCCATTAGCATGATACATTGTTTTCCACCCCCTCACTTTAAATCTGGAGGTATCTTCGGGTCTAAAATGAGTTTCTTGTAGGCATCATATTGATGGGTTTTGTTTTTTTATCCATTCTGATACCCTGTGTCTTTTGATTGGGGCATTTAGCCCATTAACATTCAGGGTAACTATTGAGAGATATGAACTGAGTGCCATTGTATTGCCTGTAAGGTGACTGTTATTGTATATTGTCTCTATTTCTTTCTGATCTACTACTTTTAGGGTCTCTTTTTGCTTAGAGGACCCCTTTCAATATTTCCTGTAGAGCTGGTTTGGTGTTTGCAAATTCTTTCAGCTTTTGTTTGTCCTGGAAGCTCTTTATCTCTCCTTCTATTTTCAATGATAGCCTAGCCGGATATAGTATTCTTGGCTGCATGTTTTTCTTGTTTAGTGCTCTGAATATATCATGCCAGTTCTTTCTGGCCTGCCAGGTCTCTGTGGATAGGTCCGCTGCCAATCTAATATTTTTACCCTTGTATGTTATGGACTTCTTTTTCCGGGCTGCTTTCAGGATTTCCTCTTTGTCGCTAAGACTTGTAAATTTTGCTATCAGGTGATGAGGTGTGGACCTATTTTTATTGATTTTGAGAGACGTTCTTAGCATCTCCTGGATTTTGATGTTTGTTCCCTTTGCCATATTAGGGAAATTCTCTCCAGTAATTGTCTCCAGTATACCTTCTGCTCCCCTCTCTCTTTCTTCTTCTTCTGGAATCCCAATGATTCTAATGTTGTGTCATCTTATGGTGTCGCTTATCTCTCGAATTCTCTCCTCGTGGTCCAGTATTTGTTTGTCTCTCTTTTGCTCAGCTTCTTTATTCTCTGTCATTTGGTCTTCTATGTCACTAATTCTTTCTACTCCCTCTTTTATCCTAGCAGCAAGAGCTTCCATTTTTTATTGCACCTCATTAATAGCTTTTTTGATTTCAACTTGTTTAGATTTTAGTTCTTTTATTTCTCCAGAAAGGGCTTTTATCTCTCCGGAGAGGGTTTCTCTAATATCTTCTATGCCTTTTTCGAGCCTGGCTAGAACCTTGAGAATCGTCATTCTGAACTCTAGATCTGTCATATTACCAATGTCCGTATTGATTAGGTCTCCAGCCTTTAGTACCGCCTCTTGTTCTTTTTTTTGTGGTGAGTTTTTCCGCCTTGTCATTTTGTCCAGATAAGATTTGCTTTCTCCTCCTCTGGAATTCCGCTGTTCTTGGTGAGTGAAGTTGGTCTTGGCTGGGTTTCTTGCTGATCTTCTGGGGGAGGGGCCTGTTGTAGTGATTCTCAAGTGTCTTTGCCGCAGGTGGAATTGCACCGCCCTTACCAGGGGCTAAGTAATCTACTCAGGTTCCAGGGCTAAGTAATCCATTCGGGTTCGCTTTCAGGAGCTTTTGTTCCCTGAGCGCTTTCCGTAGAGTTCCGGAGGACGGGAATGAAGATGGTGGCCTCCCAGTCTCCAGCTCGGAGGAGCCGAGAACTCAGGGTCCCACTGCTCAGTGCGCCCTCAGAGAAAGGCACCCAATCGCCCCCATCTCCCTGGCCTCTGGTCACGCTTGGAGAAAAGCCCTTAATTACTCGCACTTGGAGAAAAGTGCCCGGTCGCTTCCATCTCCGTGGCCTCCGGCCGCGCTCCGAGCTCACCCAGCCTGCGACCGGTTCAAGTGAACCCTGAGCTGAGAGCTCACTCCTCCTCTCTGTCTCTGTAGCCGGCTTCCCCACTGTAATACCTCCGAACTCTGCGACACTCAGACACCCCCGATCCTTCTGTGACCCCACGGGACCTGGGGCCACTCTGACCCTGTGTGGGCTTCCCCCCGGTTTAGCCTCTGGAGCGATGTCCCTCAGTGGAGCAGACTTTTAAAAGTCCTGATTTTGTGCTCCATTGCTCCCCTGCTTGCTGGGAGCCAGTCCCGACCCCCCCCTTCCCCCCCCCGCGGTCTATCTTCCCCTCGCTTTGGATTCACTTCTCTGCAGGTCCTACCTTTCAGAAAGTGATTGATTTTCTGTTTCTAGAATTGCTGTTCTTTTTCTCTTCGATCTCCTGTTGGATTTGTAGGTGTTTGCAATGCTTTGATAAGCTATCTAGCTGATCTCCTGTTACCTGATGTCGTCTCAGCCTGCTACTTTTCCGCCATCTTGACTCCTCCCCAGTTTGTACATATTTGACCCCCCAAATTTAACTCATTACCCTTTTCTAGCTGTGAGACATAGAGCACGTGCCTGGTTTGTCGTGTTTATTGTGAATTTCTTCCATCTGGGGCAGTAGAGTGGCATGATGGAAGAAGGAGACCTGAGTCTGCTAGCATACCAGAAATGAGTTTGATTCTGAGCTGCTCTGTATGGTGGCTCTCCACCTCAATTTCCTCCTCAGTCAAATTGTTTAATAGGATCTAGTGAGGCTGTCGTGATGATTACATGAAATAACATACATGAAGTGAAATGCTCAGAGCATGGCACATAGCCACTGTTCAGTAAGCATTAGCAAGGAAATCCAGGAAGTTGGTTTTGGGGGAAAAAGCCATTTTGAATTATAGAATATTGTTGGGGAAAACATTATTAGAAATTACAATTTGTGTGTGGATTTGGTAATATCTTGCCATGGTGAGGCCTTCTTGGAGATTAATCATATTTGATTAAAATGTGATAGTTCCTTAAGTAGTTATATACATGTTTGTTCATAGTGTCAACTCAGGTTTATATTAATATGAAGGTACTTGGCTCTCAGTCTTGGTCCAGAATTTTACAAATCTGAATTGTTGGGGTGTATTGTATATTCAGAAAAAATAAGAATAGTTCAGAAATTTTGTATAAAAATACATATTTTCCCCCCTTAAAGTCTGTCTGTTATGCATATATTTAGGGGTAAAGATTTTAGCTCTGAAATAACTCCAAATTAAAAACTAATTTATTTGATGTTATTGTAGTATCTGTCTCTCCTCAGAAAAATAGTTTTCTTACCTTTGCTGTTTTGTGTCTCTCGTTTTTGCAGGAGCTGACCAGTGCTTTGGTACATATAAAACTGCACCTTTTCATTCAGATCTTTACACTTGCATTCTTTCCAGCAACAATATGGCTTTTTCTCCAGCTTTTATCAATCACACCCATCAACGAATGGCTTTTAAAAGGGTACGTTTAAATATTTTGAAGGGTCCACTTTTAATGAGGCATCTGTGGTGACTTTATTGTTTCTGTGGCAACTATATACAAAAGGGCCTATGTATGGTCTTTTATGAGGAAATAAAACACTTGAAAAACTATTATCCTTTAAAATGATAGTGTTCCTCAAGGAGATGCATCAAAGAATTTTATAACACAATATATTTTTTTTTCTTATTTCAAAGAGTTTTATTAGTAAATTTTTTAAAATTTTAATTTTGGTATTATTAACATACAGTGTGATATTAGTTTCAAGCGTACAATATAGTGATTGACAATTCTATATACTACTCAGTGCTCATCAACATAAGTGTGCTCTTAATTATAACACAATCTTAAAATACACCCTCATGTTTAATCCTAAGGTTCTGGGATGGACGCTGTTCTGGGAATTTTAAAAAGCTGTATTGGGAGAGAGATGGGAGGGAATAGAAAGATGTAGATATGCTGTCAGTTGGGTGCTTTAGTTTGTACATTCTGTATCTTACCGAATGTATACAGATAATAGTTGAATCTAATACATGTCTTTTAAATGTATAGGAAAGAAAAATTATATATAGGGAACAAACACTTTTTTACTTGTTTTGTGTTTGATATGATAGCTGAATTAACAATAGATTTTTATTAGACTCTTTTCTTCCATTAAAAATACCATGTTTATTGAAAGGATTTGATGAATTTAAAAAATTATTTGAAGTGGTTTAAAGTGGTTTAAAACTAACCACATTTTAGCAGCATGGTATAACAGTCTAATAGTTAAAGCACTGAACTTAGAGCCCTGAGATCGCTTTCTGACCCTATCCCTAACTTGCTGAGTGATTTTGAAGAAGTCATGTAATAGATTTAAACCTCAATTTCCCTGCCTATAAATAATGAGGATAGTCACATTTTTTTTTGAGTGATTTTTTTTAAATTTTTTAATTTCTTTTTAGCGTAACAGTATTCATTGTTTTTTCACCACACCCAGTGCTCCATGCAATCCGTGCCCTCCCTAATACCCACCACCTGGTTCCCCAACCTCCCACTCGCTGCCCCTTCAAAACCCTCAGGTTGTTTTTCAGAGGATAGTCACATTTTTACTGCCTACTTTGGTAATAGTGTGGAGGATCTCAACTGAGATCACTTATTCATCTGTTTAAGTCACTTGTTTACTTGCCACTGTGTGCCAGGAATTATTATGGGTGTTGGGGAAACAATAGTGAATAAAAATGGCAAAATGCCAGTTAGTTTTGCAGGTTGAGAAGACTTGGGTGTGATTGGCAATAACCAAGTAAGTGGATAGCTAAGATAGAGATAAGTGATGGGAAGTAAAACTGTGATAAGGTTGAAAGTGGTTGGGTGGGTGGGCCAGTGATTAATTTAGATGACCGAATTCTAGGGATAGAATGTTCTAGGCAAAGGAAGAGAATGCACAAAGGCTGTAGGGCAGGAACAAGCCTGGTGTGTTCTAGGGTCAGGAAAGTGAGGAAGAATAGTATGACTTGGAGTTGGAAAGGTAGGCAGGGGTCAGGTCACACAGAATCTTGTAGGTCCATGATAAAAGCATTCAGGGTTTTACTCGTGTGCAACAGAAGGCTACTGGAGGGATTTAAATGAGGCATTGTCATGGTCTGATTTATATGGTCAAATTATTGTCCTGGCTCCTGCATGGAGAATAGATAGTAGAGGTGCTGAGAGAAGGCTAGGAGAGAAGCTTGGAAGGCTCCTGTGGTAAGGTCACTGTCTAGTAGACAGAAATGGGTGTTGGAGGATGTACTGTAAATTAGAGTTCTTGGGACCTGGAGGGGGATAGGATGTGGAGAGAGGAGGACAGGGAGGAATCGAGGAAGATTTCTGGGTTATGGGTCTGAGCCACTGGGTAATTGGGGGCATCCTTTTCTTAGCTGAAGAGAAACAGAGCAGGACAAGAAGGGAAAATTAAGACCACTGGTTTGGTCAGATTGAGTTTGAGAGAATGAGCTTAAAACTTTCACTAAAAAGCATAAAATTCCACAGGACTATGATGACATCATTTTAGAGCAGCAATGTGTGATGCATATTGAGAACTAGTCATTACTGAGTGTTTCCCATGTAAAAGGCACTCAAAGAATAGGAAGATATTAACTCATTTTTCTTGTATTCAGGGAATGTCTAGGGTAAATGGATGTGCGGGAGATATAAATATAAAATAGTAACCAACCACAGTGGGATAGCATGTGATTCGTTAGAAAAGTAGTATAATGAATTAAAGGGTAAGAGGTTCAGCAGAGGTTGTGTATTCCTAAAATAGATAGTTAAAAAATAAGGCACGGGGTGGGGGGGGGGCAAGGATAAAATATTTCTTCACAGCCACATTGCAGAAGGCCTGAACTACTGGACTGAGAAGATTGGGCTTGCATGTGTAGATGATGGGGAGTTCTTAAATACATTCAACAAGAGAACAATATGCTAAAAAGTGGTCATTAAGAAAGATTAATCTGATACCATTGTACTGGGTATGTTATTAGTAGAGTAGGGTTTACAATCTCAGGAAGCTAAGATACAATTCTCACCTCAGGATATGAAACTTAAACACTTGGCCTAATTAACTTAGGGAAAGCTCTTCCTAGCCCACTTTTTCTCTGTTCCCCTCCCCAGTTTGAGAGTACACAATATGTTAACTTCAGGGAGTTACAGACTCCTACCTCAGGATCACATTTAACTCTTTGAAATAAATAAAGATTCTGAGCACATCCTTCTTACTTTGCTTTGTAAAGGGAAAGAGTGGAGGTAGAGAGACCATTCATTTATAGAAGTCCAAACATGGCAAAAAGCGTCCGAAGGGGAATGCTGGCACAGTCATGAAGAATGGGAAGTTTATTGTGGTAATAAATTGATTTATGAGGAGCAGGTGGAGCCACATATAACTCCAAAGTTTCAAATTGGATATTAGGAAAAAAAACCCACCAGAAGTATCCCGTTGATAGAAATAAGTAAATTCAGAGGTGAAATGAATTTTTTAGAAAATATTAGACATGTTTAGTTTGAGGGGGCAGTCACGGGCAGCTACAGATTTGGGAATGGTGGTTGGGGCTAAAAATGTAATGGCAACAGTACTCATTTTGCTGTTACTTATTTACATTTGTGTATTGAATATCCTTGGAGGTAGGAATATCCCTTGTGTAGTATCCTAACTATAGAATGCATATGTGTAACATGTATTCAATAAATAGTTAAGGATTTTTTTTTTTTTTTTAAAGACAGGAAAGGCAGAGAGGCTAGAATAGTAGGGCTAGATAAGTCTTTGTCCCGGATTCCAGAATAAAAGTTTAATACTTGGTAGGTAGCTTTGTGAATTTGGACAAGTTATTTAACTTCTCTTTTAACTTCAGTTTTCAGGAAAATGAGAACAAAAATAGAATGTATCTTAAACACTTGTGAGGAAGAAGTGAGTAAAGTATCTAGAATAGTATCTACTATAAATGGTAAATGCTTAGTAAGTATCAGTGATGATTATAGTGATGATCATGAGAAAGGCTCAGAGATTGGGAATTGATAGTAAGACAGACAATTTAAGCATCACTTGGGAAGACAGACTTTAAAACAAGACTTAGATTGGACTGGAAATTCTTTTAAAGGTGTTTTCTCATGTTTTCAGTCAAAATGAATTAAAGCTTTTATTTTTTCTTTTTTCAAATTCATTGCATAAATTTTAAACAATACATTCTTACACAAGCAAGTAGAGGTAATCCTGCACTTAACATTTGTTAAAGTCAGGCACTCTGTGTGCAGAGTGTGCAGATTACACTTAATCTGTAATCCTGCACTTAACATTTGTTAAAGTCAGGCACTCTGTGTCCTCTGTTCCCTATATGATCTTTCTACTTCTACTCAGGCCAGCTACTCGCTATGTCTAGAATGTATTATTCAGTCTACGTGGAAAGTATATCCATGCTTTGGGTGATAAGTAATGTTTTGTAACTTTAGTATTTAGATTTACTACTCATAGTTTCATTTGCTTGTTATGCAATGTGTTTTCTGTCCTAAACTAAGAGAATCATGATCTGGGGAGTATACACAAAATTTAATAAAAACAAATTTAGAATAGGTACTAGAATTTACCACAATTTAAATCCAAGAAGTATATGATCATGTCATGCTTGTTCTTCAATGATGTTACAGCAACATGAACTTTTTTTTTATGAGCTGAAAGTTTGAGAATTGCTTTTTATGATAGAAAAAAACCTTATAATTGCATTTTCTTTTATTTTCCAGTTTGCAGACAGTAGGTTGCATGCCTCCCCCTGTGTCTTCTGCAGTGATTTTAACCAAGGCAGTTGGTGGAAATGAGGTGAGTTATAGGGCTAACTTTATTTAAACATAAGTAGATGCTTTACTTTTATTTTATATTTTATTTTATTTTTAAATTCTATTTAACTTATGATGAAGTCATGTCGCAGAAAATGCATAACCATAGCAGCTAATGAAAGAAGTGTAGGTATATTCATTAATTCGGATGATGCTTAAATTAATGCTGAAGAGTGGAAGTTAGTATTTCAAAGAGAAGGAGGAAGAGAGGTAAATGAAATAGAGATGGTGATATTTCTACCTCAGTAGGAAATTGGGAGACAGAAGACAAGGAATCCAAGGAAAGGTTCTTTTCATCCAAGGCTGATGAGCTGAGAATACCTCTATGGCCATTCCTTAGCTATCAAAAAAATTACAGTGAACTAAATTTGTGGAGAAAGGGTCAAAATACATTTAATGACAAGTAAAGATTATATAAGAAGGAGAAATGAGGCAAGGTTTCTTTCTTTCTTTTTCTTTTTCTTAAAAGATTTATTTATCTATTTATGTTAGGGAGAGAGAGTGCATGGGAGGCCAGGGTGGGGGCAGTCAGATGGAGAGAGAATTCAAGCAGACTCCTCCGTGCTGAGCCAGGAGCCCGACCGTGGGGCTCCGTCTCATGACCCTGAAATCATGACCTGAACAAAACCAAGAGTTCGTGGCTCAACTGACTGCACCACCCAGGCGCCCTGAGGCAAGGTTTCTGAGATATTCAGCAGCTGGAGGACTGTGGCAGAGTGCTTGCATATTGGGACAACAGTTGTCCATTTCAGGACTGGCTGAAAGGCACGACAACTTCATACTGAGGGACTCTGCTTCGTGATATCTTATTCCACTTACAGTTTCTCATTCAGAAAAGAATACTATTCAAGAAGGGAGGATATAAGGGGTTCCTACTTCCAAAAAAAAAAAGAAAAAGATGTTTCTACTTCTATTCATTCTAGGATTTTGCTTTCTTAGCATTTGTTTTTACTTTCATCCACTTTATTTATTCTGAAAATATTTATCAAGTACCTGCTACATTCTTTTTAGAAATAGGTTTATTGAATTATTGTGGACATACAATAAACCATATAAACGATTTAATGTTTTGACATATGTATACCTATGATACAGTGACCACAGTCAAGATAATGAACATATTCATCACCTTCAAGACTCTCTCGTGTTCCTTGGTAATCCCTCCTTCCTGCCTTTCTGAGTGTCCCTCTTCCTCAGGCAACCACTGATCTGCTTTCTGTCATTGTAGATTACTTTGTATGTTCTAGTTTTATATACTGGAATTAACAGTATGTGTGTGTGTGTGTGTGTGTGTTCTTTTCTGGCTTCTTTTATTCACCATGATTATTTTGAGATTCATCTATGTTTCAGTCCTTTTTATTACTGAGTATTTTTTTTTATGGGTATACCATAATTTGTTTATCTTTTCACCCTTTGATGGACATTGGGCATTTTCCACTTTGGGGATGTGAACATTTGTCTGTGAAACTTTTAAGTGAATGTGTATTTTCATTTCTCCTGAGAATACTTAGGAGTGGAATGCATCATCTGGAGGTGTATGGTTTAGGGGAAGAATCACCAATACAATGTTCTAAGTCATATCTCAGTAGCTTCTGAAGTAGACCATTTCTGTCAATAAACACTCTTCTTTGACCACAGGTGTATATTTAACTTTTTAAGAAATTGCCATGCCACTTTCCCATGTGGTTGTACCATTTTATGTTTCAAACAGTGCTCCATATATTGTCAGTATTTTTAACTTAGCCATTCTAATATGTATCTAGAAGTATCTCATTGTGGTTTTAATTTATGTTTCCCAGCTACTAATAATGGTGAGCATTATTATCTTTTCATATCTTCTATACATGTCTTCTTTGGTAAAATATCAAATCCTTTGGCTTTTTTTTTTTTTAACTAAGTGGTTTGTTTTCTTATTGATCAGCTTTTTGAGTTTTATATATTCTGGATACAAGTCCTTCATAGATAATATGCTTTATAAATATTTTTTACCAGTCTGTAGCTTGTCTTTATTTTCTTACTTGTATCTTTTGAAGAGTAGGATGGTTCTAATGAAGGCAGTAAATGTGGTTGGATTCTGGACATATTTTGAAGGCAGAGGATATGCTGATGAATTGAATGTGGGATACGAGAGAAAGAGAGAGGTCATGAATGACTCTAGGCCTTTTGACTGAGTAGGTGAAGAATGAGATTGCAGAGGGTTTTTTATCATGAATGGATGTTGTACTTTGTAAAATGCTTTTTTTTTGCATTTTTCTCGTAAAATGCTTTTTCTGTGAATATTGAACCACCCTTCTGTCACGGGAATAAATCCCACTTGATCATGGTGTATGATTTTTAAAAAAAATATATTGTTGGATTCAGTTTGCCAATATTTTATTGAGGATTTTTGCATCTGTATTCATGAGGGATATTGGCTTGTATTTCTCCTTTTTTTATAGTGTCTTTATGTGGTTTGGGTATAGGGTAATGCTGGCTTCATAAAATGAATTTGAAAGTTTTCCTTCCTCTTGTATTTTTTGGAATAGTTTGAGAGGAATGGATACTAACTCTTCTTTAAATGTTTGGTAGAATTTGTCTGTGAAGTTGTCTGGTCCTAGAGTTTGTTTTTTGAGTTTTTTGATTACTGATTCAATTTCATTGCTGGTAATTGGTCTGTTCAAATTTTCTGTTTCTTTATGATTCCGTATTGGTAGGTTATATGTTTCTAAGAATTTATTCATTTCTTCTAAGTTGTCCAATTTGTTGACATATAGGTTTTCTTAATATATTCTGTTACAAATATTTGTATTTCTGTGGTGTTGGTTGTTATTTCTCTTCTTCCATTAGTAATTTTGTTTATTTGAATCCTCTTTTTTTTAATGAGTCTTGCTAGAAGTTTATCAATTTAGTTACTCTTTTCAAAGAACCAATTCTTGGTTTCATTGATCTTTTTTTTTTTTTTTTTTTTTTAAATCAAAGGGTATTTAAAGCAAAAATTGGATGAGATTACTTGCAGAGTGAGCATAGTTAGAAAAGAGATGATGTTCAAGGACTGAGCTCTGGGACCCTTCAACATTAAGAGGTCAGAATGAGTAGTAACCAGCAAAGGCACCAGAGAAGATTAGACAGAAGGAAAAACAAGAGTGTGGTATCCTGGAACCAGGTTAAGAAAAGTGTTGGAAGGAGAAGGGTCTGATCAGCCATGTCAAATTCTGCTGATATAACTTGTGTAAGATGAATTCTGAGAAGTGAACATTGAGTTAATGTGGAAGTCATTGGTAACTTCGACCAGAGTGGTTTTGTGGAGTGTAGGGGCAAAAGCTTGTTTGGGTGGGCTCAAGGAAGAATAAGAGGAGAGGAGTTAGAGACAGAAATTATACACAACTGTTTTGAGGTCCTTTGTTACAAAAGGCAAGAGAGAAATGAGGCTATATTTCAAGAGGGGTATGAGGTCAAGATTTTTTAAATTGCAGAAGTGACAATGTATTTTGGTTTTGTTTTTTTAAGATTTATTTATTTTAGAGAGAGAGAGCATGAGCAGGAGAGGCAGAGGGAGAGGGAGAGAGAATCTCAAGCAGACTCCCCACTGAGTGCTGAGTGAAACTCAGTCTCATGACTCTGAGATCACAACTCTATCTGAAACCAAGAGTAGGAAGCTTAACTGACTTGCGCCATCCAGGTGCCCCAGAAATGATAATATGTTTCTATCATGATGGGGAGTATATAGTTGAGAGGAAGTTGTTTAGTTAAGAGAGTGCTGAAGTAATTTATTTGGTCAAGTGGAAGAGAAGGGTTTTGGGTTGCATGAGCTTCAGTAGGAGCTTGGATCATTTATTGATGATAAAGAGAGAAAATAGAATGTGTGGATAGAGATCCATGAAGATGGGCACCCCAAAGGGTGCCCTTCAGAGTTTCTAATGACTTTTTATTTCTTAGCTCTCTTCTCATTTTCTTTGTAGTCTTCTGATTTTCACTTTCTTCTCAGCAGCTGAGAAGGATGATGGAGTAGGTGGTATTAATGTTTGAGATGAGAGGATAAAATGTGTGATTGCCATCTAGGAGAGCGAATTAACTGGAGAGTATGGGAGCATTGCTGGAAGCACTAAGGATCCAGCTGAGACCTGTAGTCATGCATTGCAAATGAAGCCAGGCATCATGGTTGTGTGTTTTCTCTTCAGTTTCTTGGTGTAGGAATGGAATTGGCAGAGAGTTGAATTTAACCGGTGTTTCATTATGCTGGGTAGTTCTTTTTAGTTGCCACATAATTAGTGAGCTAGAGGAGTTAACAGGAGTCTTAGACTAGTCCTTGCCGTGATTATCTTTCTTCCCCCTTGAAAGAATTTGAGAGAAGGGTCTGTTTTGGTATATCTGAGACCAGTGGTAATTGACTTGAAGGTGTCATTTATCTCTTTCTCTCTGATGTGATTCCCTTAAGAGCTTTACAACTAAACAACCTTTTTTGTTCTCAGATGACTTTTGGCAGAAGTTCAAAGTTCACTCATTTTCTTGACATTAACATATAGCATTGGAAATTATATTTACATGTTTATTCCCCAGTAGATATTTAAATAATTTACATTAATGTTACATGTTAATAATGTTGAATTTATGAGTATTTCATTTGTTTTCTGATATCGTTGGTCTAGTTTGTTAAATGATTATATTGTGCAACTTTATCATTATCTAGCATTTTTGTAGTCTTGGGGATTAAGTTACAATTTTTCATAGATATTGAAAATTGAGCTTGCAAAGTCCAGTTGGGTCATATCTTCTGATATGAAATGAATAGACTTTTTAATTTTTTTTTTTTAAGATTTTGTTTATTTATTTGACAGACAGAGATCACAGGCAGGCAGAGAGGCAGGCAGAGAGAGGGGGGGAAGCAGGCTCCCCGCTGAGCAGAGAGTCCGATGTGGGGCTCGATCCCAGGACCCTGGGACCATGACCCGAGCTGAAGGCAGAGGCTCTAACCCACTGAGCCACCCAGCCGCCCCTGAATAGACTTTTTAAATATTTACCTCAGATTGTAGAAGAGAGTGATCTGCAAGTAAGGATGTTAGATTATTTTAAGTTGAATGTTTTTTTGAAGTAATGTTATAAGGTAACTGAACATAAGCTTTTGCTAAAGTAAATGTAAAGGGAGATTAATCTTTTGTGCAATGTATTGGAAATAATCTAATCGAAGGCTGCTTTGTAAATAGGTGCATGTAAATGAAAAAAGGTCCACAAGCAGAGTCCACTGACAAGTACCATTAGGAAAAGGTTTTGATTCTACTTCTCTGTGATTCTCTGCTCTGCCTTGCACGTAGCTGACTTACACCCTCATGGATTTCAACATGCTAGGAAAATGGCTGGGCACCCTTACGTGTCACACTGTCCTTTGAAACTGACTGTTCTCCACAGTGGTTGTGACATGTAAGAAAACTCTTGTCCTTCTAGATTTTGTGTCATTAAACTTGTTCCGTTTAGCTTATGCTCTCAAATATTTCTATATACATATTTAGTATAAATACGCATGTTTAGGGTATGTTCTCCTGTATTAAAGGAAATGTGAGATTATGTAGCATATTTATATTAATGATTTGGGGAATGTATGCAGATGTAAGAGTGTTATTTGAAATGATTTTTTTTACTTTGCTAAGTTGTTCTATAACATAGAAGAAGGTTTTTTCTGTTACTTACACACCTTTTATTTGAAATGCTTTTTCCATAAAACTGTTGGTTACCGAAAGGTTTTGTCATGAATTCAAAGTTACTGCATTCCTTAAGCTCACAGCTTGCACCTCGGCAAGAAATAGCCTTATTACTTGTTAAAGTAAAAAAAAAAAAAAAAATTTGTTTTTATAAGTTAGATTGCTTTTGTGGCATTGAGCCAACTAGAGTTTATAATTATTTTTAGCACTAAAGGAAGTAAGTGTATGTGCATAGCAGTGCATATATGCTAGAATGCTAGCATATCCTTTAGGTATTAAAATGAGACTATTTAAGGGCATAGCTGACTGACAGTCTTATTTTGTGGCTTTTAAATTTTAAACTACTTTCATTTAAATATTAGAAACACAGCTTGGTTCTTTTTTTGTGATCATTATTTATTCATTCCAGCGTTTTAAATGCAACTTTTCAAAACTGGAAGATTATAGGGTGTGCTGTTGACATGGTCCGACTGGTGGTTATGTGGTAGTGTGCGTGTTTGTATGTGTGTGTGCATGTGGGCACGCATGTGTGTGTGCGCGCACATGTGATTTTCGTTTCTTTTTTAAATAATAGAAAAAGTAATAAGACTTGGTAAACCCTAATCCATTGCCAAATATAGAGAAGTGATAGGTCAACATGTTTTCTATTTTATTCTAACATGGGAGACATGAGATAAACACTTAAAGCTTTGTTTAACTCTGTATACGTTCGTTTGGTTTAAATTTATGTTCCAGATGTAAAGTTCTGTAGTAAAAGATGCGATTACCCCCCCTCCCCCCACCACCAAAAGCTTCACAAATGTTAAAAACCTTATGGGACTTGTTAAAGGAACCATTGTATTTTCAAATTCGAGGAATTTCTGCCTTGTAGTAAATACCACAGGGATTATGAAAGAAGTTTTCCTTTAAGAAATCGGTACCTTATTTTTCCAAGTTTCGAGAGACTTATGTAGTTTCCATGCTGTTGTTACAGAGGTATTTCATTTCTCTATCACTTACACTGCTGTTTCATGAAAAAAGCTAGAAAGGCAGGGTTTGGGAAAAATTGACACTATCTCCCTTCGCTTCAGTGTTTCTTCTTTCGCAAGTTGAGAAGGGGAAGGATGCAGCTAATAGCCAATGCCTAAAAATATGAAGTAAATACCTAGGTCTTGGTTCCTGAGTAAAGTTACAAAGCTATATAACTTTGTAAAATTTTGTAAGTCTGAACCTTAAACCATGTAGGAGAAAAATATAATTAATGATTTCCGCCTTCAAATATCTGAAAGAAAAAATAAAAAAAAAACCATTAAGAATCATAATAAATAAAAGTCAGGGCAGGGTAGGAAGGAGTTTCCAGTCAGGTCTCAGAGTGTTTTATGCTAAACTCTATTTCATCTGTTTTTAAGCCCAAGCCTGGTAGTTTGAACTATGAAAATAAGGCACCTCCACCACTAAAAGCATTGTCCTGATTACATGCATGTAATTTATGTTGGTTTGTTTATTTTTTGTTTCTCAAGGTGAATGCCATAGGTCACCCATACCAGCATTATGGTAGGGTGATCAGTGTCGAGAGTGGGGGGGACCTTAGATCTATTGAATTAGAATGTGTGGTAGATCATCCTCAGGATTCTCCTTTTAAAAATTATGAATTATGTCTACAAAAGGTATGTAAAACATGTATACAGCTTAAAGCATAATAAACACTCTTGTGTTCATTCACCATCTAGCTTTAGAAATAGAATATAATACTCAACCAGAAATTAAGCTCCCACCTTATGTAGACACTGTCTTCTACCACAGGGAATCAAAAGAAGAATGAGACCTGCCTTCAAAAGCCTACATTGAGTGTGATATTACACTATTCAAAACCTCTGTTTTATTGTGCCTTCTTATTGGCCCATTTTAATCAAATTATTGTTTTCCTTTTTTAGTGTGGAAAAAACCCTAAAATGCATCCCAAGTGAGTTGAGCCCCGCTCCTCCATGTAGGACAGCTAGAACTTCAGCTTAGGAATCTGAACTGTGGGGCACTCACTTGATTAAGCGACTGACTTTGGTTTAGGTCATGATCCTGGGGTCCTGGGATCTAGCCCCATATTGGGCATTCCCTGATCTGCAGGGAGCCTGCTTCTCCCCCTCTGCCTGCCACTCCCCTTGCTTGTGCTCTCTCTCTCCCTCTGTCAAATAAATAAATAAAATCTTAAAAAAAAAAAAAAGGAATCTGGACCATGTTTGCTTCTTGTAGGCAATAGGCTGTTCCCTTGCCAAGTCTCGGGTTCAGATGGCGTGCTCCTTTCAATGTAAACATATTTAGTTGGCATTTTTGTTATATTTTAATTAGCAGGTTGAAGGATTTTAGAACCCTTTGCTAGTCAGGTAGAATTCCAAATACATTCCAAAGAAAAGTTCTGCTTTCAGGTATAGCAGAAAGGTAATTAAGTTAAGAAGTGTGTGTATGTGTGTGTGTGTGTGTGTGTGTGTGTGTGTTTAATTTCATCAATGGGACTATTGCCCAAATCTCTTCAAAGAAAATTTAAGAATGTCTCTTGAGCAAAGAAAATTCTTACATGAGGTGAACTCTTTAAGTCATAGATGAAGGTCATGACAGTCTGAGTGTATTTAAAAAAGGTTTTCTATCTGCTTGGAAAGCAAATGAAGCACTCATTACTAACTTTAAAATTATAGCTATGAGAAGATTTTTGCTAGAGGTGAAAGATCAAGATCATCACAGTCCAAATGGAGACAGAAAGTTCAGTTTCTGGCTTATCAGTCAGGCATGAAACATTTCAGGGTTATTTTGCATTATCAGTGGGGAGTTGATCTTGCTAATCCAATGCATGAAGATAAGATTCATTGAAACATTTATAAAGGCATTTTGAGTAGATCTGATCAGCAGAGAGCAGACTTGAAGTGAGAAGGAAATCTGACCTGTCAGTCACTGTCTTAAGCTTCCGAAATCACTTGGCTTTTCTGTGCCTTGCCTTTCTCTTCTGTTAAATGGGGCCCATTACTGCTTTTGCTTATAGTGGAAGTTTAATGGCCTCCTGGAGAAATCTCGTATCTGAAAAAGGCTGTCTATGTTGAGCCCTCTTGCTAGAAGCATATGGGCATATATTTCCCTGCATCCTCCTGGGCTCTCTGGGAAATGGTGCCTTGTCTTCCTCTCTGTCAGCTGGAAGAACAGAATAGCAGTGGCTACAATAGCAGCAGAGAAATTGCATGTCTCTACCCTTCTTCTGTATCTACCTTTTAACATGATTCTCATCTTCTGGATGAGCTTAGCATTCTTCAGAAGCCCTACAAAGAGTTGCCTGTATTTGTTTTAAGCTGCAGTAAAACTTGTTTGAAACATACCTAGATTTCTCAAGAATTCTGTGTGTAACTTAGAATACTCTCATTTAACCCCTTAATCCCTCTCCAGTTGTCTTCCATTCATACCACCCTAACCAAAAGGACCCCCTTCATGAGTTGGCAGTGGTCTGTGTTCACCGAATTTAGTGGCTCATTCTCAGTTTTCATCCTCCTTGACTTAAATGTAGACTTTGACACCACGCCCAATTGCCTCTTGTATCTTTTTGCTTCCCTGACATTCTTCTCTACTAATTCTCTTCCTCCTGTCTCTCTTCATTCCTTTTTTTCCTGTCTGCCTTCTTTTCCATCCCAATGGGAATGTCTTCCAGGGACCTGGTCTTCAGACACCTTGTTTAGCATTAGCCAGATTCCCGTTTCTGGGCCCTTCTCTCTGTAGCTGAAGTCTTTTGATCCCCACCTTTCCGTCTATCTCTGCCTCAGCCATAAGGACCGGTCCTGATTGTGGGTGAGAAGTATTTAAAAAACGTCAGCCTAACTAACACGCTGTGGCTAACATCACCACCTGTGCTGCTAGGCCATCTGACCTTTAGCAAAGGACATATTTGCTGAGCAATCAAAGTGGGTGTTTGATTCCTGGTTTTACCATTACTCACCGAGTGGTCTGATTGGTTACCAGGTAAGCCCTGGACCTCTCTGAGCCTTGATTTCCTCACCTGACTAACAGTAGTATTTGCATCCCTAGTTCATTGGATTGCTTTCAAGGATCTTAGGAAATTGAATGCAGAAGTACCTATAAATGCTCAGGAACATATCAAGCAAGCTTCAGCATCATCTTTGTAGAGATTTGTCATTGATGAAATCACCTTGTTATCAGTGCTTTCTTAGGAATTTGATCTTCTGAGTTTACTCATTCACTCACTTCATTCATTCAAAACTATGTGTTGAATGCTTGCTATAGCTTGCTATATATAGTACCTTCATAGAATTGTCAGTTTAGCAAGTGATAGAAAGCATAAATAGTAAGTTGCAATATAAGATAGCTAGTGTTTAAATAAATTTAATAAGCTGGATAATCCCAGTTTACTTGTTTATATTAGTTTATAGTATAGGTCTTCAATATTTTTGTATAAATATTTCTTACCATAACCTGGAATATTAGTCAGATATTCAAGATACCTTCTGGGAATGAAAGGTCATGGGGAAACATATTAGTAGTAGAAAAGTTGCTTTGGGAATTTAGAATCAGATAAAGGGCATTGAACAGATTTGTAGGATGTTTCCTCTAAACTGTAAAGCCTGGAAGACCACTTGGTTCCATTCCAGCCAACAAACCAACCAACCACAAGAACAATCAGGTTACCATGTCTCCCTTGAACATTCCTATATAAACACTGAAAATTTGTTATCTAATTCTTTTTTAATATCAGAATGTCTGCATATATTAGGACCCACGTAAAACATTTCCAGTAATTTGGCTTATTTTAATTAATTACATTTTATATGTCAAACTTCCTTTTTAGGAAGGTACTCTGGGTTCCTTAGTGATCTTGAGGAGACACTAGTTTAAACAACACACTTACAGTGTTTTTCTTCGCTAACCTAATTTGATTAATATAATATTTCTGTATTTGATTATAGAGAATTTGATTATTTTTACCTTTATTTTCAAATTCTGGGCATGTACCTTTTTTAGGTTCTGTGGCTTAACTGTGCATTGACTGTATACTATTTCCTCATGTATTTGTATATCTTTATAAAGTTGTTACTATAGGAGACTTACTCTCAGTAATTTGTTGAACCAAAGAATTACAGAAATATGAATAAATTGGATGCGAGAAGACTTACTTTCTTCCCTAACTAGCTCTGTGATCTTGGGTATTTTCTTTTTTAGCTTTTTAATTGTGCGTAGATATGGCTGTTTTATTTATTTATTTATCTTTTTCCAAGTTTTAATTTAAATTCCAGTTAGTTAGCATGCAGTATAATATTAGTTTCAGGAGCAGGGTTGGTTTATTTTCTTTTAAAATTTTTATTTATTTATTTTTTAAGGATTTTATTTTTAAGTAATCTCTGTACCCAACATGGGGCTGGAACCTACAACCCTGAGGTCAAGAGTCACACACTCGACTGACTGACTGAGCCAGCCAGGCACCCCCACAGGGTTGTTTTAGATGAAAATACTTTGGGGGAATAAAAAGGACCTGTATATTTGATTTACTCACCTATTTTTAAATTGAAGTACAGTTGACACACAGTTAGTTTGAGGTATACAGTATAGTGATTTGACAAATCTATATGTTATGCTTATGCTCACCACAAGTGTAGCTACCATCTGTCATCACACAACACTATTATGAGACCATTGCTTGTATTCCTGTTCCGTGCCTTTCATCCCGGTTGCTTATTCATTCCATGACTGGAATCCAAGCCTATACCTCCCATTCCCCTTCACCCATTTTGCCCATCCTATCACCCTCCCTCTGGCAGCCATCAGTTTGCTGTCTGTGTTTATGCTAAGAGGATACGGGGGGATATGGGAAGCTGTTTGCTTCTTGGTGAAATATGATAAACTTTATTGCATTAATTGTAGATCTTTATGTTTTCTCAACTTAGCTACCCCTATGAGATTATATGCTTCATAAAAAAGAATTATATTATATACATGTATCTTTCATTTGGAGGTATTCAGCATCTATCAGACTAAAGGAATCAAGCTTAATTTTTACTGCATTGCTACGAACTTTGAAAATGATCCCTTTAAACTTACATTATGAAGACATCAGATTGTGTCTCCCAGGTACCTAATGAGAACATCCTGCTTAGTGCAATAAGATTTTTCAAGCAGGTTATTCATGACCAAGAACACTTGGATCCAAACTAATGGTCTGAATATATTGAGTGGGACTGAGCTGCATTCTAATCAAATGAAGAGATACTGGATTTGCAGAGCCCTCTAAATGAGTGATTTTCATTTTTTTTCACAGCCCACAGATAGAAATTGAAAAGTTCCCAAAGTATAGTAACTCTATTGTGTAATTCACTCTCTCTCCTTCTCTTCCTTCCCCCCTCCCCTCCATCTTTCTCCATTCCTTCCCTTCCTTTTCCTCTTCTCTTCCATTTTAGAAAGAAAATGCCAAGCAGTATGCACTAAATTGATTTTGTGAACTACAGTTTGAAAAATGTTTTCCTAAACCATAGTGGAAACCTACCATCCATATTTCCTCTTGAGTCAGCTCTTCTGATCCTCTAGACAAACTTATTGGCCTTTGATCTATTCGCAGGGGGGTTCCTGGCCATCTGTCATTTGTAGATGTCTCTTTTGGTGTTGGCCCTCAGACCACTTTGGGAACTTCGTGTTCCTGATCAATTCTCCTGCTGTTTGTGGTCAGCTTATTCAAGCAGTCTGCTCCTGCAGTACAGATCTCTTCACCCTCCATGTCTGCCATATGAAGTCCTGCTTATCCGTCAAGGTCTAAGTCAAATACCACTTCTTTTCTAGAAGGCTTTACAGATGCTCAGTCAGAACTAATCTTTCCTGCCTTCCATTGTACTTCTTTTGTGCCTCCATCATGACATGTACCATTTATTAGATGTTTTTGCTTGTTTTTGACTGTCTAATAGATTTTGGAAATTTCTTTTCAGGAACTGCTTTTCTCTGATCCTTTTAATACTGTACAAGTATTAAAATGATTAAAGTATTTAAAAGTATTAAAAGGACAAGTATTATGTATCCATAATAACAATGACAAAGGAGGATTTGGGGCCAGTTTCATCCTAGTCATGATCCCAACAGAGTTGTTCAGAACAACGATGAAGTCACTTACCTGACAGAAATTTCCATAAGTTTGTTTTCTCAATCTCTCCTTCAAGGATATTTTTATATACTTACTGTGCTAGAATAAAGTGGGATAGACTGGAACAATATTCTGTCTAGGTTAGACATATTTTCTCATTCATGCAAATATATTTTATTTATTTGTATATTTACTTATTTAACAATACGTGTAATATTTATTGGCCATTATTTCTGTGTCAAAGTCTAAGTTCTTTTTGGGGGGTGGGGTGGGGACTGCCTATTTATTTTTTTAATATTTATTTATTTAGTTTAGTTAGCCACTGTATAATACATAAATAGTCCATGATGCAGTGTTTGGTGATTCATTAGTTAAGTATAACACCCACTGCTTATCACAGCATAGGCCCTCCTCAATACCCATCACCCTGTTACCCCCTACTCCCACCCTGCTCCCCAGTGAAACCCCCAGATTGTTTCTCGGTTTCTCATGGTTCATCTCTCTCTCTGATTTCTCCCCCTTTGGATTTCACCCCATTCCGTTATGGTTGTCCATGCTATTGTTTATGTTCCGTGTAAGAGTGAAACCAAATGATAATTGTCTTTCTCTGTTTGACTTACTTCACTTAATATAATCCCCTCCAGTTCCATCCATGTCAATGCAAATGGTGGGTAGTCATTGTTTCTGATGGCTGAATAATATTCCATTGTATATATGTACCATACCTTCCTTATCCATTTGAGAAGGGCGTCTCTTCTCCTTCCACAGTTTGGCTATTGTGAACATTGCTGCTATGAACATCGGGGTGTACACGCCCCTTCTTTTCACTATGTCTATATCTTTGGGTAGTGCAATTGCTGGGTCATGGTGTAGCTCTATTCTTAACATCTTGAGGAACCTCCATGCTGTTTTCCAGAGTGGCTGTAGTTAAGAGACTTATTGTGGGAAGTTTTCAATTGATGCTCTGTAGTGTTGCTTATTTAATGATGCTCAGACATTGACTCTAGTGTTATTACAAAGACAGTGTTATTACAAAGTTCCAGTCTAATTACAATTACATTAAGTTCACACTGTTTTGAAAATGGTACATGTTCTCAAGTAGTACAATGATAGTTTAATTCTGGAAAACAGTCTGAGAAATTAACTGTATGAGGTAAAGCATATTTATATATTTATACATACTCATATTTTTAAAATGCATATTGAGTTAGCCTATGAAAAACACTTTTGAATTTTTGTGGCTCTCCTTATCAGGGACAAGAGGGAATAATACACCTTAATTCTCATTTGAGTTTACATTAAGTCCCTATCAAAATAAGCCACCGTAAATACTCATTACACTTGTGCTCCGCCTTTGTTGGCATGCATTTGTTCTTTTTGTTCTTCCAAGGTGTGATATTTCCTGTTCCTGAGTAGTTTTACTTACCAGCTATTCTGCTATATGTTTGCACACTTGCCTTTAAAAAGGTGGGGTGCAGGGGTGACTGGGTGGCTCAGTCGGTTAAGCGTCTGCCTTCGGCTCAGGTCATGATCCTGGAGTCCTGGAATTGAGTCTTGCATTGGACTCCCTGCTCAGTGGGGAGCCTTCTTCTCTCTCTGCCTCTGCCTCTCTCTGTTTCTGTCTCTCATGAATAAATAAGTAAAAAAAAAAGTAAATAAATCTTTTTAAAAAGGTGGGGTACATAGTCACATTTTCATATGAAAAATGAGAGCTGGCATTAAAATTAAACAAGGATCTACTATGTTTAAATAGTCTATAAAGAGATGTGAATTCTGTTGGGATATCATCATCTTTTTGTAGATAAGCAAAAAGAATTTTTGTGGGAGGAATTATGTACTCTTTAAAAAATTTTCATTTTCAAATTGTGTTTGAAATACTCCTGAGGGTTAAAAAGGAGCCTACTTTAACAAACAGTTGGCCTATGGTTGATGAAGTTTTAGTACTTAAGGCCCAATTCATTATAAGTTAACTATCAGTTGAGAAAGAGGAAAGAAGTTAACAGAGTTAGAAGCTTGTTTGCTAAATAAAGGAGACTTTCACTGGTTGGAAGGAGCCCAACTGCAGATTTTTACAAAGTCCTTTAGGAAGGTGAAGAAATGCTAGCATTTTTCTGCACTTCCCTAATTTCTGACCTGGAGGGATAAAAAAAGGGCACAGCAGGATGGTGGAATGATTCAGAACTATAGGAACGCACAATCTGGTAAACACTGTTATTGTGGGCAATCCCTGTGCCCTAAGTGGATTTAGCTAGCTGCTAACCCACAGAGTAAGAGACAACTGCAATGATAGTAAGCACCTGTCATTAAAATAGTAAGAGCCAGGGCTTTTATAGGGCATGATATGTGTCAGTCCTTGTTCTCAGGGCTTTGCATGCATCAATTCCTTTAATCCTTTTAACAACCTTTTGAGTAAGGTACTATTATCCCTATTTTATAGATGAAAAAACGGACACAAAAAGAGATAAGAAACTTGTCCAGTGTTATAGCACAGAAGCAGATCTGGGAGTGATTGTAAACCAGGCACTCTGCTTCCAGTGCCTTTGTTCCTATCCTTCCCTTTTTGGCCAGTCCCGCAGTTAACACTGGAGCTAGGACAGATGCACTGAAAGCTCTCCATCTATAGATGGCTCAGTGCCCCAGCTACCTAGGTCAGGAAAATAAGGGTTGACCTATGAGTAGACCGAAAAACCAGTAGTTGGATAAAAAATGATCCCTCCGAAGTTGAGTAGGCATTGATTTTTCTACCTGACTGCAAGTCTCCCTTTGAGAAGCTTTTCCGTCTCTCTGACAGGGCCCTGCGGTATTCACCCCATCATGGCACATGTAGCTCAGCCAAGGCCTGTGTATCTCACGGAAGCTTCTTCCATCTGACAGAAAGGAATGCTTATTTCTTATTTACAGCTGTATAGGTTCAAGTGCAGTATTTGGCCTGTGTCAGGGGCCCAGTAAATATGGTGTGGGTGGGTCTGTGGCACAGGTCGGGCTAAAGCCGTATGCATTGCGGTGGTCATGGAGTTAATAGAAAAGATCACTACTGCCCTAGTCACAGGGAGAGGCTTCAGATTCATCTCAGCAATTTCCATTCCCTGCCAGATGAGAAGGTGTAACCATATCTGAGATTTCCTTCCATACCTCAAACACAAGAGGGCTTTCAAATTTGTTTTGGTACCATAGGCCCAAACTCCAATCCCACCTAGCACACAGCCACAGATACTCCCCTTTCTGGCTGGCATCTGAAACTGTAAGACACATGTAGTTTTGTGTTTTTTTCTTTAAATGTTATTTAAAGAAAATTAATTTTTCTTTAAATGTTATTTAAAGAAAGATAAAAAAATTAACTTCAATGTTAGAAACTCTATTAATATATACCCACTTTCCTCCCTAAATCCATGCTATTGATTAGGTTATAGAAAATATTTTCTGGCAATAGGTACATGTTGTTTAGTGTTAATTGGTTAAATGGTTAAATTAACACATGTGAACATGCTTTGCAAATTACAAAACATTATAGTTATTTCGCTAATATGTTACTGCCATTAGATGATTGGCTTTTAAAAATTTTGTTTAGGAAGTCTATTTGATAAATTAATTGAGTTAAGTACTGGATTGACTTATTGAATGTTATGTTACTACTTTGGGGGTTAGGAGTTAAATGTTTTATTTTCCACCTTGCTTTAAAAACTATAGTTTTATCATGATCCCTGAAAAAACATTTAGTATTTTCTTTCCTTCCTTGCTTAAAGTGCTTCACTTATTTTTTATTTATTTTTTTGCCTCAAAAGGCTGGGAAGAGAGAAGAGAGAATACTATGATAGTCTACGGATTTTTTTTTTTTAAAGATTCTTCATTTTTATTTTTGTATTTTTAAAATCTGTGTCTTTATCTTTTCAACATTTCCCTTTTTCATTCCTGTCCTGTTCCTGTTTATCTTTCATCATTGTCTCTCCCTCTTTTCTTCTGATGAATTTTAGTTCCTCTACTAACTGGTCTTAACCAAGCTGTACTCGTTAGTAGGTCTCTATGTGGTCCTCTGGCACCTTTGTTATTGTCACAGTCCTCAGCATCTTGTCATTGTGTGGTCTCTTCCTCGGGGCATAACTCTATTTCAGCCTAGAGTGGAACATCTCAGGTTTTCAAATCCTGAACCTGCCTTATAATGACAAAGACATGTACTTCCATAGCACTGTCTCTTCTTATAGAAGCTGTTGGGATTGATCCATCTGCTCTAGCAGTGAACAGGGAATTAGCTTTCACACTGGCGCAGTGTACAGCAGGTGTTTGCAGGGTCCCTGGGACTCCATGAGGCCTTCTGCCCTCAGCACCAAGGTGTTAGGAAGCTTCCTTTAGAATGTGTGACTAGGGGCGCCTGGGTGGCTCAGTGGGTTAAGCCTCTGCCTTCGGCTCAGATCATGATCTCAGGGACCTGGGATTGAGCCCCTCATTGGGCTCTCTGCTCAGCGGGGAGCCTGCTCCCTCCACCGACCCCCGCTTGCCTCTCTGCCTACTTGTGATTTTTCTCTCTGTCAAATAAATAAAATAAAATAAAAAATCTTAAAAAAAAAAAAAGAATGTGTGACTAATGTGTGACTGCTTTGCTGTGACCACAAGACCCATCCTAAAGCCTGCTGCTGTCTTGTACCCTCAGGCCTTCCTTCTAGGCAGCTACCTACTCTTTTTTTTTTTTTTTTAATTAACATATAATGTATTATTTGTTTCAGGGGTGCAGATCCGTAATCAGTCTTACACAATTCACTGCTCTTATCGTAGCACAAAACTGCTTCCTAAGCCTTCTCAAAATGAATCACTGCAGCTTTCTTTGGATATTGCAGAAGTCAAGGAGATAGATGGCCAACTGAGAGGAACTTGAGCTCTAACTGTAACTCTAAAATCTCTAGTCAGAGTCAAATCATTTAATCTCTTTAAATTCCTTTTTGTATGATTCTGTAGAAATAATTCTTCATTTGGTCTGGGTGTTAGGGTCTAATAGGGAATTGGTTTGGTTATCCTGATTTTCCCTCTTTTACCTCCTTTCCGACATTCCCCCACCCCCACCCCAGTAGTGGCAAAGGATGGGGGTGGGATGATGGAAAATCATTGACTTAAGTCCATACCTAAGTTATATTCTGTTTCTGCATTGACTCAGTCTAAGCCAACACCGAATATTAACTCATTGGGAGAATCTGCCCAATTCATTTATTTAGTAAGTGCTCAATTCATACTTAAGGAAATAAAGGAAATTCACTGTGTTGCAAGGAAAGGAATTGATTCCCTATGTCTGTCTCTTCAATTGGATATTATTTTCTCAAATTGGCCCAATTTTATTTTATTTACTCATTTTAAAATAGACTCCACACCCAATGTGGGTCTTAAACTCACGACCCCAAAACAAGAGTTGCACGCTCTACCGACTGAGCCAGCCAGGCACCCCCAAATTGACCCAATTTAAAATTTTAAATTTCATTGTGGTGATTTTTTAACAACTCCCATTGTTTTATATAAATTACACTAATTAGATACAAATAATAGTAATGGATTTTTTTCTCTTTAAAGAAAACCCATTTATTTACATACAATAGTAGTTGTATTTAACTGAATATTCTAGTTAATATATGTATCAAACACCTCTGGTCATTTTCTAGTCCCTATTCTCCCTTCATCTTTAGATTAGAACCACATCTTTCAGCTGGACACATTGCCATCCAGCTGAGACTGTATTTACTAGAATTTCTGGTGTTCTGATGGTCATGTAACTAAATTTCTGGTGTTCTGATGGTCATAAACTTCCAGTGAAATGTAAATGGAAGTATTGCATATCACATTCAAGATATATCCTTAAAAGTGGGTGGTGCAGCCTTCATTTCCTTCTTCTCTCCGCTTACTGGAATGTTGATTTGATGGCTAGAGGCTGAAGAGAGGTCTTAGGTTGAGAGACGGCCTGCTAATGACAGTGGAACAGCCAGAATAGGATGCTGGGTCCTTTTGGCTGTGGGGGTGCTATACCTGGATTGCCTACCCCCAGACCTCTTTTACCTGAAAGAGAAGAGCATACCTCTCTTGTGTAAGCACTGTTATTTGGAGTGGTTTTTTGTACACAACTAAGCTTGATTACAATTAATGTAAAATATCTGAGTATAATTTTCAAATAATAGGATATGATAAAGTATGCTTAATACTGGAACTACACTGAATATAATTCAAAATAATATAATATTTCGAAGCCACTTGAAGAGCAGTATTTGTTCCTGGGTCCATTATAACTTAATAGCGTGCAGTATTATAAAAAATATCTCATTGGTTGTCTTGAATTTTCTCTCTCTTGATTCTTTTGGAAATGCAGATTAATACTGAGTAATAGTTTTGTTATTTAGCAGCAGTATTTCCTAGTGCTAAGTACAAAACTCTGGATATTTAGGGGAATTGTTGGAAATATTCTTTCTGGAATCCTTTTAGCTAATGTGTTCTGAGACTGACTTTGTGCTTTTTTGGTGGTGGTGTTTCTTGAGTGATGATGATAAGAATGTGTGTATTAAAGTGTGACTGGTAATCTTCTCATAAAATTTATGCATCTTTGGTCAAAGATAGATATTCAAAATAAAAGAGCTCTGATTTTTCATTATCTTTGACTTTTTATATTATTTTTGTATCTAAGGTAATTTAAAAAAATCATGGTGAATATACCTAACATAAAATTTACTATTTTAATTTATTTACTATTTTTTTTAAAGATTTTATTTATTTATTTGACAGAGAGAGATCACAAGTAGGCAGCGAGGCAGGGCAGAGAGAGAGGGGGAAGCAGGCTCCCTGCTGAGCAGAGAGCCCGATGCGGGGCTCGATCCCAGGATCCTGAGATCATGACCTGAGCCGAAGGCAGAGGCTTAACCCACTGAGCCACCCAGGCGCCCTCTATTTTAACTATTTTTAAGGATACAGTTTATTGGCATTAAATACACTTAACTTACACTGTTGTATAATCATCCCCACCATCCATCTCCAGAACTTTGTCATCTTTCCAAAATAAAAATACATACTCATTAAATAATAACTCTCCATCCCTCTGTCTTCTCATCCCTCTGTCTTCTCAGCTGTGGCAACCAACTTTCTCATTTTCTGTGTCCATGAATGTGACTACTCTAGAAACCTCATCTAAGTGGAATCATATATTATTTGTCTTTTTGTGACTTGTTTATTACACACTAATGTAATAAGTCCTTTGCTTTACTTGGGGAATTATTTAATCACAAATGAATTATTATTGCTTAAGATTGTCTTTTTTACATTTATCTTCTGAAAACTTTCATCTGTAGTGGTGATTCTATGGATATTAACAGAGTGGATGGTGTTATGATAAAATAGGATATTGGAATCGTTAATTTATGAAATATAGCCCAAGGTAAAAGTCACTGTATAGTTTGGTGTTTTTAATATTATAAAGGCAGTTGAAACTTAAAACAAGGACTTTATATTAACAGATTCTACATAAGAGATAAATGTATTAGGTATTTTAGCTAATCTGGTGAATTTCTGGTCATTCTGTATAAGAACATAGATGTCATATTGTAGTGTACCATTTGATATCATACATTATCTGAATATATTAGAAATAGATAAAATGTGATTTTAGGATAAAATATTAAAGTTCACAGATGAAGCGCTTTTCTTACTTGGCTTATATTTTATTTGTGTAAGAAATGATAAATTAATTTTTCTTTCTCAGAATGTATAGATTTTTAGGATTGAACAAAAATCCCTAAAAAGGAATTAAGATATTGAAGATTATTTGTTGCCTTGGGGAAAATATTGATGATCTTCCATTGCTTCAAAAAAAAATTTGTCCTTGATTTAACTGTGGTTTTTTTTGTTTCATTTTCTATCACTTCTTCTTGCTCTTCTTGGTTTCCTGAGAGACACTTTACAAAGGTACACTTCAATAAAACCCTTCTAGTAGATTGGTGGCTAAGATTCTTTCAAAAAAATCTCAGTTAAAAGAAGAAATATGATAGGGAGTTGGCCTAACGGGAGGTATGCAACTGTATTTGCAAATCTTAGACATTATCCCACAATTTCGGTGTAACCCTTCAGCTGACAATTAAAATCTTTGTTTTATCAGTCATCACCCAACCCTAACAGATGGGTGAAGAATTAATCTGATTTGTATTTTTCCTTACAACTTTCTCCAACACGTTGTAAGATTCTATGATTTACTTTCAGTGAGTTCTTGAAGATAGTTGATGGGCTTATAGATATAATATTTATACCCTATTAAAATTATGCCAGAGTAAAACCACAGAACAGAAGAGCTTCTAAGACCCCTGTAGAAATTTGAAGACAATTTTGATACTCCCGTCCACTCGGAAAAAAATCTGCTAATACCGTAATGTTTTTTCCCTTGCCAGGACCCTCCTTGCCTGGTGTCATTTCTTGAGCTCTCCTGGGAGGAGATTAGTCTAAAACAACAAAGTAGCCAGATGTCTGGTTCTGAGAGAGTCCCAGAGGCCAGGCTACGGTAGGCAACAGAAACCGCGTGGGGCTGAAGATCAAAGATACCTGAGAATTACTTATGGGCACATAATATGTGTCATTCCCATTATTAGCAGTCTGAGAAAATTTGTTTCTCTAATTAACCCTTTTGTTGGAGTAACCTTAAATTTTAGTGAGTATATTTCTTTTTTGATATGTTTTCTTTTGTGTGGTTTTGAGAAGTGTACATACCAAAAAAGAGAAATGAAAAGGAACCCATGTGCTTGATTGAAATCTCTAAGCACTGTTCTTCTTATCCACAATAGATGTGCTATCCAGTATATAATCACTTATCATGAAATAAGTGGGCATAAGGGTTCTAAGTCAAAATTACAAATTAATAGTCAGGGACTACATAGTTTAATGTATGAAGAGCTGTTCTTAAAGCCCCAATCCTTACTTTAAAAGTACAATTATTTCAACTTTTAACTGCTTTAGAGTGGAGATTTTTAGATCACAGCTTCCTGGTCTTAAAATGAATTCAGAATAAATCCCAGTGGTGGGAAATCTGTACCTTATTAATAGTTGACCTCTTTCTTTTTGCATTGGTATTATAATGAAATGCTAATTAAAAATTCTTGCTATCCTTTACCTGTTTGCTTTATAGATACAGTTTTATATTGCGGAGACATAGACAGATTTGGAAAATGTGAATACATTTGCTGTTTTGAGTTTGTTTTAATCCTAAAGCTTCTAAAGGCTTTTAGCTGAATTTATTCCAAGGCATAGGTAAAAATCTAATTATAACTTTTGATATGTTAGCCTCTAGATGAGAGTATCAAAAGAGAGAACAAAAGATTTTGGTTGGCGTTGCCACTTATTTTTGTTTCTGTTCAGCATCATCGTGTAACAACAAAATTGTGTAAAAGCCTTATTCCTGCTTTCCATGAGATATAATCATAAACCATTGTTATCAAGAGCCAGCTTTAGCGCTTTTAAGTGCTACAACACATTCTTTAACATCTAGTAATATAAACTTGGCATAAAAGCTGTAAAAATGTCTTTAAACCTAATTGGAGATATGTGTTAGCAATATAGTGCAGAGATTTCATAGTCTTTGTGTGGTGGTCAAGGCTTCTTTTAACTCCTTGAGGAAAATGAAGCTCCTAGGAGCAGTTTGTAAGGATTAATTGATTTATCTCTTTGCTTCTAGATTTACGTATTGAAGCAAGAATAAAATTGTCTTCTTGTACAAAGAATAGAGAGGCAACTGTATTTTTTTTTTTTTTTTTAAAGAGCTGAATTTGTGTGATGATCGGTGTTTTTGTTCTTTACACCTTTCTTTCTCTTACAGGCTACCCATTGTCAACAATACCATATCCCATCATATAAGAGTCTGGTTATGTGTTTTCCTATTTTGAGTGCAAGTTGAGTCAGTTATGACCACTGTGCCATAAACATTTCTAAGCTCCAGTTAATGGCTTACTTTAAACAAGTAGTATTCAGTGTAACAAAACACTTTCCAGCATCGCAGTGTTCTTGTCAGTTCCTTGGAGTTGGTTATGTAGCAGGATTTGATCCAAAGGAATGAGAGTCCTAGTTCCAGGACTAAAGTCCAGTGGTAGAAGGAGTTTTCCATTCTGTTGTGGTTCAGGGGGCTGTTTTTATTTCCTCTTTTCAAGGAACTCCTCACTTCCTCCGCTTTCCCCCTCACCCCCAAGACACACATGCTTGTGTATATACCCACATTTAAAATAAGGATTTGCTAAGGAGAAGACCAAAAGGAACACCCTTTTTCCCTATCTTTCCGAAGTTGCCAATGTTGCTGGTGGCTCACCTGTTAATGTATTTGTCTTAAGCTGCTTCATTGGGTTATTGGTGCTCTCCTCCACCCCCACCTTTCTCCCTCTCCTCTCATTTACCTTACGGACCATTACTATGAGTATCATCTCTTGAGGCATCTCCAATAACACTGTGTACAGAGAAGTGCTTAATTGTACTTTCAAATAATAAGCATTATCAAATGTAAGGAGGTGAAGAGTGTTAGTTTTCTAGTTCTGCTTTTTATTTATTCCCTCTATCTTCCTTATTCATAGATGTCTTTGTCTATTATGTATTCCTCTACCCAGTCATATTTTGTTTCTCTATTCTTCATCTTTTAGTACTTAATTCTGTTTCAGCAGTCTCTCTAAAGCTTTCCAGGATGGGTTCTGATTTGAAATAAGAGCTAAGTTGTAAGAACAGGCAATTAAGCTCTCTTTTTAAAATTCTTTTAATAACTTAGTGTTTAATGATTTAGTACTTGAGCGGGTATTGAGGTAATAATCTATAAACTTTTTGTGATAGAATTATGTGCTAAATAAAAATGCTTGCTATATAAATCAAGTAGGCTTTGTTAGAATGTGATGATTCAATATGCATTTTAATTTCTCTTAATTTTAAAAGCTTTGAGGTTAAGTGTGCAGTCTTAAACATTTTTTCCTAATCTTTGATGGTGTGAAAGATCTTAAGAGCTATTTACTTATTTACCTTTTTTACTTGTTTCCTAAATTTCTTTACTTCTACAGGAACATTTTTCCTCACCTGAGGTTTGGAGGAACAGCCCTCAGAACATCTGTCACAATTTAAAATGGTGGTCTTTGACACATAGTTGCGGAAGAGTCTGAGGCTGCAACGTGATAGGATTACATCTTAGCGGATGGGAGGGTCTTTTCCCCAGTGGCAAATGAGGGGTAGCTCACTGCTTGGGAGGGCACTTTTGGAGGGAATGTTATGTTTGGAGTACAAAAATGATTAGTTCTTGAATCCTTGTGACTTTTCACTCTTGCTAAAACAAAGAACATTTTAAAAAGAAGGAATAGAAAGTTAAGTATTGTCATAGATTGTATCCCCAGTATGAGCATTTGACAAGAAAGACATGTTTTAAGTGGCATGTTTTTCCTTTTTCGGGTAAAATTTACATGATTAAATATGGACTGAAACTACAGCCCATAGATAATCAGATACCTCAGAATATGTTTGGGAAGCTGGGCTTCCGGAAGATATGAGGCTTAGTTATTTTAGCCTGGGGATTTTGCCTGGGGAAAAATGTATGTGCCTCAACAGCTGAAGGGCTATTCAGGAAGAAACAAAGTAAAATGGCATCTATTTTAACGTGTAATTTTGCTATTTCATACTTAATCTTATCCTTGGCAGAAATGTCAAAATATACTAGCTGCAAACCAGCTCTGACGCCATATCCACACGACCAAATTGAACTGGGTAGCTAAAATCCTTAAGAATCAAATAGAAGAGGGTCCTTTCTAGGTAATTCTCTGGAGAGTAGGGAATGCTCTAGTGCTATCAAAATGAAGATGTGGTATATTTCAAACAGGATCATACAGCCTAAGAAAAGCTGTTATGGGGAGGGCAGGGGGCAGACTTAAAAGTTGGTTTATCATACTTAAATATAGCTACAGATTCTTTCATATAATTTTCTACCTCTGTATATTCCCACTTAAATATAAAATAACACTTCCTCCATTTGTGTTTAGGTTTTTTTTTTAATTCTAACTGGATCTCAAATTGAATTGTTCATGCTGGAAATGATACTACAGTTCCCTGTGCCTTATTTCCTTCTCCGCTGTCCCTCAGAGGCTAAATTATTCTAGCTGTACAAACCCGTACAAACTATTTAAGTGAAAATCAAGTTCTTACTAATAGACTAGCTAGATTTCTATTTTATATAAATGCTTTTCTTTTGTTTACCCTGGAGTGGAAGCCTACCCCTTGAAGGAATTAAAATGGTAAAGTCTAGACTACAATTTATCCTGTCATTACATGGCTGTTGTTGATTGTTTTTTAATCAAATATCAAGTTTCTGTATTTAATGACTTGGAAGATGCATTACATTTTGTCAAAATGTAAGAATTTATGAAGAATAAAGAGCCTCTGGAATCCCCAAAAGATCAAGAAGGGGATATGTATAATTTTGCTGTTTAACACATATATAAGCATTAATATTTATTATTGAGTTTAGTATTTTGTATTTTCACTTCCATCAACAAATAATATAGTATATTATTTAGAGGCCATTAAACAGCTCAGGATTTACTCACAGAAAAGAAAATTTTAGGGTTTTTTTTTTTTCCTTCTTTTATTTGAATTTTCCCTTGGTTGTTTGGTAAAGAGCAAACAAATTTGTTTACAATGAGGGCATTTACCTTGAATAAAACCCTGTCTGGTATATGGAAGTAATCCAAATAACTGATAAGTTGCTGAATGGTCACCATCATCTGTTAACATAATGCACAGACTGTTAATGTTAGGTAACAGAGGTAACCTTGACAGTGAAAATCAGTGCCATGTGCAGATATGGCCCTTGATACTTAATTTCTACTTAATTATTAGAGTGCACATAAAGCACATCAGGTTGGTAGGCTTTAGTAATAGTATTAGTTTCCTAACATTTAAAATTCATAGAAATGTTAGATAAATGCACTTTTGTTTGACTGGAGGATTCATTTTTTATTAAAATAGCCATTAAAAAACAAAAAACCAAAATACAACATGCTTAGAAACTCATTTTTTTAAAGAAACACTTGATCAGTAGAAAATATTTCCCTAGCCAAATTGGTAGCCTCATGCTCTTTTTAAATAACATCATTCGGAATACTTTAAAAAGTACCTTTTCCCCATAAATGTCCAATTATGCCTTTTCTTTGTAACCTTTGTAAGGGGAAATTTTATTAAGGAACGAGAGCACTGTATTTAATTCAGTGAAGTGAATTATAATTTCAAACATCTGTTTATGATGTTTTAAAGATGATGTATACATATCTATTTAGTGGAATATACCCTTTGGCTTTTCCTTATTTGATAGGTGTTGTGGCTTGGAAAGAAAACCACACATACGTAGAGTAAATCAAAGATTCTAGGAACGGAGCAGCATTAAAATAAAACATGCAATTTATATATGCAAACAGTAAAAAGCATACAAATGGGCGAGCTTTTTTTTTTGTTTTCAATGATAACTTAAGATTAAAAAATAGTTTTGCTGTATCTTTTGTGATTCTCTACTCTTTCAGCCAATTGTAGTGATCCATACACTTTCCTCATGAGGGGATCAGTGTACACAAAAGTTTATGCTTTGTGAGAACCTTAGAATATATGCTTGGATTAGAATATAAAAAAAATCTACATTTCAAGAAGACATTGGTGTAGGATTTTCCCCCACCTTTGTCCCCTTAAGGAAATAGTGATGACAGCCGTTCAGATCTTCCCCACACCTCTGGTCCTCTGTATCGATGGAAAAAACACTCTGGACAACTGATGACCAAGCAGTTAGCTTTACCAACCTGCGCTTTGGTATTTGAAATTTGGTTTTCAGTCTCATTTCCTGCCTACTGCAGCGATACGGCCTTTAGACAACTAGACTTTCAAAAGTTAAAAGGCAATAAGTCAATCCCCCGGAAATGGAGCAGAAACGTAGATTCACATCGTAAATAAGGAAATGCATTGAGTACATTAAACAGACATAGAAAAATGGATTTCTGTCTTTTGTAGTAAGGTAATTGGGCACCACTGCTTGGCAGGAGCTGGTGCTATTGAGCTGGCTGTAGCTGCCACAGGTTGATAGGCAGGTGATCAGGCAGCTTCCGCCAGGGTCTGCACAGGAGGCCTACCTAATATGCTGTCTGCCCTAAGGGCCTATGGGAACACAGTTGGATTATTATGTTAATGCATGAGCCTGCTGCCCTCTTCCTATCCCAGCTGGGTTCCCTGTTGTTAGGAACTGCTTTGCACTGACAGTGGAGTAATATGCTTCATGATTGAAAGGGCAAAGGGGCTTGGAGGAAGGAAAAAAAAAAAAAGAATAGGCCTGTACAGATATGTAAATGAGGGAAGGAAATCTGTAGGAAGATTTCACTCTATAGAGAGAAAGTTTATTAGAAAGTTCTTTTTCTCTCATAGCACTCTGTAAAACCACTCATTTCTTAATTAATTTCCGGGCTTGCTCTCCTTCCCAACACTGCCATATAGTACATGGCAGTGTTTTCCAAAACAGGCACTTAGGTTGATTTTTCAACGGAGATGCTCTAACACATTGGTACCCAGCTGGAGTGCTGACAGTAGTACGTTTTTTTGTACCTTCATTACTCTTTAATACTCGTCCTACACCTATCCCACTGTATTTTATAGGGAAGTTTTTTGTTTTTGTTTTTGTTTTTTTAAAGGCGCTGAAGGATTTATATTTTGTGTTGATGTCACTTTTACTTTCCTTTATTTTTGGAATAAAAAATGGCTTTGGAAAACTGCATAAACCTTTTGGGAGTGAGTGGAGGTGGAAGTGAGGAAATGGTTGGGTGGGATGGAGGGTATTTTCTTGGGTTGATGAGGTTGGTATGAATGGTGGTTCAAATTGCAGTAGCATGTTGTTTTCAGCTGAGGTGTTTAATGTTGACACCATATCCTAGTGAAAAGAGTGTGGGCTTTTTTGTCCCTAGATCTGTACAGATTCCGGCTCTTTTAACTAATAGTTATCCAATTTTGTATAAATTGCTTTACCTCTCATCTACCTCAACTCTAAAATGGGTATAATATGATTTTTAAATGAGAGGATAATGATAGAAATCGTTAAGTCTGACAGAGTGAGTAGTCATAAATGCTTGCCATAATAAGGATACTTAATTGCTGTTATAACAATTACAATTTTCAACTATTAGACCATTATTTTAATATTATAGCTGTATACTTCCAATGGTTTGAAGATTTTCTGTCTTTTCCTGTAGTCTTTTTCTTTTAACCAAGTCTCAACAAATGGGAATGACTTTAGCTTCAACCAGAATTTGAGATGAAAATATTCAGATAGACATTATTTAACTTAAAGGGTTAATGTTAGCATATGTTCCTAAACAATTAGTTTTATAATAAGCCATATTTCAAATGCTAAAAGCAAACTGAATGGAAAAGAAAATCTATTTGGCCAATATTCTAGACAGCTTCTGGAAATACTTTTAGTGGATGCCTAAATTTGGAAAGTTTACAAATATTTCTGTATGTTTAACTGTGTCTAACACATTTGTTTATTTAAACTAATTAGAAATGGCAGTATATAGCTGGGAATTATTTTAACTATATCTCTTGTGTTTTTTTACTTAAAAGATGTATATAAAGATGATATGTGCACAGTACCTGGTTCATTGAGAAATTGAGAAATGATGGTCATTGTTAATTAGTGTCAGTGCATGTTTCATATCCACAGACCAGCCTGCATTAAGTAATGCTTTGCAGATTTAAAAGGAGGAACTTCAGGGAGATTCTCAAGGTCAGCAAATATAGAAAGTTGGGTGTACTATAGGATCCATAGGCTATGTTACCATACAGCTGGTGAAAAGAATTCTCATGATTTAAAAATGATCCACTAATCATTTTAATACTCCATTGAAAACTTTGCATTAAAGTTTGAGGTAGAGACTTTGTGCTATATTGGAAAAGAGACTCTTTTCTGAAACGCAATTGTGCATTTAACCATACATATACAGAATATAGGGAGAAGGAACCAGTTCTGTCTAAGCAATTCTTTATAGTAATAGCAAAATTCTTTTATAACATGTCTTCGCATTACCCATTTAGTTGGTTACATATGTGGTGTGTTTGGGGCATATATATGTGTGTGTGTGAATATATATGTGAACACATGAATATATACATATTTATGTATGTGACTATATATAATGTGTGCATTATATAAAATCTCAGAATCTGACTTATACCTAAAAATATTTCAAGAGGAGCTCTAGTCAAGTACATTCCTTAATAATGGGATTTTAAATAATGCATTAAGTTTGAGCAATAGTTGTTAACTTGTTAATATTTTGAAGAAAAGGCATTAGAGTAAGCAATAAGACCATGAGATAGGTAAAGAAGAGTCAAAGGAGTGTGCCTTTTTTTTTTTTCCCCCTTTTTTATCAACCAACAGTGCAGGCTGCTTCACTACCTGTTGTCAGAATCCAGTTCTACATCTGCCCCCAATACAACCATTGTACATTAAAAGAAGCCCATCACAGAGTAAGTAAACTCTGTTTTAAACGAGGTCTACTTTGAAGAAAATCCATGGAATCTATTAGGTTTATATAAATGTTTGTCCAGTAGCTTGGTTTTCTTTAATGTAGCTGTAGATTTGACACATCTGGTAGCCCCTAATAGGTTGAATGGTATTAAGGACAGAAGTCTTATTTTATAGCAACAACAACAAAAAAAAAAAAAAGGAAAAGAAAAGAAAAAGGAAAAAATAACAATGCAGTTCCTTAAACACAGTAGGAATTCATCAAATGCTCATTTACTGAATAATTGGGTCCATATAATAATGTACCATAATACTATTATAGTACTCGGATTTTAGTCTGTGGATCCCAGTGTACATTGATTTCTCTTACCTTTACTCAGTACTCTCTCAAGAAAGCATTATCCGTGTGCCCTTTGGCAGCTTTGTGAAGCTGCTGAGTTTACCTTTCCAACCTCTCTGACACCAATGGTAACTTCTGCCTCTCCTGACCATCTTCCTACCTCCACCAACCCATCCCAACTCTTTATACCCTCCCCACATTGTTATTCAGAAAGGCCAGCATTGGAGAAATGAAGACTGGGTGAGGTGTTTTATAGGAAAGAATAAAAGAAACAGCCCCAGAGGGGTTGTTGGTTTCTGTCCTGCTAGAAACTATTAGCCTCTCTGGTGACTATGTTGCCCTTCTGGTTGTGTTCCCCATTCACCCTTTGCTTTTCAGAAACTGTAGAAACACCCTGAATGATTCTTTTATTCCAAACCCCGATCCTAATTAGAATTGTTAAGAGCCACTCTTCTATAAATGTTTCCCCTCCCCACAAGACTTCTTTCAGCTTTTTTCAGATGTTTCCCCCAAAGATGGTAAAATATTTTTGTTGACTTTTTTCCTGGGGCCTTACAAATCTCTAAATATCAACAAAGAATTCTGCAGAACAGGTTATGATTCTAAAATCACAGTGAGTTGTATTGTAAAAATAAACGCATTTTTTTTTTAAAGGCTTGCCTTACCTCCCCATATCCATTCTTCTTTTTTCCCCCTTAAAATGATTATTTGTCTCTATTTTTCCAAATTTACAAGAAATTTTTTCTCTATTTCTGGGTCCCTAATTTAGCAAGTCGTTGATGAATCATTCTCACCACTTAGTAATATAATACTGATAATGATGATACAGTTAATAATAGATAATATTTATTAAGTACTTACTATGCTAATAGGTTATATAGTCTCACTTAATTTCCACAAATGCTTACAAGTAGATACTAATTTTACACCCATTTCTGGGACAAGGAAGCAGAGGCTTCCTATGTTAAAGTTGTTTCGAAGTCCTCTCTGTGGACCTGGATTCAGACCTGTATAAGCTAAATGTAGCGCCCTCTGGTGCCTATATATCGTATGTCTGTTTTAGGTGATAAACTACATGCTGAATCTTAGCCTTTCTTTCCCAACCACCTCCCTCTATCTTTGGATTGTGTCCAAATCTATTCTTGTGTAGGAGGTTGTGTCTTATTAGGCATAATCATGTCACATAGATCTAGGAGGATGGATCATGGATAAATAATAGAGAAACTTTTTTTTTTTTTTTAACCCTGTTTTTCAAGGCTGAATGGGTAGGCAGCTTAGTAACTTGGTATTTTTTCATGACAATCTCAAAGGAAAAAGTAAGAGTCAGCATAACTAGTCCTTTTACTGGTAAAGTTTGGTAGTGAAAGTGGTGTGAATGGTGAAAAGTTATCAGGAAGCTGATAGTTTAAGGGCATGAAAGCCAGAACGGAAATTTACATTAGTTTCCTTAAAAATAAACCTACTCTTGGAGCTAACAGTCTATTAAGTGTATAGACGGACCCTGACGATCAATTGGTAAAGTCACTTGCAGTTATAAAATACAGTTGACCCTTATACAACATGGATGTTAGTGGCACTGACCCCTGGGTAGTCAAAAATCTGTGTATAACTTCTGCCTCCCTAAAAACTTTACTAATAGCCTGCTGTTGAATGGAAGCCTTACCAATAACACAAATAGTTGATTCACACATATTTTGTATATTACATATATTATATACTATATTCTCACAACAAATCCAACTTCTTCTTAATTTTTTTAGTATTTCTTGGCTATGCAGTTCATATGTGAGTTTTTCAAATTGTTGCAAATCTCCAAAAAAATTTCCCATATATTCATTGAAAAAAATCTGCCTGTAAGTGGACCCATGCAGTTCAAACCCATGTTGTTCAAGGGTCAACTGAAAATAAGTCATGGGGATGTAACAGACAGCTTGGTGACTATGGTCAATAATAACTGTATTGCCTATTTGAAAGTTTTTAGGAGAGTAGATCTTAAAAGCTCTCATCACAAGAAAAAACATTTTTGTAACTTTGTACAGTGACAGATGGCAATTAGACTTAATGTGGTGGTTATTTTGCCATGTATACAAATATTGAATCAATATGTTGTACTCCTGAAACTAATATGATGTTATATGTCAATTATGTTTCAATTAAAAAAAAAAAGAGGAAGGTTACCGGAAGGAAACAGGGCATAGATTAATAAACCAGATCTTTACTTCATGATAAAGCCAGTCCTGACTACCAGACACTGAAAAGACAGTGAAGTTATCCTGGCTTTTCAGCAGACCCCTAGATTTGTGAAAAGAACTCTGAGAGCCCCAAGAATGAAACTTCTTGAAGCATTCTAATCAGGCTTACACCAGAGATGAAGGTGTCTTCTCAGGCCACTGAAATCCCAGCAGCCTGTTTGAGACGATTATAGCTAAATGGACAATGAAAGATAGGTGCTTTGTCCTAGGCTTTCCTCCTGAGGTTCACATTTATATGACAGTCCTTTTACAAGAGCCTGGGTTTGAGAGTCCCGATTTTACCACTGATTCATTTCACTTACTTCTCTCAACCACTTACCTTCTTTGAGGCTTATTTTTCACATCTGTAAAATGGAATAACACTTACCTCATGGGGTTATTTTAAGAGTTAAGTGAAATAACACCTGCTGTCTGGCATAGAGGATACTTAATAAATGTCTCTTTTTTTCTCCTTCTGCTTGTGTAGGGCTATTTTGACAGAATAGTAAAGTTAAAGAAGTTAAATCATTTTATTATTAATTCCTGGGTCAGAAAAATAGTTTTTATCTCTTGCTGTTGTAGAATTTTATGCATCACCTCACCGTGTGAGCTACTAAACTTGGGGAAAAAAATTAAATTCAGTTGGTTAATAGCACCTCTTGGAAGGCAGTTTTTAAACTGTGATGAAGCTAGGTTAAATGGGAGCCAAGTGGGGCCATTTCCAAGGGTTTTGGAGGTGAAGCAATTTGTTTTTGTACTTGTATCACTGCTTTTACTCCTTTTAATCTCATTTCTAGTCCCTTAGGTTCCATAATAAAGTCTTCAGTACTATACATTTTTATTAAACATCTTTTTAGACTCCAATTTGCATTTCAGATAGTATAACAAAATGTATGTGTTTCAAATATTCACTGCATAATTGTGATTAGAACATGTAATCCCTCAAAAGATGTTAATTGCAATTTAAATTCACGCTGAATTTAATTAAGTGAGTTGGGGATTAGAAAGTAGATGTAAGGAGTAGTTAAGGGAATACATTTTTAAAAAGCATCCATATTTTTTCTAAAAAATATAAACCTCTTTCAATTTTAAGATTAGAAAAATAAGAGAAATATTGAGAAGAGGAGAAAGCAGGTTAAAGGACAGATTAGAAAAATCTTAAAGCTATGCTCACAATTGGGATCTAGAATTTGGATCTAGAATTTAAGCTAATGTGGTTAAAGAAGGAGGGCTGTTTGGAGTATCCTTCTCATTTATATTCTTAAAGAGTTTTCCAGTAGACGTTAACTCACTTGGTGTCTGATAAAGACTTCAGTTGAACAGAAATTTTTAACAACTGCAGACAATGATTGGGAAGGAAGTAGCAACAAGAGGTCTTTCAATCCAGCTGTTTCATTGTACATCAATCTTCCTTACAATGTGCTGGCCAGGGGGCGGTTTATGGATAATTATGTAATAGGCACTTTGTGCATAGACAATTCAGATTTAAGTAGTGCCTTTCTATGATAACTTCGCTGTATTAATGGAATTAAAGTGTAGCGTTAGAAGAAAAACAAATGCCTTATTTTTTCCTAATTTATGAAGAATACCAAACTTGAGATTTATAGTCTTAAAAAAGTATATGAGTGGTCATATCTCTCAGCGATTGGGAGCATGCAGTGTTTAGTTATTTGATGTTGAATCTGAAAACAGTTTTTCAAACGGCTACTGCAATAACATTGTGCTTCATTTTTTACTATGATTATTTTTAAAGATTTTATTTATTTGAGAGAGAGAGTGAGCACGTGCTCACATGCCCAAGAGCAGGGGGAGGGGCAGAGGGAGAGGAACAAGCAGACTCTCTGCTGAGCAGGGAGTCTGACTCAGTGTCTGAGATCATGACCTGAGAGGAAATCAAGAGTCAGATGCTCAACCAGCTGGGCCACCCAGGTGTCCCGGTGCTTCATTTTATTTTGAAAATTTTCTAGGAATGCATTTTAAATCAAGAATCCCTTTTAAGGTGCTCTAAACACAGTTTTAAATGCAAGGATATTATTCTACTTTTAAGTAATGTCTTTATTTTTACATGTGTCTAGAAGAGGAAAAATTACTTCATAAACCTGTTTTGAATGAGTCATACCATGAATGTGATACACAAAACAGTGTGCGTTAATTACACATACTGACTACCCGATATTTTATTGGACTCTATAAGCATAATTTTTTAAGAAACAAATCTCAAAGTCTTTTAAAATGTTCTCTTAGTAAGAAATGTTTGAAATGAAAATTCAGATGGAAAGGTCTGTCTTTGTTTCCTAAGAAGCGAGCACCCTAAAGAAAAGAATCGTGAATCTGGCTTTTTATCTAGAACAGAGTTCTTCAGGCTTTCTGCTGTGGTAAGGAGTCAGTTAAGGGAATACGTTTTTTACGTGAGTATAGCAAACCCTTTTTTAAAGCTCTGTTTTTAACCTAAGACACTGCAGCTTTAAGTATGTGAATCCTTATCCATTTTTGCTTGCAACCTAAAATCATTCCACATAAATGTCTTCATTTATTTGTAATTTAATTTCCCTAAAATGACCACTTTGATAATGGCTGTCATGGGTGCTTTTCTAATTCCAATAAAATTACTGTTATCCTCAATGAAGTGACTTTTTTTCTTTTGGGTTAGGTTCACATTATTACATAAACATAATTTTTGACCAATGGCTTATCAAGGAAAAGGCTTACCATCCATTCACTGTCCTAAAGCACATTGTGTGTGGCATCTCCTAGTAACGTACAATATTACAGAATAACTAGGAAACGTTATGTTCTTGTATTGTTTAACATTTTTTTAATATCTTAATTTTTTTATTATAAAAGCAGTTATGTATTCCTAGTAATCTAGAAAATATAGGTAAATGAAACAAAGAAATACCATAATCCCACTGGTCACATAACCATACTGGTATTTTTATGTGTGTTTTCTAGACATTTTCATTTGCATATGTGTTGAATAAAATGAGATCATATCATGCATCCTGTTTTGTAATCCTGTTTGCCCACTTAGCAATACATCGTGATCATGTCGCCACAGCGTTCCACAACACTGTTTCTAAAGACTATTTACTCTTCTCATGTGTGGATTTGCAATGTTTTATTTTAGTCCTGGATAATTTTGGCTATTAAAAAATAACTTTATGATGAAGATCCTTTTAGTTAAATCTTTTCCTGGATCTGTATTATTTTCTTAGATAATTTTTTTAATGGAATCTCTGGGCCAAGGGTATGAATGGGCATCTGTAAGGTTTTGCTGCTTACTGCAACATTACCATCAAGGTAATAAAGAATGCAGAGCCAGCTTTTCCCTGAACTCTTATCAATCATATGAATTATTATTTTTAAAAATCTTTGCTCATTCAGTAGCTTTCTCCCTACACTACGTTCGTTTTCTCTTCTCAGTGCAAGTTAGTTCATGTTGTAAAGATGCGGAGTCCATGTAATATTTTATAGAAATGTGTATTTAAAAAATATTTTTATTTCATCCTCCTCCTAGCCACCTGATTTCTTTGCTCGTATTTTAGAGTAAAAATATTGATGGCAATATTTAAAGCGTTGCTCTGTTTCTTTATTTTATTTCAACCAAAAGAAAGACACATTGTGGTTGCTGGAAGTGTTGTTTAACTAGACCCCTAACCGTGTTATAAATGGTGCCTGTGGAAAGATCTGGGGACCAGACCTTTAAACTTTTTTTTTTTTTTTAATCACATCTTAAGATCTTGGAGAATCTGAACTTATATAAGAATGTTTGGGCTGCTGTTATTACAGTTAAACCTTCTGAGAGTATCTTCTCAGGTAATTTTTTTAGAGAAAGTCACTTACAGATATAAAACGTTTGACCAGAAGAAAGCCTCAGGTTGTCACAGTTACTTATACACCATTGTTCAGCTGGGCCTCTTTATTAAATCATCTCTTGGCAGTCCATTAGTTGTGGTGCTACAGCTATTGCATGGCCCACTAAGCTAATATACCTTCAATCACTAATAGAAGGATAACCTTAATAAAAATTTGAAGTCGATTTAGTGCTTCACTGCTTGCTGACTAGTGTTTTACATTTTAGTATGTCTCTACAATGTCTGTTACGTGGGTTTTTTTTTTTTTTGGATATTCACAAATATCTTATCTATGTAATATATTGGAATCAAATAAAGATTAATGGCCTAGAGAAGGCAGAGTGTTTGGAAGTTCTCGTGATCCTGTCTTGCCATGGCCAGAAACTGTGTGATCTTGAGCAAGTCACTTCCTACACTGGGCTTGAGTCCAACCCTTGTATGTAAAATTAGGAAATTGGGAAGATGTTCTCTTAAAATTTCTAGCTGTATTACTCTGTTATGTATAGAAAATTTAAATTACATTCTGAAGAATCTAATACCTTGAAACTTGTTTTTCTTTTTTTAAGTTAAACTATGTCTTTTTAGGAAAAAAGAATTGCTCTATTCTCTCCCTCATAAAAACTTGAGTAACTAGAATAATAAAAGAATAATAATAAAGTAACTAAAATAATAAAATAATAATAAAACGTTATTCAATGGTAAATGATACATGAGAAAGCTCACTTAAAGTCAATTAACTTTGAAAAATGAATTAATGTTTAGCACTAATTACTGAAAAATGTTTACCTTTTTTTAAAAAAATGAAACTAAATTATGAAAATAAGCCTATCTTTATTCAAACTTTATTCATTTAACAAAATTTGGGTTATTTTATAACTATGCACTGATTCTTGGAGTGAAGGAAGAAAGAATCAAGTATTGTTTTGGAATGTGGGGATCAGTGTAATTTTCCCAAGAAAATTGTTAAGATGACATGATTTCACATCTTTTGCTTCTATTTATTTTGCAACACAATAAAAAAGGTACAAACTTGCAAAAAGTTGAGGTTTCATAAGTTTTCACAGATGCTCTCATTTCAAAAACTAGTCCAGTTACTCTCCTTTTACTCCCTCCTGTCATTTATTTTTTTCTTACTTACCATTAACATTGTGCTAATTTCATTGACTTCATGAATTTCTGTATCTTCGGGGCACCTGGGTGGCTCAGTCGGTTAAGTGTCTGCTTCAGCTCCGGTCATGATCCCAGGGTCCAGGGATTGAGCCCCGCATCTGTTCTCTGTTTAGCGGGGAGCCTGCTTCTCCCTCTCCCTCTGCCTGCTGCTCCCCCTGCTTGTGCTCTCTCTTTCTCTGTCAAATAAATAAAATCTTTAAAAAAAATGAAATCCCACATCTTCGTAGGAGTTACAGTTATACTTAGCAACGTATTTGTGTTTTATTTGTGGTGTGTTGTCAGGTGTTTAAAATACTGTGCGATCAGTGAGAGTAAACCAACTGAAGCTGAAGTACAGAGATAGATACTATTGTGAAGTAGTTAGGGTGTGAGTGTGAAGGGAAAACGTCTTCTTGGGAGTCTGTTAGAAATGGTAGGTTCATTAATGAGCCTTGCCTGCTATCATGTCCTCCTTTCCGTGTACAATCTACATTCTTCAGGGACTTGGACGATGAATACCTGTGTAACAAAGGCTTGCTGGGCCCTTGAATGGTCCCTTGAATGGTTGCTGGAGACCTAGGGGTTTTATATCTACCATTCTCATTTAATCCTCACAAAAATTTTGTGAAGTGGTTGTTGTTATTCCCATTTAATAAAATGAAGACACTGAGATTTTTTTAAAAGAATTTTTGTAGCTGAGTATGTGACCAGGTTGTTCTGAAACCAAGTCTCCTGACTTTATTATCACAGCTTTTTCTAGTATTTCCCAGATGTCTCTGTGATGACTTTCAATTTTACTTTCAATTTTAAGAACATTTTACTTAACATGAAATCTTTGTCATCTTTAAATAAGTTTAAAACAAGAGTGTCTTTTTTGAATATCAGATCAACCCGCAGAGTCTTTGAGTATCACCATCGTTATTGTTGAAAATAATGATTTAAAAGACAGTTTTACAAATTACAAGCAGAGCTCTGATGCCTTAGCTTTCATAGGTAATAAGGAATAATGGTAGCTCAGTGGTTTGAATTAATTTATGTTTTTGTTAAGTAAAAACATATTAATGATTTTTTATTGAAATTTTCTGTAAAACCTCAAAATCAAGTAAATATGAAAAAGTTAAACCATAATGTCATAGTTATATTTTTCTACTTTTTTGTTTACTTTAAAAATTTTTATAGATTTGAAAAGTCAGGTTGATGGATATATAATTCACAGTAAAATTCACCTTTCTAAAGTATATATTATGATTCATTTTGGGTATATATAAAGTCACGTAGAACACAGGCATCATGATGGCAAGAGGCACAATCATCTTTTGTGCCTCTTTTTTTCCTTTTCCTACTTGCAGTCCCTGATAGCCAGTGATCTGAATTCTGTCTGCATAGTTTCGTCTTTTTGAGAATGTTACATGCCTGGGATCATTTATCTGGCTGCATTTATTTAGCATAATGCTTTTGTCATGCACCCACGTTGTTGCATATACCAATAGTTCATTTATTTTTTATTGCGAGTAGTATTCTACTGCATGGATGCATCATAATTGTTTATCCATTCACCATTTGATGCATATTTGGGTAGTTTCCACTTTTGGGCTATCACAAATAAAGCTGCTCTGAACATTTGAGTACAAGTCATTGTATGAACATATTCGTGTCGGTCTCTTGGGTGAATACCCAGGAGTGGGATGGCTGGATCATATGTAACTATAGGTGTAACTTTAAAAAAAAATGGCTAAACCTTTCCCGCCAGTGGCTGTATTATTTTGGATGCATCTAGCAATACATGAGAGTTCTATTTGGTCCACATCTTCACCAGCACTGCACTATCCATTTTTTAAAAAGTTTTAGCGCTTCTAGTAGGTATATGGTGGTATTTTATTATGATTTTAATATACATATCTCTAATAACTAATGATGTTGAGCATCATTTCATGGGTTGATTTGTGATCTCCTTTAGTGAAGTGTCTGTTCAAATCTTTAGCCTCCTTTTTTGTTGGATTATTTTAGTGTGAGAATTTTTTAAAAATCTATCCTACATACAAGTTCTTTATCAGATATGTTTTGCAAATATATTCTCTCAATTTGTGACTTGCTTTTTCATTTTCTTAACAATATCTTTGAAGGAAAGATGTGATGTGGTCCAATTTATCATTTTTTAATTTTAAAGTTATGACTTTTGTATCCTTTCTGAGAAATGCTGCCCTCAACTAAAGTCATGAAGATTTTCTTTATGTTCTCTTCTAATTGTTTTATAGATTTAGCTCTTAGGTGTAGCTCCATCATCCATTCCAACTTATATTTTATGAGATAAGTATTAAAGTTCTGTTTTGTTTGTTGCTTAAAGATGTCAGTTACCACTTGCTAAAAAGATTATTCTCTCCCCATTAAATTACTGCGCACCCTTGTCAAAAATCAATTTGTTGTATCTATATAAATCTGTTTCTGGACTTTCTATTCTGTTTCGTTGATCAATACATCTGTCCTTAAGCCAGTACCACATTGTTGATTAGTGCAGCTTTATACTAAGTGCTGAAATCAAATAATATGTTCACAAATTCTTATCCTTTAAATATCTGAAGGATCTCAAGATGTTACCTCTTTCCTGATATTGGTCATTTCTATATTCTCTTTTTCTCCTAAAGCAGAAATGGCAAACTACGGCTTGCAGGCTAAATCAGTCTTGCTGCATGTTTTTGTATAGTAAGTGAATTAAGAATGGTTTGTACTTTTTTTTTTTTTTGAGAGAGAGAGAATGCACAAGCAGGGAGGGGCAGAGGGAGAGAGAGAATCTTAAGCAGACTCCATGACCATTGCCAGGCCTGATCTCAGGACCGTGAGGTCATGACCTGAGCCAAAACCAAGAGTCAGACGCCTCACTGACTGAGCCACCCAGGTGCCTTTGTACACTTTTTTAACAGGTAGAAAAAAAAAGAATAAAATTTCATGACACATGAAAATTAAGTGAAAATAAAATTTTAGTATCCATACATAAAATTTTATTGGGACACAACCATACTTATTCCTTTATACATTATCTATGGCTGCTTTTGTGCTATTACAGTAAAGTTAAGAATTTGTGACCATGTGGGCTGCAAAGCCTAAAATGTTTATTATGTTGCTGTCATATAATAAAAATATATATCTAATCTTTGTCCCAGGTTCTTGGCACAGAGCTTCAAAACCGGCTGGAATTTCCTGAGTGATTAGGTTTTTGTTATGTTAATAATGCTAATTAGCCAACCCTTGATGGGCTCCTAGGTAATCTTAGGATGTGGGCTGGTCACTGAGAAGACCAAGCCTGTGACCAGAGGATTGGAACTTTTAGCCACTCCACCTTCAGAAGGAGAGGGGGCTGGAGATTGAGTTCAATCACATGGTCAATGATTTAATCAATTATGTCTATATAATGAAACCCCAATTAAAAACTATGGTTACTGAAGTTCACTGATGCTTCCTGGTTGGTGAACATACTGATGTGCTGCGAGAATGACCAGACCTCCCTCTGTGTATCGCCTATAATCAAAGTGTAATCTTAACTAGCACTTTCAGTGAGGTCAGAGAGCTGTTTTATTGAATTATTGAACCAGACAGGGTCATGGGAACTCCTAAATTTATAGCCAGCTGGTCAGAAGTACTGGTTGCCTGGGGACTCCAGAAGTACCTTCTGAAGTGAGGTTAGTCTTGTGGAGGACTGAGGTTTGAACTTGTGGTGTCTGGGCTAACTTCAGGTGGTTAGTGTCAGAATTGTATTGCAGTGTATTCAGTTGGTGTTAGACCAGCTGGGTTGAAATGGAACAGTAACCCTTTACAGAATAGTTTTACAATTCCTGTTTTAAGGCTTTATCAATTTTACTGATTTTTTCCCCCCAAAGAACCAGCTTTTGATTTCATTGATCTCTATTGCTTTTATGGTTTTGACTTCATTCATGTCTGCTCACATCTTACTTACTTTCCTTCCTGTACTTATTTTGTGTTTAATTTGCCTTTCTTTTTCTCATCTTTTAAAAAAAATTTTTTTTTTTTAAGTAGGCCCCACAGCATGGGAGCCCAAAGTGGGGCTTGAACTCATGACCCTAAGATCAAGACCTGAACTGAGATCAAGAGTCAGATGTTCAACCTGCTGAGCCACCTAGGTGCCCTTCTCATTTCTTATACTTTGGGGATTATGCCATCCTTCCTCTCTTGGTGTTCAGTGACATCATGTTTGCAGCTTGAAATTGGCCATGGTGAGAGTATTTACAGCTCAACAATCAGCGAATATTACTAACCAATGTTCCTCCCTCCATCCTGAGAGCCAGTTGTTAAACATTTACCAGCATACTACTTGTAACGGCAATAACACAGCTCTTTTTTAATCTTCTCAGGAGACCTAACATAAAAAGATGATCTCAAGGGGCGCCTGGGTGGCTCAGAGGGTTAAAGCCTTTGCCTTCGGCTCGGGTCATGATCCCAGGGCCCTGGGATTGAGCCCCACAAGGGGCTCTCTGCTCAGCAGGGAGTCTGCTTCCCCCTCTCTCTCTGCCTGCCTCTCTGCCTGCTTGTGATCTCTGTCTGTCAAATAAATAAATAAAATCTTTAAAAAAAAAAAAGATGATCTCAAATGAAAAGTTAATTCAGAAAAAGAAAGGACTTGATAGTAAGAAATGTAGATTAATAGTGAAAAATATAGATTTGAAATCTAGAATTTTGAAAAAAATTATACAATCTCTGATCCTGAAGATATGAAGAATAGGACAGGTAGGTTCCTTCTGTTAGTGATTTCAGTGTAGTCTTCTTTGAGGAAAAGTGCCTTGATTAGAAGATCTGCAAAAGTCCATTTCAGTTCTGCGAATCTATGGTAAGTTATTTCCCAGAAGATGGTAGGAAAGCTGTTTTATTTCTAATGAAAAGCTGATGAGAGAGTTATTGCTGAGGGATTGATCCATTGCCCTCTTAAGAAGCTTTGTGATTCCCAGACCTAATGGATGGAAAAAAGCAGAAATAACAGAGGTAGGTAGCTAGAGTCTAAAATTTGTAAGAAACACTAGATGGTTTGACGTAGGTTGTCACTTACGTTTTGTGGATGCCCTTCTAAACAAAGTGTTAAGGGAATTCTTGGCCAATTTCTCTGTTGGTGTGCTGAGAGCTTAGTTCATGGGTTGGCATTAAGTAGAGCTTCCATTAATTGATCAGAAAAGTGCTTGTTGTCCATCACTCAGAAGTATTGAAAAAGCCCACTTTAAAGGAAATTTTAGTAGTTAATTTCTGGGCTGCCATAACTCCGATCCCATTGATCTTATTGTGGTATAGCCATTATGATGTCTAGCCGAATACTGTGAGCAGATACTCTGGCTTTTAGTTTTGTATTCTCAGTGCTTAGTGTAATAAATTAATAAATTTGTATTGAAGTGAATAATTAAGGGAGCATTTATTTTATTCCCTCTTGGAAGTACATAGGAAATCCAAAAGATAGGAACAATTAAATTTCAGGGATATTGAGAAATTGGCACTTAAAAAAAAAAAAGGTATAATGTCAAGTAGTATGGTTTTATTCAGCTTCATAGGGGACGCCTGGGTGGCTCAGTTGGTTAAGCGGCTGCCTTCAGCTCAGGTCGTGATCCCAGCGTCCTGGGATCGAGTCCCACATCGGGCTCCTTGCTCGGCGGGGAGCCTGCTTCTCCCTCTGCCTCTGCCTGCCACTCTGTCTGCCTGTGCTCGCTCTCTCTCTCTCTCTGACAAATAAATAAATAAAATGTAAAAAAAAAAAATTCCTTCTATTCAGCTTCATAGAAATCATAAGTGCTTAATAAGCTAGTAATAAATAATATGCATTTCAATTTAATCGTTGATAATCTGAATTATAACCACAGTTTGTTCCTGAGTATTCAGTATTAATATAACAAGTAAGTCTAGGTAGATTTTCTTGGTATTATCCTCAATTTCTTTCAATTTTTAATCAGACATTGAGTCCCTAGTATGTACACAGCATTAAGGTTTGTTTAAAGATTAAAGCAAGAGCCTTTAAAATGTTTGTTGTACTTAATATTAGCATTTTTGTATGCTTTTTTTCTAGTATATAATCAATACAAAACCCTTGAAAATCAAGGAAAATCACAAAGGAAAAAAAATCCATAATTGTATTACCCCAGCATAACCACTATTAGTGTTTTGGTTTATGCCCCTTTAGATTATGTATTTATAAATATCTGTTAAAAATAATATGTAAAATAGATAGTGTGGGTATGATAGAGAGGGTACAGGGACTGTCTGGGGATGAGTTCTATAATAGGCTTTGCCACTAGCCAATACGACCTTGGGAAAGATCCTTTTATCTCTCTAGAGTTCTATTTCTTCACTTATAAAGGGATTGTCATAGTATCTAAGGGCCCTTAACTGGTTGAAAATTCTGATTTCATTGAAATTGAACACCTTTGAAGACAGATTTCAGGAGGATGAAATTGCAAGTGTTTGATTCATAGTCTATATTCATCTCAATTATGAGGCAGGTGTAAAAATCTTGAATTTGTAGAAATATTTCCTGCTAATATCATTTGGTTTTGTTAGTATGAAGCAGTTATACTTAAAGTAACACATTTCTCTTGGAGCAAGAATCACAGTCTCAATTGCTAAAGGTACTTGAGCTAATAAACGTTTTTAGGAAAGCGTTAAAGTAATCCTCATTAGCCTTTAAGTGTGCTACCAGAACTAAGAAGTGCAGAATCTCCACTATTTTAAGTATGTGCTATTTTATCAAAAAAGCACACCAAGAAGGAAATCAAAGTAGCTCTGTTACTTGATTCTTTTTGCACCTCGAGAAAATTGATTTTGTCTTCCCTCCTCTATGCCACGCATGTGGTGAAAATGGTGGGTTGCTGTGTGAGAACTATTGCATATTACACAGCAAAGCTTTAAAAGTGTTAAAAGGTGTCCGTTTTGTCTTAGAAGGGTCAGTTTTCATATTAAACAATTTTCATTGGACAGTTAAGATGTCCTTTTTCTTTTACTGTTTTGTAGAAGGGTTTTTTTTGGTATGCATTTTAACAGTTATTTAAGAGTCCCCATGTGCTTAGAAAGGAATCTGAATATATGTGCCTTTTTTTTTTCAAAGCCTCAGCACAATGTGGGTTCTTCCATCAATACCATCAAATGACTGGGAGCTGTAGCTGGAACAATATGTAAAAATACAGCTTGTGAAAGATTTCCTTTATTAACTGTCATCATCCGCAGAATATATGTTCAAATAAACGTTGTGTAATAACTAAATTTGAGATTAATAGGCCCCTTAAGAAACAGCGAAGTCATTCAGAATAGTCAGTGAAAAATAGGCTGTAAGACTGTAACACGCACATATTGTCCTGCTTACATGCTCTCTCTGGTGTCATTCCCATTTATCACTGTCGGCGGGCTCTGTTCTCATTAAAACACTCTTGCACAAAAGCAACTTAATTTTCTTAAGAGGAGAGGACACCTGATTCAATTTAGCACCCAGAAACGGTAACTTGAATATATTTTTTCCTGGCCTGAATTGAGATGAATAGTTACAAACAAGAATAGCCACCCCCCCATTCACCTCAAGATTAGGGATATTAAATAATTTTTTCCACTGGTAGCAAGATATGAACTTGTAGAAGCAGGGAAGAAATGAAGCGGACTCTGAGAAAAGCAGCTGAATGTATTGGCTGGTGACTGGCATCTAGATGAACTTCTGTTCATTCCTGTAATGTTTTTAAGACAAAGAATTTAAGTGGTCATTAAGATGGTGAATTTTAATCATTCATGTTCTAAAAGTAATCTTTCTTTAAATTGGGGAATGCCTGGTAGTAGTTCTATAGTCTTCATTTGGACCTATTTGTTGACAAAAAGTATTCAGCGGTGATTGTAAAATAACAGTCTTCTTTTTAGTCACTGCTGCTTAAAAAGTGCAGAAACACAAGTAACGGAATAAAACGAAGAGTGCTCCTTTCACGTTGAGCATGGTGTATAAGCTCACATTTTAGCTGATGTTCCATATATTTACTTTTCTGTGGAATGCTTCAATAATATTTAAATATTTAATATCAAAATGTATAATTCAAATTTTACTTGTTACTAGATTTATACAGTGAAAATAGTGGTAATTAAGTAGTTAGTATTAAAATGCCCTAGCAACTAAGGTGCTTCTCAGGAAGCCAATTATAATTGGCCTTTAAAGCAAATGGGATAAATTTTCCCTAATTCTTTTTTTTTTCACGTTTCTATAGCACTTTGCAAAATACCATACATGTAAAAGGAAGGTATTTTGTGTTTCTGTATTTAATAGAAGACCAAGGATTGGAATTCCACCTTTGATGCGTTTGTGTTTTTTCAAACTGAACCTGTGCTTGGAAAGGAAATAAATAAATATTAAATAAAAATTTTAAATAAAAAGTAAAATATTAAAAATATTATATTATCCTTGTGAATCAGAGGCTGGAGTGATAATAAATTCATACAGTTGAGGAACTTTTCCAGGGTAAGACAATGCAACTTTGATTCATCACTAATAGTCAATTTTCTTTTCCTTTTTTTTTTAAATTTATCTAACCTGCCTGATTAGCCCTTTATTATTTTCTGCCTTATTTAGGAAGTGATTATTTCTGTTGGGCTTCCAGTAATAGAAAATCAGACTAAAAGTAGCTTAAACAAGCAGAGACTTACTTTCTCAAATACCAAGATGCCTGGAGGTGGGGGTTGCTGGCATTTGTTCTGCGGCTCAATGATGTTAGAGTGGCCATCTCTGAACCGTTCCTGGCTCTTGGCCTTTCTCTTCTGGACGCCAGAGAGCTTTCACTGCTCTGGGCAGGAAGAACAGAAGAAACCAACCTCCCTAACCACCCCCACCAAGCATGTATCAATTTATATCTCATTGGCCAGAACTTTGTTGAATGGCAACCCTAGCTTTTCCCTTCTCATGTGTACTTTTTGTGTCTTATTAAAAAAATTGTTTCCTTTTTGGAAGGCATAAAGCTAGTCTCATTTTTTTTTTCTAGAAGTTTTTAAGTTTTACCTTCCAACTCTAGGTGTTTTATTCAACTAGTATTTTCTTTATTCCCTTTTTCTTTTAAGAAATATTTTTTTTAGAGAGAGAGAAGGGTTGGGTTGCAGGGAGCAGCAAAGGGAGAGGGAGGGAGAGAATCTCAAGCACACTCCCCACTGTGCTGTAGGCTCCCTGCAGAGATGGAGCCTGAGAGCATGGCCTGAGCCAAAATCAAGAGTCAGACACTTAACCGACAACTGAGCCACACAGTCGCCCTCTAGAATTTTCTTACTGTATTATGAAATAATCCGTTTCTCCTCCTTTCCTAACTGCTTTATGATGGTGTGCTCATATACAGCTTCCTCACATTTGACATTTATTTATTTATTTATTTATTTATTTATTTATTTGACAGACAGAGATCACAAGTAGGCAGAGAGGCAGGCAGAGAGAGAGGAAGGGAAGCAGGCTCCCCGCTGAGCAGAGAGCCCGACGCAGGGCTTGATTCCAGGACCCTGGGATCATGACCTGAGCCGAAGGCAGAGGCTTTAACCCACTGAGCCACCCAGGTGCCCCACACATTCGACATTTTTTGTTGTAAGCTTCTGTTCAGTAGGGATTGTTTTATCTGGGAATTCACTGTGTTCTGGATTGTTGAAGTGACCCCAAAGAGAAGTTTTGCATTTGCCTCTTTCCGGGGCTCATGGGTTCTATTGGTCTTTGACTGGTTTTGTCTTTTGTTTTCTTGGTTGAGTCCTTAGCTTGGGATTCTCGAATCACATCCGTAGTGCCAGTTCAGTCCTGTGCCCACCCTTGATGCAGCTGGCCTTAGGTTACTGTCTTGATTCTGTCTGTCGGGTTTTCTAGGTGCCCTGTGTAGGGGGACAGTCCTTCTAGGGTGCTGCTCTGCTGCCCCAGGTGGCTCAGTCCCAGACGTCCCCTCGGTGGGTCAAAGCTGGGCTTGCTGCTTCCGGGGCACAGGGCCCCAGCCTGTTGTCTGGAAGTGTGCAGCACTGTCTCCCCTGCTTTCCCACCCTGGCTTTGCCTAGCTTCTCTGTGTCTAACCTGGCTTTTCTAGTTTTCTTTCAGCTCAACTTTACATTTAAAATGTCGTGCTGTTATTTTCATCTCTTTATTGAGTGGCCTGAATTTAAAGATGATGTACGTGGAATGCCATCTCTTCCTCCGTCCTTTGGCAGCATCCCTGACAGATCTCATGGTTTTCTGGTCACTTTTAGTCATAAAAATAGTCATATATTTAATAATTAGGAGTAACTTTTTGGTATTTAATTCAGGGCAGTCTAGCTTAAAACCCTAAATTCCCTTCTTTCCCAACTCAGGCCTAACCTGTGTTTTTAATTTTTTTTTTAAATGTTTATTTATTTTTGAGAGGGAGAGGTGGGGCGGGAAGGAGCAGGGGAGAGGGAGAGAGAATATTATGCAGGCTTCATGCCACGAGCCTGATGCAGGGCTTGATCCCACAACCCTGAGGTCAAGACTTGAGCTGAAACCAAGAGTCGGATGCTCAACTGACTGTGCTACCCAGGCACCCCTAACCTGTGTATTTAAAACACAGTATGTTATACTTTTTTTTCTTAATGAATGAACACATATATGATGAAAATATAAACATAGGATAGGCAGGACTAGTGGGGAAGAGGGCATGGTTCACTTTTTTTTTTTTTTTAACCTTTTCACCCTCCCTACTTCCAGCCTCCGAGTGAATAGAACAAGTGCATACAGGGTGGGGGACAGTTTTACCCTATTGGGGCTGATGTAATCCAGCCCTCAGTGCCCTGTGTCATGGCAGACACCCACAAGCTATATCTTTTTGCCAGGCAGGATAGGGGAGCGAGTTCTTCAGAGTATACTTCCAGCCCTGCCCCAAGCATACTCCCCTTAGCCTCTTATTGCTGGGGACTCTTTGCCTTGGAAGGCTATTGTTTTGGTTCCTTCAAAAAGGACTACGTATGATGGCAGTCCTCTGAAGTGTGTACCTGCCCGTATGGAATTGACAGACCTCACGCCATCACAGAACTGAAGTATATTTTATCAAACTGTTTAGTCTCTCTCTGTCCTGCCCCTGCGGTCTGTTCCAGGCAGCCTCCCCACCTTTGCTAATTCTAGTTCTGAAGCAAGTGCCTGTTTCTGCTTGGTTACGTAGCCTTCTTATTCCCCCACCCCAATTCTAGGGAATTTACCGTGATGTTTCTGAGGAACCTCACACAGAACCCCTGGCAGCCTACTGTGGGCTTGCTCCCCTGGGTAAACAACCAGCACGGGGCCTCAGTGCCATCTCGCGTCCTTGCAATTTCTCCTATGCACACTTGTTGGTTCTTGTGTATCTATCGCCCCATTCTCAACTGGAGAGGGGTAGAGGGAGGTCAGCTTTCTCCTCTAAAGGAGGAGGAAAAGTCCAAAGACCTTCTATTCCTGGAAATTTCCTTTCATCAATCCTTTCTGGAATTTCTAGTCTTTTCTTATATAGTCTGCACATGAAATGGTCCCTGACCTAATTTTCGTTTTTTGGGTTTTCTGTTTGTTTGTTTGTTTCCCCCCTCCCCTTGTAAGTACTATATGGCTATGTCTGGTATCTTACTTTGGGAATGGTGGGGTATTTGCCACATACTCTCCTCAGTTTGGAGTATTATTAGAAATTCTATAAATGTCCCACTTTAACATTTGGGTAAACATTTCTGATTTTGTTGAGTGGGGAAGTGGGGTATGCAACAGTGGAAACTGGAAATTTCCTCAATTATCTTGCAGTAGATCATTAACACTGAAAGTGGACAATGGATTTCATTTCTTTCTTTAGTGGACTGATGATGATGGAAGGAAAAAGAAGGGGATGGACCAGCATTATGAAAATTTTAGATACTTGGGACACCTGGGTGGCTCATTCGGTTAAGCGGCTGCCTTCAGCTTGGGTCATGATCCCTGTGTCCTGGGATTGAGTCCCACATCGGGCTCCCTGCACAGCGGGGAGCCTGCTTCTCCCGCTGCCTCTGCCTGCCACTCTGCCTGCCTGTGTGCTCTCTCTCTGACAAATAAATAAAAATAAAATCTTTAAAAAAATTTTTTAGATACAGTGTTATAAGAAGAGACTTAGGTAGGACCCAGCAGTGTTCATATATTTGTAGCGCAGTCATTTCAAAAAAAGGCTACATATTTGTGTAACTCCAGAGCATGGAACACAGTCCAGGCATGGCTGTAACAAAAGATAAAGGTTTCAAGTTTACTGTCAGTTAGAACTTCGTAACATTTAAAGGCGTTGGGCAATGGCAGAGCTTGCTTTTATGAGTTAGAGAACTCTCCATCCCCCTTGTTTTCAGTTTTCTTTTTTAAATTTACATTTTCATTTCAAATAACTTAAAGTAGGTTATAAAGAAATTGTTTTTGAGCTTGCTCAGTTTTCCAAAATAACTTACTGATGACATGCTGTACAACATATAACAAAATACCATATATTGGGTAAAACTGGGCAGATACTAAAAGCAATATATTATCTAAAAATCTGTAGCATAAAAAAAGTCAATCTACCTAGTATTAAAAGAACATCTCAATAATTAACTTTTTTCAGTTAGCCTTGATCTAATTATACATCAAATGTGATTACACCAAGGTATATGCTTTACGGATGGGATTCTTGAGTTAATAATAAAAACATTACTGTGCAGGGCATTCAGTTAGCACAAGTATTCATTTGTTTATTGTTTGACTCAATAATATTTATTGAGGTTCTACTACAAGCCAGGTGCTATTCTAGGCCCTGAGGACATGATCTTATACAAGTTAGGCAACATTCCTGATGTATTAGAACATAATGGACAGAGAATGAGTAATTACATTATTTCTAGCAAAAATGATAATAACAAACAAAAGGCTATATTTAAAAATCAGTGCACTCTCTCAGGTATGACTTCTGGAAGGCAAGAGAGAGGAAACATATCCTGAGAAAGTCTGGTTGTATAACCTGAAGGGTCCCACCTTCAAAGCAAATTGGCCTGGGTGGCTCATGTTTGATCTCAGTTCATTCTTTATAGCCATCTTTGCTTTAAACAAAATTAATGGTGGGCTTTGGGTTTATTTTTAAAACCAAATATTCACATGCTACAGAAACTCTGGAGAAGATGCCCTCTGTTCATCCAGTAGCTTCCTATGCCCCTAGCACCATGATGTCTGCTCCAGTGGGTGCTCATCCTCCACCTTGTCAACCAACAAGAGAGGTCATGAACCTGCAGGGTAGAGATTGAAATGTTAATTTTATTTTAAAGTAACATGTTTCTTGCATTTGTAACACAAAGGGATTCAAAATGGGGGTGCCTGGGTGGCTCAGTGGGTTAAAGCCTCTGCCTTCGGCTCCGGTCGTGATCTCCGGGTCCTGGGATCGAGCCCCGCGTCGGGCTCTCTGCTGAGCAGGGAGCCTGCTTTCCCCCTCTCTCTCTGCCTGCCTCTCTGCCTACTTGTGACCTTTGTCTGTCAAATAAATAAATAAAAATCTTTAAAAAAAAAAAAGGGATTCAAAATGCAAACAATAAATGGCTCAATATCTCCCTGCCCAGATGACCTTTTGTTGAAATACAAAAAAGTAACATGTTAAAAACCAAACAAGATGGAAGATGGAACAAAATGAAAAATAAAAATGACCCCCACACAATCCCTTTCAACAAATGTAACCATATTAGGGTTTTTTTTTTTTTTTTGGCAATCCCTTTTAGAAAAGGCAGTATTTTTTTATACTTATCTGCGTATATATACACACTATGTACCTGTTTGCACAATAGGAATGTGATATGATTTATAATAAGAAATATGTATTTGGTCTTTGTCCCAGTTTCTGGCACAGAGCTCCTAACACCCTTGGGATTTCCTAAGTGAGGAAGGCTATAAAAATTGTCTTTTGTTAATTAGTTAATTAGGCAACTTTCAGAAAGCCCCCTTGCTCTCTTAGGGATGGGGCTGGTTATGGGGGAACCAACCTGAGATTAAAGGGCTAGAATTTTTGGTCCAACTTCCATACCTCTGGGGAGGAGAAAGGGCTGGAGATAGAGCTCAGTCACCAATAGCCAGTGATTTAATCAGTCATACCTGTTTAATGGAGCCTCTCTCAAACCCCAAATGGACTGTTTGGGAGAGCTTCTGGGTAGCCAAACATGTGAAGCTGCTGAGCGTGTGTCATACCTGGAGAGAGCCTGGGAAGCCCAGTCTCCCCATACCTTGCCCTGGGCATCTCTTCTATCTGTTCCTATCGAGCCTTTTCATAATAAAGTGCTAATCAAGTGAATAAAACTGGTTTCCTCAACTCTGTGAACTGCTCTAACAAGTTAATCAAACTTGAGAACATGGTTGTGGGAACCTCTGATTTATAGCCAGTCTGTTGGAAGCACCATTGATGACAACTTGGCCTTTGTGATTGACATCTGTAGTGGGAACAGGCTTGCGGGACTGAGCCTTTAAGCTGTAGGATCTGACACCAGTTTCAGGTAGATAGAGTCAGACCTGAGTTGAATTATAGGACACCCAGCTGCTTGAGCGTGTGGGAAGAAACATGGTAAAGGAATTACACATACTTTCAAAACTTGCCTTTTCACTTTAAATATCTTAGCCAGCTTTCATATTGGTAGATGCAGATCATCTTCTTTTTACTGGGTTCAGAGTATTTCTTGTTACATAATTCTAGATTTTATTTAGCCGACGCTATTGCTACATAGCAGTAGTAAATTTTTTTTTTTTAAGTTTTTATTTATTTGACAGAGATCACAAGTAGGCAGAGAGGCAGACAGAGAGAGAGAGGAAGGGAAGCAGGCTCCCTGCTGAGCCGAGAGCCCGATGCGGGGCTCTATCCCAGGACCCTGAGATCATGACCTGAGCCGAAGGCAGAGGCTTTAACCCACTGAGCCACCCAGGCGCCCCAGCAGTAGTAAATTTTAAAGCATGATTTAAACATATTTATGTAACCGTATGTAACTGTATCATAATAGGGAGGCTACCAGAAGTAAAACAAGATGTGAAAGAGGTGCTCATACTGGGTTGCGACCGAAGTCTTCATCTGCCATTGCTGTGGAACCAGGGCTCAGATCCAGTCTTTGGCCAACCCTTGGATTCTGCCAAACACATAGAATAACTTAGTAGGAGAGGAAGACTTGGGACATTTCTAGGAATCTTATTTATTTCAGCAATTCAATTAAATAAACATGTAGATGCTTAGGATGGGCTTCATTAGATTCTTTCCTCAGAAGACTTTAATTTCTAGTAGGACAAGGAGGCATATAGATAGGTCATTTCAGAGTGTGACAAGTGCCATGGCAAAGGTATGCTCAGGATTCTGAGCAGCAGCCCTAGGGACACTCAGTACCCTGAGAAGTGTAGATATATGTCTGTGGGAGGAGGTGATCGAAAACTTCTTAGAAGGAGTTGCTAAGATAAGTAGGAATTACCTAGATAGAGGAAGGAAGAAAGGCATTCCAGGCCAGGGAACACAGAAGTCATCAACAGCACAATGAGTCTGAAGAATCACAAGTAGTGTAGTGTTGTCAGGATATAAAATTGTAGGCAAGAAATAAGATGGACAGAGACCTGTTCATGGAGGGCCTTGTACATGGTGTTCAGAAGCCGAAAATTTCTCCGTAAGTCTGAAGACTTGCATACCTTTTATGTAATCATTAAATGCTCTCTAAATAGTTATCATGACTCTTTGGAACTCTTGAAAATATAATCCCCTTATATGCTTCAAAGCAGAATTAAGTAAACTGTTAGCTTAATTATTTGTTACTGTTGAACCCAAGATCCTTGGTTCTGTGTCCGATTTCACATGGTTCTTCAGGGTACCCAGAACCTTAATCAGCCATTTCACAAATGATTGCCAGAGCTCACAGCTTGGGAGCACCAAGTGTAGGTGCCTGAGTTCACATTCATCAGCACTGGCAGAACAACTAAGAAATTTGGCCTGCAGCATCTTCGGGTACCTTCGGATAGCCTGTCCCTGTCATCACCATTGTTTTATAAAATGCCAATCCACATAAAATACGTTGCTGCTTGCGTTTGGGTTAAAGAGAATGGGGTGGTGTGGGAGAATGGTGATTTGATCTGATGAGTAGTAGTTGACTTATTTTGCTTTGACTTCTGAGTCTTTTTACTTCTAACGATCTATGTTTTTTTTTTTTTTTTTTTTTAATGCTATTCCACACTGTGAGTTACCTTGAAAAAGGTTGGTGAAAGGCACTGGGAAGAAACACTTTTGGAAGAGAGGAGCTTGAAGAGGAATACCTCATTCCTTAATTAAGATATGATCAGTCCATTTCAAGCACAAAATAGAGTTTAGAAATAAACAGTGTTTGTGGGGAAAGTGCATTTTTTTTTTTTTTGTAGGAAGGAAGGCAGTATTTCCAGTTGATCTTTACAACTCATGTATTTATACAGTTTTACTTATATTTCTCCACACATAAACTTTTTCCTGAATCATCCATAATGGAATTCCAGGAAGATGGGTTAAATATGTTGCTATAGTTTACAGTTGTCATCTGTAATGTTTTATTCAGCCAAATCTTTTTTTTTTTTTTTTTCCACTACTCCCTTTACAACACAGAACACCATATGCCATTGTCCCTGTCAGGAAGCAAAGGTTTCCCTGGTCTGTGCCTGTGCCTGTGTTTATGCCACAGAGGAGCTGTGGTCCAGTGCCATCTTTTATTGATAGGGCCAGCAAAGGAGAAATCTAATGAAATTATCAAAGCTTTGAATTAATTATGAACTTGAATAGGAGAGCTAAGCTCTCTGGAGCCAGGGATCTCATTACCCATGCACTCTCATTGCATCCTCTTCTGGAGCAGAAGGCATTTTCAGCTACGGCTCTTAGCCTGGCTTTGGACTTTATTCAAACTTGCTAAACTGACATCCTTTTCTTACTGCGACGTGGCTGCTAATGTCCATGCTGATTAATTTAATTCTGCTCTGGATCTACAGGAGATGTCAATAGGTTTTCTTTACCCCTCCTTTTGCCTTTTGTTATTTTCTCTTTTTCTCTCCTTTTTTTCCTCATCAAATTGGATGTTATACAAGTTTTTATCCTTTTTGGGTAATGTGAGAAGCTTTCAGGATTCAGGTATAGCTTCATGGAGTATAGTGATTGATTTAAATTTAAGAACTATATATTCCATCTACTATGTATTCCCTGGATATTTAGGTAAGCACAAAGTCAAATATTTCTTCTTTGAATTTTGAACACCAAGTGGAAGTTTTTCTTTCTTGTTTCTACTTTAGAATTAATGGTATGGGAGTAACTTCCATGGTCTTAGCAGCATTGTTGATATTCTAATGTGTGTTATATGGGAACAACAGATCTCACTTTGTGGGTGTAGCTTATAAAGCTCCCTAATGCGGAGTACTTAATGTTTGCTTTACAATTCTGGTATTTCTTTTCCTGGTTAAAAAAAATATTTTTTGATGAATAAATCAACCTCTTTTTTAAAGTCCAATAACCAAATCAATAACGACAAGGTTTCAATTTAGTATTGGTGATGATTCTTTGGTACTGTCATATAGATTCAAAACATCTTATGGCAAGTCTTTTCTGCTTGCTTTGAGACCCATTATTTATGAATTCCTGAGCTGCAGCTCATCTATCTTAGTAAAGTACAGGCCACTGGCGATTTTTGTAAGCAGTGACTAACTTTGCTTTATAGAGTCAATGTTTTAAAGGTTTTGAATAGTGGGGGTTGGGAGAATGATAATCTCTACTTTTCCTTTTTCTATTTGCTTTCAGTGAGTTTTTCCCCCCGTTTATTTTCTTTATAGGCAGCTGCAATATTTAATTCAGCCTTTGGAAGTTTTTTGGTAAGTAAACATGATTTAACTCTTCTATTTTAACTTTTGTTGTGATGTTGTTTGTATTAAAGATTTAGTGAAAGTTGGACTTCTTTTACCATTTAGTTAAGTACAAAAGTTCTTGAATCTTTTTATGTGCCATTAGCCATATCCTGAAAAATTAGTTGATAAATAAAGGAAATGTTCTCTTACAATATAATTTGTAGGCTTGACGTTTAATATTCCATTTAATGGATTCAAGGAATCAATTAAAACACTGTGTGTCTCCTTATAGAAGTTATGTCAATATATTGATCATTTAATGAGGTCTTTTAGATTATTATTATTTTGTATCATGGGACTGAGGATTTTGAAAAGGAAACATGACCCAGCTGGTCAGAAAGGGAATGCTAATTTACTTGTTGACGTGTCATTTCTTTTGTACATTTCACTGTCAAAGAAGCTACTGGCATGGATACTTCTGAGAAATCTGTGTGAAAAAAATTTGAAATGAGGAAATGATTGAATAATTTGCAAGAGAATGCAATATTTTTTTGACATGTGAACTATAAATTGTATAAGGGTTAAAAAATAGCTCAGTGTTCATAAGTAGAACCACTATAATTATAAGAATAATACTATTTTAGCATTTTCAGTTGTTTTTTAAGTAATAATATAACAAAGACTTGGTTTGTGTTATCAAAGAATGAGAAGGAAACTGAGTTTTCTGTTAATTGAATATTTTTATTTATATCCTCCCTAAAACTTTGCCAAATTCATGAAAATAAATTAGAATATTTTATTTTTAGGTACATAATTCATTGACAGGTATGAAGTACAGTGACAATTGAGAATAAAATCAGTGGGGTATAAAATAGTTCATGAATTTAGGCAAAATATTAATTACTTCTATTTGAAATGCTGTTTATCTCACTTATGATTATATGTATTTGAATGTACCTGAAGCTTTTAAAGGTATTGTTACACAAGGTTAATTCTATGTAGTGCTACATAGAATTATGTATGTAGTGTTACAGACCTTTTAAATGATGTAGTTTCTGCATAATATATGCTTAGAGTATATCTTATTTTTAAAGAAGTAGTAATGTTATTCCCAATGCTGTATTATTATTGGGTTTTAGAAGAGAGCTAATAGTGTCTATTTAATGAAAATGAGCTCTGGAGGTACTTATTTCAGAAGAAGTAATATTTTGTGAAATCGTTCTTTCATCTAAGTATTATTTTCCATATGTTGTCACGATTGACAAAATAATATCTGTAAAATATGATCTTACTGGAAGCCAGGTTTTTGGTTTTTTGTTTTTTTTTTAATGTGGTTTGGAATCCTATACGTCTACTATCAAAACATGGTTTCTAAGCTAGATATCTTACTCTTTAAAATGTCTATGGTTATTGAGAAAATAAGTTGAAGCTATTGTCTGAATAACTGAAGCAAAGTGCGCTGTCCCTTAGTTGGAAGGTAAGCTCGCTAAGTATAGTTTGAGTTTTGCACTGATTGTATGAACAATGAACACATCTGAATATTTGTTCTCCCAGGCCCAATTCTTTGTAAGGTCCAGGGAAGTAAGACTCGTTCTAGGGACTCTTTAGGATTTTTTTTTTAATGCTCTTTCGCTTCTAAGAAGTTGTGCATTCTCACTCCTTAGGCTCCTGCTTTTTTTCCTCTTTTCATCTTTTTTCTCACCTTACCTCCAGTAATCAAAAGTATTGATCTCCTACCACATAGAGGTAGTTTTCTGGGTCCTACTGTGTTGTGGAGATGACATACAGAATAAGAAATACAAGGTAAAAGTTAACAAGTCACACAGAAGATGTTACCAGATGACGTATGATTGTCAGATGGCACAGGTAACAGGCACTCAATTCAAAAGTCAGATAGAAGCAATTTCGCTGAGCTGGACTTTGAAGTATGGTAGGACTTAGCTAGTAGATAAGCGAGGAGAGGAACTGGCAGAGAGGCAGAATTGTCATTTTCCATTTTTCCTTCCTCTTCTGTTCCCTCCTTTTTCTGTTCCAAAGTTGGAAATGACTGGAAAGGGTTTGAGAATGAAAATGATCATTGGAGATGTTTTTGTTCCAGGGTTATAAGAAATAGTAATTCTCTCCACCCCCCGCTCTTCATCATAGTTACAACAAACCTTAGATTATGGACTATATTTGAGTCTGGGCTAAACCAGTTAGAATTAGGTTCAGATTATTGAAGATAAAAAATAATAATTGTGGCATATATAGGATATTTTCCTGTTATCTAAAACCTGGAAGGAGGCTACCACGTATGGTGGCTTCATGGTTTCATTGTGGACAGATATGCCTGTCTTTCTCTTCCATCCTCCACAGCACGCACTTTCCTTCCTCAGGCTTGCCTCAGTGTCGGAGATAGCTGCTGGAACTCCAGCCGAAAAGATACCTGGATAGTAAAGTCTTTACTTTGGGAAAGCACAGAGGAGCTCTCCTAAAATCCAAGTTTCCTTTCTTTAAACAGCACTCCTGAAATTCCAACAGTATACTTGCAATAATATCTTATTGCAGAGCTTACTCATATGATCATACTTAGCCAATGGAGAGGTTGGGACATGTGGCAATTTGCTAAGAGCTGAAAATTGGGTTTCTGTTACTAAGAAAGAAGAGAGTGGATATTAAAAAACAGCTAGCACTTTCTGCCTATGGGCAGTGTACAGCAATTGCCAAGAATTCAAAAGAAGAGATTAATCTCAGTTAATGATATGAGAAGGCTTTAGAGAGAAGTTGTTGTTTGAGTTGGGCTGGGGAAAAGGACTTATTTTAGAGGAAGGAAATTCCAAAGTATGACCTTCATGTTTTATTTTGTTATTCTTTTTTAAAAATTTTTCGCTTAATTTACTTTAAAAAAAACTTACTGTTTTTATTTTAATTCCAGTGTAGTTAGCATAGAGTTGTTATATTATTTTCAGGCATACAATATAGTGATTTAGCACTTCCATACCTCACCCAGTGCTCATCACAACAAGTGCCCTCCTTAATTCCCATCACCTCTTTCACCCATTCCCCACCCACCTCCCCTCTGGGAACCATTGGTTTGTTCTCTATAGTTCAGAGTCTGTTTCTTGATTTGTCTCTTTCTCTCTCTCTTTTTCCCTTTGCTTGTTTGTTTTTCTTCTTCAATTCCACAGATGACTGAAATCATATGGTATTTGCCTTTCTCTGACTTATTTCACTTAACATAATATTCTCTAGCTCCAGCCATGTCACCGCAAATGGCAAGCTTTCATTCTTTTTTTATGGCTGAATAATACTCCATTGTACATATATACCACCTCTTCTTTATCCATTCATCTGTCAGTGGGCACTTGGGCTGCTTCCATAATTTGGCTATTATAAATAATGCTTCTATAAACATAGGAGTGCATGTATCCCTCTGAACTAATGTTTTTGTATTCTTTGGGTAAATACCCAGTAGTGTGATTACTGTATTTTAGGGTAGTTCTATTTTTAACTTTTTGAGGAACCTCCATACTGTTTTCCAGGGTGGCTTCACCAGTTTACACTTTCACCAACTTAAATTTTCACGAATTTAAATTCTTAAATTTTAGGATTAGGGGTAGTAGTATGGTTTCTGGAATCAAACTGGCTTGATTTAAATCCTTACTTGACTGAATTACTAATCTAATCACATGGCCTTCCCTGTATATAAAATGGAGTAGATAGTACCTAAACTATACATTGTTGTGGTGAAAATTAAATGGGGTAATCTGTATAAGATACTTGTGATCTAAGTTTGGTCCAAGCTCTGCCATGAACGTTTTTCTGTGCCCATGAATATCCATAAAATGAAGAATTGGTTCCCTCTGACTAATGATTATTCTCTGGTTATAAGTGACCATTTCTTTTGTATTTACATAATGGAATTTAAAGGGGTATTTACTTCAGATTACATTAAAACTTTGAGTGAAAGCCTTTATTAGAGGAATTTTTGAAGAAAGAACTCTGAGAGCATTTTTGTTGATTATTAGACATCTGGGTATACCAAATAAAATACTGTACGTATTTATAGCTAGTTTAATAATGTCCCAGGTCTAATTAAAACACAGTGTTTTTAAGAGCTAATTGTTACAGGGAACTGTGTTGTTGTTGTTGTTCTTAAATGTAGCGAGGCTGGTAATAACCAATGATAGATGAATTCAATTTACATAAATTTGAGACCAAGAGAATATTTTAAAATCATGCCACAGAGGATTGCTTTAAGTTAAGAAGTTAATGTCATTATCTCCTCCTCTCATTTAAATTGTTCTGTTTACAATAATTGTGGAGCATAATAAGTGTTTTAAGATTTCCCACTTGATGAGATTTTAATAGAATTTGATAGTCACCACTCTGAATAACTAAACTGTTATCAGAATTTATATATATATATATATTTTTTTTTTCCTATGTAGAACCAGGCGTTTCAAGTTCAACCATCTTATGTGTTGCTTCCTCACCAAAAGAAAGATTTTTTAAAAAACAGATATTGGCAACTTTTAAAATAATTCCAATTGAAATATCCTCTCTTTAATGTGAAAAGATTTAACTATTGAAAAAAACTTTGGTCACATGTTTTGTTACACTTTTGGCATTTTTGGTCAGAGGCTGAATTCAGTGTTTCTATGTCTTCAAGAATTATAGGTTAAAATTTAAAAGGAAAAGGTAGAACTTTTCCTATTCATTAGACTCCTCAACCTATTTTATTATATTTGGTAACTCTTGAGGGAGTTTGGTAACACATCAAGGGTAATTCTGAGGAAACCCTGGTAAGTGACAAAGTTGATCGTGCCAAATTGAGTTTCTAATAACTGTGTCACACAACATTATAGCAATTCGTAAGTGTAAGGATTTTTGAAACGTTACCAAAGAGTTGCAAGCAAAGTGAAATCATCTTTGTGAATGCATAATACCAAGTCTAAGAAAGATCTGTAAGAGTTACTGTTTATTTTCTAAAACTCTTCATTTAAAGTATCAAGAAATGAGTTTCTTTTACGTAATTCTTTTAAAGTAGTCATTATTGGAACCAGCAAAAGCTATTCTAAGATGAGTAAGGATTAAAAGGAACTCCTTGCCTTAAGCTGAAGGAACTAGCCAGAAGATATTTTTTTTTCCCTCATCCTATTGTCATCTGTCTTCCTTCTTTGCTTTAGCTGGTCTGCCGTTACTACCCAGCTTTGTAGTGAGATTTGAATAGTTACTGATACTGTTATAGTCACTGAAAGAAAAGAAATTTCAAACACAAATGCTATGTTTTAATAACTTAGGATATATGTTTACCACCCTGTTTTATTCTTCTTTTCTTGTACAAAAATGTACTCAGCCATGCTTAGCATGGTCAGAGAGGAAGCACATTTACTTTGTTTTCATTGAATGGTGTGTAACAGTGCTTTTTAAAAATCAAAGTAAGAATATCAAACATTAATGAAGAGGGTTAAGGGTTGTAACCAGAGAAGACTCAATTGTTGCATTAGTTTTCATTTTACCTAAATCTAAGGTGTCAATTTTTAATTTCGTTTATGTTTATGGAATACTCATTTTGTGTAACACTGAAAACTATGCTGATTTTTTTTTTCTTAGTTTGCTTAAAATCTATCCAACCCAAATTACTCAGTTGAGGTCTTGGTTTTCCCCCAAAAGTTCATGACTCTTTTATAAAATGTTTTTTATTTTCATTGAACTTACATGCAAAAAAAAACAAAAACAAAGACAAAAAACCCGAGTTTTTAAGCAGTTTTTGGTACAACCTTATAGGATGTTATTTCAAATTCGCCATTTATTGCTAAGGACTTGATAAAACCAGGATTTAAAATAACCTATTTTAGGCTTTAAAATACCTCATGACGGGGCACCTGGGTGGTACAGTTGGTTAAAGCTTCTGCCTTCGGCTCGGGTCATGATCCCAGGGTCCTGGGATCGAGCCCCGCATTGGGCTCTCTGCTCAGCCGGGAGCCTGCTTCCTCCTCTCTCTCTGCCTGCCTCTCTGCCTACTTGTGATCTCTCTCTCTCTGTTCAAATAAATAAATAAAATCTTTAAAAAAAATAAAATACCTCATGAACTACGTTCAGACAATGGGAAACTGGTTTCTCCCTTTATAAAATAGAACCTGTCATCATGCTGTATATTTCATTGAATCACCTTTTTGGGCAAATGAATATCAGAAAAGCTGGATTGCTGAGAGCAGACTACTTATTCTTTAAAAAACAAAATGCAGTTGGTTCAGTTAGCAGTATGGCACAAAATAGAAAAATAGGATATAAGTTAACACACATATATTCAGAGTCCATTAGATTCAAGGCACTTTTCTATGAAGCAAATACACAAAACATAATTACATGAAAAGAGTAACAATAAAAGATTTAAGAAAGAGGGAAAAACTGCCTTCAAGACAATGTGTTCAAAATTTTAGGCACCTTATGACTTTTGCCATCTTGACATATTATTTGTATTATTAAGTTAAACCTCCCTTTTTTGTTAAAGATTTTATTTTTTTAAAGTAATCTCTACACCCTGTAAGTCTCGAACCCACAACCTTGAGATTGAGAGTCACACACCCATGCACTGAGCCAGCCGGGCACCTCTAAAACTCACTTGTAAAATTTAACTTTATTTTAAAGTGTAACTTGACATCAGCATATAAACAATATTGTCACGAATAGACGGTAACTGAAATGAAATCAAATGGAAAAAAGCTATTGTTAACTTGTAGCTAAACTCTGCTGCCTAAACAAGACTCTCAGTCCGAAGTCTGCCCTCTTTTTGATAAAAAGTAAAATTAGCACTGGTACCACACCAAGAACAATCCTGCGACCCAAAAGATTGAAAAGAGAGCAAGTTTTAGCACTAATTCTCTGCTCGTGTGTCCTTTAAGCCATCTTGCTTTGAATTCCACTTTGAGCAGCACTGTTCTCCCAGGTCATTTCTCAATCATTTCATCACAGAGATGAATTACAACCATTTGGGGAGGTCAGATGAAGAAACCCTCAGAATCAGGGACTCTAGCAGCCTGAACACGTTATTGTTTATTTCCTCAGAGTTATTTCCCCACATAACATTTGTCCAGAAAAGCAGTATGCCTGAGTGCCAAACATGTTTTTAGAGGTAAAAATATGCTGTAATGCTCGAGGCGGGAAAACCCTGTGATAGCTACATTTGGGTTTGTTTCTAAAACAGACTATTGTTTGAAATGCCGTCATTGTGAATAAAGATGGTCTTTGTACTTAATAAAAATGTATAGAATCCTTACCTACTCCATGTTAGCTATGTCTGTGTCGTCTGACAGGACTTGTGTAGCAAGTAAATACATTAGTCACAGTGACCATTTTTCTTGCAAATTTGTGACATAGATTTAATTATAGGAATGACCAGCAACTTACAAATCTAATTTTGGTGGAGGCTGAGGCAACTTTTTTTTTATTTTAATAATGATGGATTTTTTTTAAAGCAATGATTTCATTACTATTTAAAGAAATCTAGTGGTGTAGAACTAGCCAATTGACTGAAGTTATTTTATTACCCTTTAACAAATGACATGTACTTTCATTTCTGTTTTTATTAATTTTTAAAATATTACTCTGGAAAATACTTGCTCCTATACACATTTAGATAAAAATAAATATAAATGGGGGGAGGTAGGATACTTGTAAAGGGTCTCCTACAAAATGTGACCCTAGTGGTTGGTCAAAATGACTAAATTTCCTTATTTCGAATCCAGCCTATTATAGAACTGCTTAGTTTATGGCATTTAGTAGGAGATCCCCACTTACAAGCCATTATGGTAGATAGTTCTCATTTCTCTACACTGAAAGTTTACCATGATTAATCTGTTTATTAAGCTAATAATTAGGGGACCTGGGAATAATAATGTGGTGAGCCAAACAAGGTTTCTGTCTTCATCTGCCTTACAGATTCTCAAGGTGAAAATATCAAATCCCATGACAGGCAGGGGAGAGGAGGTAATAATTTTCCATTATTATTAATATACCTCATTGACTCAGACCCCACTGCCATTCCAGAATAAATCTGGACATATGGAGAGAAGCAGGAGGGCATTTGAGCTCGCATAAATTGTACTAATTTTTGGATTCCACCAGCCAAAAAGAATTTTTTATTTAATTACTGGCCTTTATGATAAAGCAATGCTAGACTAATCTAAATTTCATCTAGGACTCAGGTTTTTGAGTAAACATTTAGCACTTCTCAGTAACAATAGTCTGTGTTATTATTGGAAATGACAGATTGTAGTTTGAAATAAAGAAGAAAATCAAACATCAGTTTTTTTAGCTCTAATTCACTTCACATCACTGTTTGACCTTATTATCAGTTTTACTTAATGAAACATTTATGGACTTCCTAATATGTGCTAGGCTCTGGGCAAAGGCTCTTCTTTTGAGTTCTAGAACTCAAAAGAAGAAGAAGAAAGATATATATATATATATATGATCCTTGGCATCAAAGAGTGTGAAATTTCTAGACTTAAATGGTGTTTTGGGGATGCTTGGGTGCCTCAGCCAGTTAAGTGTCTGCCTTCAGCTCAGGTCATAATCCCAGGGTCCTGGGATGGAGTCCTACATCCAGCTTCTTGCTCAACTGAGCAGGGAGTCTGCTTCTCACCTTGCCTGCCACTCCCCTGCTTGTGCATGCTCTCCCTCTCTCCCAAATAAATAAATAAAATCTTTAAAAAAAAGATGGTGTTTTTCACTGCATGCTTCCCCAAACTGATTCCTTAATCATGAATTGATGATTTGGACCTACAAAGTTTGAGGACCACTTATTTTAACACAGAACTTCAAGTAAAGCAGTAGATCATCATCTCCATTTATCACGAAACAAACAAACAAAAACACCATTACATTTTTATTACAACTTTAAGGAAAACTAGGTTTTAAATTTGTGTGTCTGCCAACTTAGTTGTTTTGAAAAGCTATATGTCAGAGACCAGATTAGTTTCTAAATATATCAAAAGCTGACTTACAAAAGTATCTTACAAATATAACTTATTCTGTGAGAACATTGTGTTAAAAATTAACTTTAAAAAATTAACTTTTTAAAAGCTGTTATAGTAGTATATGTTTATTTTAGAACTTTTGAAAAATAGAGATAGAATTTTCTAGATATAACTACTATTAGTATTTTGGTGTATGTCCTATATATGTTGTTCCAGTTTTAGTATATGTGCTGTCAAAGTGAACACAAGTCCTATGTATTCTGTACATATAATTAACAAAAGTGGTATTGCAGTGTATAGACGATCTTATTTTTTGTTTTTCCTTTTAACAACAATATAAGCATTTCCACGTATTCTGATTTCTCCCTTGACAACTTGATTTTGCTTTATATAATAAATAATATAATGTATAATATTCTTTTGGATGGGGTATTGATACTTATTTAGTTGTTTCTCCATTGGTAGACATATGGGTTGTTTATATTCTTTTACTATTATTAAAAAAAAAAAACTTCCACAACATTTTCGTGCATAAGTATTTGTAGTTCTCCCTGTTAATTATCCTTTTGAGGAAAAATCCCTAAAGAGCAATAACTGAGTAAAATGATACAACCTTTTAAAAGATTCTTTTTTTTTTAAGATTTTATTTATTTATTTGATAGACAGAGGTCACAAGGAAGCAGAGAGAGAGCGGTGGAAACAGGCTCCCCCCTGAGCAGAGAGCCCCATGTGGGGCTCGATCCCAGGACCCTGGGATCATGACCTGAGCCGAAGGCAGAGGCATTAACCCACTGAGCCACCCAGGCACCCCCTTTTAAAAGATTCTTGATGCTGCTAAATTGCTGTCCAGAAATAGTGAACAAAATTATCATCCTAGTATATGGATGTTCAGAAGTGTTTATTTTTCTTTATCTTCACCAACTCTGGTTATTATTTTTTTTTAAAGTTTTAACAAACTGGTATTTTATCTTAATTATAATTTTTTGAGAAGTTGCTCTTTTATTATCGGTTTGTTGGCCTTTTGAGATCCTTCTATTGTCAGTTATTTGTTCATATCCTTTGCTCATTTTTCTTATTGAGATGCTTATTTTGGTTTCAAAGTGGTCTTTATATATTGAGCATATGAATGTTTTACGACATATATTGTAGTTTGTGTGTGTGGGTGAGATGACTTTGAATCAACACAAGTTTAAAATTTAAGTCAGATTTATTGAGATAAATCAGTTTTTATGCAGAAAATTGACCCATTTTAGATAGACAGTTCTGAGTTTTGACAAAATGTATACAGTCTTACAACGACCACCTTATTCCAGATAAAAATATTGCTGTCTCCTCCAAAAGCTCCTTCTTGCCCCTTTGTAGTTAGTCCCCTTCCCTATCTTCAGCCCTTGGCAATCACTGGATTTTCCTATCCTCACAGTTTGCTTTTTCCCAGGAGGTCATATGAATGGGATGACACAATACGTAGTTTTTCAAGCCTGGCTTCTTTCACTTAGTATATGCTTTTGTGATTCATCTTTGTTGCTGGATATACTAGTAGCTCACTCCTTTTTATTGCTAAATAGTATTACATTATCAATTGACTGGTTGATGAATTTCATAGTGTTTCCTATATTTGGCCATTATGGATAAAGCTGCTCTAAGTATTTGTGTATAGGTTTTTGTGTAGATGTATGTTTTCATTTCTCCTGGGGAAAATACCTACGTATAGGCTTGCTGAGTTATATGGTAGGTATATGTTTCCTATTGAACAAAGTCACCACACCATTATCCAGAGTGGTTTTGCCATTCTACATTCCTCCCAGGAATGTACAAGGAATGCAGCGTTCCACATCCCGGCCAGCCCAAGCATTAGCGATACTTTTTATTTTCGTCAGTCTAAAAGGGGTACAGTCATTTGTCATCGTAGCTTTCAGTTGTATTTCCCTAATGGCTAATGCTTTTGGACTTCTTTTTACGTGCTTATTTACCATCTGTATATCTTCTTGGGAGAGTTTCTCTTCAGATCTCTGGCCCCCTTTTTTAATGTGGTTTTTTACCATTGGATTGTGAATTTTTAAATGTATTTTGGACAGCAGTCATTTAGGGATATGTGTTTGCAAATGTTTTCTCCCAGTCTGTGGCTTTTCACTTTCTTAACAGTATCTCTCAAAGAGCAAAAGTTTTAAATTTTTATTTAATTCAATTTATCTATTTTTTTTTCTTTTATGGCTCATGGTTTCTGTGTCCTTGCTAAGAAATCCTTCTTTAACCAAAAGTCACAAAGATTTTTCTCCTATGTTTTCTTCTAGATGTTTTAGAATTTTTGTTTTTACATTTAGGTCTTTGCTCCAGTTTGAGTTTATGTTTGTATATGGTGCCACGTATAAGTTGGGATTCATTACCTTGCATATGGTTGTAGAAGTTTAAAGTTTTTATGTCTGTCAAATGTATCCATCTTTCCCTTTACAGATTTTTTCATAGGCTATGAACTTATTAAGCCCCTTTCTACTCACGATGTCAGGTAACATTTCACATGTATTTTCTTTCAGTTTCACAGATACAGTGTATATCTTCTTAGTGTTAAAAAGCAAAGCCTATTATGTGAGAGTTCAGTAAATACAAGTAAGTTTGAAAACACTTCACCTCATTATGGTGTTATTAGATAAAGAAGTCAGTTTGTGTCACTACTGTCCTTACTGGCTTTCTTTTTTTTCCCCATGTAAGTTCAGCTTTGTGGTGTTACTTTCATATCTGCATAGTGACATATATGCTTGTCCCTGAAAATAATTAGATCAGTATTCATGACTGTTAAAAATTGTTTCTCTATCTTAGGATATTATACATGACATTAATACAGTTACTTAAGATAAAATTATTTGTTTGAAGTATAAATGGGTATGTACGTAGAAGAATGAAAATTGTAGAAACCTCATTTTGATCTTCATCAGTTCATCTGCAGATGGTCACGCAAATTAACTGCAAAATGTTTCTATTTGGAAGATTGTAGAGTAAGGTGAATAGCTCTCTTAGTAACAGAGTTTTGAGTAATAGAGGACTTTTCAAAAATAAATTTATAATTTAAAAACCCTGATCAATTTGACTTTAGCTTTTATAATTGAACAGGCTCTACTGATTGGGGGAAAATCTCAGAATGTGCATATGGTGTCTTGGGCATTAACATCAGAGCATCACAGACCTCCGTGAGGTGAACACTGATTTGTATTTTACACATCCACTGATGATTACACTCTGAGTTTATAGTATATGTGCTTTCTTTCCCTTTTGACAGTACCACATACTTATTTACTTCTTCTGGGTAGTTTTTTCTGGGATGTTTTTATTTATTTATTTATTTATTTATTTAAGATTTTTAAAATTTATTAGACAGAGATCACAAGTAGGCAGAGAGGCAGGCAGAGAGAGAGAAGGAAGCAGGCTCCCTGCTGAGCAGAGAGCCCGATGCCGGTCTTGATCCCAGGACCCTGAGATCATGACCTGAGCCGAAGTCAGAGGCTTTAACCCACTGAGCCACCCAGGTGCCCCTCTGGGATGTTTTAAATAAGCAGGATAATTAAAAATGTCCACTGTGTGTATAGTCTTAATTTATAGTAAAGTTTGGTCTAGTGGTCATTATTTATGGTTTAGTTTTTTATCTTTCAGGCAGTTCTTTTGTAAGCAGTGATTTTCTAACATCTTTTTATTCCTTTATTTAGGAAAGCTAAAGTTTATTAACATTACTGTGCTTTTGGTAATTCCCAAAAGCCAAGGTGATATATTCTATCTTCTTTTTCACTGCCATCCTGTACATTGTTGAGAGGCTAACTATCTTCACCCCTACGAGGTTTTTATGTCACTCCTATGCTCCAGTGCTCCTATGCACCACCTTACTGGCCGTTGAGCAGTCCTCCCAGTGCAGCCTCATTCCCCCTCTCTGTGGCACCCTTCTCCCATTCCGTGTTCACTACTGATTGACTCTTCTCTACCCTCCCCTCTCACCTCTTCCCTTACACTCTTCTCATCCTTTCTCTATCATGTCCATCTCTCGAAAGACTGTCTGCCCCTTCAAGACTGCCTCCAGCATTTTTGGTTAATGGTTATTTAGCTCTTAGGAAGACTTTCCATCAAGACTGTAACTGATTAGTTAAATTAGCTTAAAATTCTGACCTTCTTTCCCATCTTTTTAAATTTTTTTTCTATAATATGTCTTTTCTAGCATATTGTATATTTATTTATTAGGCTTACTGTCTGTAAGAAAGCCAGGTTTACTGGCTTTCAAATGAAAGCTTCCATAAAGGCAGGTATTGGCTTTGGTTGGTCTCGTTGGTTTGGTTACACTGCTCTATCCACAGCCCCTGTAGTATCTGGCATATGGTAAGCACTCAAAAAATATTTGTTAAATGAATAAGTAGAAGTCATTCAATGAATGCTATTTTAACCTCTCTTCTTCTTATATCTAGGATTGTAAAGTATCTTGTATATGATATGCAGTTAAATGTGTCTTAATTTTTACAATTAAATGTTGAATACATTTGACAAAACTCCTGATATCCCTTTAGTTGGTTATCTACCAAATTTTCTTACTTATGTTTAAATGATTTTAAATTTTAAGTTTTTTTAGTTTCAATAAAACATATGCTATAACCAAAATGTGTATTGCTTTATAGCTACCGTGTTGATTTAGAATGGGAGTGAAAACTCACTAGTACATCTAAATTTGATATTGTGTAATTTGTAAGACTATCTTCTTACAATAGCTCTCTGTGAGTAGATTATGGCCGATTATCCCTATATAATAGACTACCAACCTGTATGGTGTTATCACTGAAATATGTCAGAAAGTTTCCTAGTAAAAATTGCTATAAGTGTGATTACTGCATATATAAGGAGCTGGAGATTTATAAATAAGGCGATGTAATAAATGAATGCCATTATATGGCATTGTAGAGAATTGTTGCACTTAAGGAAAAGCATTTTATCATTAAAGTTTATTTTTTAACAACTTGTGAAATTTATGATAGAATTAAATTGACAAGTGAAAACTGAATTACTAGACAATGCTGAAAATTGAACAGTATCCTAGAGGAAAGATAAAAATATGTCTGAAAAATAGAAGAACCAAATCAGTGGTGTGTAAAAACTAGATCAGTTACATATCTGAGAGCCATTTAAAGTACTTAGAAAAAAGAAATGATCAAAAAAGAAAAAGAAAAGAAGAAAGCCAAGATGATAATGAGGGAGTAGGTAACTTGAACTTGGCAACTTAATATGACAGCTATGAAAGCTAATGCAGTTCCTCCTTTAGAAGCATCATGTTACAGTCCTCTGCATTTGGGTTTGGTAGGTTCATAATTCAGATTATTTCTTCGACTTTGGTCTTATAATCCTGTCAGGGGTTAAAATTTGTTAAATGAGATATAGAAAATAGAGACATGACTTGGGCTGGAGGAGGCTTGGAGAGTGATAGATTTCTATATAATGGAGAAAGAAGAGACAGAATTTTAAGATACTCCAAAAAGGGATATATAGTTCATCAGACACGATTTTTTAATGGGAGAGTTGATCCCATTTTCCTGTGATAACCTAAAAAAAACTCATGCCATCTATATTTATTATAGCAAACTAGTAAGCCATTGAGAATTCCTTATCAGTAACTGCTGAGGTATACCAAGTTGGAGCAGAACAGCTTTTCGGTCTTTTCAGTAACTAATATCAGCAAGAAGAAAGGTTATTTCTTGTTTACCAAAAAAAAAAAAAAAAAAAAAAAAAGCAGATTGGCATGTTACCTTTTTCTTTTCTTTGTTTACTTCTACTTCTTTAAACTGAAGAAGACAATGAGTAGAGATCATGAAAAACATGAAAGAAATATAAAGGCTTCCTGCCTTTTGTCCTTTAGTTCATGGGCATTTTCTCTCAACGTGGTTGAAAATAAAAGGTTTAAGTATATAGCGGTGGGAAATATCAACATCAGGAAGAATACTTCCTCTTTTAATAGAATGCTGCTGTTCTTTTTTGTATGGATTTTCAGTATATTTGAAAAGTAACATCGAGATGTCCCTAAAGAAAATCTCAACAAACAACCCTTAATCTTGAAATTAATCTTCCATCGTGTCTGGCTTTTTTTTTTTTTCCTCCAATTCTATCAACCTGGTACCATAATCACTATGGGTTTTCTAGTGACAAAATGGTCATCAACTAATGAAACTCTCAAATAGCATTGTGCATCTCTGTTAGTTTTTCTAGATGTTGTTGGCCTTTGTATCTATATGGGAACTGTAAGTAGTGAGTTACCTAAAATATATATTTTGATAGGTGTTTTTAAGAATACAAACAAATTAGAAGGGGAAGTTTTTCTTCTTAAAGGATGAGAAGTTGGGTGCCACATAGTTCTTAAGGAAGTTTTTCTTTCTATGCTAGAAATTACTCTTGATACCTCCAAGATCTGAGATTTCTTTTCTTGGTTTCAGTCTTTTCTTGGCATGATGTCACCCCTAGGCAACATCGGTAATATTATTGGGTTTTTTTCTTTGACTATTTGAATCATCCATTTTTAAGCTATTGAGCTTCTCATTGCCTGGGATGTAGGTGGCATAGACTTTGTAAATTTTCTGTGGTCCTCTTTCAGAAACTGGTTCTGTGTCTCCATCTCACAGGAATGGACTCACATTGATCATAATCACAGATAATATATAGAGCAATCAGTTAAGAGTGAGGAAAAAATGAGAAGCTCTTAGACAGTTGTGTTGGTCCCTTCTATCCTCATGGTTAAATCCACATGAGAAGATACTTTAATAAGGGGTTAATTTGGTAGGAATGGAATTAAGAGAAGAGGTAGGAAAATAATTCCCCAGTTTGATTCTATCAGGCAATTGAAAATAAATGTATCTGGCTCCACAACAAAGGTATGTTGCCCTTGGAAACAGGTTCACCATTCGGACAAGGGAGCTTCTTTCCTAGATGGTGTTAGATATGTGTTCTTAATGGTCGCTTTTAGCTATTTTCTCATTGGTTCCATTGCTAACTGGTTTACCCTTTTCTTGATCCACGATACCTTAAGGTGAGGTCTTGCTGACACTGAAACCATTCTAATGTTTTAAAGTGATTTAACCTGTCTTCGTGGCAAAGGCAGTTTCTTTATTGCCAAGTTCAGAGATAGGGAAAATACGTTAATCTCTCCATTTTTTATTATCTATATAGCTGAACTGACCAACATGGAAGCCACAAGCCACATGTGGCAACTTAAAATTTAATTAATTAAAATTAAATGTAATTAATCATTCAGTTCCTCAGTCACAAAACTCACATTTCACACATTCAGCTGCAGCACATGTGACTGCTGGTTGCTGTATTGAACAATGCAGAATATTGAACATTTTTTTCATTGGAGAAAGTTCTGTTGAACAGCACTAGAGAGAGAGATGTTTAGTTGGCATACTATTTTGCAGTTATCTATTTTAATGTAATTTGGAGTCTAATATTTTCATATGTCTTCACTGTGATATATTTATTTCAAATAATAGCCCAACTTACTATTCCAGTCTTTTCCAGTGAGTTTGAAGTCAATCATATACACGTGTTCAGCTTGACAGGGATTTTGTTGTTAAAATACTGGTTGTTTAAGTATCTAGCATTTATGCACTTTACTTGTGACAAAGTTCTCATGAATTGCATTTGCAATTCCCTTCTACTTACTAAGAGGACTGTTTACTTTGATGTATTAGAAAAAACTAGTGCACAGCGAAAATACTTTTTAATGATTATAATTTTCATAATTTTGACTTCCTATAATGATAGATTTCTTGCTTTTTCCAACATTGGACTATTTTAATAAATTAATAATACTCCTTCAGAAATGCTGACATTGCCAGGAAAATAAATGCAACCTTCTATGTATAAGAACTGTCCTTCGGAAAGTAGCATACTGTTATATTAGAAGTGCCTGAAAGTCAATTCATTTTCAGAATCTGAATATGATTTTATTATTACTGTGTGCCCTCCTCTGCATTTAACAACTGTTCTAATAGGACTATTGTAGTTTTTTATCTGCTTTAACCCCTTTCACATTTGAAAGATTATTTTCAAAAAGACAGGTCTTTCTTGCATTGTGGTTTAACTAGGACAGTGATTTTCTAACATTTGAATTTCACTGATCAGTAAAATTTCAAAAGAAATTTTGGGATGTGCCTAATGTTTTTAGTTTTTCATTTTGCTACCACTTCTTATCGTCATCATTTTATGAAAGTGTGGACTTTTAAACATGAAACCCAAGAGGGTAGATTTTATCGTATTCATCCTTGAATAAATTTAACCTGATGATAGTTATACTATATTCTTCTTATTTTGCCCCATTTATTCCTTTAAAGTTTTGACTAGTCCCAAGCCTAAACTCTTCACTGTGGAAATTATCAACCTTTCTTTGTTGGTTTCCGTCTTCTCCATTGATCTTTTTACCACTTATGTTCGGTGTCTTGAATTATAATTTTGACTTAGATTTTATGCTGTTAGGCAACACTTGTCACTATTTAAAGAAATCCTATAATATGATTAGACCAATTAGAGCATTTGATACATGATAGAGATATATCAAAAAGTTATTTAACAGTTTTAACCATCCCATCTGTTAACCAAATATTCATTTGTCTAATTCATATTCTGAGTTAAGTTTGTCCAAGTTATACTCTGCAGGGGCTCAGAAGAAATAGATATCTCTTCCAGAGTTGGAGGAAGATGAAAACAAAGGAATAAAGGCAAAATGACTTAATGAGGCCTGAGAATTCAGTTTCAAAGAAAAGCCTCTTTGGGGAATGTTTGGATAATATTGCTCACTTGTTAAAAACTTAGAATTTTAGAAAAAATATGTAGTTTGGAAAAATACATTTTTAAATTAACATAAATATATATATTTATTATTATTATTGTATATATAATATCTACTTGTGGACTTTTTATGTGTTTGGTGGACTCATGAAAGAACTCCTTGAAATGTTTTTATATATACTCAAATATATATTTATTCATCCATATTCTTATGCACAATTCTTCTTATATTAGGAAAGGTCACTTTTTACTGAGTACTTTAAGGATAGTAGATTCAGTGCAGGGGCTGGAAGAAGTACAAAGGTCTCCAGGCATAGCTCCTCCTCTCATAGAGTTCTCACTGCATAGCTAAGGTACAGACAGGAGGGAATGCTTCCACAACGGATGGTATGAGAAGAAGCTTTGCAGAATAAATAGAATTTGGGGAAATACTGATGTTTATTGCAGACTGGGGCTATGGGGATCTTACAATTACTGATTCTGTATTCAAAAATCTATCTAGTAGGGTTAGTCTTTCATGAGTTATAATGTTAGTATCTTGTAGACAGAATCTGAAATAGTCCAAAATGAACAAGTAATACATAGAAGGAAGCCTGGTGTACTATTTATCATAGGTGAATTTCTTTGAGGAAGGTATAATTTGACATGAAAAGCCTGCCAATTAATTTTTTAGATTTTCTATAATACTTTTATACATGATTAAATTATAGTAATGTCCTTTTTAGATAAATGTAAAAGATGTGTCTGTGTGTGTGGCCTCTATATATAGAATATTAATCTTTGCTTCTGTTGAAAATAAATTTTCTTTTAAAAAAGTTAAGTAAGTAAAGACTTCATTTACTTTTATCAATATTATTGACATCTTAGCAGAGCCCTATTAAATTTGGCCTATGGTATGGTCTCCATTATGTTCTACAAAATATAAGTATTAAAGAAAAAGACTGATGCTTAAACTAAATAAATTAAATTAAAGAAAAAGATGTTATAATACATATAACATATAATACATATAATAAAATGTGTGTTAATTGGCTATGTGTGTTATCATTAAGACTTCTGGTCAACAGTAGACTATTAGTATATTTTTATTTATATATTATATATTAGCAGTAATAGACTATTAGTAACAGTAGAGTCTTAGTAAAGTTTTTGGGAGTCAAAAGTTATAACTCGGGGTGCCTGGGTGGCTCAGTGGGTTAAAGCCTCTGCCTTCGGCTCAGGTCTTGATCTCTGGGCCCTGGGATCGAGCCCCACATCGGGCTCTCTGCTCAGCAGGGAGCCTGCTTCCTCCTCTCTCTCTCTCTGCCTGTCTCTCTGCCTACTTGTGATTTCTGTCAAATAAATAAATAAAATCTTTAAAAAAAAAAGTTATAACTCAGATTTGTACCTGCAAGGGGCGTTGGTGCCTTTAGCCCTCATGTTGTTGGAAGGCCAACTATATTATGCATGATTGGGAGACACTTAACCCATACAGCAGACATTTAAATTTCTGTTCCTTTTGTTTCCATTTGCATAACTATACTTTTTCGTATACCTCTTTATTCCCTGAGATTTTTTTTTTTTAAAGATAAATTTGGTCTTGGCCTATTGTTAGATTGACTGAGTATTCCAGACGTATTTCAATACCAAAAGCTGTTTATTAAGGACATGCTCTATACATATCATCGAATTGAGTTGACCCACATTCAGTGGGTGTTGAAGATTATAAGACACAATTTCTTTATAAGAGACTTAGTATAATTGAAGAAATGAGCTATGCCTAATTAAACACTTGGAGAAAAAATATAGTTAAGTGCTTAAATGTGTGCTATCATCAATTAAGAATAGGAGAGCAAGACAAGATAAAATGATCAGGAATGGATTCTTGCAGGATGTTAAATGTAAGATCTTGAAAATCAGGAAGAGCCCAAGTGTAGTGGATCAACCTGAGAGTGGATATAGTCCAACAAAGGCAGGAACCATACCTGTTATATTCATCGTTACCTCTCTCTTTGTATAGCTATAATGGCAAATATAGTGCCTGGTACATAGTAGTCAATATATAATGAGTAAATGGATGAATGGGCAGTCGCAGGCAAGAGACAGTGAAAGGAGGGATGTTTACTGGAATAAGCCAATTCTTGCTGACTGGTGGAAATTATATGAGACTGTATTATGAAGATTCTTGGATGGAAGGCTAAACTTGAGCTTGGTACCATATGAGGCATTTATATTGAGGAGTTTTCAAGGAGTGTATCATGCCAGAAGTGGTGTCTTAGGAGAAATGTCCGGACAGCAATGAGTTCGTTGGTAAGATTGTGCATGGAAAACTGGGAAGTAGGCTATTCTGAGTCTAGACAAACAATGATGAATGCCCTGGCTACTGCCTTCCAATTTTTTTTTTTTTTTAAACAAAGAAAGAACCACAAGAATGAAAGAAAAAGGAAATGCTTTCTTATTCATTTATTCAGTTATTTAGAAAGCTAATATTAACCTTGAGCCTACTGTAGGGGAGGCCCTGTACAGAAGGAGTCTCACCACCAAGCTTTGAACCAGGGATACCTGCCTACCAGTACTGTTAAAGAGATTCAGTAGGATCGAGTCTTGGCGATGCTTAGCAGAGTGTCTGGCACATTAACACGACTTCATAACTGTTTGCTGCTAATATGAGTCAGTTTATTTTAGAAATGATGGCACCCGGGTGGCTCATTCGGTTGAGCTTCAGACTCTTCCTTTCGGCTCAGGTCATGATCTCACAATCCTGGGATCAAACCCCAGGTTGGGCTCTGTGCTCAGTGCAGAGTCTGCTCCACGTTCTCGCTCCCTTTCCTTCTGCCCCCTACACCCCACCCCCACCCCAGTTTGTATGTGTGTACTCTTTCTAAATAAGTAAGATTTTTTTTTTTAAAAAAGAAATGATTCTATGACCCTCTCCATCCCTATGGCCAAAACCCTCTCTATAATCCCATATCTAGACTTTTTACCTACTCCCTAGATAGAATATTTTCCTAAACCTCTGGTTTCTTAAAAGCAACAACACATTTTTTCTATTAGAGACTTTGAAACTAGAAAGCAGATCAAGTAATATTAGAGAACCTTGTGTACCCATCTCTCAGCTTTAACAGTTAAGTCACTCCAGTCTTGTTTCCTCTACACTCCATCCACGTTGGTATTATTTTGAAGCAAACACTAGCCATCATCTCATTTTCATAGGAATCTAATAGATAAAGACTCTTGTTTTTCAAATACAACTATAATGTTGTTTTCCTACTTAGAGTCTTTTACTGGCCAAGTTTTTCTTGAAAAGAGTCTGGGATATCTTTATGTAGAAAACCCAGGAAATGCAAGGAACATAAACAGACTGGAGACCCAAAGGTCTTAGGATTAATAACCATGATGTCATGAACAAACCAAGGGGTTTAAGCAAAAGAATAATTTTGAGTGAGATGATTAACTTTGACTCAATAGGTATTAGTTACATAGTGGTTCAGGGACATCCAGTGGCGGATACCTGGGAATGGACATGTTTGGTATCTTAAATCAATGTAGATCCTTTCAGGTTGACCATTAATTTCTTTCCCTCTTCTTCTTCTTCTTCTTCTTCTTCTTCTTCTTTTTTTTTTTTTTAACTTCTGATCTCATCCTTTCTGTGTCCCACCCTCCAACTCTCTACTGCTACTCTAATCCATTCCCATTCACTTTGGGGGAATACTAGGGAACCTTACTTTCTATTAATTATGTTTGTTTGAGTTCATTCTGTTAAAATGTTTATTTTTTCCTTAAAAATAGTTTTGGTCTTTCTGACCGTACTTAGAGTCAATGATGATTAGGTGATGAATGAATATTCATTAGAATGGATGATAGCTTCAATTTTGATTTTATAGGAATTCCAGCTGAAGGTATTTTTTCAAGTAAAAGTGTAAGATAATATCATAGACAAAATCCCACCCATCAAAGGAGCACAGAAGTAAATACCCCTGATTCCTGAAATTAAGTTAGAACTCAAATGCTCATAAGTTAATAACTTTAATTCTTTTTTAAAAAAATTCTTAGCTTTCAAAAGATCTCCTATTTCGCTTTGACAGTAGTGTAAGCAATTTAGCTTATAGGCCAAAACAGAGATCTTATTCTTTTTGATACCTGGGTATCATCACATTAATGCTAATTTGGGTTATGTGTATTCATCAAAAGTAAAAATCAGGCTCATTTTACCCAATTTAAGCCTGCAGCAGGCATTCCCATTAGAATTATAAACCCTGAATGTTAGAAGTTTGTATAGCAAGTAGAGGTATAGTAGGCCAGGACCTCCTTCAGCTTTATAGCACACATAATTATTACAGTGAGATCCATACTATTAATGTCGGACACTGTTTAAATGTTTTCTGATAATTTATAGGGTTGATTACTCCAGCCTCAAGTGGAACCTTACGAAGAAGAGCAGCAAATGGTAAATCTTTGTGATGGTCCCTGGGGCAGTGGTTCAGTTTGAGGCTCTGAGTTATGTGGTTCTCAGCCTCTTTTCCTCCCCAGCCCTTCCTGTGGCTCAGTGTCATCATCATCATCTGTTCAGATAATGCCTGTTCAGAAATCACAGGTCCCCAGGGAGGAGAGAAAGGAGAGAGTCCTGTTATAAGCACACTCGCTGCAAACCTTTCACCTTGCTGTCAAGGTGACAAATGTTTGTCCTTAAGGGAACACTAGAGGTTAAATCACCAGTGTTTTTCTCACTTATCTTCTTTCTCATACTATCCAAGCTCTTAGCCAAATTTATAGCTAAGAGAATCTCAGAAAATTAGGCTACTCGTGACCTTTATGAATCTTGTTCAGAGATATGTTTTGTACAAGCTCAAAGTACTGATTACATTATGAATTGGGGTCTTAGTGATTAGAATTTGCTAAAAGTCATTATGTCAGTACATTTTCCTTTCAGGGATTACTCAGAACAAAAGATTTAGGAAAGAAACATTTAAATTTTGAGAGATAGTGTTGGGAACTGTGCAAATACCATTGTGATAAGGTGAGCAAGGACTTATTTTTACATCAGTATGTGTTAATGGTGTATATATATCCTTGCATAGAGAAACACTAAAATGTGCATTAATTATGACAATGGCAGTTGCTCTGGATTTCTACTTCTTTTTTGACCTATTCCATTCCATTCTCCATTTAGCAGTGAGGATGATCTTAAAGGATGTAAATTGATCATGCCATTTTTCCTGCTTAAAATCCTTCAGTTTTTCTTCGTATAAATAAATACCAAAATCCCTTATGTGGCTTATAAAGTCCTGCATGATCTAACCCTTGCCTTCTCCCCAGCTCCTGCCAGGCCACCTCTTCTTTTCCAACAAGGCAGCTGCCCTGTGGGCAAACCTGCAGTTTCTCTAGTTCATTCATTCAGCAAATACTTCATTGAGCTTCTGCTCTGTATTGAGGCTACAAAAATATACAAAACAGACAAAAACTCATGGAGCTTACATTCTAGTTGAGGTGATATGACAACTATAAAATATATAGATTTACAACTGCAACATATATAATGTATATCAAATATGTATGTAATGCCACATATATGTCTTGCCTCATTCTCTCCCTCCCTCCCCCCCATAAATAAATAAATAAATATTTCTATCTCTATCTATCTATCTATCTATCTAAATATGGAGGAAAAATGAAGGAGGAAAGGGAGGAAGATAGGGAGGAAGCTAGAGGGATTGCAGGGTTTTTTTGTTTGTTTGTTTTTTTAAGGTGGTGAATGACAGTCTTTCTTAGAATGTTTGAGCAGAGGGGCACCTGGGTGGCTCAGTGAGTTAAAGCCTCTTCCTTTGGCTCAGCTCATGATCCCAGAGTCCTGAAATCAAGCCCCATATCGGGCTCTCTGCTCAGCAGAGAGCCTGCTTCTCCTCTCTCTCTCTCTCTGCCTACTTGTGATCTCTGTCAAATAAATAAATAAATAAATAAATAAATAAAGAATGTTTGAGCAGAGACTTGAAGGAGGTAGGGGAGCAAGCCATGAGGATATTTGGGGAAACAATGTTCCATACAGGGAAAAACCACAGTGCAAAATACTCAGGTAGGAGGAAGGCCACAACAAGGTGGGCAATAGAGATAAATTCAGGAATGTAACAAGGGGCCAGGTTATATAGGTAGGGCCTTTGAGGGCCATTGAAAGGCCTTTGGTTTTAAATCTGAGTGAGATAAGTGTGTTAGCCAGCTTGAGCTGCCCTAACAAAATGCCACGGTCCAGGTGGCTTAAACAATAGGAATTTATTTCTCACAGTTTTCTGGAGGCTTGGGAAGTCCAAGTTAAGATATCAGCTAACTATGGTCCTGGTGAGGGATCTCTTCTGGAATGTGGACCGTGGCTTTCTTACCACATCCTGACATGGGAAGGGTGGGATGTGTAGAGAGAGGTCTGGATGGTGCACTAATCTTCTTTGGATCAGGGCCCCACACCACCCTTATGACCTCATTTAGCCGCAGCCTCCTGGAGACCCTGCCTCCAAATACAGTCACACTGGGGGTTAGGGCATCAACATGGAAATTTGGCCAGGGGCACACAATTCAGTTCATAGCTGGTGGGAAGACATTTGAGAGTTCTGAGCAGAGCAGGAGCATGATCTCACTTAATGACCACGGTATGGAGAATGGACAGCAGAATTAAGGGCAGGAGCAAAGAGACCAGTTAGGAGAGGATTGCAGGAATTCAGCTGGAGCTCATAGTGAATCCAGCCAGGGTGGTAGCTACTGAGTCGAGCTCATTACCACCTCAGGGCACTTGCATAGGTTGTTCCCTGGATTGCTTTTTCATGTATTGCGTCTTCCAGGCTTCAGAGGTCTTTTACATTCTTTTCTCAGGCAAGCCCCATACCTCTCCTGGGAGGCAGGTGCAGTATTGTGAGACTCTTGAATGAGCCTGATTCTGGAGTCAGACTGCGTGGGTTTGTAGTCCCTCACTGTGCCTCCAATTCCTAGGCACATCAGCTATGCCAACCTTGTGTAGTGTTGGGCAGGGTAGATGAAATAGTCTGTGTTAAATGTTTGGTAGAGTATCTGGCACATTAATAAATAGTAAATATTAGCTGTCATTACTTCTGTCACTTAATAAGTAATGAAATTCAGAGTAAAAAAGGTCAATTGTTTGTCCAGGCTTATCTAGCTAGTAATAAGAAGAACCACAGCTAGAATCCAGTTTCAGTTGTTTCTCATACGCTGTCCTTTCCATTACATCATTTGGTGAAGGAGGTCCATCTTAAAACATAGGATAATTCGAGTTACAGAAAGCGGTAAGTTTCTTTCAATCAAAATAGTCTATAAATTGAACTTTTCAGTACTCCATCCTGACTTACACTCTCTTCATCCTCTTAAGAGGGTGCTTTTATTCGTAAAGCTTAGCTTTTTGTTCCCTTGAAGAACCTAGACATTTAAATCTCCTTCAAGTTGTTAAATTAATCCTTCTCTAGAAATTGTTTAATTTCTAACTATTTTTTCCTCAACAGTTCGCTGTTTAGTGTATTCATTAGGAACGAAAGTACCGATTTGGGGGCTGTTAAATTAAGGCTTTATGGAGGACTCTGCTCCCACGTCCAACTTTTGCTGCTGTCTTTGCTTGGCCTCCACTGGTGGGTATTTTATTCATGAGTAGTGCACAGGTTCCTATAGAAAGTCATGGCCAAATGTCTCTGCAGTTTCTCGATTCACAGGCATTTTTTTTTTTTTTTAAAGATTTTATTTATTTATTTGACAGAGAGAGAGAGATCACAAGTAGGCAGAGAGGCAGGCAGAGAGAGTGAGTGAGGGAAGCAGGCTCCCTGCCAAGCAGAGAGCCCGATGCGGGACTCGATCCCAGGACCCTGAGATCATGACCCGAGCCGAAGGCAGCGGCTTAAACCACTGAGCCACCCAGGCGCCCCACAGGCATTTTCTCAGTGAGTCCTGAGCACTGATGAGTTTGTTGTCAGCCTCTGGCGGAATTTTGAAATAGGCTAGAAGGGTTGTGAAAAGCCTTATGAGTAGTTCTGGGTTGCCATGTATTTCAAATGGCACCTTGGTGTCTCCCTACTGGGGCACATGGCCATATCCAGATTCCTTGTGCAGGAGACACCTCCTTTTACCACAGCTGCTCTATTATTTCCCCGTCATGTCGGGACTTCCCAGGAGTTTGTACCTTCCACAGAGCAAATCCTGAGCAAGCCGTTGATTAGCTCCTGGGTGTTCTGGATTCTGGATATTTCTATTTCACCATCTCTTATAAGCAAGGACCTTGGTATCTGACCTCCCCATCCTTTTCTTCCTCTGTATCTCTGAATTTTCCTTCCTGCAGTTTTAGAAGTATAGCCCGCTTGTTCTCTGGGCCATAAAGAGTTCCCTTGAAACCCATCATGAATTTTCTCTCTATGTTTGTGTAAGGATTGCTGTTTAACTCTACTGGATTTAACCCTTAATCTCTAAGAGAAATTTATAGACTTTAGAAAATCCCAAGTCATAAATTATAACTTATTAGAAGCAGAAACCTATAGTGAAGAGAGGTAGGTAGAGATACAATACTGAAAATTGAAAGCAAGAAAAGAAATAACAAAATCATTAAAAATGAGAATCTATTGATACATTCCCATGTTTAGAGATACATAGCCTTACCTACTTCACTAATATCGAGGAACCACTGTATTATATGGTAGAATATAAGAGTTTTAATATATAATTTTGATTATAAGGCATCAGAAGTGATTAAATTTTGTGGAATTTACTTTTTTAAAACAAGGTGGAAAATAAATAATAATCTGTGCTTGAGTGACTCATATTTAAAAGACATGGGAATTAAATTATTTTAAAGTTATCTTAAAGGGATCTTCTTTGACTGAGAAAATCAGTGTATATAGAAAATGTTATCCTAAATACTTGAGGGATTTTTTCTTATACATATGTAGAGCATATATATTTTTTAAGAAAAATATAATAGAAAAGTTTGGGTGCCTGGGTGGCTCAGTTGTTGTGTCTGCCTTCAACTTAGGTCATGATCCGAGGTCCTGGGATCGAGCCCCCATTGGGCTCCCTGCTCATCAGGAAGCCTGCTTCTCCCTCTCCCACTCCCCCCTACTTGTATTCTTTCTCTCACTGTGTCTCTCTCTCTGTCAAATAAATAAATACAATCTTTAAAAAAAAAAAAAGAAAATAGAAAAGTTTAAATGGCCTTTCAGAATCCCTTCCAGTTCAATCTGGTAGATGATCTAAAAATTCGCTTATTTAAGATACATTTCCTGAGTGTTTACTGTGTGGCTGGCACCAAGCTAGACACTAGAAATAGAGTGGTGAGCAAGCCAGGCATCATCCTGGCCCAGATGGAGTTGACATTCAAACAGAGAAATGGATAATACATAAAATAATTACATTCTTATTAAGTGCTATGATGGAAGTAAACAAAACAATGATAAATTAGAAATTTCCCATTTTAGTACAGTTCTTTTCCCAACTACTCATTTTTCCTCATTTCCTGGGTTGATTTCTTAAATCAGACAATCTCAGCCTTTAAGTGTTTGGCTTAAGTCCTTCTTGCAAAGTTGTTTAAATATAGGACAAATCATGTGAGTCATTGACAGTAGATTGGCTTACAGTCAAAACTTGGCTAGTATTTATATTGATATACATAAAACTTGAACAGAGGTTGTGATAGGCAGGTCAGGTGAAGCTAGAAGAGCATCATTTTAATAACTGCATGATAATAACAAACTTAGAAGAGCTATTTGTGTACTTTACAAATGGTACCAGTCATTGCCTTTAATTTTTTACTTTCCTTTGCTCCTAAAACATCCTTATTGCAGAGGAGTGTAGATGCTGTTATTTTTGCTGTACAAAGTTAATAATAGTGTTTGAAAGAGACATTCATGGTAAAGAATGAAGATAATTAATTGTAACTTGTTTTAAAATTACCTTTTGATAAGATAAAGGAAAATGCCTTTCAGGAGATCATGTGAATTACTTTCTCTTTTAGGCTAAGTAATTATATTCTATAATGCAATTTTTTTGTATTGGATGGACAGAGTAAAGATAAAAGGAAACCATAGAGAGAACAACCTACTTCATAGATGACTAAAGCAGGTGTTAGAAATGCAGATGAAGGTTAGTGACTAAAGACTGTACAAATTTGAAGTGAAAATGCCACTGGTCTGCATGCAGCGTTCTGCACATATGAAGTTTCAGGTAGTTAAATTATTCATTTTATTGTGTGAACTAGTTCAGGAGTTAGGGAAAAGGTGCCTTTCACATTTAAACTGTTTCTTCCCTCTCTTTCTTTCATCTGCACTTGGCAAGCAAAATGAACTTCGTTTTGTAAGTTTTATTCCAGCAAATGAATGACTTACATCTCTATATGGGAGAAAAAAAATACACGTAGGAACAGATACTTACAGGTTTAAGTGACGGTATAACACAATAGAAACCAGAGATTAGTTTTTCCCTCACTTTTGTTGTAATGAAAGCCACTAAAGACAAATAAATGCAAAAGTATCTATCTAATAATCGTCATTATCATGAAACTCATTGTGAAATATTTCTCTAATGCCTGCATGGGCATTATTCTATGCTGGATAAAAAGATTAAAAAAAATAAGCCATTCCTTCCATAATCTTAACTATCAAGAATTTTGATTTCTTAATATTTTATTTCGTATATGTTTTTTAAAGATTTCATTTATTTATTTGAGAGAGAAAGAGACCATGGAGCACAAGCAATGGGGCAGGGCAGAAGGAGAAGGGGAAGCAAACTTCTCACTGAACAAGGAGCCTGACACAGGGTTTGATTCCAGGACCCTGAGATCATGATCTGAGCTGAAGGTAGACGCTTAACTGACTGAGCCACCCAGGCATCCTAAGAATCTTGATTTTTTTTTTTTTTTGAAGGCAAAACTGAGGGTGTCTGGGTGGCCTCAGATGTTTAAAGGCACAACTGAGATATTTTTAAACATTTAATGTGTAATTTTATTTTATTTTTTTAAAAAGCTTTATTTATTCATTTGAGAGAGTGAGAGAGATTGCAAAGCAGAGGGACAGAGGGAGAAGGAGAGAGAATCCCAAACAGACTCCTTGCTGAGCACAGAGCCCAATGCAAGGCTCAGTCTCACAACCCTGAGATTGTGACCTGAGCTGAAACCAAGAATTGAATCCTCAACTGACCACACCCGCTAGGTGCCCCTTTAATATGTAATTTTAAAGCAGAGTTACATTTTAAGGAAAATGTCAGAATTCCTGAAATTATTTCTACTCTCATTTTGGCTTATTTTGCTTTTTGATCTCAAAGGCTGCCGACCTTGCTACAGGGCACTGCGCTGGTATCCAAAGGTTGCACTAATATAAAAACGCCTGTTTTTGGTGAACTCAGATCATTTCAGGAGAGTCAAAGAGGTTTTATATATGTGTAGGAGGAAAACACAAACACTTATTCCACATTTTAAAGGTGACGAAAATGTGAACAAGGCATGCCTGGATTGATTGATTGGTTGGTTGAGATTTGAAGTTGTGGAACTACTGACATTTTGACTCCATCTGTACCAACGTGTAGGCTTAAAATACCTTCCTTTGTCTCCTAAAACAAAGGGCTTCAGTGTCCTAAGATTTGGGTTTGGACCCTGTTTCTATACCTTATGAGCTGTGTGACTCTGGCAACAAAATTAATATCTTTGGGCCCAGGTTTCTTTAAATGTGAAATGGCCAAAATACTACTACTACTTCTAGAGATTGTTATAAGATTAAATATGAAGTGGTGGGCCTGGCACATCATAGGAACTCACAGTGTATCTACTTCCTTTTTTTTTTTAAATTTTATTTATTTATTTGACAGAGATCACAAGTAGGCAGAGAGGCAGACAGAGAGAGGGGGAAGCAGGCCCCCTGCTGAGCAGAGAGCCCAATGTAGGTCTCCATCCCAGGACCCTGGGATCATGACCTGAGCCAAAGGCAGAGCCTTTAACCCACTGAGCCACCCAGGTGCCCCTCTATTTCCTTTTTCATTAGAGCAGCAACTTGCCTTACAGATAGTCCTGCCTCTGCTTTATTCTCATTTTAATTTATAGAACCATTTAAGAAGCTGTCGTGTGTTTGAGGGCTGATATAGCTTTTTGTAGGTTTTAGTTGCCTTTGTAGTTAGAGATTTGGGGACTAGTTTTGAGATGTGTTAGCCAGTTGTTTTATGGAGAAACGTATTAGATTTGGAGTCAGAATATCTTGGTTCATTTTCTGACTCTATGTGTACTAATCTTAAGACTGCAGACAAGTCATCTAACCCATTTGGCCTCTATTTTCTCACCTGTCTAGTGGAGAAAATAATAATACCTCACCTATTAAGCTTCCCTGAATTACGGTGAGAAGCAGATGAGACATTGTGTATAAGATACTTTGTAAAACATGAAATGTTCTTAAAAGGTAAGTAAGCTATAATTTATCATTATCATTATCAAATTTATCATTATCAATTTATCATTTGTGCCCTTCTTCCCATTGGAAGGCACACTTGTGCTATGAAATATTAAGATTAATTGCTTATTTCCACAGCAGTGGATATCACTTTTTGTGATCCCTTACTGGTAAATTAAATCTAATAATTTGATATATAATTCAGACATTAAGTTTGTACTATCATAAAAGTCTTGAACACGTATGATGGTATCCTGCAGCACAAGATTTTTTCTGCCACACATATAGCTTAAAAATTTACGTACTATGTGGGTGACTGCTTTATTGCTAGAGTTCTTGATTGGTTACCACAGTGTAGATTAACTGAGCACAGAATAACTCTTTGGTTTCACATCAGTCCCCAAATGGGCCATTTTCTCCCATTAGTAAATTAAGGTATGTTTTACATATAGTAAAATTCATTCTTTTTTTTTTTAATATTTTTATTTATTTATTTGACAGAGAGATCACAAGTAGGCAGAGAAGCAGGCAGAGAGAGAGGAGGAAGCAGGCTCCCCGCTGAGCAGAGAGCCCGATGCGGGGCTCGATCCCAGGACCCTGGGATCATGACCTGAGCCGAAGGCAGAGGCTTTAACCCACTGAGCCACCCAGGCGCCCCAAAATTCATTCTTTTTAGTGTGCAGTTCTATGAGTTTTGACAAATGCTTATAGTCATGTACATAGCACCATAATCAAGATGTAGAACATTCCATCACCCCTAAAGTTCCCCTGTGCTCCTTTGGAGACATTGCCTCCACCCACCCTCCCAGCCCCTGGCAACTACTGATCTGTTTTCTGTCCCCGTAATTTTGACTTTTTCAGAACACTGCATAAATTGAATCATACATCATGTAGTGCTTTGAGTTTGACAAATGTGGCATTTTTGTTAATATAACCTTTTTAAACACATTTTTTTTCTATTTGGGAACAAAAGCGTTTTTGCACTTATTTTTTAAAAAAGATTTCCAAAGTTGCATTTTTGGAGTGTGCTTTTCATTTATTGAGAAGCACTGATTGATGTTTTTGGTTCATAGATAGATTGAGAGTACCTGAATATTCCTGAGCTTTTGCCTATACGTACCCACCTAAACTGTCCTTTCTCTGTGTCCCATATATCAGAAAAGAAATAGTTAAATTATCTTTCAGAATGTATGAAAAGATATTTGCTCCCAGGTTGTTGGTTCAGAGTTTTAGAGTTTGTTATTTTTTAACCCAAGCCCTGAATTATGGAATGTATTGTGTCCCTCCCAAAATTCATATTGTTGAAGTCCTAAACTCCAGTGTAACTATTTTGGGAGCTAGGGCCTTTAAGGAAATAATTAAGGTTAAATGAGACTCCAAGGATTGGGCCCTAATCCAATAGACCTGGTTTATTTATAATTAGAGAAGGAGACACCAGAGGTGCTCACTTACTCAGAGGAAAGGCTAGTGAGGTTACAGTGAGAAGGCCGATCTCTGTGAATCAAAGAGAGAGGTCCCTGGAGACACTAAGTCTGTTGGCACCCTGGTATCAGACTTCCAGCCTCCAATATGTAGAAAATAAGTTTCTGTTGTTTAAGCCACCCAGTCTGTGGTATTTTGTTATGGCGTCCTAAGCAAACTAATACATCCTGAATGTAAGAATCTGTAGTGGCACTAAGAATTTCCACATAGCTGCAGAATTACACATAGTATTGCCATAATGTACTAAAATTTCTAGGAGACTTGAAGTTCTGAGCTATAAACTGTACAATAGAAATTAATAGCATTGAACCTGGCATCATCCAAGTCAGACTCAAAATGGTGACTCAAAATGGTGAAGGCATTAATAGATGATAAGGCAGTAGATAACTGGGAGGAGCAGAAGAGCTGATATTCCTACCAAGTGAGAAATAGAGGATACTTCAGAGGGAAAAAAAAAAGGACTTGAAATCTCCCATCCACGAGTATGCCTCAGTCAACTTTAAGGAATACAGACATTTTATTTTATCCCATTGATAAGAAGATGGGAAGTAGACAGTTGCTGATCTTCTGATGTTCAACAATATAATCAAGTTCCAAACTCTTTCCATCTCTCTGCTCTTCTCTACTTAGCTGTCGGTCTTTTACCTTCATGCTTTCTTGCCATCTTGGTAGCAAAGTGACTACTATGTCCTTGTGGCATTGTGTCCTTGTTCAAGGTATGATGGAAGGGGAAAGGCATTGCTAGAAAGCTTTCCTTTCATTCTTACCCTTTTAATAAGTAAGACATGCATTCACAAGAGGCTTTCAGCAGACTTTCTCTAATACTTCATTGACTAGAAATGAACCAGAGGGTTACTGCTACCTGTAAGGAAAGGAGACAGGTTGAGTGTCTACCAAAGGGAATAGAATTCTCCTTTGCTTCTTGACCTTTTTCCCTTCTTGGCACACAAAGGAAAGATAACATTTGTTATACATGATGGGATTGAAGAGAATGCTGCTGCTCCAAGCCCTGCCCGTTTGCCCTGAGGGTTAAGGGGAATCAATATCTTGTGTATCTGTGGTACGTTTAAGGCTCATATGAGTTCGAATTGACTAGTGGATTAGTCATGAGTCATATTCTAGGTTGGACATACTGTTGCCCCAAAGAAAACCGGCTTTGTTAGCTGTAAGAAGATGGGTATGGCTATTGGATAGGCAAGTCATAGAATCTGGTCCAGTAGCCGTTTGCTTAAAAAAAAAAAAATATGTTTGAGCCCAGAATATGCTGTATTTGGATTTGAATAAATATGGATCTGTTGCTCTCAGAAGTCACCCCCCCCCCTTTAATAGTGAAATTGTTATATAATGTGAAAGAGGCTGGGAGCTGGAAAGTTGACTTCTTTTTTCAGGCATACTTAGCCTCACTGTGGTAGTCTGACTTCTGCATATTTTAGGCTATCTGGTAGTTGATAGAGGGAAAGCAAGGGGGTGGAAAAGAGTCCATCACCAAAATGAATCCAGTTTACGTGTGAGAGACCAGAGTTGCGTAGTCAGCTTGTGAAGAAGAACCCTAGAAACCAGGCACCACACAGATCAGTGGTAGTTGTCTTCTAATGTGTCATATTGCTAAGGGTTCTCTGGCACATCATTAGATCTCGAGTATAGTGGGTTGAGACACTCCTCTTGCTCCCCTCCATAGTAGAGAGTGGAGATCTGGTAGGAGCTGCATTGGCAGTAAGTTCCAGGATTTGTCAAGGCTTTACTCTGCAAAGCGTGGGTGAAGAGATTCTAGGTGAAGGTGTGAAACTTTAGCTCTTCTGTGCTCCAAATAAATAGGGTGGAGTGCCTAAGGTAGAAAAGGGAGATTAGTTCATATATTAGGCATTTAGTGATAGTCTCAAAAACAATATTTCCTCTAGAGTAATAGTTTCTGAGCCTGGAGGCTTGGGATCCTAGTAAGTTCTGAAAATTTATATTAAAATATATTCTATAATTGTATATGTATTTTTCTAAAGAGAAGGGCCATAACTTTCATCTAATTTTCAAAGATTAAGAACAGAGAATATGCCGAATGTTTAAATAATACAGAACTTGAAGCAGTTTTTCAGGTCTCATTAGAGTTATTTTTTTTTTTTTAGTTTTTTTTTAATATTTTATTTATTTGTCAGAGAGAGAGAGAGGGAGAGAGAGCGAGCGAGCACAGGCAGACAGAGTGGCAGGCAGAGGCAGAGGGAGAAGCAGGCTCCCCGCTGAGCAAGGAGCCCGATGTGGGACTCGATCCCAGGACGCTGGGATCATGACCTGAGCCGAAGGCAGCCGCTCAACCAACTGAGCCACCCAGGCGTCCCTCATTAGAGTTATTTTAAGAGAACTGTGGCTTCTAATTGTTCTATAACCTGATAATCTGTTTAAATAGTAATTTCTCTTTGATGTATGAGGTTTTACAGTATATGAAATATGTACCCTAAGTGGTTTTATGGAAAAGATACACTTCTTGGTGGTGGGTATTATGGAGGGCACATATTGCATGGAGCACTGGGTGTGGTGCATAACCAATGAATTCTGGAACACTGAAAATAAATAAATAAATAAATAAATAAATAAATAAATAAAAATTTAAAAAATAAAAATAAAAATGAACAACAAAAAAAGATACAATTTTCTCCAAAATATTCACCAGTCCTGAGGCCACAAAATTTAGTTTTTTTCTTGAGGAAGATAAAACCCATTGTACGCAGTGACCCTAATTATACATTGTTTTTGTAAGTGGTATTGCTAAGGAGTCATAAAACCTTCTTCTTCCTCCAAGATTGTTTAGCGTTAAGGGCAAATTACTTACATTTGTCAGATACTTGATTGTTTACTAGTTTTTGCAGAATTTGAGTACCCAAGGTTTTTAGGTATTTACCAAGTTAGACTTTTAATCATAGCAAAATAGTGATAGATGATAGATAGAGAGATAGACGGGTGGATAGTTTGATATAGGTAGATAAAGAAAAAGTGAGCTTTCTCTATTATAAAACAATTGTCAGTTCTTCATTGCCTTCAAACTTATTTCTGTCCTTTAGATGTGTGTGTTTAAATAATTTTTCCCCTGTGGATGAAGCTGACAGCATTTTCCAAATTGATTTTCTATCTGTAATATTCCAACCATATTTCAAACCTCATTAAAGCCCTTTTCATCATTTCTCTGACTCCATTAGTTATGGCAGCATCTCAAAATTTAGTTTTCTCAGTAAATTTGATTATTGTGGTTACCAATTCATTACAAAATGATCAGAGGAGTAGGACAGAGAGAAAAGGAATTGACATATGAGGACAAAGTGAAAGATGAGGACTCTTTGGCCAGTGAAGTAGAAATCTATCAAATCACGAATGGTGCATATAAGGTGAACATGGACCAAGATGGTGGATCTGGAAACAGAAAGAGGAAAGGGCATTCTTAAAACTCCCGAAAAATAACAAGTAAGAGGTACTTAACACAGGCAGGAAAGTAATTTTAAAGGGTTTTTTGGTGAATTTATTTCAGAACCAATGAGAAACTAAGTCGTAGCAAATCTGCCTATAAACTCTTAGCAGATCTTAAATAATTCTAAATATTATGCTACACATAGTCTCTTATTTTTTTCATGTTCTCTAGGACATCCTTTAGAAACAGAATTTTGCAAGATTTGGGTAAGATGGGGTCTGATCTAGAAAGATAATCCCTATGCTGTTATAACGTGAAGTTGGAAGACAAGACTAGTAATAACCAAAATTACTGCAGCACATCAGTAAAGACTACATCTGTAGTTTATTCTTTTTTTTTTTTTAAGTTTTTATTTAGTCATTTGAGAGAGAGAGAGAGACAAAGAGAGCAAAAGCAGGGGGAGAGACAGAGAGAGAGAAAGAAGAAGACTCCCCGCTTGCTGGTAGTCCAACATAGGGCTTGATCTCAGGACCTGGAGATGAGACAAATGCAGATGCTTAACCATCTGAGCCACCCAGGCGCTCCTCTTCAGTTTATTCTGACAGTGAATTCATCCTTTATAGAGGAAGTGCTTTAACTTCACTCTAACAAAGAAGCAAAATATAGATGAGGATATTTTTATCTTTAATATATAAACAGTTCTTACAGGTGAAGAGGAAGCAAAGACATATACCAAAGGAAAAATGAGCAAAGATCTTAAGCTGGCCATTCACAGAGGAATAAACATGGATAAGCAATAAGATTATAAAATAAACTGATGATCATATCAGTGCAAGTAAAAGTGAGATATTTTCCATCTATGAAATCAGCAAAGTTTAATGAGATTGACTGATGGACGAGAATGGAAAGACTTAGAAATACACACTCTTGGTAGGTCTATAAATAAGATATGATCTTTGTAGATGGTAGTTTCACAATGTGGATCAAAACGAAATGCTTAGAATAATAACAACAATAATAACATCTATCAAAGCTACCATGGACTTGATGCTGTGCCAAACATTTAGCCTGTATTGTATTTTTTATTTTCAATAACTATTATTAGTCTTGTATTATAGATGAGGAAATCAGAACTAAAAAGAGTTTGATGATAACAGCTATTAAGTGATGAAGTCAAGATATGAACTTGTATCTTTCTAACTCCAAATTCCACAACAAAAGCCACCATGTTATTTACCCTGTTCTTGGTGGATCAGTTGCATTTCTAGGAATTTGTGTTAAAAAGACAAATTATCAAATGTTTGAGTGGTATACATAAGAACACTGCATACCTTTGTAGGTACTAAATCTCCATGCAGACTTACATGAAATGCAGTTTGGGCATATTCCAAGCAGTGATCTAGACCTGAGACTGTTGAGTAAACATGGGAATCTGAAAAATGCCCCCTCAGTGAAAAGAGTATGAAAAAAACTCTTCCCATTGGCCATGATAAGTGATAGTGTTATCCTAGGCTGAGACTTGAATGGAAGAAAATAAGTCTCCTGTGAAAAATGGATACTCTAAGCCTGTGCTAAGGATTGTTAGAGAGTATGAATCTATACCATTTTCATGGGGCCAGAAACTCTGAGCGTAGAAATTAATATAAAAAACAGTTCCAGACAGGAGTTTCAGAGAGAATAGAGAGAGTAGCCAAGAATTTTTCAGAATTAGCAAAACATGAACTCCTCCACTGGAGAAATTCACCAACTCCCAAGCAGGATAAGTATGCATAAATCCACCCCTGTGTATCAGAATAAAACTTTGATACAACAGAAACAACTACAGTTGCACTAATAGTAATGGCAAACCCTTATATACTGGTTACTTTGTGCCAGGTAATCTCCTAAGTGAGATATATGTACACAAGTGTGTATACACATACACATGCACACACTCACACACTCACTTATTTATAGATAGTGGCTATTGTCTCCATTTTTTTTTTTTAAAGAGGAAAGTAAGGCACAGAGAGAAGTTACTAAATCTTCCCAAGATTACACAGCTAGTACATGGCCAAGCTCAGATTTGAATCCAGATAATCTACTTCCTAAGTCTGTACTCTTAACCACTACACATTGTGGTCAAAGAGAATATTTTCAAACTAACCAGAGAGAAAAGGCAACTCTGCAAAACAGTAATTAGCCTGACAGCTGACTTCTCTAAGTCAGGAATATTGAAGCTGAGTTCTTCTTCGTCCTGACCCTTCCTGTCCTCTTCCCCTTCCTTCCCTTATCTTTTCTTTAAAAATAATTTTGGCTCCCTTACCTCCCCTTGATGCAGCTGGAGTTGCGTGGCCTACGGGTCCAGGGCTGAGGAGGTGACTGGGACTGGTCCTGGGAGATGGGTAAGACCGAGGAGGTAGTCAGGGCTGACAGTGGCAGTGGGCTGGTTATATACAGGACATATGAGGAAATAAGTAAGTTAAAGATAATTAGTGTTCAGAAGTGATGAGGACATGTCGGAAGATGTCAGAAGCTTGAAGGGACTTTCACTGGCCAAATCTGCAATTATTTGAGCATCTAAATTAATAATGAGAGTAAAGAGTATAATCCAGTAAATTATATAGGAATGCATGAGTCTATGCTAATATAAATAAATAAATGAATAAGTAAATCATTGGGAGAGAATTCTAGGCAAGAAAGATACGAGAAATTACAGTGTTAGAAAAATCACTGTTTGGCAACTAGTATTTTCAAAGTATTTTAATTACAAAGGGAAAATAGTAATTTCACTGAGAAGAGACCTGGAAGACACCACCTCAACCAAGCGGTCAAAGTGAATATCCCCAGTAAAGGGGCAGATGGCCATCCTTGCCTCCTGATGTGATAACTGAAGGGTAGAGCATCACTTCTGTGGTGTTCCTATCAAAAATGCGTAACCTGAACTTAACTATGAGAACAGCACACACAAACCCAGACTCTCTGTGAAAGAAGTGGCCTGTACTCTTCAGAAATACCAAGATTATGGCAGGCAAGGAAAAAATAGGGAATTGTTCGAGATAAAGAGACATGACAATTAATTGCAAAACATTATTCTAGATTAGAAAAAGATTGGGACAATTGGTGAAATTTTGGATGGGACTGTGGATTTGATGGTAGATGGTAGTATCATTATGCAGATAGTTTCCCAATTAAGCAGGTTTTACTGTGGTGGTGTAGAGGCAGGAAATATGCACTGACATGTTAATGGTTTACCATGGCTGTAACTTACTCTCCGTTCTGAAGATAATGATTGTAAGTGTGTGTTTATCCCTCTTTTGTAGTGGTTGTACAGATAGAAATTTTTATTCCATTCCTGACAGGTCTACATAGCACTTAATTATACCCTTTAATCTGGTTTCTAAAAATATTTCAGAAAGTTTATTTTGAGATAGTTTTTAGCTTAGTTGACCTTTGCAGTCTCAACAAAAAATGCAATTTCAGAGCACCCCAAATCGCAAATTCACTGCATTCATGTATTTTTTTGCTTACTAATTTTATGTAATTTCTTCTTGAATTAATATATTGTAAACATAGGTAACCAACTCCTTGGTGTTTATTTATAATGAGAAGAGACTAGTATTTAGAGTTGGACAGACTTGGTTTCAGTCTCCAGTTCTGTTTCTCTCTGGCTGTGTACATTGGGATAAAATCCTCATCTTTTTTTTTTGTTGTTGTTATGGTTTCCTCATCCGTAGGCAACTCAGGATTGTTGTCAGGAACAAACCTGGAAACATGAGAAGCCTAAGCACAATTTCTGGCATGTAAGAGGCATGCAGTAAGTGTTACCTTCTCTCACTTCATTCTTTTTCCTTCTCTCACAGAAGTATCCATGTAGGTCCCCTGGGCATAAAGAAATACAAAGCTTATTAATACAGGGCTGGAGGAAAAGGACTCCATCCCTGTCCTTTTGTTCTTATTTGGCTTCCCTCCGTGTATCTGACTCTTGCCTTTATTTCTGTAAGTCATACATCATCATCCAGAAGGTGAACGGGGCAGGATGGTGATCCCAGTTCGAGGGGGTGGGGAGGATGGGAGTAGAGCACAGAGCAGATGAGGGGATTGCCAGAACACCGAAAGTTCCTAGGCTGACCAGTAGCCAGTGGAAGTGAGGAATATTGAACAGGTCTTTCTAGCCTGAAGACTTTTACTCTCTGCTACTGGAGTAGCTTATGATCTCTAGGAAAAATACTGATTGATCATGGCTGAATGACTGTCTGATGCTTCTCTCTGACTTGTTACTCAGCAACCCAATTTTAGCTGTTCTGAGTCCTGGGGCCATTCAGTGCTTGTAATTTCTTTCCTTTCATTGGTGGCTTCATATTTTCTTTGTTCTTTTTTGGGTGTTTTTCTTGTTGCTCACCTTCTTTACACTTTATACATAAATATATACTCCCTATCAACATACATTTAATGCAATTTTTATTACATGTTAATTTATTTCTGTTTCTTTTGTCTTCTTTTAATATCCACAGGGGTTGGAGAGGTGGGTGAAATAAGTAAAGGTGGTCAAATGGTACAAACTTCCTGTTGAAAAAAACTAAAGAAAAAAATATGTATGTGCAAGGCCAGACTGATAACATGGATGTGTGTGGAAAGTAGGAGCTCTTATTGACAACCTGTCCCTCCGTCTCTCTGTCATCAAATCGGTCAGATGTGAACTACAGTAAGTCCAGTGGGACCTGAAGCTTAGCCTACTTTTTTGGTTTCCTTGGAACCAAATTCCACAAATTTACGATTAGTGTTCTGCTCCCTAGCAAGAGTTAGGTTCTGAAAATCTGAGCCCATATCCTTAGTTCTATTCTGATTCCTACCACTGTGCTTTGCATCTAGTAGGTGTTCAGTAAATGTTTCAATAGGTGTTGATTGTATCAGTGACTCAAAAAAAACCCCTCAAAATTTTTTATCCCAGATATTAATACTAAGCCTAGAAACCAGACTAGGATTGAGTGTGGGCCTCTACTCGACCATGCTCTTACAATCTTCCAACTCCCCTTCCAGCCAGTGCCCCATTTCCCTGCTCTCCTTTCAAACAAACAATTTTCTTAAGTTTTTATTTAAATTCCAGTTAGTTAATGTATAGTGTAATATTAGTTTTAGGTGTACAATATAGTGGTTCCACACTTCCGTACATCACCTGGTGCTCATCACAAATGCACTCCTTAATCTTTGTTACCTCTTTTACACACCCCTCCACCCACCTACGCTCTGGTAACCATCAGTTTGTTCTCTGTAGTTAAGAGTCTCTTGGTTTACCTCTCCCTCTTGTCTTTTTCCTCTCTGTCTCTCTCTCTCTCTTTTTTTTTTTCCTTTGCTCATTTGTTTGGTTTCTTAAATTCCACATGAGTGGACTGACTTATTTGCCTTAGCATAATACTCTCCAACTTCATCCATGTCATTGCAAATGGCAAGATTTCATTCTTTTCTATGGCTCAGTAATATTCTTGGTAACACTGGTTATTGTAGATAAAATGCTGCTGTAAACTTCATGTATCCCTTTGAGTTAGTATTTTTGTATTCTTTGGGTAAATACGCAGCAGTGTGCTTAGTAGACTGTAGGGTAGTTCTACTTTTAATTTTTTGAGGAACCTACGTACTATTTTCCAGAGTGGCTGTACCAGTTTGCATTTCGACCAACAGTGCAAGAGGGTTCCCCTTTCTCCGCATCCAACACCTGTTGTTTCTTGTGTTACTGATTTTAGCCATTCTGACTGGTATGAGGTGATATCTCATTGTAGTTATCATTTGCATTTCCCTGATGATAAGTGATGTTGAGCATCTTTACATGTGTCCATTGGCCAACTGTATGTCTTCTTTGGAAAATGTCTATTCCTGTCTTCTTCCCATTTTTAAATTAGGTTAGTTGTTTTTTGGGTACTGAGCTTTGTAAGTTCTTTATATATTTTGGGTACCAACCCTTCATCAGATATGTCCTTTATAAATATCTTTTCCCCTTGTAGGTTGCCTTTTAGTTTCATTGATTGTTTCCTTCCCTGTGCAGAAGCTTTTTTCTTTTAATGAAGTCCCAATAGTTTATTATTGCTTTTGTTTTCCTTCCTCAGGAGGCATATCTAGAAAGAAGTTGCTATGGCCAATGTCAAAGAAGTTACTGCCTGTGTTCTCTTCTAGGATTTTTATGATTTCAGGTCTCACATTAAGGTCTTTAATACATTTTGAATTTATTTTTGTGTATGGTTTAAGAAAGTGATCCAGTTTCATTCTTTTGCATGTTGCTGTCCAGTTTTCCCAACATCATTTGTTGAATAGACTGTCTTTTTTCCATTGGATATGCTTTACTGCTTTGTTGAAGATTATCTGACCATATAGTTCTGGGTTCGTTTTAGGATTTTCTCTTCTGTTCTATTGATCTGTGTTTCTGTTTTTTTAAAAGATTTTCTTTATTCATTTGAGAGAGAGAGCAGGGGAAGGAGCAGAGGGAGAGGGACAAGCAGACTCCACGCTGAGCACAGAGCCCAGTGTGGGGCTTGATCCCCCGACCCTGAGATGATGACCTGAGCCAAAATCAAGAGTCGGACACTTAACTACTGAGCCATCCAGGTGCTTCTGATCTGTGTGTCTAAGTTTGTGCCAGTTCCATATGTTTTGGTTATTTCAGCTTGTAATATAACTTGAAGTCCGAATTATGATGCCTCCAGCTTTGCTTTTCTTTTTCAAGGTTGCTTTGGCTACTTGGGATCTTTCTGTGGTTCCATACAAATTTTAGGATTATTTATTTTAGCTCTGTGAAAAATGCTGGTGATATTTTGATAGGGATTGCATTAAATGTTTAGATTGCTTTGGAAAGTATAGACATTTTAACAATATTTGCTTTTCCAATCCATGAGCATAGGAGGTTTTTCCATTTCTTTGTGTCATCTTCAGTTTCTTTCATCAGTGTTTTCTGGTTTTCAGACTACAGGTCTTTCACGTCTTTGGTTAAGTTTGTTCCTAGGTATCTTAATTTTTTTGGTGCAACTATAAATGGAATTGATTCCTTTATTTCTTTCTGCTGCTTCATTATTGGTATAAAGAAATGCAACACATTTCTGTCCATTGATTTGGTATCCTGTGACTTTACTGAATTTGTTTATCAGTTCTAGCAGTGTTTTGATGGAGTTTTCTAGGTTTTCTATGTAGAGTGTCATTCGTCTGCAGACAGTGAGTTTGACTTCTTCCTTGCTGATCTGGATGCCTTTTATTTCTTTTTGTTGTCTGATTGCTATGGCTAGGACTTCTAGTACTATGTTAAGTACATGTGATCAGAGCAGAAATCTCTGTAGTGTTCTGACCTTATGGGAAAAGCTCTCAATTTTTCCTCATTGAGCATGTTATTAGCTGTGGTTTTTGAAACAGCTGTTTCAGTCTTCACCCCTTATAGCACTCTGTCTCCTCAGTATGCTCTAATCGAGTCTTCCCCACACTACTAAGAACTTAGTTCAGCTCTTATCAAGGTTACCAGTCATCTCCATCTGTCCAAAGCCAGTGATGGTTTTTTTGTTCTTGTCTTGCTCAAACACTTGGGAGTAATAGACACAATTGATCACTCCCTCTTTAAAACATGTTTTCCTCTTCATTTCTGTGATACCTCTCTCTCCTGGGATTCCATCTACTTTGCCAATCACCCCTTTGCAGTTTCCTATGTGGGTTCTTTGCTCTGCTTAACTTCTAAATGTTAGAGTGTCTCAGTGCTTGGTCATGGGTCCCGGTCTTTTCTCTGTTTACAGTAACTCCCTAGGAAAGGTCATCCAATTCCATGGTTGTTTTGTATTTTTTTGTTTGGGGGGGGGGGGCATAGGGCAGAGAGAGGGAGGGAGAGAGAATCTCAAGTAGACTCCACGTTCAACATGGAGCCCAACGGGGGTTTGATCTCTTGACCCTGAGATCATGACCTGGACCAAAATCAAGAGTTGGACGCTCAACCAACTGAGCCATCCAGAAGCCCCCAATTCCATGGTTTTATGTAACATCAAAATGCATCAGCTACCAAATTGATATCTTTAAATCTAACTTCTTCCCCAAATGCCAGACTCATATATGCCAAAAGGCCTATTTGATGTCTCATCTTGGATATCTAATAAAAGTCTCAAGTTTATCATATGCAAAATAGAATTCTTTTTAAAAAAATTTTTATTTTTTAAATTTATTTATTTGACAGATCACAAGTAGGCAGAGAGGCAGGCAGAGAGAGAGGAAGGGAAGCAGGCTCCCCACTGAGCAGAGAGCCCAACTCGGGGCTCAATCTCAGGACCCTGAGACCATGACCCAAGCCAAAGGCAGAGGCTTTAACCCACTGAGCCACCCAGGCGCCCGCAAAATAGAATTCTTGATCTCCCTTCCCATCCTTAGATTGCGTCTCCCTCAGTTTTTCTCACTTCAGTAAATGGCTCTACTCATTATTTGAATATAAGACTATTCCTGGATTTCTTTCCACCATCTCCCTCTTCCCATATCTAACATATCAGTAAATTCCATGGGATCTACCTTCAAAATATACCTTGAGTTCATCAACTTCTCTTCATCTTCATTGTCACTACTCAAATACCAGATGCCATCATTTCTTGTCTCCTACCCTATAAATTATTCCCTAATCAGTCTTGCCTGCTTCTATTCTGATCTCCCTAAAATTCTGACTTCACTCATCAGCTAAAGTCATCTTTTTAGAATATAAACTTCACGTTGTATTATCATACTCTCTCCTGACTCTTCCCTAGTTTTAAAACATCTGGTGTCTTCTGTTGCTCTTAGAAGAAAATGTATAGCTTCATTATCCCAACCCACAGCGTCCTGTTAGCTAGCCCTATCTTCCTCGTCTCCACCCAATACCACACCGCATACTCAGCACACTCCAGCAATACAAAGTTTCTCTCCTCAAACACACCAAGGCTGTTTTTCCTTAGGACCTTTGCACTAGTCCTCCCTTCTGTCTGGAACATTCTGGGCTTCACTGGATTGGCTCCTTCTTGTCACACAGATGTCAGCTGAAATGCCCCCTCCTCAATGGCCTTCCATAAGTACCTCCCCAGTACTTTCTAACATGTCAACTTTTTTTATTTCTTCAAAGCCATTATCATTATCAAAAGTTATCTTGTTCATTTGTCCATTGTGTGTCAGTCCCCACTAGAGAGTAAGCTCCAAGAAAGGAGGGACCTTGCCTATCTTTTTCACTGCAATATCCCTGCTGTTTATATAGTATCTGGCACCTAGTATGTGCCAGTCTAAACAGCTGTAGAATAAATTAACAGTTTTCCAGGCAAGACTCAAGATCAAACAAAAAGCCTTGGGACTAAGTTAGTGGTGTGTGATACATATTCACATACAGTGTTTCACTTTTCCCACCTTGGGTATTTTTTCTCTCTCTTTTCTCTTCCTTCAGGGTGGACTTGTCTATATTCCCCTCTCTAAACAAATTTTACAAAGTCATATTTATCCCTCTTATCTTTTGTTTGTTTGTTTTAAAGATTTGTTTATTTGACAGATAGAGATCACAAGTAGGCAGAGAGGCAGGTGGGGGTGGGGGCAGGAAGCAGGCTCCCTGCTGAGCAGAGAGCCCAATGGGGCTCGATCCCAGGACTCTGGGATCATGACCTGAGCCGAAGGCAGAGGCTTAACCCACCGAGCCACCCAGGCGCCCCCGCTCTTGTCTTTTGACATCACCCAGACATTCTTTTCTGAAGAAGATTAATTCTAGCATGCTGTGGTCCATAAAGCTGTTTCTTATTATATCAAATCAAAGGGCTTCCTGATCACTGGTCCAAGGCTTGTCTACATTTCTTAAAACAAATGTTCCAGTGTTGTTATGAACAGTGTAATTTTGTATAGATTCTCCTTTGGAGTTTCTGATTTTCTTTTCTTTTTTTTTTTTTTATTTTTTTAAATTAACATATAATGTACTATTAGCCCCAGGGGTACAGGTCTGTGAATCGCCAGGTTTACACACTTTATAGCACTCACCATATAGCACATACCCTCCCCAATGTCCATAACCCCACCACCCCCCCCCCCCCGGCAACCCTCAGTTTGTTTTGTGAGATTAATAGTCTCTTATGGTTTGTCTCCCTCCCGATCCCATCTTCTTTCATTTATTCTTTTCCTCCCTTCCAAGCCCCCCACGTTGCATCTCCACTTCCTCATATCAAGGAGATCATATGATAGTTGTTTTTCTCCGATTGACTTATTTCACTAAGCATAATATCCTCTAATTCCATCCACTTTGTCGCAAATGGCAAGATTTCATTTCTTTTGATGGCTGCATAGTATTCCATGGTGTATATATACCACATCTTCTTTATCCATTCATCTGTTGATGGACATCTAGGTTCTTTCCATAGTTTGGCTATTGTGGACATTGCTGCTATAAACATTCAGGTGCACATGCCCCTTCGGATCACTACATTTGTATCTTTAGCGTAAATACCCAGTAGTGCAATTGCTAGGTTGTAAGGTAGCTCTATTTCCAGCTTTTTGAGGGACCTCCATACCGTTTTCCAGATTGGCTGCACCAGCTTGCATTCCCACCAACAGTGTAGGAGGGTTCCCCTTTCTCTGCATCCTCACCGGCATCTGTCATTTCCTGACTTGTTAATTTTAGCCATTCTGACTGGTGTGAGGTGGTATCTCATTGTGGTTTGATCTTAATTTGTCTTCTTTGACTTCTTTTGTGATAAGGAATCTTTTTGATACTTCTTCTCTTACTGTACTTTAAACAGAAAGAAATAAAATATTTAAGTTTTAATGGATGCCACACACTCATTGTGTGTGTGTGTGTGTGTTAAGTATATGTAACTATTACTTTTGTTCCAAGAAAGGAAGGTATATGCCAAATGACCTCCAAAGACTGAAGGAGCCATAAGACCAAAGAGAAAGGCCAGCAAGTCTAGCTTGATGAGAAATGGTTTATTAAGGGAATTTATGGACAGAAGCCTGTATTGTGTGGTTACAAGATGAGTAGATCTCCATCATCCCACCTCCCTTAGGACCTATTTTTATAGCTCTAGAGACTGGGAATACTGAGGGACCACTCAAGAGGAGATTCTTTAAGAGTAGGTACATGTCATAGTTATATCTCCAGGGAAGATTAAGGACATTATGACCCAAGGGTGTGCTTAAGGATGTGGTAAACAAAAGGAAAAAAGTAGTCAGGGGTTAAGCAGGAAGAGGGGCTTTGCCAAGAAGGTTTCAGGTCACAGAATAGTCATCATGGCAGATTTGTCTAAAATGACATTAGTCTAGTTCACACAACCTTTTTTCACATGGCTCTTCCTTATATCCTAATTGCTATTTCATTACCAGAGTAAACATCATATTATGTAAAGAGATATATCTGTTTTTTTTCCAGCACAGAATAGAGTCTTTTTTTTTTTTTTTTAAACTGAGGGTGTAGAAGAAGAGGTAATCATTCCCAGGTATTTGCTCATGTACACACATATTCACATGCTTCCAGCAATTTCAAGGTGCTCCTAGGAGAACAGCTCCTGTGTTCTGCAGTATGATGTTGCAGACAATAACAATGCTCTGTCAATAACACTTTGAACACTTGTGACATTTATGCATCTGCACTGCCCGAAGAGCTAACTCTGCTTAAACTCTGGTCCCCAGAGTCTCTGGCCAAAATGAACAACTTCTTTTGTTATTGCTTTATCCAATTTTTTTTTTCATCTTTAGTTTCCACTTTTATTTTGTATTGTTAAATTATACTCCAGAGAATTCTTAAAGGTGTTTGTTCCACTGCCCTGTTTTGATGATACCCCAGATCTACTCTCTATACAAGGACTACAAACATCCATGCCCTGCTGCAGTCTTTTATTTGCTTTTGAGCCAACCTACAGACTTCAGTGGTTTCAATACCACTTAGGATGAGTGGACTGACCATCCTGAAGGACTCCTGTTGAGTGATGTCCTTTTCTGACTTGAAGTTCATGAGTGGTATTACTGAGAAGCTCTATTAAGCAGGGGTAAAGGAATGGCCAAGCTGTCCAATTGCTAAAAATCCTGGACTCTTGTGCTGTGCAGATTCTTTAGCACTGAAGACATAGTCATGGTGTTTTCCAACTAAAGCTTATAGTCCTACGGCAAAGACAGAAGAGTTACCTGTGGTCAATTGTATATGTTTTGGGGATTGTGTTTCGAAAGCAGATCTATCTTACACTGAATTTCCTGGATGACTTCTTTGTTGCTTTGTAGTTGAACTTGGAAGAAATTCTCAGATGTCTAAAAACTTTTCTGACATTATTTTAGTTGACAAATAGTGTACCAGTGGTCCTGTTTTTAAATGAGTATTATTTAATCCACATTAAACCATCTTTGAGTTCTTACATGAGTCTAAACTTTATTAAAGTCAAAAGTAATGTTTAGGGAGGGTAAAATCATAAATGTGATTCATAAATACTTAAAAAATCAACAATAGAGTTCCTAGTTGAATAGAAATCTCACTTAGAATTGTACTTTATCTTTGAAAGAAAAACTTCTGGGATTAAGAGTAAACCAGTTTTAGAAAAGAAATCAAATATTATGGAATTTGAAAATCTAATTTGACATATATTAGATTAATGCCCTGTAAAATCCTAGAGTCTGAATTCAGTTTATAGAGTGTTTGACTTAATTCTCATATTTCTTTTTCTCATTTTCCCTTTGTTATTTATGTTTAAATCTTGGTGACTTTTCCTTGTATGGGTTTAAACTTGTAGTACTGAATTCTAAAGGAGCAGGCCCCTCCCTGCCTTTTTTCAGTGAACTTTTGAGGAAGCAGTGGTCAGGAATTTGTGTGTGTGTGTTTGAAATTACTCTCTTTATGAATATATAATCCCACAATTTCACCAATGTACATATTTTTTGCTTGCAAATAAGTAGGGATTTAAAAATTGGGCACATAAAGAGCAAGGTTGATAAAGGCCTTTTTATATATTTGTATCCCTAATATGTTTTTATTTTTTTAAAATATGCTGCAGCTGATTGAACTAAATTTGATTTTGACTTGTGCCACACAACTATAATTCCGTCAAAAACATGTCAATATGCAATATATTTAAGGTGATGTCAGCAACAATTCCTTCTTTATTTAGAGTAATGTAATCTGAAACTATCAACCTTTTCTACTTTCATGAGCTTTGACTTTCGTACCATAATGCATGAAATAATGCATTTTATTTAAAGCTTTTGGTAAAATGTCCATCACTGGAGGGAAAATTTTTATTTAAATATGTTCCTTCCATTGAAATTGGCTTTTCTACCAATATCTTTGTTTCTTTCAATATTCTAAGCCCTTTGAGTTACTTTGGCCTAATTAGTTATCTCCTCACTTAAAAGTTAACATAATGATCCCTCTTTGTGGCCAAAGAATTAAACTAATCAGGGTATTTAGGGTGGGGAAGAAGACATCCAATGATATCACAGCTAGTTACCTCATTGATTCTTGTCAGATAGACATGATTATGTAGCATGTGGGATAGTAGATCTGGGCTAGAGAGAAGAAGGAATAATATCGGAAGTATATGGAGAGAAAAAACTTTGTAGGTTGACCTATAATCAGAACAATCCATGATGCATAGCAAAGAGAAGAATGACTAATGGCTTGAATTCAAGGGCCAACGTGGCTTACTTTTATAAGGATATCTTACTGATTTTTATGAATGTTAAGTTCTGTAAAGTCCAATTTGAGCAAAGAAAAATGAATTACATACATAATTATCTACAAATGGGGGGGGGGTCCAGCAGTTAGAAAATACATTGAAATATTGAATAACCAAAGTAGAAACCCTCTTGTAATAAGATATTTGTGCTGTACATTTTACATACTCCTGTTATTTTTGGTTTTTCACTTGTTATTACATGTTAGCACCAGAGAGCATGTCTGCCATTAGTATTGTTGTGGGCAAAGATATATTAGCACCTGACTCCACATCACTCACAGACAGCCATGTTTATTTATTTGTGGAGTGAATTTTTCTCTCTTATGTGCATCCATTATGACAAGTGCTATTGTGGGAAAGGAGGTGTGAAATTTAATCAGATGAAAAACCTACCCTGATTGAGCTTCTACTTTATTTATTTATTTTTTTTAAAAGATTTTATTTATTTATTTGACACAGAGAGAGAGATCACAAGCAGGCAGACAGGCAAGCAGAGAGATAGGGGGAAGCAGGCTCTCCGCCGAGCAGAGAGCCTGATGCGGGGCTCTATCCCAGGACCCTGGAATCATGACCTGAGCCGAAGGCAGAGGCTTAACCCACCGAGCCACTCAGGCTCCCAAGCTTCTACTTTAAAAAGAGATATATGTGCACATAAATATATGAAATTTAAGGAAGTAGAAACTGTGCACTTTAATAGGGAAGTATGTCCGTGAGGGACAGGTGACATGGTAACAAGGAGTGAGAACTCAGATTTGGGGGAAGATAGAAATGGTAATGTAGGGCTTCATGGAAGAAGTAGAACTGTTGATCAGAGAACATGATTTCTTTTAAACATTTTTTTAAAAACATTTCTGATAGCTGAACAAAGTTCATGTATATCTAATAAGGCATGGCTTTTGAAAAATAGAGATTATTCATCTTATTCTTATGAATAAGAATATGGAGGAATGTGATTCTGTGGATAAGAAAAAGGGACTTAGAAGGATGATGTCTTTGAATCTTCTGCAGGTCCTCCATATTTTCATTTTTTCTTATTTATTGTATTTGTACATGGTGGGCTCTGTAAGCTCTCTAAATAAGTATTGTTAAAAATAAAGTTACAGACTTCTGTCTTGCTGTACTTATAAATGCTCATCTAGTATAATAGGCCTTACAAATTATGATTTAATTTGTAAATTTTTTTAAATGGCAAATTAAAATTTTTTTAAAAAAAAAAATTTTTTTTTTTTTAATGGCAAGCACATCTTTGGCCATGTCAGTGTTCATTAACCACTTTGTTACAGAAAGGTAGAAAAGAAGGGTATGGGGCGCCTGGGTGGCTCAGGATTAGCTGTATTAATTGAGATAGATCTTCTGTAGGTATTTGAAATAATTTTACTGTAATTATCTGTAATATTTCTTTGTGATTTTAAATGTTTATACTTTGAAATTGGACTTGAGAGCTATGTAGCCTGCTCTGAAATCTATAGAGAACTGAATTTTCAGAAAGTGCTCTGAGTAAATTGCTTTCTCAGGTAGGTTCCAGTATAGTCAGATATGCACAAAGAATTGCCTTTCCCTAAAGACACACTGCATGTATTTCCTGCTCAGATTATATTTACTATGGAATTCACTGCACTGCATATAGTACTTAAAAACTCATGCCCATTTCAGCTTTCCAAATTTAGTGCTTGAATTGGATAGGTAATGACTTACGATGAGCATTTTTAATTAGCCTTTCTTTACTTTGTGCTAGAAATGACTCAGTGTATCATATACTCATTTGTTCAACAAGAGATTTTTGTTGATCCCTGTGTTCCCAGCCTCATTACAACAACATCTTAGTGAACAAGGTAGATGCTCTTTCTGCATTTATAGAGGTTACATTCTAATGTGGAAAGCAAACATTAAGCAACTACTTAGATGTTACCAAAGAGTACACAGGTGAAGAGAGAATGTATCACAAGGACCATCTCAGTGAATTCCTCTTCCCCCATTTATAAGCTGTGTGATCTTCCATATATTTCTTAATCTTACTGGGATCCATTCTCACATGTGTAAATAGAGATAATAATGCTAACTTCATGGGGTTGTTGTGAGACTAAATGAAAATAATGCATGTGAAAAGTTGGGTACATTGTCTGTTCCATTGTCTATTTAGTAATTATTTCCTATTAAGCTTTAAAGGGAGAGGGTAGGGGAAACCTTCTCTGAGCAATTGACTTTTAAGCTGAGATCTGAACAATGGTAGGAATTTGCTAAATGGAGAACATTACTAAGAGAAAACACCATGTTCAAAGGCCCTGAGGCAGGATTGCCCATGATGTTTCCAAAGAACTGAAAGAAGGCCATTGTGCATGGAGCTCAGAAAATGAAGTGGAAAATGGCTTGAAATGAGGCTGAGGTAGGCTGGAGTAGCTAGATCCCACAGGGTCTCCTGGGCCTTGTTAAAGAGGATTTAGGGCTTTATTCTAAGGGCAATAGGAAGAATGTCCACAGGGAAATGACATGATTAGATTTGAGTTTTAGAAAGATTGTTCTGGCCTTAATATTGAGAATGGTTTGAAATCTTTTATCAAGAATTAAGGGTCTGGGTAGTCTCTAAAGGGACTTTTGGGGACTAATATTGGTGGATATCTTTGCTAGTGTCATCTTCTCAGGTGTTGGTCCCAGAACAATAGTCAGCGATGTAAATGATGTTGTCAATTTCTAGTTTTTAAGTAAATCTGCGGATCATGGCTATGTGAGTGTGTATATATGTATGTACATATATACACAAGTATGTATAAACATACTATGTATGTGTATGTATATGTATACAAATATGTATACACATATAAATATGCACACATGTATTTTTGTGTACACACACACACGTACATTCTGTCTCCCAATAGGCAGAGAGCCCAACATGTTTTTCTCTCTTATTTTTTCCATCTGACCACTCATCTCAATAGTTTTTGAATAATGGCCTATATGTTTAAGAGATGAGGGAGAGAAAATGTATTTACCAATCCTTTTAATCTATAAGGTATAATGACCTATTGTGATTATTACTCTTCACATGAGATTGGGAATTATTATGTTATACATAACAAACTTTATAATATATATTCCAGAATTTCAATTGTAGAGATGCTGGAGAATCCTGTGTTCTTCTCTGTGTTGTGATGAATGCAGCAGTTGTGCATATATAGAAGAATAGATCATACTGAGCATCCCCTGAGCTCTGTTTGCAGACAAGTCGTATCTCCACCATGACAAAATTCCCACAAGATTTTGAATTATTAATGTCTTGGAATCTGCGGGATTCAGCAGATATGTTCAGTGTTATTGATGGCGGCAAACTTTATCTCTTTTATTTCTGAGACACATAATGAAATGAGGAATCCCTCAAATAACCAGTTTGTGTTTACGTTAATTTTGCCGGGGCCAGTGGGCTTTTGCCTTAATGTGTATAAATACGATTTTCTCTCTTGCCGCAGATTGTGTGGTAGATAGAGAGTGAGTGAATTGACACTAATTTATGAAACCTTCCAGCCTTCTTGGTACTGTACACCCTGTAAGGGCAAGATGCTCTAATGACACTTCCTTCACATAATGAGAGCTTTTAATGACAATTGCTGATTAAAGTTAGGGATGTTTGGGGACCTTGCAGAAGATGTATTGACTCTTAGAAGAGGACTTCATGTGGCTTTTGTGTGGCTCAGTACCTGACAACTGACCAGCAATTTAATGAAACATAGCTTCACAGTCCCAGATATTTGAGTGGACCAGGAACTGAGGGGCTAAGGTATACTTTATTTTTCAACTCAAAATAGGTCAAATAGTTCCAAGAATTCTCTTTGCTTTTAGCGTGTTTTTAACGCTCCCCCCACCCCGCCCCCACCTTGGCCGCACAGACACAGACTGTTTTTCTTTTTTGGTAACAAGAATAACCCATAGTCCAGCCTGCTCTTCTTGGAGACATTGATTTACACAATCACAAATGGGTACTTGACATTGTTTTCCTCTTCACACATTTTTCAGTGTTCATGTTTGAGGGGCCAATATCTAAAAACTCTGGTATATTTTGTATTAATATGTATATGAGAATTGTAATAAAGATTTTTAAAAAGTTGCTCTGGGACATATTAAAAAATAGAGTTAATTGCTGCTTACTGTACTGAGGGCATGGGTTTATATGGTCTGTATGTCCTTTTTTGAGTGAAGCAGAAATTTTCTTTATAAGTGAAGATGACATATTATGTTACATCTTTGTAAACAACTAGAAATTTCAGTCACACAGCACATCAACATTAAACTAGCAGGATGATAGCACCCATTTTAAGCTTCAACATCTCTCTCCTTGAAGAAAATGGATCAAGATTTGTTAGTTTCTTTTTGCCTTCCAAATTGCTCTGAGTCTTAGTTTGTCCCAAAGTCCCTCTTGCTTTTTTATCGTCTCTATATTTACAACCATTTATTTTCATTTTTCACAATTTGAATTTTCTGTCTTTATGCGTGCTAAATCTGAAGTTACAATTAAATGCAAAAAGTACATGCCATGCAGGCACATTTAAACTCAGTACACTTAAATAACTTCAAGTAATCTAACTGATAAAGTAGAAGGGGAAAGGCTCACGTTTTCTTGGCTTCACCTGCTCAGAACCTTCCCGGATCTAGGATTCTGATTTAAATAACTATCTTTTACATATTCTGTATCCTTTTCCCATATTTTCCCAATTCCTAGCAAACTTTAAGCCCTTAATAACTATTAGGGTGAGCAATGATATCTGTAATTAGAATCACAAAGCCTTCATGAACTATCTTCTTCTATCTGATGTGCCTTCTTAAACAGTTTTGAGGACAGATATTTTATTTAGTGGCTCATCATGTGGAGAATTTGACTTTCCAGTTACTGTATATTTCAGATGCTCCTTCTGAAATTTATAAGCAAACTTTAGGAAATCTCAGCATTGTTCACTTGGGAAACACACAGAGGCACGGATACACACACTATACTTGGTACCCTGGGCTGAGAAGGCTAACATGTATCTTGGAGATAATTGGAATAATAAATTACACCTTCAGAAAGATTTTATTTTAGAAATGTTCTATTAAGGTCAATAGTTTCATTAGTTGTGAAATCCTAACATATTGAGACTTTGTATTTTAAAATCAGTAATATTTTCTATACTAAAATAAACTTTGTTAAATGGCAAATAGAAAAAAAAAGAATCACAAAGCATTATGATTGCCTTTTGTTAATTTCAATACAGTTTCTTATGAGCGGGGTTGCTTATAACCCCAAAACCTATTTCCTGTATTCATTTACTTATTCAATGGATAAGTAACACACGTTTGTTGATTGATTTTTCTGGATAAGGTATAAAAATACGAGTAAAATTTAGTCCTTAAAATATCAGAATCTAGGATGTCTTTAACAAATCTTACCATTAAATGATTAAAACTCAAACACTCGAACTTTAATGGTGTCATATATATTACACTTTACATTATCATAATCTCTAAAAAATATGATTTGAGACCTCATAGATTGCATTTATTAACATTTATTGAGCATTTTTAAAGCTAGGTAACTGCTAAGTGCTTTTACATCCATTATATCACAAATCCTGCCCAGTGGAGGAATGGTCATCTACATTTTATAGCTGAGGACTCTGAGGCTCATAGGGGCTGGGCAAGTGATTTGCTGAGAGTCTTGTAGCCTGGAGACTAGGCTCCTAATTCCAGGCTCCCTAATTTCAAATCTGGAGTTCGTGTGTATAAAACGGTCAGCTCCTTTGTCCCACTGTTGTATTAGAAGCTGATTCTTTAACTTGACCACAGAGACTGAGACTAGACCAGTGAGGCTGAAGTTCTCTCTGGGAGTGTTGATCTACTACTTGTCTTGGCACTGCTTACTCTTTTTAAATGAGCTAATAGATTTCATTAAGAGTATGTCTTTGAGGGGTACATGGCTGGCTCAGTGGATGGAGCATGCAACTCTTGAACTTGGAGTTGTGAGCTTGAGCCCCATGTTGGGTCTAGAAATTACTTTAACAAATAAAATCTTAAAAAAAAAAAAGAGTGTGTGTTTAAGCACAGTGGTGGTTTGGGAGACTGTCTATATAATTCAGGGAAATAGAATTTGATAAAAGTTGGTTATGCACTAACTTTTTTTCTTTTTTTGTCTCAAGAACAAAGCCTATCAGTTACTTTGGTGTCAGACTTTAAGACAACTGAAATTATAGCTTTAAGACAACTGAAATGATAGCCAAGTTATTTCAAGTCCTACAGCCCTGTTCAGCTGGAAAAGTTGTATTTGGCCTGGTAAGCCTCAGAACTGTGAGAAGGGAACCATATCCCTTGTTTGATAACAGAGGGGCCCTGGCATTGGACTCTTGGCCTGAGCTTTTTCCAAGGTAATAGAAAATATTTAATAGAGAAGTCACAGATTCCCATCAGCAGGATTTTGGTAGAAAAGCAGCTAAAATCACGAAGCTCATCACCAGGACCCCCCAAAGAAAAAGTACCTTAATTTTTTGTGTGCTTGAAGTACGTGCCTCTCTAAGTATTGGGCTGTTCATGATAAATCAAAAAGTTAAAAGCTAAATCAAGCTATTATAGAGTTCCAGAGATTATTATGTCACTTTTTGCATATAACAGAAAATATCAACTTTTCTTTAATTATCTGTTATTAAGTGTGAGTTATTTTTCTGTTTTGGTTTGGGTTTTTTTTTGTTGTTGTTGTTGTTTGGTTGGGTTTTTTTGGCTAAATAACATTAGTCATTGAACTCATCTATCTCTAAGTAGGCACAAACATCCAATTTTAAACAAGTCATTTTACAGCTATAGGTGAAATGAGCAATATAAACAATAACAAGATAAATGTGACAGAAATTCTAGACCAATACCCTACCTGCATAGACATGTTACTCGATCTCTCTACACTTCTGTTTACTTGTAATATGGTAATAATGTCTACTTCATAAGGCTGTTGTGGAGATTAAGTGACACAGTGAATGGCATATATAAAGGGTCTGGTCTTGACAAAAATAAAAGAGCTATTTTTTTTAAGAGCGATTATTTTATAATTGATATTATCACTGCTAAAGTTAAATGATTTGTCGAAAATCACGAAGAATCTTTGAAGGGGTTGGAAATAGAATCTTATTTTTTAAAGATTATTTATTTATTTAGAGAGAAAAGAGAGAAAAAGAGGGAACAAGAGAGAGAGAGAGCTAGAGAGAGAGAGAGAGAGTGAGAACGCACAGGAGCCATGCAAGGGGCAGAGAAGCCGACTCCCTGCTGAGCAGGGAGCCGGATGTGGGATTAGATCCTAGGACTCTGGGATCATGACCTGAGCCGAAGGCAGGCGCTTAACTGATTGAGCTACCCAGGTGCCCTGGAAATAGAATCTTATTTCCCTCTGTTTTTCTCACAAACATACCTTTATTCAGTGATTTTGCTGGTTGATTTTGCAGATACTTATTGAGTGTTTCCTATTTGCAAGTTGCTGTGCTAAGATCTGTGGAAAATACAAGTTACTGTTGGACACACTTCCTGTCCTTAAGTGCTTGTGACTGTTAGGAATGTGAAACATATACATAAAGAATGGTGGTGCCAAGAAGAAAGCAATAAGTGGTATGCAATTGCATAACAACAGAAGGAAAATTGAGAAGGGAGGCTTCATGGATCAAGGGACATCTGAGTTGCATGTTGAAGGGTGGATAAGATTTGGATATATGGAAAATGGCAAAAATACATTCCAAGGAAAGAAGACAGTAAATGTATGATACAAGAAGTTGTGGGGTTTTGTTAGGCTGGAGAAAGGATCTATGAAGTACTAGGAGAGCAGAAAGTATGATGAGGCACAGAATACATGCTGAAGTATTTGGATGAGAAGTGTCACAATGTTGGGAAGTCTACCAGTGGGAGAGAGAGTTGGGAGTAGAGGATTGAAAGAGAGGTGCAAAATGTTAACAATTGGTAATTGGTGAATATAGATGAGGAGTACATAGATGTTCATTATACCATTCTTGGCAATTTTAACATAGGTTTGAAATTTAAAAAAAAAAAAAAAGGTTGAGGGGAAAATATCCTAAATATACGAGAAACTACTATAATCAATAAGCTAAGGACAAACCACCCAACCAAAAAATGGGCAAAATACAGGACAGGGGATCCTGCAGGACAATATAATGGTCAATAAATGAATAAAAATATGTTCACCCTTTTAGGAGTTAGAGAAATTTGACTTCAAGCAATGAGACACTGCTTTTCATCTACCCAATTACACCATTTTTAAAGTGTAATCGTATTGTGGGTATCCAGAAAAATGAGATGTTAATAACCAACCTTCTGTGATTGCTGTAGGAATTAGAAAGCAGAATCTGTGAAGTGCCTGTCCCATAGATCTCAGTAACAACATCTCCTTGTACCATTTACTGTTGTCTAGTAAATGATAATGAATACCTGAGCCAGGGTCCGACAGTGCGAATGCAGGGGCATCAGCTGGATTTGGCAGCTGAGTGCCTGTAAGGGATCAAGGAGGGAGGAGTGCTCAGGACAAACTCAGTGTTTTTTGTTTGTAAACGAGAAATTGCTAAAGATAAGGATACTGCTATGGAAAGGAAGAAATGTTAGCTTCATTGATTGTCCGCCATACTCATGGTTGAATATTCAGTCTTTTCAGGAAGGGTAGTTGATTCTTAGAAATTAAAGATAGACCCACAATTTGAACACTTTTTATATAAATGCTCTGTTTTTAAGAGTTATAGTCTTAAAGTCTTAAATATATATTATCGGCACACACACCAAAATAGAACAGTAAATGAAAGTATCCCTCTCCAACATCTTCTTTCGGAAAACCATTGTTAAATTTCTCATGTTTTCTACCAGAAAAATATTTATGATAGTACCAGTATAGTGTGTGTGTATGCCTGTGTCTGTGTGTGTATGTATGCCCGTGCGTGTGTGTATGCCTTTTTTTCTTCTTTTTTAATTAAATTTTTTATTTATTTTCAGCGTAACAGTATTCATTGTTTTTTCACCACACCCAGTGCTCCATGCAATCTGTGCCCTCCCCAATACCCACCACCTGGTTCCCCCAACCTCCCACCCCCCGCCCCTTCAAAACCCTCAGGTTGTTTTTCAGAGTCCATAGTCTCTCATGGTTCACCTCCCCTTCCAATTTCCCTCAACTCCCTTCTCCTCTCCATCTACCCTTGTCCTCTATATTATTTGTTATGCTCCACAAATAAGTGAAACCATATGATACTTGACTCTCTCTGTTTGACTTATTTCACTCAGCATAATCTCTTCCAGTCCTGTCCATGTTGCTACAAAAGTTGGGTATTCGTCCTTTCTGATGGAGGCATAATACTCCATAGTGTATATGGACCACATCTTCCTTATCCATTCATCCGTTGAAGGGCATCTTGGTTCTTTCCACAATTTGGCGACCGTGGCCATTGCTGCTATAAACATTGGGGTACAGATGGCCCTTCTTTTCACTACATCTGTATCTTTGGGGTAAATACCCAGTAGTGCAATTGTAGGGTCATAGGGAAGCTCTATTTTTAATTTCCTGAGGAATCTCCACACTGTTCTCCAAAGTAGCTGCACCAGTTTGCATTCCCACCAACAGTGTAAGAGGGTTCCCCTTTCTCCACATCCTCTCCAACATACGTTGTTTCCTGTCTTGCTAATTTTGGCCATTCTAACTGGTGTAAGGTGGTATCTTAATGTGGTTTTGATTTGAATCTCCCTGATGGCTAGTGATGATGAACATTTTTTCATGTGTCTGGTAGCCATTTGTATGTCTTCATTGGAGAAGTGTCTGTTCATATCTTCTGCCCATTTTTTAATATGATTATCTGTTTTGTGTGTGTTGAGTTTGAGGAGTTCTTTATAGATCCTGGATATCAACCTTTTGTCTGTACTGTCATTTGCAAATATCTTCTCCCATTCCGTGGGTTGCCTCTTTGTTTTGTTGACTGTTTCTTTTGCTGTGCAGAAGCTTTTGATCTTGATGAAGTCCCAAAAGTTCATCTTTGCCTTTGTTTCCTTCACCTTTGGAGACATATCTTGAAAGAATTTGCTGTGGCTGATGTCAAAGAGGTTACTGCCTATGTTCTCCTCGAGGATTCTGATGGATTCCTGTCTCACGTTGAGGTCTTTTATCCATTTCGAGTTTATCTTTGTGTACGGTGTAAGAGAATGGTCGAGTTTCATTCTTCTACATATAGCTGTCCAGTTTTCCCAGCACCATTTATTGAAGAGACTGTCTTTTTTCCACTGGATATTTTTTCCTGTTTTGTCGAAGATTATTTGACCATAGAGTTGAAGGTCCATATCTGGGCTCTCTACTCTGTTCCACTGGTCCATGTGTCTGTTTTTATGCCAGTACCATGCTGTCTTGGTGATCACAGCTTTGTAGTAAAGCTTGAAATCAGGTAACGTGTGTGTATGCTTTTAATAATTCACAGCAATGGTAATATATGAAAGTCTGGGCCTTAACTTTTTTTTCTCCCCTTAACTTAATGCAGTCTTCCTTCATTCTGTTTTAACATTTGTATAAGAGTCTGTTGACAAGGTGTCCTACATGAATGAACCTATAAAGTTGTATTCAGTTTTTTTACTATTATAAACAACTGGTCATGAATATAAATGTTCATTTATCTTGATGTTTGGTTTTGGAGTATATTGGTAGCATCAGTCCCTAGAAATAGAACTGCTGGGCCATAAGTATTTATATTTTTAGTTTTGATAAATAACTTCCCTCTTAAAAGGCTCTACCAGTTTTCTCTCCTCACCAACAGTAAATATTACCAACTTATAAATTTATTAAGAGAAATACAATCTTATTTAGATATGGATATATCTAATTTATTATAGTATTACTTATATTATTTATTGTCAATTACAAGTGAGGTTGAGTAGTTTTCAAAATGTTCACTGGCTTTTACATACCTTTTTTGTTTTTAATATAACATTCTAATTTTATATTTCTATAAAATTTTCTATAATAATCCTATAAAATTAATGTACCATTGTCTAAATCCCTATATTTTTATAGGTTGTGTGCTTTAAAAAACTAAAAAAAACTAAATTATGTAATTTATATATTTAGTTCAATTAATCATTATCTCTCTCTCTCAAGGAACTGGACTAGGCTTATGGATACAAACATGTTCATATCTTTTTACCAGTTTTTCTGTTAATCTTTTACATTGATTTTATAAGTTTTTCATAGACTAATAATCTATTTCCATAACATGTACTGCAGATACTTTCTCAGGTATCTTTTGACTATATAATTGTTTTTGTCTTATAATTTTTTTAAATATACAATTAAACTCAGCAGTCTTTTCCTTTATAGTGGCAAGGATTTTTTTTTTCTTTAATGACTCTTAGTTTGTTTGGGCTGCCATTAACAAAATATCATAGACTGGATGGCTTAAACAACAGAAATTTATTTCTCCCAGTGGCTAAGAACTCCAAAATGAAGGTGCAGAGAGATTCAGTTCTTGGCAAAGAATCTTTTTTGACTTGTGTATGGCTTCCTTCTAGCTGTGTTCTCACATGGTAGAGAGAGAGAGAGATTGAAATCTCTGGTGTCTCCTCCTCTTCTTAAAGACACTAGCCCTATAATTTAGAGCCCTACTCTTATGACCTCATTTAACCTTACCTCCAAAAGGCCTTATCACCACAAATAGTCATAATATGGGTTAGCACTTCAACATATGAATTTGGGGTAAGGCAGCAAAATTCAGTCCATAGCAATTACCAAGTTTTATTTTATATTCTGTATTAATCCACCAAATAGCAGTTTTGAGTATCATGTGAAGTCTTTGTTGGTCCTTAGTCATTGATATTGCTTGACTTAGTGACACATTTCTTCAGAGTAAGAATATAATTTTATTCTAGTACCCCTGCACTCATCTCAAGGGCCCCTCCCATTGGTTTATTCTGAGTGGGCAGACTATAAATACAATATTAGACTTGAGAGAACAGCTGATACAGTAACTTCAATGTGTATGTGGAAACCGAGACCCAAAGTGGTAGAAGTGACTTCCTCAAATTTTATAGTTAATCTGTACCAGGATTTGGAGTGGAATCCTGGTCTTTTTGACTTCTGTCTAATGTTGTTTCTTCAATAAGCGAATGGATATCTATCAAGTACTTAGAACATGCTTGGCATCTATTAATGCTCCTAACTTTTAGTGTTATTACTTTGCTGATGTCATCAGTATCATCATCATTATTCATAAAGAGCCCAGGTTCTGAAGCTAAACTGAGACTGAATTTCAGTGACAGCAGCAGTTACTTGTTAGTCTTTCTGAGTTCGGCTTCCTTGACCATAAAAGGGATTGATAATGGAACTTGTGTTGTAGGGAGTTGGGAGAAATAGTTGTTTAATTTTTTGTTTACTTAATATCTACAAAGTGCTTGGAGCAGTACTTGCATTAAAATAATCATTATGTAAAATATTCACTATGTTTGTTGTAGAAATACCCAGTCTTGAGGTGCCTGGGTGGCTCAGTGGGTTGGGCCTCTGCCTTTGGCTCAGGTGGTGGTCTCAGGGTCCTGGGATCGGGCCCCATGTCGGGCTGTCTGCTCAGCAGGGAGCCTGTTTCCCCCTCTTTCCCTCTGCCTGCCTCTCTGCCTACTTGTGGTCTCTCTCTCTGTGTCAAATGAATGAATGAATGAATGAATGAATAAATAAATAAATAAAATCTTTAAAAAAAAAAGAAAGAAAGAAATATCCAGTCTCCTAGAATCAACTTGAACCAATTAATCTTGTCTAGTTGCTTCCCTTTATCTTCTGAATTTATGACTGTAAGCACACTCTAAAGTGGCCACTGGAACAATAAGAAATGCTCACTTATGATATGTGATGCAGAAGCAGAGCACAGCGGAGAAAGAGACAGATTGAATGTTCAATTGTTTCAGAGGCCTATGTGCAAAAAGAACGTGTGAGTGCTGTGCAAGAAGGAGGTGAGGGGATGAGAAGAGGAGTTTAGAAGATACCAAGGAAGCTTTCACCAATATTTATGAGATTTAATCCTCCTCTTTCCCTCCTCCCAATACTGACATAAAGGCATAACTCATTTTATTGTACTTTACCTATTGCATTTCAGAGAAACCATGTTTTTTCACAAATTGAAGGTTTGTGACAACCCTGTACTGAGCAAGTCTATTGGTGCCATTTTCCAACAGCATTTGTTTACTTCGTGTCCCTGTGTCACATTTTGGTAATTCTCATAATATTTCAAACTTTCACATTGTTATTATATTTGTTATGGTGATCTACAATCAGTGACCTTTGATATTACTATTGTAATTGTTTCAGGGTGCCACAAACTGTACCCATGTAAGATGGTGAACTGAACTGATAAATGTTGTGTGTGTTTTGACTGCTCCACTGACTGGCCGTCCCCCCGTCTCTCTCCTCTTCTGAGGCCTTGTTATTCCCTGAGACACAGCAGTATGAAATTAGACCAAGTAATAACCCTATAGTGCCTCGAAGTCTTCAGGTGAGAGGAAGAGTCACATGTCTCTCTAAATCAAAAGCTAGAAATGATTAAGGTTAGCAAGAAAGACATGTCAAAAGCCAAGATAGACCATTAGGCTAGATGTCTTGTGCAAACAGCCAACTTCTGAGTGCAAAGGAAAAGTTCTTGAAGGAGATAAAAAATGCTTCTCCAGTGAACACACAAGAACTAAGAAAGCAAAACTGTCTTATTGCTGATACGGAGAAAGTTCGAGTGGTCTAGATAGAAAATCAAATCAGCCACAACATTCCCTTAAGCCAAAGCCTAATCCAGAGCAAGGCCCTAACTCTCTTCAGTTCTGTGAAGGCTGGGAGAGGTGAGGAAGCTTAGGAGGAAAAGTGTGAAGCTAGCAGAGGTGGGTTCATGAAATTTGAGGAAAGGCACCATCTCTGTGACATCAAAGTGCAAGGTGAAGCAGCAGGTGCAGATGGAGAAATTCCAGCAAGTTCTCCTGAAGATCCAGCTAAGATAATTCATGAAGGTGGCTACACTAAACAACAGATTTTCAATGTAGACAAAATAGCCTTATACTGGAAGAAGATGCCATCTAGGACTTTCATAGCTAGAGAAGAGAAATCAGTGCCTGGCTTCAAAGCTTCAAAGGACAGGCTGACTCTTTCATTAGAGGCTAGTGCACATGATAACTTTAAGTTGAAACCAATGCTTATTATCATTCTGAGTCCTCACGCCCTTAAGATTTATGCTAAAGCTGCTTTATAAAACAACAAAGCCTGAATGACAGCATATCTCTTTATGACATGGCTTACTAAATATTTTAAGCCCACTATTGAGACCTACTGCTCAAAAAAAAAAAAAAAAAAAAAAAAAAAAAGGATTCCTTTCAAAATAAGACTTCTACACCTACGTACCCAAGAGCTCTGATGGAGAGGGACAAAGAAATGAATGTTGTTTTCATGCCTGTTAACACAGCATCAGTTCTGCAGCCTGTGGATCAGGACCAATTTTGACTCTCAAGTCTTATTATTTAGGAAATACATTTCATAAGGCTATAGCTGTTCTAGGTGGTGATTCCTCTCATGGATTTGGGAAAGTAAGTTCAAAACTTTCTGGAAAGGATTCACCATTATAGATTCCATGAAAAACATTTGTGATTCATGAGAAGAGTTCAAAAATAACATAAACAGGAGCTGGGAAAATGTTGAGGCCAAGCCTCATGAGGGGTTCAAGACTTCAGTGGAGGGAAGTATCTGATGATATGGTAGAAATGGCAGGAGAATTAGAATTAGAAGTGGAACCTGAAGGTAGGACTAAATTGCTATTATCTTGTAATAGAACTGGAATGGATGTAGAATTGCTTCTTATGAATGAACAAAGAAAGTGGTTTCTTGAATGGCATTTATTCTGTGAAGATGCTGTGAAGATTGTTGAAATGACAACCAAGGATTGAGAATATTACATAGAGTTGGTTTATAAAGAAAGCAGTGACAGGGTTTGAGAAGACAAACTCCAATTTTGGAAGAAGTTCTCCTATGGGTATTATGCTATCAAACAGCATTTCGTGTTCCCAGAAATCATTCATGAAAGGACGAGTCAATCAATGCAGCAGACTTCATTGTCGTCTTATTTTAAGAAATTGCTGCAGCCACCTAGATCTTCAGCAGCCACCTGATCAGTCAGCAGCCATCAACATTGAGTCAAGACCCTCCACCAGAAGAAAGATTATGACTCTCTGAAAGCACAGATGATGATTAGCATTTTTTAGTAGTAAAGCATTTTTTATTTAAATTCAAGTTAGTTAACATATAATGTTTCAGAAGTAAAATTTAGTTTCTCATCACTTACATAAAACACCCAGTACTCATCCCCAAAATGCCCACCACCCATTTAGCACATCTCTCCCCCTCCTCCCCTCAGCAACCCTGTTTGTTCTCTATACTTAAAAGTCTCTAATGGTTTACCTCCCTCTCTGTTTTCATCTTACTTTATTTTTCCTTCCCTTCCCCTGTCTTCATCTGAGTTCCACAAAGGAGTGAAATCGTAGAATATGTGTCTTTCTCTAACTGACATATTTCACTTAGCATAATATACTCTAGTTCCATCCACATTGTTGCAAAAGGCAAGATTTCTTTCTTTTTAATGACTGAGTAATGTTCCATTGTGTATATATACCACATGTTCTTTATCCATTCAATCAATAGACATCTAAGCTCTTTCCATAATTTTGTTACTGTGGATGTTGCTGCTATAAACATCGGGGTGCATGTGCCTCTTTGAATCACTATTTTTGTATCCTTTGGATAAAAATCTAGTGGTACAGTTGCTGAATGGTAGGATAGTTTCGTTTCTAACCTTTTATTTTATTTTATTATGTTACGTTAGTCACCATAGAGTACATCATTAGTTTTTGATGTAGTGTTCCAAGATTCATTGTCTGCGTATAACACCCAGTGGTCCATGCAATATATGTCTTCCTTAACACCCAATGCTAGGCTAACCTACCCTCCCACCCCTTTCCCTCTAAAACCCTTAGTTTGTTTCTCGGAGTCCATAGTCTCTCATGTTTCTTCTCCCCCTCTGATTCCCACCCACCTTCATTTTTCCCTTCCTTTTCCTAATGTCCTCCATGCTATTCCTTATCTTCCACAAATAAATGAAACCATATGATAATTGACTTTCTCTGCTTAACTTATTTCACTTAGCATAAGTCCCATCCATGCTGATGCAGAAGTTGGGTATTCATCCTTTCTGATGACTGAGTAATATTCCATTGTATATATGGACCACATCTTCTTTATCCATTCATCCGTTGAAGGGCATCTTGGCTCTTTCCATAGTTTGGCTGTTGTGGATATTGCTGCTATGAATGTTGGGGTGCATGTGCCCCTTCTTTTCACTACATCTATATCTTTGGGGTAAATACCCAGTAGTGCAGTTGCTGGCTCATAGGGTAGCTCTATTTTTAACTTTCTGAGGAACCTCCACACTGTTTTCCACAGTGGCTGCACCAATTTGCATTCCAACCCACAGTACAAAGGTTTCTCTGCATCCTCACCAATGTTTGTTGTTTCCTGAGTTGTTAATTTTAGCCATTCTGACAGGTGTGAGGTGGTATCTCAGTGTGATTTTGATTTGTATTTTCCTGATGACTGAGTGATGTTGAGCATTTCGTCGTGTGTCTGTTAGCCATTTGTATGTCTTCTTTGGAGAATGTCTGTTCATGTCTTCTACCTATTTCTTAACTGGATTATTTTTTTTGGAGTGTTGATTTTGATGAGTTCTTTATAGATTCTGGATACTAACCCTGTGTCTGATAGAGCATTTGCAAATATCTTCTCCCATTCTGTAACAGTAAAGTATATTTAAACTAAAGCATGTACTTTTTTTTTTTTAGACAGAATGCTATTGCCAACTTAATAGACTATAAGACAGTGTAAACATAATTTTTATATGTACTAGGAAATAAAAAAATTCATTTGACTCACTTTATTGTGATTTTTGCTCTATTCCAGTGGTCTGTAACCAAACCCACAATATCTCTGAGTTGTTCCTGTAATTATATCTTGAAATATTTGGGGCTTATAATAGAGGAGAGTTTCATAAGTCAAGACTGAGTTTTATATTTCTCTTATGTGCAAAAATATAAATGTTATGAAAAGGAAAGCCGGGAAATAAGGTGCTAATCTTATAAGAAATTTGAAATAAATGATGTGATTTTAAACACATCTGGAATATTTTTAATCTCTGGGTTTGAAATGTTGTTCTGGAAGGAGATATTACTGTGTATTAAGAATCACTTCATTCTTAGCACTGCTTGGTTCCAATATGAGCATCTTTTATATAGCTCTTTATACAGTAGCTTTTAAAAATTTTCAATATGCTATGTTAATTCTTAGACTGTTAGGCCCCTGCCTTTCCCACTTATTTGAAGAGCACAATTCAGATAGTCAATTTTTAAAATATATAAATCTAACCATTTATTATTATCTGTTTCACGCCTCTTATTCAGTAAGTCCACTCACTGAGTGCCTGCTACGTATCAGTGCTCTACTCATCACTAAGGACACAAAAATGAAAACAGCCCCAGTGCTCCCCCGTCCAGCCCCCAGGAGTTTATAGTCTTTTGGGTGAAACAGTCCTGAGAACTAGTAACTGCTCTGTGGTTTAAGTACAATGAGCACAGAGTGCAGTTAGGACAGAGGAAGAAATGACTGATGGGAAATAAACCACTTCATACAGTCCTTGAGCAAATTTAGTCCTTCCACGGGAGAATAAACAATTACTGAAATGCCAACGTAACTAGAAATTTTGACGAATTCATTGATGTTTTTTTATGCTATGGCCATAGAAGCACATGTACGTAATCTCCACATCATGAGAGCAGTACCTAGACTTAGATTTTTTGCAAAGATTAAAACTCACCCTTTGTAACAAAGCCCCTTGTTGGATTAGAATTTTTTTCATATCCCATGAGTTTAGAGATCGATGCTTTGTCTATGTTAAGAAGCATTACTCTTTGTAGGTTAGAAATCATTATTTTCTATGTAGTCTTCCGTAAACTATTGATACCACACATGCTTCCTAAAAAGTAATTGAATGTCTCTTTTTGCAGATTTTTAGATTCTAGGGCTAAGTAGTCTTGGGACAAGTAGACAGCAGGAATAGAAAAAAAGCATAAACGCTGTCTCCGTGATTGATATTATGGTTGTCTGTCTCAGGGGCTAGCTTCTGGAAAGGGCCATCCAAGGGTAGTTTTAAGAATAGTTGCCTGGGGCTATCTTGGGCTGAATGTGTGGTAGAAACAGAACTTGCTCCTTGGGGGGCGGGGAAAAGAAGGCCTTGCATCCCAGAAGACTTACGACTTCTTTTTGTCTGATGAAAGAGTGGCATTGACGGAGTACAGAGAGGATGACAGCAAATCTTCCTTTTCTCTGGTGAAGATTTTTCTTTAGCAGGGTGGAGGGATTCAGATTTCGAAGTCTATTTGGGATGAGTTATCTGCAATCTCTCTCTATCCCTGGAGAGAATGAGAATGACTAATTGAGGCCTCCCATAACAGTAATTGAGACAGATTGAAAAGGGAAATGAGTGATTAACCTTGAGTCTCCTCCTGAAGCTGTGCATGTTGTAATGTTAGAGTAGGTTTCTGGGAGGTGCCTTAGGAACTCATTTTCACAAAAGTCCACATAGCTCCTATAATTAAGTTTCAGAGAAATATATTTCCGCCCCAACTTAAGTTTTAGATACTTGTTGCTCTGTTTTACATCATGTCGTTAATGAAGCTTGTTACTGATGGCTGCAAACCAGAAATGGATTTGTTCAGGAGCTAATGAAGCTGAAGCTTTAGGGCTCCATCATTGCATGGGCCCCTTTGAAGAGGCCCTGGAATTAATTTTGCATTCCTTTCTTACAGAAGAGCCCCTAAATTGTGTAACCTTCAGGTCCCACAAAATCTGGATCTGCTGATAAAATTCCAGTTATGAAAGAGTAGTCCGGTATAAATTGAAAGTTCTCCGAAATGAAGGCCAACATTTCTTCACCTTTTAGGGATTCTGGAACTGTTTAAATTAAATAATGTTTCAGTCTTTATCTGTTTATGTTATCTAGTTTTTGAAATTCTGGGACTTGAGATGAACAATGTATTAGGTAATTACATGTTTTGTGAGTATATTGATTACTTTATTCCCTGAATGTGGTTGTTAGTACTGCTAAAAAAGGGAAAGGAGGAAAAACCCTCAAACATACAATAATATAAAATTAGCAGTGTATATATTTCTGTGTACTGTTATAGTAATTATAAAGAAGAATCAAATGGATTTTAAAAAGACAGATTTTCTATATTTTGAATTGTGATGCAGTTCATCACTGTACCCTTTAGCAGTAACTAATTTAACGCTCTGCACATTGTAGGTACTCAAAAGTATTCATTGAATTGAAGCTAAGCATATGTTGTAAATTGAATTGCTTTAAAACTAAAAAGCAATGCTGGCAGAATCTGTCTGGTTTGAAAATAATAAAACACATAACGTAAATGTAGTGATTTTCATATTAATGTCAAGTAACTTTTGTAGAACAAACTCTCTGCTTCGCCAGAAATTACATAATCACCCTTTGGCAAGTATAATTAACATGCCATCACAAACCTGCTACCATTTTGTTACTTATCAGTGAGGACATGGTTAACTTAGGCATCTTATGTGCCTTGTCTGAAAATTCACATATGCCTGAAAGATCTAGGTTCTTATTTTCTTATTTTTTTTATTATTGCTGGTGATTTTGTTTTTCTGCTTTTGATAGGGTTGTAGATTGACCTGGAGAAATGATAGTTGATGGAGTATACGTTTATTTGGCCAATTATGTACTTGTATCTGAAACTTACATCCTTTGGGTGGTTTTCTTCCCATGGATATCAAAGTTTGCTCCAGCTGCTTTCTAAGACATAAGAGGTTAGCTCTCTTTTGCTTACTCATAGGTTTGTACACACACACACCACACACACACATTGACAGTTATTTGGCAAGTAGGTATTTGTGTAGTGTGAATCACTGAGTGAACTCCGAACTGTGGAATTTGACAATATCTGGGGCCAGTCTTCAAGCTATCAGGATTTTTACATCTCTCACCTAGGAGTAATATCTGAGTCAATACTCAGTGGTAGGGATGGTCTGGAGATGCCAGTGAAAACATACAGTCTCTTATGGCCATGGTCTTTGGAGAGAATAAAAAATGTGCACAGAAATAAACGGATTAGAACAAAGTCCTTAATTGCTTTGTCCATCAATGTTGTCCATTTAAAGTTTTTTCTTCTGACCGAGGGGTTGTCAGGATTGGGGTTTCCATCTCTGAAGAAGCAGGTTTCTCATTTTAGGCCAGCTCTCCTAGTTTTGAATATACGTTTATTGTGCAAGCAACAGCAATTACAATATTAAGGTTACTGGAGGTCTGGTTTCTCAGAGACCTGTTTATGACTCTGATCTTGCTGAAGCTTCTGATAAATCTGCATCAATAAAGATGTGGTATTCAGTAATTAGGCACAGAGCTAAAGCTGCAAACACATGTATTACATGTTTTAAAATAAAGATTGTCACTTTTGATAGAAGAGATAAGTAATTTTTGAGAACATCATAGCCGTCTGTATAACAAAGACTAATATGAACTGTTTTGAGCTGTTGCACCAACATATATCTGAACAAATGGGACCTTAATCGTTTTGTGAGCTAGAAGGCAGATTGAAAGTAATGTGGGCAGGTTTCCTAAATCTGCAATTCTGTTAGACCAGTTCAGACACTCTCCACAGGAAGCGGACACTGAGGTCAGAAGTTGGGTCAAAGCCTTTTAATTGTGAGACTCCACGATGCCTCTGGGCTCGGGTCAATAACCTGAAAGGCTCTGTTTGTGGGCCTGGAAAGGGTATATTATGGGGGCTCAGGTGGCCTACTAGACTGTTCTAATACTCAATTGTGAGAAGCAGATTATCTGCTTTGCAGATTATCTGATCTTCTATCATCAACCTTCCCATTGGGCTTTCAGTTGCCAAGGATGGAGCTAAAATGTGAAGTGCAGGAAGTTAGGCAATGTGGACTCTGTGTGCAATCCTATTATAAAACCAAATATAAATCAATCAACAGGCATTGCTTTGTTAAATGACTTCAGGCTTATTTGCTTTGGCATTTTTTTCTATCTTAATCTGTATTCTCTAGAGTTGCCTAAACCCCATTTATTTTACTCTTATCTCCAAGAAATCTTCAGACTAGAAAACAAAGGTATCACGAAATCCATGCAAAATGGAATTACTGAAACACCTTTCCTTTTTTCATGTACTCTATAGTGTAAATATAGTGTTATGATGTAATTGCATTTCTTTTCTGGAAATTCAGGAAGTCGTTCCAGTCTAGGCTGTCCTTGGTGCCCCAGTAATCTTGCTTGATTGTGCCCTTCAAGGCATCTGCGTTCACTCAAAAGAAAGATTGGTCATCTCTGTGAGACAGTTTCTGTGGATTAGGAAATCAGGCTAGATTGTGAATTCTGTTTTTATCAAAGACCAGAATGTTATCATCATTCCCCCATGTTTTCTGAAACAGAGAGAGAAAGAACAAAAGGAGGAAGGGGGATTGGAGGGAGGGAAAAAGAGAGAGAACCACTAATGACATTTTGATCAGATATAAATTATTATAATCTTTTCTATGGCTAAGCAGATAGTACTCCTGATAAATTGTTGCTAAGGAAGTGCATTTTTATGCCCTTCTTTGGCATAAGAAGGCATCTCTACATGTTTCAAAGCGAAACGGCAGACTCTTAAATCAAGATCTTTGTTCTCATCATCAAATCATGCCTCACTACCAAAGTACCAAGTAGGTACCAAGTACCTACTTCAAAAGCCTGTCTACCTACTTTGTGCTAGGCACTATTCTAGGGACTTGGCATAATAATAACAAATAAAACAGCCTTAGATCTCTGACCTGATAGAGCTTATATCCTATTGGGAGGAAACAGATGATAAAAAATAAAATAGTGAATTGTACAGTTAGTTAAAAAGAGGTGAGTGCTAAGGAACAAAGGGAAAAAAACCAACAGAAGAAGACTTAGATGGGTTAAAGGGGCTGTTAGTGCTGGGCAGGAGTGGGGGAGGTTGCAATCTAAGGAGGGTGATCAAGTTGGCCTCATTTAGGAGGAACAGAAACTTGAGGGTCGTGAGGAAGTTAGTCATGAAGATTTCTGGACAACATGCAAGGCAAAGGGAAGAGCCAATGTAAGGTAAGAACAGGTTCAGAGACCCTGTTCTCATGAATTGAAACTAGGATACTTTTCCTAAGGTCAACCTTTCATTATAAAACTCCTATCTATTCTTATTGTTTACTTTTGAAATAATTTAATAATATAGAAGCAGATGGCTTCTCTTAAATTATGTGTGTTTCTAGATACAGTAACAGTAATATTCAACTCCAAGACATCCTTTTAAATGTCTTGCATCTCTCGGGAAGTATAAATTGTAGTATTTGTTAAATACTGTGTTAAAATAATTTCATGTGTTGAAACAAATTTAGTTCTTTTAGGAATTTAAATGAGTACATCTTACTTTTCATAATAATGCTCCCCTGGGGTAGCTGTGTTAGAAAGTAGAGGGGGAGAATATGTATTGAACACCTATTATGTGATATGATAGACACTGTACTATGCCCTTTAAATCTGTTATCTCATATAATCTCTTTACTAATTCTGTGAAGTAGTATTGTCTCCATTTTGGGTAAGTTTCAGAGAGATTAAGTAATTTGCCCAAAGCCTTAAAATAGAAAATGGAGAAGCCACATCCAAACCCAGGTCCATTAGAATTCAAGGCCAACGAATAACATTACAGTTTACCCATTTTTGTAGGGGAGAACCTTGTGGAAATTTTTGCTTCATCTGTTGCCCTCACTTCCCATAGGTAACCAGTCCATACATCCTATTGATTTTATCACCTGAGTATCTGTCACCATAAGTATAGTTACCATCTGTTACCATACAAAGCTGTTACAATACTATTGACTATATTCCCTATGCGGTGCCTCTTATTCCCCTGACTCACTCATTCCATAACTGGAAGAATGTATCTCCCTCTCCCCTCATCCATTTTGCTTATCCTCCTATTGCCCCCTTCTCTGGCCAACGTCAGTTTGTTCTCTGTATTTGTAGGTCTAATTCTGCTTTCTGTTTGTTTGTTTCTTCGTTTGTTTCATTTTTTAGATTTTTAGATTTTTTAGATTTTAGATTTTACCATTAAAATCCCTGAATAGCTCTCTTCTAAGGATAAAGTCCAAATTTTTAATATGGCACTTCTTGACCTAGTCTTACCTTGTCAGCCCTTATGTTTTGTCCTGCCCTTGAATTTATTTATAAATCACATAAAATTATTTTTATATTATAACCTCAGGGATATTTATTTGTATTTCTCATCAGCCTTTTGCTTAAAATGTTCTTCTTCTCGGACTTCCTGTCAAATAATGATTAGCAAACTCTTAGGTACACTAAGGAACTGTAAATGATTTTAATAAAATAAACAATTACTTTGTGAAGCAAACAGGACTCTCTGAGATGACTGATTGATATTCTTTAAGACAGACCTTCTGAACGAACAAACAGACTCTGGCAAAATCAAAATTTAGATCTTCCTCATAATGATACTGAAACTGAGATGAATTACTTGGATTTATCATGCATCATTTGCATTGCTAAATGTAACTGAGAATAGAGTAAATAATTATAAACAACTTTTTTTTGGCAGTGTTGTAATGTTTAATCCCAGCAAGTAATATTCCTTTTTTAATGTTTGATGAAAAGTTGACTTGCCTCTCTGTCTTTTCTTGCTCTATTATGCCATCATCCTTGCAAAATGCTCTAGTAACTAATTAAGAAAGAAGTTATAATCTTACTAATGCCTTCTTTGAATGAAGTGGGTTGTTTTTTTAAATTAAAAATAAAAAGGAGGCTAGTGCTTTTCTGAATCTGTTATTATTAGATAAGCTAGATGGTATTTCATTCAGTGGGTAAGTAAGAAAAACATATTGACCTGGCTTCTGAGTAGACTACAATGGAAATTTTCAAATTTGGCTCTTCGTGAGACCCACTGGAGAAGCTCTTTTAAAGATGGAGGTTTCTTGGGGCACCTGGGTGGCTCAGTCATTAAGCGTCTGCCTTTGGCTCAGGTCATGATCCCGGGGTCCTGGGATGGAGCCCTGCACTGGGCTCCCTGCTCTGCGGGAAGCCCTCTTCTCCCTCTCCCACTCCCCCTGCTTGTGCTTCCTCTTTTGCTGTGTCTCTCTCTGTCAAATAAATAAATAAAATATTTTTTTAAAAAATGTAGGTTTCTCAGCTCCACCTTAAAAATTTAAGGAGTAAAAACTGAATTCTTGAGTAAGAATCTCTAGGTTTAGACCCAAGAGATGCTGTTTCTTATCAGATTGGGGGTCCTGATACACACCCAGGTTTAAGAACCAGTGCACCAGAATATATTTAGCAGTGGGAAGAGACATAGAGTAGTGTGATCAAAGTAACCAAGTCACCCATTTGAGGTAAAATACTGCATCCAGAGTACTCACTAACTAGATACTGAGTCAAAAGGCAGATGAGAAATACCACTCTGATGACCCACAGTTCTTCCGTTTTCCTTATTTTGGAGCCATCCTCAACCATCTAGACTAGAAAAAACATTTATTACGTATGAGTCCCTGTTTAAAGACATGTCATCTCCATTCAATCCTCAATACCCCCTATGACTTGGGTACTGTCATGTGGGCAAAATACAAGAAAAGTGACCTGCTGGATAAGCAAGTTATTGTGACCTTAGTAGGCAACATGATCCCAGCTCGGTCAGGCTGACCTCATAATTCCAACTGTTAACCACGACAGTCTGCTTCCTCTGGGTACACCATGTGCTTATTTTTTTTTTTAACCATGTACTTTTTATAGCTTCATTTTTTCCCTCGTGATGGTCCCTTTGCTAAGAATCTCTTACTTCCTATTCTTCTCTATTGAAACCCAACTCGTTCTACAAAGCCCAGCATCAACTCTGCCCTTTCTTTGGCCCCTTCTCCCATTATCTTCACCGCCCTTAGACCAAAGAATTGTTCTTGATTTGTATGCGAGGAGGGAAACAAACTTTTAACCATCTATCAAGGCACCCTGTAAGATAAATAATACTATGTCTATATTTTATGCGGCTGAAATGAAGCTCAAGAAAGTGGGTGCCTTTTCCAGGAGTCCCCCAGTATGCAGTGAAAGGCATCTGAGCCCCAATCTGTCTAACTTGTAAGCTCTTTATGCCCTGACATGTTGTTCTGTCCTTTGACAGGTTATTCATGTCCTATCACAGCACATATTATGCTGTAAAATAGTGAATTGTGAATTCCCTGAGGGCAAGCACATTGGATCCATCTTTGAAACCTAGTTCCAGAAAAAGCGCTGCACATATAATGTGCTCGGGAAGGTGTATGATGAGTGAATTATAAGGTTCTTCCTATAAACCAGATCTAAGGAATTTTTTGGTGTTAAGCACGTAGCAGGCAAACGTGGCTAACTTTATTTTCTCCTTTATCAAGTGTACAGACTACCTCACAAGTCATCAGGAAAATGCCAAATTAACCTTTGAGGGTAGTTACTAGATCATTTCTCCCTAGCGATGATGTGACTTAGTGACTTTATTTGCATTATGATTTCTCTCATTTTGGAGTAACCTTTTAGAAAGATAAATAAACGAGAGAAAAGAAAGTGTAAGAAGAAAGTGCAGAGAGTAAGAAGAATGGTTTAAAATAATTTTTCTTTCTACAAAGCTAACTTTTTTACCATGAAAAGTGGCAAAGAGCCTTCTGCGCTGTGTGGGTGAAGATAAAAACAAAAACGGCTGAATGCTGGTATTTGTTTTGCATGCTTGGGAGTTCTACATTTTTCTTTGTGCCCTTGCAGTTTTAATATAGAAACAGACAATTCTGACTTGACCTTAAGTGCTTCACCAATCTGCTCAGGGGACTCCCTTTAGGAATAGAAGCTGACACCACCTTGCCTGAGCTTCTTTCAATCAATAACATGGTGGAGTACACATGATACGAATAGGCAGACCGATAAGAAATAAAAGCATATCTGTTGATACAAATGGAGCGATAAATGGCCTGGTTTCTATTCAAGGACTTTGAAGGGGAAATCAAGGAGGGAAAAGATGGCCAACTGTGAACAGAGAGCAAATTAATTTTTTTCTGAGGGATGAGTTCTTTTTCATAACTTATGTTCTGAACAAAATGGTGAAGTTGTTCTGTCTAAAAAGAATTTGTTACTCTGATTCTTGGAACAAGCCTCTTGGGAGTGTGCATTTTGTGACTGTAAATCTACAGTGGCAAAATTGTGTTAATTTGACTGACTAGAAGTATTAACCATATTATATCAAATAACTGCCAGAAATAATTCTCTACTGCACCCCGTGACTTTATTTTAATTGACTTTTTTTTTTTTACTTTCTGCTTCTGTGATTTTGTTTATTCTGACACATGTTTATTATATGCATGAGGAAAACTGTTCTGCAAATTATTTTTAGTGTTTTTATCTTGTTTAAATTGGTGGGTTAACTCTTTTTCTTCAGAACTCCAACCTCTTTAATTTTCATACTCAGTACTGCTGATTTAGCTTTTTGGGCCCCACTAATGGCATTATTGTCCACATCAGCAGTCTATACAATTAAGCTGTATGCTTAGGAGTATCATTTGATGTTTTCCAAAGATTTGAAAGTCAAGATTGAATATGATTGATTGCTGTGAGATATGTTAATATTGGGATCCCTGAGCTATGTTACAGAATAAATCATTTGCTGTAATAACAAAGATAACGCCTCTAACATTACTCATTTTACGTTCTATCGGTAATCAGGCCTTAGGAATAAGCCTCATTTGTCTACTGTGGAGCCCTCATGTTATATGAATCAAATGGTGAGGGTTCATAGAAACATCATTTAGGATGGAAGAATTTAGGTGTCAATATTACCAGCAAAGATATATTCCAAAGAGGATAACCCCATTTGCTTTATCAGCCTTTCTTCTCTTTATTTACCTTGATATCTGATGTTTAAAAATGAAGCTGTTTTGTTATTCTTAAAGTATCTGTTCAGAAAACTAATAATAATATGTTAACCAGTATTTTTTGAATGCTTACCAAGTACCAGGAACTACTGTGCATTTAACATGGATAAACATATTTAATCCTTGTGATAACACTAAAGTATGTAGGTACCATGGTTATCCTTTTCTGGAAACTGAGGCCCAGGGAGATTAGATAGCTTGGATATAGTCACATAGATATTAGGTGGCAGAGCAGCATTTGAACCCAGGATGTGTGATTCCAGGGTCCATGCTCTTAACTAATAAAGCACACCTGCTGGAGGAATATGTGAGAGAGGTGGTTTTTCTCCCCAGGGGCTTGCTTCTTCATTTTTGCAATAATAGTTATGAATAGTAAGTCTTAATAGAAGACACTGCTAAGTCACAGAATAAGTGCCCCCTGATAGGTTCTGCAGGTATGCAAGACAAGACAAGGCCTAGTATAGGCTACGTAGCTTTCAAAATAACTTGTCACTATTTACTTAAAACTGAGGTACCTTTATTTCACTGGATATTTTTTCCTGCTTTGTCAAAGATTATTTGACCGTAGAGTTGAGGGTCCATATCTGAGCTCTCTACTCTGTTCCACTGGTCTATGTGTCTGTTTTTGTGCCAGTACCATGCTGTCTTGGTGATCACAACCTTGTAGTAAAGCTTAAAATCAGGCAATGTGATGTCTCCAGTTTTGTTTATCTTTTTCAGCATTTCCTTAGCAATTAGGGGTCTCTTCTGGTTCCATACAGATTTTAGGATTGTTTGTTCCAGCTCTTTGAAAAATGCCAGTGGAATTTTGATCAGGATAGCTTTGAAAGTATAGATTGTGCTAGGCAGCATAGACATTTTAACAATGTTTATTCTTCTGATCCATGAGCATGGAATGCTTTTCCATCTTTTTGTATACAGTGGACAAAAGACAGTCTCTTCAATAAATGGTGCTGGGAAAATTGGACAGCTATGTATAAAAAAATGAAACTCAACCATTCTCTTACACCAAACACAAAGATAAACTCGAAATGGATAAAAGACCTCAACGTAAGGCAGGAATCTATCAAAATCCTAGAGGAGAACATAGGCAGTAACCTCTCTGACATCGGCCACACCAGCTTCTTTCTAGACATGTCTCCAAAGGCAAAGGAAACAAAAGCAAAAATGAACTTTGGGACTTCATCAAGATCAAAAGCTTCTGCACAGCAAAGGAAATAGTCAACAAAACAAAGAGGCAACCCATGGAATGGGAGAAGATATTTGCAAATGACACTACAGACAAAGGGCTGATACCCAAGATCTATAAAGAACTCCTCAAACTCAATACACACAAAACAGATAATCATGTCAAAAAATGGGCAGAAGACATGAACAGACTCTTCTCCAAAGAACACCTACAAATGGCTAACAGACACATGAAAAAATGTTCATCTTTATTAGCAATCAGGGAGAGTCAAATCAAAACCACATTGAGATACCACCTTATACCAGTGAGAATGGCCAAAATCAATAAGACAGTAAACAACAAGTGTTGGAGAGAATGTGGAGAAAGGGGAACCCTCTTCCACTGTTGGTGGGAATGCAAGTTGGTGCAGCCACTTTGGAAAACAGTGTGGAGATTCCTTAAGAAATTAGAAGTAGAGCTACCCTATGACCCTGCAATTGCACTACTGGGTATTTACCCCAAAGATACAGATGTAGTGAAAAGAAGGACCATCTGCCCCCAATTGTTCATAGCAGCAATGTCCACAGTCGCCAAACTGTGGTAAGAACCAAGATGCCCTTCAACAGACGAATGGATAAAGAAGATACGGTCCATATATACAATGGAATATTATGCCTCCATCAGAAAGGATGAATACCCAACTTTTGAATCAATATGGACAAGACTGGAAGAGATTGTGCTGAGTGAAATAAGTCAAGCAGAGAGAGTCAATTATCATATGGTTTCACTTACGTGTGGAGCATAAGGAATAACATAGAGCACAGAGGACATTAGGAGTTGGAGAGGAAAAGTGAGTTGGGGGAAATCAGAGGGGGAGATAAACCATGAGAGACTGTGGACTCTGGGAAACAAACAGGGTTTTGGAGGGGAGGGTGGTGGGGGGTTGCTGAGCCTGATGGTGGGTATCAATTAAGGAGACACATATTGCTTGGAGCACTGGGTGTGGTACATAAACAATGAATGTTGGAACACTGAAAAAAAAATTAAATTAAATTAAAAAACAAACAAACAAACAAAAAACAACCAACTGAGGTGCCTAAGAAAATCTTTAGAGTTCCAAAACTACTGAATGTTGGCAATGGAAGTAATTTTATAGACTGAAGTATCTTTATATTTACATGTTATTCTAGACATTGGAAGGAGCTATGTGTTACTGATTCTAATTTACTCCCAGATTATTTTGAGTATTCATACTTTGGGGGAACTTTCCTTTTAGAGATCTCTCACCCATGACATAAGTTGAATTTGCACTTGATAAAAATGTTACACAATCCTAATTTAGTATCTAGTGTATTTAGTATATTTTTTATGGTCTTTAGGTCTTACTCCTTTAAAGTTATAGGCTGGACCAAAGGATCCTTTGTTTTCTTCAGCTAATCAAGTCAGGGCTTATAAATATATGTAAATATAATATAAATAACTTGTAAATATAATAACTTGCTAATTTAATGTCAAAGCCTAGAGTGAATTAATTTCCCATCGCTGGTTGTCAACAGCTTTGGAGATTTTTGGCAGTTCTGGTGAAGTAAAACCCTGTGTCACAGTACCATTGACAGAACATTTGTACCATTAAGCCTTCAAACTCTTATTTAGCTGTCAACACATGGGCACTTTCTGGAGCCAGATTCCCTCATGCTGTGCACTGCCTGCAGCTCGCTGGAAGCTCAACTTTGACTAAAAGGGTTGATTTCTCTTCTCTTACCCTTGTTCTCATTTAGTGTTAAAACTTGCTTAAAGTCTGTCTTTTATTCTGAAAAGTACACAGACATGTGTCATCTCTTAAACCGTTGTGATGTTGAGGTAAGGGGCTCCAAAGAAATGCTAGACATCTTAGTGAATAATTGATTAGAAAGGAGTCTGGCAGTGTTAATTGTGAGCTGCAGTATAATGACTGCCGAAACAGAAGCTTTCTGGATGTTTCCAAAAATTGGGTAAAGTTTTTAATACTGAGCAATAGGGTCAGTGTAGTGAGGTGGAATTTAAAGGGGCTTTTTTTTTGGACTATCAGAGATTTTTTTAATTGGCTTTGTTACTTGCCTTGTTCTTTGACGGAAGGTTCATTTATTAATTGACTGTGTTGTTCCATTGTTGGTTTTGTTTGTTTTATTTTGTTTTTAATGGTTGTCATCCTGAAGCCACTTTGGGGATATTTATTTATTAGACATAATTGGTAATGTGGGGTAGATAAAGAACCAGAGAATAGATACAAACAAGCACAAACATTGAATGAAGTGATAAATTCTTATCCAACTACCACCAACATAGCCCAATGAAGCAGAAACTTTCTTTCATGGAGGGTCTGACAATTTGATTTTCAATGATTCTTTCCAAGTAAAATTATAGGAAGAAACCTCCCAAATTTCATCATATGGATAACATTACAAATCATTTTAAAATAGAAGTGGCAGTCAATGTCTCCATTAAAAAGGACTGCATAAACAACTGGAGTTTTGTGGCCTGCACTATCTAATACATTAGTAACTAACCACATGTGGCTAATTAAATTTATATTTAAATTAATTAGAAAATCAAATAAAATTTAAAATTTAGGCCCTTGGTTGCACTAGCCACATTTCAAGTGTTTAATAGCTACATGTGGCTATTGTATTGAATAGTGCAGACTGTGGAACATTTCCATCATTTGCAGAAAGTTCTATTGGCTAACACTGCACTCTACAATAATGATGAAGTTTTTGTTTTGTTTTTTGCCTCGTGTTGTTTGGTTTCAGTTTTTTGTTGTAAGTTTAAAATATTCTTTATGGAGGCAGAAGACTATAACTGTTAGAATTAATGTGAGCATTTTGGTATTCATCCTGATATCTTACTTTTATGACATCAAACAGTTCACAGATTTATAAATACATTATTCCAGTAACTCGGGAACTGAAGAAATACCTTCTACATTAGCTAAACCATGTTTTTAGTGTGAGTACCCAAAAATAGCCATGCTTATTGGTTGGTCAGAAGAGAAAAAAAATCTGATTGTGGAGTCAAAGAATAAAGTTTCTTTGCCTCTAATGAATTTATAACCCAAGAACATTTTCAACACAGAAACTCAGAAGAATTTTTGTCTTGTGATAGAAGAAAACACAAGACGAAGAAAATCTAGAAGGAAATACAGTGACTTGAGAAAGTAAATACTTTTAAGTGAAGGCAGAATAAATATTCTCTTAAGTTGTATAAAGCTGTTTTATTCTAAAAATAGTAAGTGTCCATTACATAGAATTTATAAAATATAGGAAGCTATAGATAACAAGATAAAATTCATTTGGCATTCCATCAGTCAGTAATCATCACTTTTAACACTTTAATGTATTTTGTAGTTTGTCAAAATTATAATACTGTTGATGACAGAGACAACACTGAGAGCTAAATCTGACTTTAATATGGGCTGTGTGCTCTCCATGCACGTCACCGTTTAATACTTAACACAGCCCACGAAGGAAGGATTATTTGTCCACAGTTAGAAACAGAAAAGCTCTGAAAACCAAGAGCAGAACCAAAAGAGTTTGGGTCAGGGAAGTATCTGATCTGAAATGACATGAGACTTTTTTTTTTTTTTTTACTTTATTTATTTCACTAAATATGAATACTAATGTGTTTTGCTTCAGAAATATATAATGTGTTTGATTATAGAGTGCTTCCTCAGAACCCAGCAGAACAGCTACTTTGTGTGTGTGCACGTGCGTGTGCGTGTGTGTGTGTGTGTGATACACATTGTATATAATATATAGAAAAGGTTAATACATGTTCATATGTATTACATATAATTAATAATATGTAATTAGTATATATTATATATGATATATTATTTAGAAATCCATTTGGCTCCAAGATTTTTGGGTAATGGATGCAAACCTGTATTATCTGAGTTTTACTAAAGAAGACATAGGGACATTAAATAACTTGCTTAAGAACTCATGGCCAATAGGTAATAGAGCCAAGACTCAATGAAATGGACCTCTCTGACTCTAGAATTTGAGTGCTAAAAGCATTGCTTCATTTAAATAAAAGTGCTATATATTGAGAAATAGTAACTGTATACCAACCCACCCTAAGGAACCTGAGCAGAACTTTCAAATATTGATAACTTGGTGACCATCCTTCCCATAACACTAAGTATTATAATTATGAAGCATTATTTATCAAGAATAAGAAAATTCTGATTTATTAAACTTTTGAGCCTGAATCTAATGATTTAACTGTGCTTTAAGTTTAAGAGATAAACTTTAATGTTAAACGCAGTCATAAAGTCAGCCACCATCAACTGCAAGGTACGAAGTAATTTTTTGATGTATACTTTGTAATTTAAAAAATCATATATGTAAATTAACTGTATCTTACGTAGACATCCAGATCAAAATTTAACTAATTTACAACTAGAGATTCTTGATGCAAAAGAAGCAAACTTTGATTTAATTCTTACTATTGACTGAACCAGTGTTTATATAAATATAAAATAGTGTTTTCCTTTGTGCTTTCTAGGAGTATAAAAGATATTATTAATGAGCCATAATTTTTGGTAAAATTTTATATTTTCTATATTTACTGGATATTAAGCTCTAATAATGTAATCCTAATGAATAATAATCAGACGTAGAATTATAGATACCCCGATACCTTGCTCAGTTTATGGATCTCATGTCTTTAGTTGATGCCCAGGATTGGCCATTGCTTTTTGGGGGCATTACCTCATTGGATGCTTACTGTCTGATGAAAGTAGTATTAAAAGCGGAAATGGAAGCAGCTACCACTGTTTACTGGCTTATTTATTTATTTTTTCCTTAAACTATGCACTTGTCAGAATTTTGGGAAAGCAAGCAAGAATCAGTGACCTAATCCTCTCTGTGCTTTTGCTTTAGCAGCTCCATTTTAATTGGCTCCATAAAAATAATTCTTGTAAAGCTTTCTAAAGTCTATTCTTCCAACTTACTTACAGAACACAACTTTGACTTAGCTTGGAATAAACAGCGTACCTTTGACCACCTGAAAGGAAACCTTTGACTCTGCCTGGCATTGGCTCTTTTTAGAAATACAGTAATCTCTCAGTCTATCAAATGAATATTTATTTCAAGCCGATGATGTGTGAGGCAGCGTGGAAGAAGGTAAACAGAGAACTAATGCATTTGCTTTCAAGAAGTTTAGAGAAGAGGAGGAGTCATTTCACTGGCAGTGCGAGGCTGGTGGTATTAGTAGTTGCTGTATAACTAGTTAGCAGCAGCAGCAGCAGCACCATCACAGTGCTTTCTCTATGTCTAACACCATTCTAATACTTCGTATTAATCCACTGAATCCTTGTACCAACCCTATGAAATAGGCACAGTTACGATCTCTATTTTACAGAAGAAGCTACTGAGGTATATAAGGGATTATTCATTTGCCAAGGTCCTATACCTGGTGGAAATAGAATTTGAGCACAGGAAGTCTGGCTCCAGAATCCACACCAGTCTGTATTTTCTTGTGAGGGGAGGCATGAGCTATGCTTGTAGTGATAGATGGGGAAGATCATCCAAAGAGAAGCCTCTTTGTGAGCACTTCTGCTTGACAGTCAAATAATAAACGTACATTGTGTAGAAAGCACCACAGAAATGGTAAGACATAGACACTGCACGCAAGCAACTTCAAGCAAGTTTATAACCTTCCTGGTGATCTGGTTGAGGGCTTTTTGATAAAAGAGTTATAATACCTATCGGATGGTTTACTTTGCAGTTTTGTGGGTTTGTTGTATTTCTCACCAAACAACTGACGAATCAAAAATATCTTGCCAACATTTTTTTCCTTTGACTAATATTTGCTGCGTGCCTCCTAACTAATATTTGATGAGTGTCAGGTATTATGTGTGTGTCATAGGAAGAGTAATAAGCAAGATAGACCACTCCTCCCCTTACAGAATTTGCATTTAGTGGAGAAGACAGTTAAATAAGTATTAAAATAAAATATGATAAATGCTATGACAGGAGAAGTTAGGAAACTAGAGAGTAGGTAAGTAGGGACTTTAATTCTGAGGGACCACAGGAGTGCTATGTCTGAAAGATATCTGTTAGGAAAGATATCAGTTAGGAAGATATCAGTTAGGAAAAAGGGGTTTGGGGGTTAAAGAGTAGAGAAAATATGTCCCAGTCAGAGGGAGCAGCATGCACAGAGACCCAGCACAGAGAAATAACCTGGTCATTCAGTGAACTTAAAGACAAATGGAGGGAGTGATCTGATCAGGTTTGTAGACTCTTTCTTTACTAAATGTCCTTGGGGAAGTACTCTTCCTCTTTAAGCTTCAGTGACTCCATTTGAACAGAAGAAGAAATAAAATACCTCCCTCTTAAGGTTGTTATAAACATGAAGTGAGATCATGGTTATAAACTACCAAGCACAGAGCAAGTGCTGCAGACAACTTAGCTATCACTAACTTAGAGAGGTCACCTTGACTGCAAGTGGAAAATGGATGGGAGCAGAGCAGAACTGGAGGTGTGGAGACTAATGAGAAGGCTGTGTTGTGATTCAAAGGGAAAAAGAACATTGGCCTAGAGTACAGTGGTGGCAGTGGGAACAATGAAAAGCAAAGATGTAATGATTATTTTAGAAGTAAACTAGGGAGTCCTTGATGAGTATAGATGTAGCAGGGGAGGGGGAAGAGATTAAGGGTGAGTCCTAGGTTTCATCCACTGGGTGGATGCCAGGTAAAAGACAGATTAGAAATCCAAATCCAGGGTGCCTGAGTGGCTCAGTAGTTTAAGAGTCCAACTCTTGGTTTTGGTTGAGGTCATGATCTCCTGGTCTGGGAGATCAAGCCCCCAGTCAGGTGGGAGACTGAGCCCCTTGAGCAGGCTCCCTGCTCAGGAGGGAGTCTTCTGGGGAGTGTGCTTCCCATCTCCTACTCCGTCTTCCCTTCCTCCTGCTCATGTGTGCTCTCTCTCTAAAAATAAACAAATCTTAAAAAAAAAAAAAAAGAAATCCAAATCCAACCTTGTAATATAGTTTTGGAAAATCAACTGTAATAAAATAAAATAAACAGTTATAAAATCAATGGTATGGATATGGATGAGCTATCTACTAGGTAGTCAATGATGGGGTAGACTGGAAACATTTCTAAATTTCTGCCCAGAATCTTTTCAATATGACACACAAACTAGGAAAATCAAATTATAAAAGAAATGTATCTTGGTGTAGATTGCCCTAAGGCATATGATATATATTCACTAATGGAAAGTCTTCTGATTCTGCCATATATATTATATATATATTATATATATTTATTACTTAAGTTTATTATTATATATTAGATATTAAATATGTAGATATGATATATATTTATCATATATAGATAGATATGATAAATATATATCATATATAGGTATATCAATATATGTTATATATTTATCACACCTATGATAAATATATGTGATAATAAACTTCAGTAATAAATCAGGAATGTCTAATATACACAGTAGGAGATATATATATATCATATCATATATATGTCATATATATAATAAGCAAGTAATAAATCAGGAATGTCTAATATGCACACTAGGAAAATTATTCATTTAAAAAAATTTTTCAAAGATATGATATACTTACTCCCCAAATGAATCTTCATAGTCAAACCAAGTATAACTGACTTATTGAATGAGCTAGACTCATTCAATACTGCAGAGAGCAGTATTACTGGCCCTCATTAGCACACTTCTGCTCTACAAAATCCTTCTATTTTTTTAGATGAAAATTCAGGATGAGCCCATAGTTCTTCCAGCCACTTTTGGGTGCTAAAAAGTCCAGACCACTAGAAGAAAACATAGAACATTTTCTTAAGTCAAAAAAATGTAACTATATATGGAAAGATCGATCAGTTGGACTTCATTAAAATTAAAAACACCTGTTCAACAGAAACCACCATTAAGAGGATAAAAAGGAAACCATGAGAGTTGGAGAAGATATTTAGAATAGGCACATTATTTGTCAGATATCCAACTTCTATCCAGACTATATAAGTAGCTCATACAAATCAATAAAAAAATATAGATAACAATAAGAAAAAGGCAAATATTTGAAGAGACATTTCATAAAAGCAGATATCCAGATCTTCAAAAAGCAAATGGAAGAGAACTCAGTAGTCATTAGGAAAATGCAAATTAAAGCCACAATGAAATACCACTGTACATGTATCAGAATGGCTAAAATTGGAAAAAAATTGTATCAAGTATTAATGCAGATATCTATTAACTGAAATTCACATACATTGCTGATGGGAGTAGAAAATGCTACAAGTACTTTGGTAAGCTGTTTGGGAATAGCTACTAATGCTGGACATATGCCTATCCTATGACTTAGCAATTCTACTCTCAGATATTTACTCAACAGAAATGAGTGCATATGTCCACCAGAAGACAAGTTCAGGAAGGTTTTAGCAACTTTTTTTTTTCATAGATCAAAATGGAAAAGTTCAAATGTCCATGATCAAAAGAATGGATAAATTCTGATAGAGTGTTCATATAATAGAGCACAAAATATAATTGGAAAAGATGAGCTACTACCCCACCTGAAAACGTATTTAACTCTCACAGACATGATTGAGCAAATGAAGCCAGATACAAAGAGTTCATATCTATGACTTCATATATATGAAGTTCAAGGTAAGAAAAATTACATCATTGTGATACAAGTGAAAATAGTGATAACTTTCAGCAGGGTGGATATTGCCTTGGAGGAAGCTTGAGAAATCTTTCTAGATTACTAGAAATGTTTTCTATTTGTATCTGTGTGGGGGGTTACCCAGGCACATGTATATGTATCAGATATATGTAAAAATTTACCTAGTGCAGTCTAATGTCTAAACTTTAGTCTTGTATTCAATTAGAAGCTCTCCCTGCTCCCCATCAATTCATAGTCAATAATCTGCAGTAGGGAGGTGAGAATTATAATAGGTTTCTTCTCTTTTCATTGGCCTACCTGCTGTCCCATTCTTGAGCCACCGTTTTTGTTCCCTCTAGGATCAAGCACATAGGGGAAGGAGGGACTAGAGAAGAATGGACAAAGTCTGATGTGCCTTGGGTTGTAATCAGGCTTTGCCCTCTGAAAATGGCGCATCTCCAAAGTCTAGGTCTTTCTCTTGCAGGAGTGCTTCTGTGGGTTTCTGAGTGATCCTACTTCACTAAAAACATCCTAATTCAACATTGCCTGGTATGGGCAACGATTCTCTTACAACTATAGCCACAGCTCTCGGGTTTTAGTGATCTGCTTCTGTGGGTAGAATCCTGAGCAGAATGACTCAAGACCAGTTTTCCTCTTTAGGTCAAGTGACATATTTGCCTGGCCAGTGGAAAACTGACAGTTTGCTCCCACTAGCCTCTCTCCCCTCACAGCCTCTCAGCTTCAAGCTTCTCTAGGAAGAGAACACCCTCTGGTATTCCCATTTCCCATTCCCCGAAGTCCAGGGGGACACATTCTCCAGCTGGTTCTCTGAAGATCTCCTCACTTACCTTGGGTGGGAACCACCTTGGAGAAGCAAGTGGATAATTATGTGGTCCAGTGATAACTCTCCTCAAATAAGTTGCTTCCACCAATCTTAGTTCTACCTTTTGTGTATAGCTTGAAAGTGGACAATGGACCTATGGTAGAGCACAGTTATTGCTTTAAGCTAGAGGGTAAATGAGTGGTTCCTGCCCCAGAGAGAAGTCCTCATTTTATCTGTCTTACCTTCTTTGCCAGTTGCTTGAGGCTTTTCAGAATGAAAAGAAGCATTCTGGAATATTAAATGCTGTGCAGTTGTTTCTGTTTTCTCAGTATTCTGCTTTAAAAATATTTCAGGTAGGCAAAAAAGATTGAGAAGTAAAGTTTTTACCAAACGCATACGTTCCCACACGCAAAGATTATTGGGACTCTCTTGGGTGACTATGGGTGACTATGAATAACTCTGTGAGCCTCTGTGTCTACATCTAAAAATAACAGATAAATATTACCTACTTTATATTATTGCCACTGGGATTAAATGTAAATGAGTTATATACATACAGAAATAAACACATTCAAATATAGATATGTACATACATATGTACTATACATATATAACTCAGAACAAAGTAAGTGCACAATAAATATTAGCTCATTTTTTCTTTCTTCTTGGATTATGTAACCCTACACTCCCTTTCTTTCAGTAAAGCAGCTTTCTTTAGTTACGGGCTTTGGGTGAAGCAGAAAGGCACAGGGCTCTAGAATTCCTTATAAAGAATGTGAATTTACTCTTAAGAAACTTTTAATAAAGGTGTGCTGTATTTGAAATTAAAATATAACAGATGTGGTAAAATTAGCATCAACCTAGAGTTGAAAATACCTGGATTCAAATTAGAGCTCCACAACTTCTAGCCGTTCATTTATTCAACACATTTATTGGGGCTTACTTTGTGCCAGGCACTGTTGTAGTAACTGAGAAGATGGGGGAGGGGGGAGACAAACAAGATCCCAGTCTTGTGGATCGCAACCTTGGGGAGCTTTGTTGGGCAGTGGGGGTGGGAGAACAGCAGGGGAAATAGACAACAAGCAAATAACTAAATGTAATGTCAAGTGGTGATGGGTTTTATGAACAAAAATAAAGCAAGATAAAGGAATAGAAAGTGGTAGGGAAGGGTAGATAGGTGTAGTGTGTGTGTGTGTGTGTGTGTGTGTGTGTGTGTGTGTGTGTGTGTTGTGTGGAGGGTGGTCAGGAAAGGTCTTATAAGAGACCTGAATTGAGGGAAGAAGATCTAGGAGAAGGTAAAGAGGAGTTTGTAGTATTCCAGAAGCCAAAGGAACGAAGTGTTTCAAGAAAGAGGAAGTCAAATGCTACTGAGTGGTAAAGTAACATGTGGAGCTCTCAGTAGCCTTTGGAACCCTGGACAAGTTATATACCTTCTCAGAGCAATAGTCAATAATATATTTTTGAGGATTAAATGAGATCATTTATGTAAAGCACCTGTCACATAGCAGATAGGTAACTGAAGATTTTCTTCACATATCATATGTGTAGTAAAATATTTAAAAATTCATAGTGAAAGATATTTTTAAATAGTTGAATTTCTCACTGAATTTGCAAAATGTTCAATTAACTGTATGGAAGTAAAAACATGGAAGTCAATACATTAAACCATAACAGTTGTGCAACTGAGGCTTTTTCTTGTTTAATGGACTGCATTGGTAACAAGTAGTTAATTTGATGTGTTGTGTCATGTGTCACAGGTCATGTGAATTGCAACATCTTTAAAGGTGTTGAAATTTTTCACATTCAAACTGACAGAAAGCAATTGTATAAAAAATAAGAGCTAAGAAAATCAAGTATTTCAGCATTCATTAGAGTCTGTTTTGCTAAATTACAGTTTCTATGAATCATCAACAAATTATTCCCATTTTAAATCTAAGGAATAAAGAAATTGATTTGGTTCTCATCTGTTTCAGTCATTCCCTAATATCTTCGTGTTGATTTTTAGATACACTTTCAATTTTACAGAATTTGGCTTAATAATATGACATGTGATCTAACCTGTATTGGTAATGATAAAAATGAGACCATTGAGCGCTTTAAAGTAATACAAAATTATGGTATCTTTGTCTGGTTACCTCACAATATTTACATGTCACCTAAATTATTTCGTAGAGATTAGGCATTAAAAATTCTACCCAGAAAGTGTTGAAGAATGAGGATATACATTCAAGCATGTGTGTTAAAATTTACATAAATTTAAAGGATATGTTTTTATGCATTGTAGTCCCCTCCAGAAGAAATCTATGTGCTTTTTGAAAACATGACTCTTACTCTTAGATGTTTAAAAGCATCTCAAACACCTTACAGTAAAGGAAATAAAGTCATTTTACTTAAAGTAAATCATTTTTCCAAATTTTCTTGAGCACATTTATGTAGGTACTGAGAGAGAATGAGAGTTCTTTTTTCACATTTTAAATACAAAACACACCAGCTGCTACCCCAGCTATTCACTAGAGAAAGGGAGAATAACTAAATTTCTGCAGCAATGTGTAGAACTAAATTTATTGAAATCCCAGTGAAAGCTTTTGTTGTGTTTGGTATAATAGGGAAAATTCCATAAGATGTCTTAGATTGCATTTTCTTCATGGTAATCTTCATAGTCCTAGGGCTCCCTGGTCAGTCTGTAAACATGCTTCATTCGTTTAGAATGAGAACTCACACCTCAGAAGCCAGGCAGGTTTGGGGATTACAAGACATTTTATTTCAAATAACCTGAGTACTCCTAGTTGTAAACACCGAATCCACTGAATTTGGTTCAGAGAAGTTGGAGCCTAGTGACCCCCATTAGTTATTTTTCTAAAATATGTAAGGAATACATTTGTGTTGTAAAGTATGTGGCTTTGATGAACGAATGTCAGCCTTTCTTATATCTATTTTTTGAGGCTTCTGCTCTAGTTATATTTCTGGTTTCATTTCAAGCACTTTTTTAAGGTTCATTTTTCACTTATTACAAGAAGTTAATTTATGTTTGGAGGATGATTCACATTTCCTTTTAAAGATCTTTCTCTTGTCACCTAGCTTGTGTTTTCTAAAAGAAGACACAGTCAAATGTTTTTGTTCCTCTTAAGAAATCCCTGACAGGCCCACGACACTGGCTACTGCTGTAGCTGTACATTTCTATACATAATTGATGACTTGGGGCCCAGCAGACGGCACCAGTGCACTAGTCACATAGGTTACCATGCAGTGAAGGGTTTTAGGTCTTTGGATTTTTCTATTTCTGAATAGAAATAACTCCTTGCTAAATAAGAAGAATTCCAGAAGGAGTAGGTTTATCCTAGTAATAAACATTCTTTAGAGAACAAAGCATTTGCCAGCCGTAGAAGATTTGGACAATCTGAAGATCCTAACTTTATTACCCTATCCAACCATCTCTCCACTTAGTAGCATGGTCATGTTTGCTTTTGTTGAAATTTTGGTCATAATTTTAAAAAAAAGTTTAGGGCTTAGGAAAGTTGAATTCCAAATGGCACCCTTTGAGGTATTCCTTAATCTTTTTTTTTTTTTCATGATTTATTTATTTATTTTAGAGAGAGAGAGAAAGTACATGAGCAGGGGGAGGGACTGAGGGAGAGAGAGAAAGAATCTCAAGCAGATTCCCTAGTGAGTAGGGATATCCTGGTGTGGGGCTTAATCCCAGGATCCCAACGTCATGACCTGAGCTGAAACCAAGAATCAGTTTCCCAACTGGCTAAGCCACCCAGGTTCTTCAAGGTATTCCTTAATCTAATTGTCCTTTATGTTTCTTTGATTTACCAGAAAATGACAAGGCTGGCAGTATAACTAGTTATCTTTTCATGAGGAATTTGTGACATTCTTGTCGGGGGAGTGGCATTTGTTATGTTCTGTCACTACCTGCTATCTTTCTTTTCCTCTAAATGCCCATGAGAACACTTTCTTATCTTTACGTCTTTGTACATGCTCTTCCCCTCTTGTAGACCATTCCTAGGTACCTTTCACCTCCACCCATCTTTTGGCCATTTCTCCTCACCATTCTGGTCTTAGTTTAGCTGTCACGTCATTTGGAATCCCCTGTTCAGTGAGATGAGGTAAGCAGCCATTCCTTGCCCCATTATACAGCCTTTGCCTTTTTACTTTGCCACAACTAGACTATAAAATCTTTTAAAGTGGAGGTCAGGCCACCTTCATCATGGTTTCCCCAATTCCTAGGATATGCTTGACCTAGAGTAGGTGTCTAATGATTATTCGTTGAATGAAACTACAAAGATTCTAATAATATAAAATTGAACTTAAACATAAAAATGGGTTCTATGTTTGAGACGATAAATTGTCAGAATTTGCAGGATTCCTAGATTTTCACTTTGTTTTTCCTATAGTAATATATATTGTTAAGAATGCTGGGATAACAAAAAAAAAATAGATTTGAATTGCAATTATGGTTTGCACTTAAAGAGTCATGAGACAGCCATTTGTAATTTCAAATGACCAGGTTAATATAAGTAAAACCTGTGTTAGTTAAGATATAAACACAGGTGAAAATTTTAAGTCAAATTAAACCGAATTGGGGAGAGGGACATTTATCTATCTAATTCTGAAAGTTTAGGCTCATTGCTTTATTTTGATACACTTCCGTTTTTAAAAATATAATTTCTGAAAAGACCAAAGAATTTTTTTCCAAATTCTAACATGTGCTGGAAGAGAACATCAGTTTTGTCATTATTTTTGGACTACCCTTATACTCTCAGAAAACAGAATGCATAATAATCTTTTCTTTCTTTAACCAGTGAAACATAGAAATATACTAAAGCCCTAACATGAAAATGACTTCCTGTTGTTTTTTGCAATATCTTAATTTGAGAACGTATTCCACAGCTCCCCATTAGAATCACTCATCAGTTTGCAAAAGTTCAGTTCTTAAAGTTTGTTCAGTCAGTTGTTGATTTCTCTGGTCCATGATTTTTTTTTTTTAATTCCCACCTTATTAATGGAGATTAGGCCCACAAACTACAGTACAGTGTTACAGGCTCTAGAATCAACGTGCTTGAGTTCAAATCTTAACCTCAAAAATTACTGTTTGACCTTGGGCAAATTAACCAACTTCTGTGTGACTTGGTTTCTTCATCCATATGTGGGGAAAATGATTGTACCTATCCATTGGCTTGTTTTCAAAATTATAAAGCACTTGCAAAGTACATACTGTTAACAGTGTCTGGCAGGTATATTCAATAAGTGTCACCTATTATAGTTATAATTATTAATCAGTCCTTGAAACAGAAGTCATTTATTCCTTTATTCAAAAATATTAACGGAGCCCCTACTATGTCCTAGGCATTTTACTAGGTACAGGGAATACAAGGTAGGTAAAAATAAGCATGATCCCTACCCTCATAAAACTTATGGCCTAGTAGAGGAGACACAGGTATTAAATAAAAAATCATACCAATAAGTGTAAAATTGCAGCTGTGGTTATGTACTACGGAGGAGGCCCGTGATACCAGGAGAGTTCATGTTCAGAAGAAATTGATAATGGCAGGAAAGCTTCCTTGATACCAAAGTCTGCAGGTAGAAGGGAGAATAACCAGGCAAGGAAATGGACCATGGGCTGGTGTCCGGAGCTTGGAGAGCCGGCTGGAGAGCAAGGAAAGACAGAGATGGAGAGGTAGGCAGGAAGAGATCATACAGGATGTTGCAGGTCATAATTGGTCTTTCAAGACTAGTGGGAAATAAGTGAAGGACTGCATTTCAGTTTGGAGACTGGGTTGGAGTCTCCCAAAGTGTAAAAGGTGGGAGAAGGTAGGGAAAAATGATATCCCTGGCTTGGTCCTTCAGGCTAAATTTTGAAATCTAAGTATTTATCATTATACCCTCCTGACTCCTTCTGACTCCCCTCTCCTCCCCGGGTCATGTCACCTGACCCATAGCTCTCAGGCCACTATTTACCTCTCTGCATCAAGCTAGTCAGGACCACCTTGCCCAAGGAAACACTTCTTGCTCCAAAAAACTCTACCTTGCCTGCTTCTAATAAAAATCTCATTCTGGTAGAAGTTTTAGGTTCATGAAAGTATTTAGAGGAGGGCATACTGATAGAATTGACTGAAATGAAAAAGTGAGAGCATACCTGAAGAACAGTTGTTCTCAAACTTCTTGGGCCTCTTTACATTCTTAAAATTTGTTGAGGACCACAGAGAACTTTTACTTACGTTGGTTATATCTATCTGTATATATCATATTTGAAATTAAGGCTAGGAAATTTTCATTTATTTAAAAACAATAAACCTGGGGGCACCTGGGTGTCTCAGTGGGTTAAAGCCTCTGCCTTCAGCTCAGGTCATGATCCCAGGGTCCTGGGATCGAGCCCCACATCAGGCTCTCTGCTCAGCAGGGAGCCTGCTTCCTCCTCTCTCTCTGCCCACCTCTCCGCCAAAAAAATAAAAAATAAAAAAAAAAATAAACCTGATATAATATGATTTGTAAAACTTACATATTTTTATGAAAACAACCCTGTATTTTCCAAAACAAAAAGAAAAACTAGTGAGAAGAGTATCATTGTTTCCCATCTTGCAAATCTCTTAATGTCTGGCTTAATATAAGACAGCTGGAGTTTCTTGTTTCTGTACCAAATCTTCCAGTATAACATGTAGCCTCTGGAAAACCACTCTGTACAATTGTGAGAGAATGAGGGTGAAAAAGGTAAATGATGTGTTAGTATGATCACGGAAGTGGTTTTTTATCTCACCAACCTCCCACATTAGGGACCCCTGGGTCCCTGGACCACACTGGAGGAACTGCTGCTCTAGAAGAAGGCCTTCAGTGGGAAAAACAAGATGCTTCATAGATCAGAAGACTCTTTTCTGAGACGGCTTCTCAGGGAGTCGAAAAGTGAGCTGAAAGGATTCCGGCAGTGTGGCTCCAATCTGTTTCTAGTTTTCAGCCACTTCCTCCATGAATCTGTCTGAACCCATTACATTCTCAAAAATTTCCAATGATTTTTAGTGTTTAGTGGAGACTCTTGTGGGTGTTTAGACAGTGTTTGAAATTCCTGAAATGTGATATTTTTGCCTCAGTTACTGGTGAAAAGCTTATTCCCTATTCCAAGTAAATTTTGGTCCCCTCATGGCTTCCCAGAAACATCAGGTCACTTAGCTTTCTGTGACATAGCCTCGCCTAGAGACTGCAGGTTCACTGTGTTTATTATCTTTCAAGAAGAACTGATTTGTGAGGTGTGGCTAGAGTCACAAGAAGTTTCTTCATCTCTGAGGTCCTTTCCAGTTCAGAAGTGACATGATTTTATTTTATTTTCTTATGTGGCCCACGAGCTCTATTCTGAAGGCAACTAAAATGTTTGCAATGATGCGTCATTTAAAAGTGAGTTTGGCTTCTCTCAATGACAGGCTTGAAGAACAACATTCCTTTAGATGAGTTCTGTTGTGTGTGTCAAAAATTCATTGTCATTCCTTTTAATCACATCTTGTACCTACAATGTAAGCTCCACCATCACTACTAGTGAAAATAATTCTGCCCTTTTTTAGTTTAGTCTAATCACGTATTTCTACCCATGTGGTATTAAATACTTCATTTTTGTCCCCCCACGATCATAAAAGTGGGGAGAGGAAAAGCCATGCTGATTATAAAGGCTGCGAAATCTATGCTTTTCTTTCAATCAGCCCAACAGGACAATTGATGCTCTTGACTACTATAGTTTATTTCCTGAATCATTAGGAACTTGTTTTAAAGAGGAACATACATATGTGATTAAGAAAGCATTCCAGAAGAACAACTAAAACACTGTTTGCATTCCTTCATTTGAACTGAAATTCTCGAGTTTTCTTTTAAGATGTGTCACTCACAGGTAAGTGGCTGGGGACAGGTTGGGGCTTAGTCAGAGGTCACAGCAGAGTGGCCCATAGGCCGTGCTGCAAACACAGATGTGCTTTCTTTGACCTGTCTAGTGGTGTGTGTGTGTGTGTCTGGGTGTGCGTGTTAGTTTTGTCTTTCATCTGAATTTGAATGCATATACTCTTTGTTTTTTCTAGGTTGTCCCCACTCCTTATTATTTTACATATCCCCTGATTCAGACACTTCCCTTGTCAGTCTGGCTGCTTTCAGCATTTGAATTAACATTGCTACAACAAGTAGCCACATCTAGGGAGAATTGAAAAATAGAGCCCAATAAGATTACTTTTCTGTGACATAAGAAATCTCCTAGTAGAAAATTATTTGATAAGAAATAATGGTTAGGTTTTTTATTCTTGGATTTACGAAAAAATAACTTTAAAGTCAGGTGAAAAATAACAATTGAGAAGCATGCCTCAAAAATGACATTTATTATATAAGGACGTTTTTAATAGTTTAACATGGGAGTTGAGGCATGTAATTATGAAAAGGGTCATGTCTTCCTGAGGTCATCTGTCAAAACTTAGTTTTTGCATTGTGTTAATGCTTATTATTTACGTGGCATTGGTTTATCTAGAAACAATATTTAATGTACATTTAAATATATAAAATCAGCCATACAACTAATTTATCTAGAGAAGAACTTTGCGGCGTTGGTTTATCTGGAAGGTCCCACAGCACCACCTAGTGCTTTGTATTTTATTTTGCATAATATTTTTGTAAATTTAAAAATTCTGATCACATTTTAACATCAAATATGACACTGGAATAAATATAAGGATGAAGCAGTATTATAAATAGAATAAGATAAAGTCATTCTTAGCTATTTAATTAAAGATTTTAAGTGGAAATAAAAAAATATTGATTTTATAACCGAAGTATTATAAAAATTTACTATTTCTAGTTCACAACCAGAGATACTCTTTAAAAGATTGTTACATTACATGTGACCTAATGGAGGTATTGGTAAGTTGTTTTTTTTTAATTCAAAACAGTTGTTGATTCCTTTTATTTATTTATTTTTATTTGCTTCTCTATAATAAATTAAAGGTCATTTTTCCAGGCTTCTTTTTGAAGTCCATGAATTCCCAGTCTTCATAGATGGAACTACACTAATTAACACTACATACCACAGCTTTTAATCAATTTCAGACAAAACTGTATAATTTCTTTTAAAATTAGAAGTTTGAGGTGTTTAGATATGTAATATTATAAAATACATATTAAAAAATGAGTCAAATAAAAGAATGAGGTACAGTTATATATTCAAGGACCATGAAGTAAGAGAAATAAATCCATGTGCAAAATACTGTGTATAGTACAATTTTCTTAAGAGCACATTTGAATAATTTAGAAAGGTTTAGATAGATGTGTGAGTGGGTAGAGGGATGGATGGGTGGATGGATACTGGTATATTATTTTATTTTCCGGAGGGAGTCACAAGAAACTTAACATTTCTGGGGGAGAGTGAAGTTCTAGAATATTTCACTTTTCATTATTTGTCTATATAAATAAGTTTTTTCCAATCAAATTCATGTTTTACATTATTTAAGGTCAACGAGAGTTCTTTGAGTATCAAGATTATGAACTATTTCATTTTTTCAAGTAATATCTATCTGTAATAAAAACAAAGCCTTTTTTTTTTAGGAAAAAAAAAGAAACTAACATTGCAGGACACAGCATCTGTCTTTTAGATTTATCTTTTCAGAGGCCTTATGACAGATTACTTTTTATTATGGGAGGTATAAGCTTCAAGAAGGCAGAGAATTTTGTCAGTTTGTCATACTGTATCCTTGACCTCTAGGATAGTATCTGGCACATAATGCTTAGTAAATAAGTGTTGAATGAATGAATAAGAACATATCACATTATGTCCAAATTATATAGTAATGGCATGTGTTATAGTAGAATTTTACTCTATTTACATATATTTAAGTAAATATGTGCAGTTACATTCTTATATCTGATGTCACTTAAAACATGAACACTAGTAAGTATTATTTCAAAGTCTGTAATAACAATGACATTCAGTTTTACCCTGAGATATTTGTGTTATGGCCTTTTTGTGTGTATTTGTCTTATTAAAGACTTTGGGTATTCACATTAGCTGTATTTGGAACTCATTCATAATGAAATTCAATCAAAACGTTTACTAAAGAACACTACTCTCATCATTTGCTCTGTATATTTCAGATACTGTTAGTTTTACGTAGCATAGTGACCTAAATGGTTGCCACTTTAAAGTTTCTGCAATAACACATATTAATCATAAAATCTAATTACACATTAAATGTACTCAATTCCTAATTATGTATTTAAAATTTCATGACATTTTATAGCTACCTGTTAGTGAAAATCCATTCATAGACATAAGTGTATTGTTTTATTTTAAACATAACAGTGGTTCTTATTGATGTGGTATGCATAGATTTTTTTTTTTTTTTTAACTGTCAAAGTGTGTAGAAGTTGCCCTCTACTGGGGAACTAGAAAAATTATGTTGACATGGATTTTCAATTTTCTTAAAGACTCTTAAGTTCCTTGGTGTAATTGACCAGATGATCATTTCTTGTTCTTTGGCACTTTTTAGTTCCAAAGATATAGAAGTGGTTAGCAGACAACATTTAAAAATAAATATCTGATATGAATATCCTTACAGTCATTTCTGAATGGAAACATTAGCTATTCTTCTTAAAAACTTTTTTTAACATTTTAATTTTTTAAGTAATCTCTACAAATGTGGGGCTTGAACTTAACTCAAGATGAAGAGTTGCGTGCTCTATGGACTGAGCCAGTCAGGTGCTCTCCTCCTTAATAACTCTTTAGTGGCAACACCGAACAGGGTTGATCCAGAAGTAATTGTATAGGAATGAGTCTTCACTGAAACATTAAGAGGAATTAGCTGTATATAATTATATAACCAAAAATGAGGACTCTTTTTAGTAATTTACCCTGGGAATTTGGAGGACCAAAGTCTAAGCACTAAAAAAAATTTTAAGCTAGCTCTTTTGCATTTTTCTGAGTCTAGAGGTGAAACTTGATTATAAAAGAAGTGGTTTACATTTATTAAATATTAAATGTTTTGTTATTATGTTATGTTAGTCGCCATATAGTACACCATTAGTTTTTTGATATAGTGTTCCATTATTCACTGTTTGCGTTTAACACCCAGTGCTCCATGCAATATGTGCCCTCCTTAATACCCATCACCAGGCTCACCCATCCCTACCCGCCTCTTGTCTAAAACCCTCAGTTTGTTTCCTGGAGTCCATAGTCTCTCATGGTTCTTATCCCCCTCTGATTCACCACCCCCTTCATTTTCCCCTTCCTTCTAATGTCCCCCATGCTATTCCTTATGTTACACAAATGAGTGAAACTGTATAATTGACTTTCCCTGCTTGAATTATGTCACTTAGCATAATCTCCTCCAGTCCCATCCATGCTGATGCAAAAGTTGGGTATTCATCCTTTCTGATGGCTGAGTAATATTCCATTGTATATATGGACCACATCTTCTTTATCCATTATCTGTTGAAGGGCATCTTGACTCTTTCCACAGTTTGCCTATTGTGGACATTGCTGCTGTGAACATCGGAGTGCATATGGCCCTTCTTTTTACTACATCTGTATCTTTGGGGTAAATATCTAGTAGTGCATTTGCTGGGTCATAGGGTAGCACTATTTTTAATTTTCTGAAGAACCTCCACAATTATTAAACTTTTTATATCAGAAAAAGCACATGATCATAAAATGACAAAGTATGTTTACCAATTATAATAAGCTGATAAATTAATGTTCTTCCTCATCTCATCACTGTTTTTCCTTCTGCCTCTAGGAATTCTGCCAGGCTTTGGGGAGCACTGGCCTAGAGAGGTTCAGGGTCTAGGATCCATCCTGTTCAGACCTCAATATCACACTGTATGTTTTTCCTTTCCTGCCCACTGATATCTAATAAAAATAAACATGTTATTAAGGAGAAACCTCTTCAAAGTACATGTTGATGGTGATGGGGTGAGTCAGGAAAGGCGACTTCTTAAAGTCGGCCTGAACATCAGAATCCTACTGCCTCTGCCTTGGTAAGGTTGAGAGGGCTTGTGGACTAAGGATGCTCATGTGAGGACCATTGGTCAGTTCCCCTCTTCTCTCAACTGAAGCCTCTCTGAATCACAAAGCTCAGGACCAGTTTTCTAAGCTGCAGGAATGGCTTTAGCTAAGGAATATGATAAAAACCAGAATAAATCAGGCCATTGATATATGAGACAAGGCAAGTAGAGTGCAGCTGTCTCCATTCATTCTGTCCATTTTTGCACTCAGTATTGATCGTCACAGCCAGATCTAACAGCAGTGTGTGCTGTCACTTAGATGCATCCAAAAGGAATGGATGGGCTCTGCCAAACCCATTCATTTCACATGTCTAGCCACAGTATGGTTTTTCTTGTTTGTTTGTTTGTTGTTTGTTTATGGTCAAGGTCTGTCATAACTCTGAACTCTAGTTTTGATTGCACTGTTCTTTAATGTCTCATTTAAAAGAAAATCAAGTAATAATTATTCCATATGTTACTTTAACACCCAGAGGCCTTCATTAAAGCCCCTTCCCTAGATCTCCACAAATCACTTTTCATTGCCTCCCTTCTCTCTCCTCACTGACTCTCCTATCATCCCCTATTTTTTATCCTCCACATCTCTACCTTGCTTTCACAAAATTTTGCACAAATGTTCTCCCATAGCCTTGCTGGAAATTCATGAGCCTTTTTGGGATGGGAGGAAGGCAACACCTGGTCTAATTTTATTCTCTATGTCCCTTTTGCTTTAGACATACAATAAATACAGTAGTGCTGAGGAATAGTTTTCAGGTCTTCTGTAAGTAAGTCTTTCTCTACTCTACTCAGCTAGCTGGCTTATAGAAGACAGTGAGGTATCAGAAATAAAGAAGTGGACAGGGAATCTGAAGCACTTACTGTCCTCTGCCTCGTGTTTCCACCAGCTCTGGGCTGTGGGTGAGAGACACTCTTAGGCCTCAATTTTACAATCTGTAAAGTGAGACAGCAAATGATTCTCGAGATTCCTTTTATTTTTATCTATTTATTTATTTTTTAGAAGATTTTATTTATTTGACAGAGAGAGAGAGATCAAGTAGGCAGAGAGGCAGGCAGAGAGAGAGGGGGAAAACTCCACTGAGCAGGGAGCCCAACACGGGGCTCGATCCCAGGACCCTGGGATCATGACCTGAGCCGAAGGCAGAGGCTTAACCCACTGAGCCACCCAGGCACCCCTCGAGATTCCTTTTAGCTAGAATTCTCAGATATCTCTAACTTCTCCAAGAACTCCTAACCACTGTATAAACACATGGTGGTAGAGACCATGGATTCTGGAGCCAGATACATTGCTTGCTTCCCACTCTGCCGTTTATTGCTTGGGAATTTTGTATAATTCTTCTGTCTGTATATCTCTGTTTTCTCCTCTATATAGTGGGAATCATAGTGGCACCATTCTCAGAGGATTGTGGTGAGGATTGAATAGTTAGTACACATGAAGAGTATAGAACAGTTCCTGACACATAGAGAGTAAGCATTCAATAAATGTCAGCTAGTCTCATTATGATGACAAACATAGGGTTTTAAGGCATTTGAGAAAGTGTGTGTTTCTCATCTAAAGGATATGCTCTTCCCTGAAAGAAACATTTGTAGATACACATTCATTCATTTGTTCAGCAAAAAAATGTTAAGTATCTAGTCAAGTGTCTAGTATGTGGCAAGTGTCCTGTTCTGTAAAAGGCATCAATGAGCAAAATGACAGATACACATTAAATCTTTTAAGCCAATGGGTAGTAAATATTCAGTGTTATTTTCATGGCCTGGAGAGAATTCCTTAGTGCATTCTTTTCATATATTCCTATACCGCTGGCAGATTGTATTTATAATCTTTGATCCTATTTTTAATTTATATTGCATATTTTATGTTGGTTTCCTACAATCCCTTTTCTGAATCTCTTTTTACATTTCTTACTTCCTTCTTTGCCCCCCCTTTTTTTTTCCTTTCTAACAACTTTTCTTCCCTTTGGACCATCTCTTGACCTCTCAACCTTTATTTTTATTTCTTTGGCTGGAGTTCTGCCTCCTGGTACTTCCTACAGCCTAGCCATAGTCTCTCTAAGCTTCTCTTTTCTTACCTATAAAATTGGGATAATCAATTTATTATTGGAATTTAAAATTAAATAATGTTTGTGAAGCACATAGCACAGTTCCTGGTACATAGTGTCCATTAATAAATGTTGACTATTGTTATGAAGCCCGTATTTGGTATCACTGAAACTACCAGCTCCTGTGTATAAGATTCAGACACTTTGGCTACCCATTGCATAATGTGGGACCATCCTCTTGACATTTTAAGAGAGTTGTGCTTCTTCTATATAATATTTGTTGTGCTGCTAATGATCTTTCATAGGCTGCTACATGTATTCCCAGGGAAAAGAAAACCACCACAACACACCAGATTGCAGCCATGTGACTGCAGTGGAGGCCTTGCAGGCCAAGTTGAACCTTGACAAATCCTTGTTCAGCCTTGAAAGCTCGTGTCATCAAAAAAGCAATTTTGACTTAGTTTCCTTTTGCTGCCTCTTTGGTCCAATATATACTCTACAGAAAAACATTTTTAAGAGGCTCCTTTGGAAAATTACTTATTGCATGTTAAATCTGTAAACTTAGAGACGTTTACCTGAAAGATTCTTGAAAAAATACAGAAAATTTCCACATCCATCTCACTTTAGGCTTTAGTTGAACTTCAGATTGTCCTTATCACTCTTAATCTAGATAGAAAAAGCAAAGTTAATAGTTTTAATACAGATCCACGAGTTTACATAGTCAGAAAAGAAGATTTACTTTTTCACTTAAAGGGTAAAAAGAAAAATCGTGAGTTTGAACACTGTTTTTTCAGCCTTAACATGTATCACCATATTCTAATTAGCAATGTATATGTTATTTCCCTTTTGTGTTCTTGTGTTTATCCTTTTTCTCATACAGCTCTGGATGTTAGGACTCTAAACTCCACACATTCTGCCTACTATCCAGGATCCTGCTATTCATTCACACACACACACACACACACACACACACACACACACACACACCCCTTCCCTACTCCCTGGCCCTTCCCTTTGCTTCCATCATCTTTGGCAAAGAGAATCATCTTCAGATTAGAAACGGTAAAGTAAATATTGGCAAAAGGAAAGTAGGAAAGTAGGCCCAAGATTAGCAGACTCTGTCTTCTGACCCAGACAAATTACTTCATAGGGTCCTGAGAAAACTAACATTTGAGATTGCTGAATTGCTATCTTTGACAAATCATAAAGAAAAGGAATAGAATCAGCAGCTGGGCATGTGCAAATGTCACTGCAAATATCAAAAAGGGGAAGAAAGTAGATTTTACACACTATTAACTGGTAATTTTGTTTTCAGTCTGGAGAAAAATTGAAGAAAGGGTAATTAAGTAGTGTGGTATAAGCAGTTACAAAGGAACATGCTGTGATTTTTGGAAGCCAGTGTGGGTTCACCAAAACCCAAGTTCTTAAAAGTAAAAGTTTGTTACACTTATGCATTTCTTTTTAAAATATAACTGCTAATCCAAAACAATACCTTAGAGCAGGGGTCCAGACTATAGCCCTTGGGCCAAATTTGACCATGCCCATTTGTTTCCTTATTGACTTTGGTTGCTTTTCAGCTACAGTAGCACAGTTGAGTGATTGTTTGTTTGTTTGTTTGTTTTTTAAAGATGTTATTTATCTATTTGGCAGACAGAGATCACAAGTAGGCAGAGAGGCAGGCAGAGAGAAAGAGGAAAGGGAAGCAGGCTTCCTGCTGAGCAGAGAGTCTGATGTGGGGCTCAATCCCAGGACCCTGGGATCATGACCTGAGCTGAAGGCAGAGGCTTTAACTCACTGAGCCAGCCAGGTGCCCACAGTTGAGTAATTGTAACAGAGCTGTCTGGACAGCAAACCCTAAAATAATTGTTATTTGGCCCTAGTCAGAAAAAGTTTGCCTCCCCCTGCTCTAGAACTAAATCAGTTCTTTTTGAATTTTAATGTGTCTACAAGTATTCTGGAGATCCTGTTAAAAATCCAGATGATGATACAATAGACCTGGGATGGTGTCTGAAATTCAGCAATTCCTGACAAGCTTCCACACGAGACCAGTGCTGGTGGCCCAAAGACCATGGTTTAGTCTAGCAGGGATCTAGATTTGAAACATACATTTAGAAAATTCCCCAATTTAAAAAAAGAGAGAGAGCTAAGTATGAGTTGGACGTCAGCTCAGTTGGTTAGACTCTTACTTATTTTAATCATAATGTTCAAGAAATGTTAGAAGATCACTGTCATCTTGGAGAGGTTTTTCTGGTCATTTAAAAATCACTATCTAATTATCATTCTCAAAAAAAAGATAAATTAATTATCATTCTCCTGTACAAGTAAGGGTATTTGAAGGGAGCAATAATGAGTTTGATAACTCAAATGTTTAGATAACTAGTATCAGCTGGGATGGCCTGCTGGACATTTCCTCTGTTGGAAAACAGTTGTCCATATATCTCTCACGTCTCTGTACATCTTGTCATCAGAGGCACTGATGGCCCTTTGTTCTCAGCTATCTTCTCAGGAATGTTTCTATAGTGAATGGCCTTGAAAGATAGAAATAGTATCTCCCTCTGGAACAAATGGCAGGTATACTTACTGCCACAGAAATATAAAGATAGTATTTCTCTCTAGAGCAAATGATAAGCATGCTTTCTGTCCCTTATCAAAGATTTGGATCCCTAAACTCAGTATTTCTTTTCTGGAATACAACCCACCATAGGTGCAGGCATCCATCTGAGCCCATTTACACCACCCTGCTTGACTTGGGAGGGAGGGGAGCTGATGCTCACTTAGTCAGCTTCCTATCCTGTGAGTGATACCGCCCCGTGGCTATGACCCAGGAGTCTTGTGTTTTCTTCCAGCATCCATGAAGCCATGGTCAGCTAACTTGTTACCTTCACAAGATGGTGAAATCTGAGCCCCATCACTGTCTTAGACACCCGCTCCCATTAGTCACTACACAGGTTTTCCAATCGCTGACTTGCCCCTGCCTGAACTTCACCTACTTAATATAGAAAATAGAAGCTCTCGGGGCACCTGGGTGGCTCAGTGGGTTAAGCCTCTGCCTTCAGCTCAGGTCATGATCTCAGGGTCCTAGGATCGAGTCCTGCATCAGGCTCTCTGTGAAGCAGGGAGCCTGCTTCCTCCTCTCTCTCTCTCTCTGCTTGCCTCTCTGCCTACTTGTGATCTCTCTCTGTCAAATAAATAAAATCTTTAAAAAAAAAAAGAAAAAGAAAATAGAAGCTCTTAAATGAAAGTCCCTTCAACTTTCTAACATCAAACACATGCAAGTTTGTCTTCATCTGTGCCTAATCTATCCTTTTCTCCCTTTTTACAATGAAGAGCTTTCAGCCCACCCCCTTCCTAAAGTTAAACACTGCAGCTGTGCACTGGGACTCCTTCCCTGCTGCCTCCTTAAGGTAATAAGTATAATCCCTTCTCTTTTCTAAACCTGCACGCCCTCCAGCCCCATTGACTTTTTTTCTTCTTCTTCTTTTTTTTAAATGAATTTTGGAAATCCCCGAGTTTCATCTTTCAAAAGCAAAGCAAACAAACAACAAAACAAAAACCAACATACTTCCTTTCCTTCATATTGATTCCCCTTCAGTTATGGCTCTTTCTCTCTCCTCCTCTTTATAGCCAGATTTATCCATCCATCCTTCCTTCCTTCCTTCCTTCCTTCCTCTCTCTCTCTTTCTTTCTTTCTTTCTTGATAGATTTCTTCAAGAATGTCCAAACTCTCTCTCTCTCTCTCTCTCCTCTTTCTTTTTAGCCCTCAATCCAGCTTAACGTCCACACTAGTTATTCCATTGAAACCATTTTCTGCTAGGTCTCCTCAGAGCTTTAATGTGTATTCTGTATTCCTGAACGTCTTTCCTTCTCTGTAATAGTAAGCCACCAACTGTATGGTGAGGACTCACTCATCTGTAGCCACTCTCCACCCTAGATTGAGCTTCTGTCCCATCTATCCAACTACTTAAAGTGTCTCTAAATGGAGGCCTTATAGACATCTCAGATCCATCATCTTCCTAAAGAAAAATTGATCTACATACATCCCAAGTCTACTGTGGCTCAGTAATTGGCTCCACAACCTCCTTATATGGCCAAAACTCACTTAATTTAGAAGACTAAGAAGCCCTCTGTCCGTCCTTTTAATCGCCATTCCTCCCTCAATATTTAGTTAATCTACCAGTCCACATGTCAAATACTTCTTGAGGATGTGATATCTCTGTCTTGATCAGTAAGCTTCTGTCACCTTAGCCCAAATCCACCTCTGCCTGGATTACTGAACAGCCTCCTCATTAGTCTCCCTCCTTTTAATTTCCCACCATTTTTTTTATTTTATTTATTTTATTTTTTTTAAAGATTTTATTTATTCATTTGACAGAGAGAGATCACAAGTAGGCAGAGAGGCAGGCAGAGAGAGAGGGGGAAGCAGGCTCCCTGCTGAGCAGAGAGCCCAATGTGGGACTCGATCCCAGGACCCTGAGACTATGACCTGAGTTGAAGGCAGAGGCTTTAACCCACTGAGCCACCCAGGCGCCCCAAATTTCCCACCATTTTAACCTCTTTTCTAAATTACACCCAGACTGATTTCTGCCTAAACATGGGTATCATCCAGCCCTGGCCCCAGGCCCTTCCCCTAGATCCACGCCTCCATAATTCTCTCAGTGGCTTCCCCTTGCCTTGAAATGAAGCCACACTCCTCAGCATGGATGATTAGGCCTTCCTGTTTCATCAGGCTTCTAGCTTCATCTCTCCCATGCCCCCCCCCCCACACTCTACCCTTCACCTGCAGTTGGCTGTATGTTCTTCTTGCCTCCAAAGCCTTTGTACAGCCCCTCCTCCCTCCCTGTGTGTTCTCTCCCCACCCGCCTTCTCCGGGGCTGCCCCTTCTTTATGTGCCCCACTCCTACTCTGCTTTCAGTTGTCATCAAACTGCTCTCACCTCCCTGTTAAGCACTCTCACAGCATGCTGAGACTGTAATTTTAAACACTCACCGTTTTACTGTGGTTGCTTTTCTGTCTTCTGTAAAGCGCTGAGGACATCATTGTACATGTTTCATTGGCCACTATCCCTCATCTAATGGGGCCTGATGGAGGAGTCACCAAGTAGGTATTTGCTGAATGTATCAGTGACAGATCAAAATCTCAGAAGATACTAGGCCAAATCTAATAAGATAACACTTACTATGTACATAAGACCCTTCATTTTAGTCTGAAGAAACGCCACAATCTTTTGGGAATAAGACAGTAGAGGTATTGCTTAACAGAGGTGTCGAAGTTACAGAAGGATGGGTAGAAGTGCTTTCTATAATGGGAACTCCTCACGGGCAAGAACCATAGCATAAATCATGCACTAAGTACATTAGTGAGGTAAACAATGCCCACCAGTGGTTGTAAGAGAAGAAAAATAGGAAAGAAAGAACAAAGGTATTCCAAGATAGTCTTCAAAGACAAGCCAGGGGCTTCACAGAAACTATTTTTTGGAGTTTTATGTAAAAGTCCACTTCAAAATGCCCGCAGTTTTATGTGCTAAGGAGACTTTGGAATCTTTTTCTCATCAGCTCCTGTGATGTGCGATACATGGTTAGCACTCAGTAATGTTTCTTTAATTAAATGTATGTCACTGAGACGAGCCAGCTGTCATTCCTGCAGGACCTCACAAGGTACTGTTGCTCCCATGGAGTCCCACAATCCAGAAATAGATCCTTAGCTCTTCAGGTCCAGAAACTCAGCTGTGTTTAGCACACCTCAATATGATTGTGTTTTAGGAGACTGAGGTCAGCTAGTCAGCATGCTCTCTCTCTTTTTTTTTTTTTTAAGATTTTATTTATTTATTTGACAGATAGAGATCGCAAGTAGGCAGAGAGGCAGACAGAGAGAGAGCTCTCTGCTGAGCAGAGAGCCTGATGCAGAACTCAGTTCCAGAACCCTAGGATCATGACCTGAGCCGAAGGCAGAGGCTTTAACCCACTGAGCCACCCAGGCGCCCCACGTGCTCTCTTTCTACCAAAAATGCTACTTGGAAAACAAAACTATTTTTCAACGTTTTCTTGGCAAACATGGACTCAGACTAGAGAGAACTGACTGGTTAGTGGCTGGTGTTATCTAGCTCCCATAGTCTGATGCCACTGTCTTTACTATAATGCCCTGTGCCTGGCAGACACACCAGAATGCTCAAGCCAGCTGCTAGGAACCTTCTTCCCCTGACAGAGCTATGAACATACTGAGAAATGCTTAATTTGGGGGTGTTGAGCCATTCATTCTGTGAAGGTCCAGTTTTAAAGAGGAAAGTGTAGGCAGATAAGAGGAAAGAGGCCCTTTCCCACCAATCAACCACAACTTTCTTTCCAGCTACTACTCCTAATGACTTTTTCTTTACTTTATGAAGTTTACTCTGATGTTTGCTCTGAGATCCATGTTTATCAGGTCATATTCTCTGGAGACCATATATCCTGACCATACCACCACTTTATAATTTATTGCTTAGGATGTATTGGCCAATCTCACTCATTACATATTAGTTCAACAAGAATAAGCTTCTCTTGAACTTTTTTTCTCTTTTAAAGATTTTATTTATTTATTTGACAGACGGAGATCACAAGCAGGCAGAGAGGCAGGTGGTGGAGGGGGGAGCAAGCTCCCCGCTGAGCAGAGAGCCCGATGCGGGGCTTGATCCCAGGACCCTGGGCTCGTGACCTGAGCCAAAGGCGGAGGCTTAACACACCCAGGCACCCAGGCGCTCCTTCTCTTCACCTTTTTAAGATACCATTGTATACTGACTACTGGACAACATGTGAAGACAAACTGGGAGTTTTAGTTGGCATTAACCCTTTTAAAAAAAACCATCTTAGCATTAACAAAAGTGCAAGGTTCAGAGTAAAGTAGCTGTCAAAGTAGAATTTTCAAAAGCTGAAAACATGACTTTCTTACAAATATAAAATGAGCACATGTCAAACATTTATTTAACTGAATAATAGGGGAACCAGTAGGATGGTAAAGTTGATTTTTAAGAGATTATAGAAGTGGGGATTATAGGGGCGCTTGGGTACCTCAGTTAAGCATTTGACTCTTGGTTTTGGCTCAGATCATGATCTCCAGGTTGTGGAATCGAGCCCTGTGTTGGGGCAGTGGGGGAGGGGGGTGCTGCTCAGCAGGGAGTCTGCTTGGGATTCTCTTTGTCTCTCTATTCCACCCTCCCCCCCCCAAATAAAACTTAAAAAAAAAAAAAAAAGAAGTAGGGATTATATAGTCCATTAGAAAAGAATACCAAAATAAGTTCACTAGGTTAAGGACAAAACTGGCTAATACCTACAGGGTAATAAGACCATAACCTTTGTCATCTTTTTTTTCTACTAGACAGAAATTATTTCTGTATCTACTGGACAATACTGTATAAGTTAGCATGTAATTTCTGAGCCTGAATTACTAGTAAATAAAGTCAAACAGAGGTATATCCCTCCAGGTAATTAAGTAATCCTTGAATTGGCCTGTTAGTGCTCCAGGATGAAAGCTCCAAGTGTTGCTCAGTTGTCATGAAATGAGTACTATGAAGGGAGTTGAGGAAAATTGGAAGGAGAGATGAACAATGAGAGACTATGGACTCTGAAAAACAATCTGAGCGTTTTGAAGGGGCTGGGGGTGGGAGGTTGGGGGAGCCAGGTGGTGGGTATTATGGAGGGCACTATTGCATGGAACACTGGGTGTGGTGCATAAACAATGAATTCTGTTACGCTGAAAAGAAATAAATTAAAAAAAAAAAAAAAAAGAAATGAGTGCTATGTGCTCTTAGGTTCACCTGAAAGAGATTAGGTCTAAGAGGAGCCTCAGAGCCCTACCCTAGGGGAGTCATGTTGAGGGGGCTGCCTAATGACCTTTAGCCTGGAAAAGACTTAGTGTGGGCACCCAAATGCTCATCTTGGCATTATTCTTAAATTGTAGGCTTGAGGCAATAGTTGAAGAGTGCAGAGATTTTATTTACACCACTCAAAAGCATCAATTAAAAGGCCATCCCAGGACATGAGGGGTGAGATGTGCCCTAAGTTGCTCCAAAGGGGAAGGCAGGGCGACCGTGGAGGCGGTTTGGGATCATTGAAAAGAGAACTTTTCTGTTGTGAAAGGTCAGCGTGTGCCTTCAGAAGAACATTGCCTCTCTGTGGGTTCTCCGGCGAAAGCATAGCCATCATAGCCTCGCCTCACTGGTGAGGGGGTCACACTTCAGAGGAATTTCTGTCGTTCTGTAAAAATTAAGAGATTGCCTTTTAATTAAAAAATAAAAAGCACCTTTTCCAAGACTTAACATTCAGCATCCTAGAGACAGACACCTAAGAAGTCAATTTTGGTTTCTGTGTGATCACAATAGTTGTTGCAGCAAAGCCTTTTGACAACATTTCCTATTTTTAAAAAAATGATAATTCACTTAAGTTTTGCCTTTTTAACTAGCATTACCGCTGAGAGGCACATTTACAGTTTTGTTGTTGTTTTTGTTGTTATTTGGGGGTTTTAGGGGGCTTGTATTGTGACTAGATCTCAGTGTCTGAGATTTGACACTTTTTTTTCCTTCCCACTGAAGCCATTGAAATATATTCACCCAGTTATTCACATCAGAGGTGTAAATGGATTTTCTGAAGGCTTTTTTAAGAGCCAATCAAAGCCAGTCACTTTGTGACTTGACTTCTTCAGGTGTTGCAATCAGAAAGCTTAGCACTCCATCCCAATTGCAAGGACGCTAAAACTATGTCTTGACCTTGAATCTGCAAGCAGAGGGGTAACATCTTTTGCTAGAAGTGCTCATCTACCACCTCTTTGGTTTTATCCATTTACATAGGATTTACTGGGGAAGAGAAAAGAGACAATCAAATTGAGCCTTCTCTATACCCAAGAGAAAAGAATATGTTTGTCTGACTTTCCATCTCCTAGTGATTGTTGCTGTTACAGTTTACATTTCAGTTCACCCTTTTTACCATCGATTTTGTAAAAACCTGACTTAAAAAAAAATGTATCAACCGTGTCACACAAAGGCTGATCTCTCAATTTGTTTCATGTCATCAAAAAGACATACTGAGTTTGAAGCTCCTCTCAGGTTTACTCTAAAAATACAACCCTGAGGAAATAGGGTAAGACTACAAAGATTTTATTTACACCATTCAGGCTCCCAGGCTGTGGAATCAGGGAGACAGAGATTGAATTCCTGGCATCATCGCCTTTTCCTAGGTCATTCTATATCTCTGAGACGTAGTTTCCTTCTGTAGGAGATGGGGATAATAATAGTACCTACCCCATACGGTTGTTGTGAGAGTTCCATAAGATAACATTCATGAAGTCCTTAACACATCACTGATGTGAGATAAGCACTCCATAAATGTTGGCTATTAGTATTTTAACAATTATTGTAAAGACTGCACTAAAACTTAACGGTGTTCTTGTCACGATTAATGGCATTGTGGCAGACTCATTTCCTAATACAATTGAAAAACAGATTTCAGCACAGTATAACAATTCATTCTTAATTAATGAAATTGACTAAACATTTTTAAGAAAATAATGAGGAATCTTGAATCCAGAATTAGAAAACACATCCTATTTGCCAGGAAATTTTTAATATTTTAGGAACAAATATCATTAAATCTTTAGAAGATTTGCAAAGAAGCGACTGTGTTCAACTATACACTTGAAATATTCAGACAAGAAAACCTGCAGATAATAGCACTCTGCATTCCAAAATAGAGTCATCTTTAAGAATTGGTTATCACCTTGAGAGCAAGATCATACAGCACCTAATCACTATATGTATGTCCGAAGCAGAACTCTGTCGAAAACTGTACTGATTGCTGAAACTTGACACCCAGGACCAGTGGCATAGTCACTGAAGTGAAGTTCTGGATTTGGGGGTGGGCAAAGCAGGGTCAAATCCATGTTTTGCCTTTGCCATTTATTTTCTATATGGCTATGGGCTGTTTGCTTAGCTTTTCTGAACCCCTATTACCTCATCTATAAAATGGGCCTATGATGCAACCTACCTCCTTCAATAGGGAAGGACCACATTTTAAGAATGTGCTACATGAAAGTGCTGAAGCAAAATGCCATTAACAGTCCAGGTATTATTACTAATATTTTTAGTATTCCACTGCAGCAAAGGAAAATTAGTGGTCACCAGGAAGAATGTGGGTCCCCATGTACTTATAAGATGCCAGTGTGGCTTCACCTCCTCTGATAAAAGACAAATACTCTCCGAGTGGTGACAATGCTCAACATTCATCCTAGTTGAAAATTCTAATCCCATCACAGATACCATACCTTGTTTCTCATGAGTGTAATTGGTGCTGTTGGTGTTTCACAATTAATATTAATTCAAGTTTCTACTTTCTTTTATCTGGATATGGGTGAATTGATAGATAACAAAGGTAAAACTGGTAAAACTTACAGTAAGTCCAATTTTTTCTCTATATACGAAATTATTTACCGCCTCATTGTACCTTGATGTTCTCGAGTAGTTTGCCATTGTTGATCAGATCAACCTCAGACTCCCTCTTCTGGCCATGAGGTCCTTGGTGACCTGGTTTCTGATGCCTCCACTTCATATATTCTTCCCACCCTGCTCAACTTTGTATAGCTTTGTGAATTCCCTTCCCTCTTCCTGGAACATCCTTGTTTTCCTTTCTGCCAATCAGTTTCCACTAATTCTTCTAATTAATGGAACAGTACCTGTCATTTAAGTGGACTTTCAATAAAAGTTTAAGCAAATTGACTTGAAATCAGACGGCTCTCACACAGACTGAAATAGCCAGATATTTTCATTTCCACATACCTTGTAAAGTTTGGAATTCTTCCTGAGGTCTAAGTATATTCCATGTCATTGAAGGAAAGACAGTAGCTCTTAAAATTACTTTGGCATTTTGCACATTTAGCTCTCCTAAAGGTGCTGATGAGAACCTGTTCTCATAGACACCAATAGAGTTGATAAGCCATAATACATATTTTAATAAACAAATTAACACTTAAAATGTTGTATTCATTATTGCTAGCTGCAAAAGTTTGCACAATAAAGAAGCATTTATTCTATTACTTAACTATAAAACAAACTCATATGCGAATCTTCATGTGTAAATCACATGTAGTATATTGCCTAAGAAAGTCATAGCAATGTTCATAAAAGGTAGCCCGCCCCTCTTGGGCCACATCCAAAAGAATTAGTTACTGTAATGATGAAAAGATTTCATATAAATATCAAAAGGACTTTTTTCCAAATGTAATGAAGTGGTCCCAGACCTTAGATCCTGGGCACAGTATAGTCTCTTGTCTGTCTCTTTCTCTCACACACAATACACGTGCATGTGTGTGTATACACACGCACACAAACACACGCACACACAGACTCTTTGGAATTTTAAAGTTCCAAATGGAATTCATTAATAAAAATATGGAATACTTTTTCTTGTATAAATCATAATGAAGCGTTGAGAGATAAAGGAAGAACTAAAAGGGGCGAATAATCATCTGCAGCTCTAAAACTGAAACCTGTCATGTTAACTCCCAACTCAAACACCTAGTTTTAAAGATTTACCTTCAAGAAACCTAAAAGCTTGTATCCTGCCTCATTGACAACAGCCTCAAACTGTTTCCTGTCATTGCAGAAAACAAATCTTTTGCTCCTTTCTGCCTAGGGGAGGCAGAGGGACCGAGGTGTTCCTATGTGGCTGAATTAGATGAAAGATTTGCCTTCCACCATGGAGACATGGAGTCTAATCAAGTGAAATGAGTTTTGAGATCCCAGCTCATTTCCTAGGGGAGATCGGTTCACATTACAAAATCACGACATCTCATTCATCACAACTGACGTGGTCTTTGCTCAGGAGAGGACCCCAACTGGGACTGAACCACCTGTCTTCTCTTGAAAGGGGGCACTTTATCCAAGTTAGAGTTGAAAGCCTTAGAGTGAGAAGGCTTGCCAGCTTCATCCGAGTGATACATATGCAACATGGAAAGCAACTTCCATTTTAAAAAGGGCAGACAAGTTTAAGGAAGATTGGTGATTGTACTTTTAACGGCACCAAATACAAATAATCGCGTAATAGAGATGCTAAGACTTTATGGTAGGGAGAGCCAAGACTAGGCCTCCCTCGTCTTTATCACCTAGATTTTATTAAACGGAGGTGAGAAGGATCAACATTTCCATGCATCAGAGTTTAAAATGGCAAAGAAAGTGTCCTGCTTTCCAGGCTGATAAATGATCATCATCTCTTTTATTTCTTGCAGGGCATCGTTATAACACCCCTGCTACTGCTGCTTTTTGTGAGTATTTTGATGTTGTCTTTAATATCTTTTATTAAAAGCCATGTACAACCCTTTAGGAAAGGGCATTAGGATGAAATGGAAATTTGAATCTTTTTGCACCACTTTGCATCACATTTTGTTCTTCCAGTTGAACTATACCAAATAATAACATGTTGACATAAAGGATCTCTGTGGTCTCATGATCCAAGGACGGCATCAGAGCGCAGTTACTAGGCCTCTGACTCCAGGGCTAAATCATTAATTATTGCAAATTAATGACCTGCGACATAGGTCACAGATATATGCTCTCTCTTTTCTCATTAGTAGAACCAGAGTGATTGCTAGTGACCCAGTGTTTGATAGAAAGAGCCAAGGATCAGAGGACCAGAGAAAACTTGGGTCCCAAGGCTTGTAGTAACTAGCTCTCTTACTCTGGGGAATGCTGCCTCAATTCTTCCATCTGTCAAATGGGAAGCAGTAATACCTACCTAGGCTGTATGCCAGGGAAAATGAAATGTGCCTCAGACATAAAAAATGCCAGCCACTGGTTAACTAAACAAAAATTTTTCTGAGAATGAGAACTGCTAATTAACTGTCTTATTTCTTTTGGCGCTAAGCATATGAGAAATTAGATGAAAGATTGTAATAGAAATTAATGTTATCTCATGCTGAGAAAAGCATATGTAATCATGAATGATACCTAAAATATTTTATGAACTGTGCATTTTTCATACACAACATTTCCCAAGTATAAATCACTCCACTCATCACTGAAATGGAGTTGGGGATCGTTTCTGGGTGTGAAATGTAGCTGTTTGACTAGCACTATTTGTCAGAGAATTAAAACTATGGGGAAAATTTATTTAATTATAGTGTAATTACCCAAGTTGGAATTCAATTAGAGTAATAGTGTGAGGGACTTCATTTCTTACAAGCTGTGCAGGAAGTGGAGAGGGAGAGATGCCCTCCTAAGCAGTTAGATTCTGCATCTTTCATGAAAGACATTACCTTCAAGTAATAAACCTCAGCTTCGCCATCCCTTCTGAAATGCTGGCTCCATGCTGACAAGGTTAGGAGGAGTCAAATCATCAGATCACTTTGCTCAGCATAACAAACCTCATTAATTTGGATTCTACCAATTCAGAATTTGCAGTGAGTCACATTAATACTGAAGTGAATGTTGATTTGCATTCACTTGGAAGAGAAGTCTTGGTATGTGCCCAACTGCTTACTCAATGTAAGGAGCTAGGATCACCCCTTGGTGTTCTTTCCGAGACCTTGGATCATGATTTCTGGGGGGCAGCCCTCAACAGGCACAGGATCCAGGCCAGTCTGAGGGCCTCAGAAGACTAATGGAAAGCACCACGGTTATGTGGTGCAGGTTTTCTCCACTGCAGAAGAATGTCATCTCTTCCTGTGACTCTTTTAAGATGACCTGGGGAGAAGCCACAGCTACAACTATGGGGCTGTGACCTAGGATGGCACTTTGAGTATCTCAGAGTCCGGAATCTCTCGGACCCTGTTTCAGCTCGTAACTACAGAACCAGATGAGTTCTTTTCTCCTTCTCCTGCCCATTTCCAGTCATAACAAGAAATGTTCCCAGCTCATTAACATGATGATATCACACTGTTGCAAACTTTCCCCTACTCTTAGACACAGAAACCAGTGAGCTTTAGTTGGTTCAACATTTTAAACAATAGATCTACAAAAATAGTGAAAGAGACCCCAAGACCCTCAACTTCAAAGTTTAATGCTTCCCCTCTGACCTAACTCATTAGGCTGTCCCAATAGGTTCAATGACATCATCACACAGCATCAATAGATATGTCTGTGTTACATGACCTTACATCACATGCATGGCATATAACACTTTTTGTCTGTTAGGGTTGTCGTGTGTTTCACAAAGCAAGGTCATTCCTTAAACACTTGAATTACCAGGCTTCACTTTTGCACAGGACAAAAACCTGTGCAACTTAAATTAGAACACATTCCGCAAAAGCTGTAGTGTTTTCCTATCATCCTGGTTTGGATTGAATTGTGTACTCCCAAAAGATATGTTGAAGTTCTAACCCCGAGAACATCAGAATGTGACCTTATTTGAAAATAGGGTCATTGCAGATATAATTATTTAAGATGAAGTCATACTGGTGCAGCGTGGGCCCTAAATCCAATGCTGGTGTCCTTACAAGAAGAGGTGTCAGACCCAGAGGGAGAATGGCAGGTTGTGATGAGGCAGAGATTGGAGGAATATGCAGACAAGCCAAGGAACACGAAGGATTGCTGGGTGGCAGATATCACGGCTGGAAGAGGCAAGAAGGGATTCTTCCCTACAGACTTCAGAGGGAGCCTGGACTTGCTTGATTTCAGACTTACAGTTTCCAGAGCTATACAACAAATTTTCTGTTGTTTTAAGCCACGTAGTTTGTGGTATTTTGTTAGAGAAGCTGAGGAAACTAATACAACCGCAGAAAATTGAATCGTCTCTTTAAAATCATATCTTGAAAATGGAAATTTCTAAGTGTTCAGGTGCAGTAGCTAGTAAAGGCCATTTTTACTGATGGAATCTCAGTTCTCTGTATTCTTGACCTCTCCTCAGAATGTCCCCCTTCACCATCTTGCTCCAACTGAAACCTGTCCTCTGATTCATGTTTCTGCTACAGGTGTCTTTCATATCACTGAGCCTTGAAATGGGGTAAGGTGTCTCTCTCGTACCTCATTACCAATTCCAGATCATCTCCCATGCCTTCTTCATAAAATATTTCATTCCTTTGGAGGTTATGCCAATATACCTATAAATCCAGCTACCGCTTCTTACTGTAATTATCAATAGAACCCAAGGTCACTCTCTGAGTCCAAAAAATGTTAGCACCTTCCCATTGTCTCTTTTTTAAATAGTATGCTTAGATTAATTCTTGGTGTTTTTCAATTTTCACATAATTGATCCTCCTTATATCCTGGCCTCTAAATTCTTGACCTCTTCTCCAGTAAGAATACCTTCCACTTCATCTCAGCCAATCACCCCTGTAGTCACACACACCTTTGACTTTCTTACTGCCAATAACCGTATCCTTATATAGTCTCCTTTTGAAATGTGTTCTCTTACCAACAGCTCCTATCCTTGTGACCTAGTCCCCAAAGTAAAAAGTCTTCAAACTTGCTAGAATGGCCAGTTTATTTACCTTACCACCTTAACAAAGCCTCTAACCTACTCTACCCTCACTCCCTTACCCTCACATCCCATCTTACCTAGCCTAGATCTCATGGTCCATCATTATAATTACTATAGCACACATATGCCATCAAGAACCTTACTGCTTCATATTTGCATGGTAAAGTGCCAATCCTGCTTAAACCCAACTCTGTACCTTCCTGCATGTGTACCTGAACATGGCTGGAACACGCACTCGCATGCTGACTGGTCTCATTTGAAATTCATGACAACTAACTGTGCTCCTGGTGATCCTATTGCCTTCTCCTAATTAATCCCCATCCCTAGTCTCCAGAGAATCATTTCATACCTTCTCCTTGTTTCTCAAATCTCTCATGCCTCTTCTCGTTTTTCATCTCATCTGATGCAGAAAGGAAATTAGCCTATGAGGAAATTAGAAGCAATCAGAAATTTTATAAGATCCCACCTACCTGCATCTATATTCTTTGTCTTTTCTCCTGTTTCTATAGATAAACTGTCTTTGCCCTCCTCTAAGGCCAGTCCCTCCTGTTGTGTTATCGCTTATTGCCTACTTAACAATATGATTCACACAGATATCCCCCTTTCTCCTATATTATCAAATTTTCTATCTCTGCTGGATCATTTCTATTAACGTATAAGTATTCTGTAATATTACACATCTTAAAAATTAAATCTCACCTTATCCCACCTGCTGTCCATTTCTGTCCTCTGTCTTACAGCAAAATTACTCAAAAAAAGTTATTTAAACTTACTTGTCACTCGTTCAATAAGTATCGAGTTCTTCTTACATGCTAGGCACTTTCTTCCAAGGATATAGCAATGAGAAAAAAGATACATCTTTGCTCTTGTGGAGGTTATATACTTGTAGAAAGAAACAGCCAACAAATAAGTGAAAATATAATGTATAAGATGAGTGATAGATACTGAAGAGAAAAATAAAGAGAAAAATATCTATGAGTGATAGATACTGAAGAGAAAAATAAAGAGAGGAGGAGAATAAGAAGTGCCAGAATGGGTTGGAAGAATTACTGTTCTAAGTAGAGCAGTCAAGGGTGGGATTTACTGAGAAAATCATATTTGGGAAAGGCCTAGAGGAGATGAGGGAGCCTTTGATGCCTTCTGATGGTAGAGTGCTCCAGCTGGAAGGAATAGAAAGTGGAAAAGACCTGAGAGTGTGCACGGTGTCCTGAGGAATAGTGAGCAAGCCAGTATGGCTAGAATGCAGTGAGCAAGGAGGAGAGTTGATGGAAATGAAGTCAGAGTCATAGCAGGCACCAAATGATGTAGAACCTTTCAGTCCTTTGCTAAGGACTTTAAATTTTAATTTGAGAGACAGGAAACCATTAATAGAGTTTCGATAAGAGAATGGCTTGTTCTGGCATACCTTTCTAATAGATGATTCTGGATGCTGGGTTGAGAATAGATTGTCAGGAGCTAATGACAGAGACAGGAAGAGCAATTAGAAAGCTAGTACAGTATCCTGGCAAGAGACGGTTTAGCTTGGACCAAGGTGATCTGGTCCAAGTGAGTAGATCTGGCGGAAAGTAGTTGGAAGTAGAACTTGAAAGAACTGAAAGGTTGAATAAAGGTTATGAAGGAACAGAAGAGTCAAGGATGACGAAGTCGGTGCAACTGGAAGGATAGAGTTACCACTTACAAAGATAGAGAAGACTGCAAGGTTGAACATGTTAAAGGAACTTATAAGGAGCTCAGTATTGCACATACTTGGATAAAGATGTCTTTGAGACATCCAAGTAAAGAAGTCAAGTAAGCCATTGACTATTTGAGCCTAGAATTCAGAGGAGAGGTCTGGATAAGAGATACACATTTGGGAGAGGTCAGCATTGAAATGGATTTGAAATTAGACAGAATGAGATTACCAAGAGAGAGTAGAGAAGGAAAGATATCAATGGACTACCTTCTGGGGACATCCTACTAGAAGTCCTAGCAACAGCCATCAGACAACAAAAAGAAATAAAAGGTATTCAAATTGGCAAAGCAGAAGTCAAACTCTCTTTCTTTGCAGATAACATATACTTTATATGGAATACCCCAAAGATTCCACCCCCAAACTACTAGAACTCATATGGCAATTCAGTAATGTGTCAGGATACAAAATCAATGTACAGGAATCAGTTGCTTTCTTATACACTAACATTGAAAATATAGAAAGGGAAATTAGAGAATCGATTCCATTTACTATAGCACCAAGAACCATAAGATACCTGGGAATAAACCTCACCAAAGAGGTAAAGGATCTGTACTCGAGGAACTACAGAACACTCATGAAAGAAATTGAAGAAGACACAAAAAGATGGAAGAGCATTCCATGCTCATGGATCAGAAGAATAAACATTGTTAAAATGTCTAAACTGCCTAGAGCAATCTATAGTTCCAGTGTAATGTATACTTTCATCCCGATCAAAATTCCATCAGCATTTTTCAAAGAGCCGGTACAAACAATCCTAAAATTTGTATGGAACCAGAAAAGACCCCAAATTGCTAAGGAAATATTGGAAAAGAAAAACAAAACTGGGGGCATCATGTTGCCTGATTTCAAGCTTTACTACAAGGCTGGGATCACTAAGACAGCAGGGTACTGGCACAAAAACAGACACATAGACCAGTAGAACAGAATAGAGAGCCCAGATATGGACCATCAACCCTATGGTCAAATAATCTTTGACAAAGCAGGAAAAAAAATACAGTGGACAAAAGACAGTCTCTTCAATAAATGGTGCTGGGAAAATTGGACAGCTATGTATAAAAAAAAGAAACTCAACCATTCTCTTACACCATACACAAAGATAAACTCGAAATGGATAAAAGACCTCAACGTAAGGCAGGAAGCTATCAGAATCCTAGAGGAGAACATAGGCAGTAACCTCTTTGACATCGGCCACACCAGCTTCTTTCTAGACATGTCTCCAAAGGCAAAGGAAACAAAAGCAAAAATGAACTTTTGGGACTTCATCAAGATCAAAAGCTTCTGCACAGCAAAGGAAACAGTCAACAAAACAAGGAGGCAACCCATGGAATGGGAGAAGATATTCGCAAATGACACTACAGACAAAGGGCTGATATCCAAGATCTATAAAGAACTCCTCAAACTCGACACACACAAAACAGAGTATCACATCAAAAAATGGACAGAAGACATGAATAGACACTTCTCCAAAGAACACCTACAAATGGCTAATAGACACATGAAAAAATGTTCATCATCATTAGCAATCAGGGAGAGTCAAATCAAAACCGCATTGAGATACCACCTTACACCAGTGAGAATGGCCAAAATCAACAAGACAATAAACAACAAGTGTTGGAGAGAATGTGGAGAAAGGGGAACCCTCTTCCATTGTTGGTGGGAATGCAAGTTGGTGCAGCCACTTTGGAAAACAGTGTGGAGATTCCTTAAGAAATTAGAAGTAGAGCTACCCTATGACCCTGCAATTGCACTACTGGGTATTTACCCCAAAGATACAGATGTAGCGAAAAAAGGGGCCATCTGCCCCCCAATGTTCACAGCAGCAATGTCCATAGTCACCCAACTATGGTAAGAACCAAGATGCCTTTCAACAGACGAATGGATAAAGAAGATATGGTCCATATATACAATGGAATATTATGCCTCCATCGAAAGAATGAATACCCAACTTTTGTATCCACATGGATGGGCCTGGAAGAGATTATGCTGAGTGAAATAAGTCAAGCAGAGAGAGACAATTATCATATGGTTTCACTTACTTGTGTATCATAAGGAATAACATGGAGGATGTTGGGAGTTGGAGAAGAGAAGTGAGTTGGGGGAAATTGGAGAGGGAGACAAACCACAAGAGACTGTGGACTCTGAGAAACAAACTGAGGGTTTTGGAGGGGAGGGTGGTTGGGGGTTGGGTGAGCCTGGTGGTGGGTATTGCATGGAGCATTGGGTGTGGTGCATAAACAATGAGTTTTGGAACACTGAAAAAAAATTAAATTTTTTTAAAAAGTCAGCAAAGACTACCAAAGATTTCCACTTTGCTTAGGAAGAGCACCAAAAGGTTTTGGTGTCCTAGAAGCTACTAGAGAATGTGTTTCAAAAAGGGGAGAGTGGTCAACTACTTCAATGGTGGTAATAGTTCAGTTAAAGTGAGAATCTATTGGTTTTAACAAGATGGAGGTCACTGGGGACCCCAGCAGGAGCTATTTCAGCAGAGTTGTGGAGGTAAATACCTAAAGTCAGTTCAAGAATGAATGAAAAAGAGTTAAAGACAGTGATAATCACTAACTCTTTTGAGGCATTCTGTTATAAAGTATGCAGAAAATGGGACAGAATGAAGTTAATGTAGGATCGATTTTTAAGTTGGGAAAATTACTAGGATATTTGTATTGACACATTAATTCTGTTAGAGAAGAAACAATTCATACAGAAAAAAAAAGAAGGGAAAATTTGTGGACCCATGTCTTTGAGTAGGAGAAAGAAGGTGAGTTCTAGTGCAGAAAGGGAGAGTGTGACCTCCTAAGCACAGATAGTTCATCCATAGTAATAGGAGGGAATCCATGGGATAATGGCAAAGATACAAGTAAATTGGTTTGTGTAACTATAGGAGTCTCTTATGATTGTTTATATTTTCCTGGTGAAATGGCAAGTGAAGTTAGGCATGGAGGACAAAAAAAAAAAGGCAAGAAGGTTTTGGAGATTTGATGAGAGAGGAAAAGATATGAAATAGTTCTACGGGAGAGTGAATGGAATGGCCAGAGACAGTTGGATGCTCTGGTGGCACTAAGAACCATCCTGAGTCTTTACAGTTGGCATTGGCTCAACCTGGATTTTCCACTCCGATATCCACATGGCTCTCTCCTTCACTTTCACCTCTGATCTCCAATCAAATGCCATTTTAGGAGAGAATCCTTTCCTAACTACTTCATGTAGAACAATATACCCTGTCTCCACCAGTCTCTCCCCACCTATCATCCTTCCTCGTTCTTTTTAGCATTTATTATCACATGACATCTTCATCGTTTGTTAACCTGTTTATTATCTATCTTCCTAACTAGAACAGAAGCATCACAGAAAAGCAGGGACTTTATCTGTTCTGGTCACTGCTGTAACCCCAGTGCCCAAAATAGTGCCAATCCATGGAAGCCACTCAAAAACATTTTTTGAATGGATGGCTGGTAAAGGAAAATGTTTCTGTACTCACAGCACTTCTGACACCAAATGTGTGTGGTTTCGACGCCAAGCAATTCTCCAGTTTTCTGTGGATACCAAGCGAGTGTCCTGCAGTTTTAACACTGCATGGAGTTAGCACAGACCCCTACAGGTAAAGGGCTCACTCCCACAAGACTGCCCCCCACTTCCGGAACCAATGGCAAGTAGTGGGTCTCCAAGATACTCATACTTCTGTCTGATTTGGCTTCAGGGTATCCCATGAGCCCCTCCCCAGGTTTGATAATTTGCTATTTGCTATTATTATGGTTCACAGAACCCAGGGAAACATTTACCTGCCAGTTTATTTTACATGATATTATAAAGAATACCTGGAGTCCCAGAATCAAGCCCCACATCGGGCTTGGGGAGTCTGCTTCTCCCTCTGCCCCTCCCCCTGGCTCATGTCCGTTATCTCTCTCTCTCAGATAAATAAATAAAAATCTTAAAAAAAAAAAAGAATACAAAT